>NC_071498.1:136164902-136789902 GCF_028408465.1 Anastrepha ludens | reverse complement strand
ACTTTACTTTACTTTACTTTACTTTACTTTACTTTACTTTACTTTACTTTACTTTACTTTACTTTACTTTACTTTACTTTACTTTACTTTACTTTACTTTACTTTACTTTACTTTACTTTACTTTACTTTACTTTACTTTACTTTACTTTACTTTACTTTACTTTACTTTACTTTACTTTACTTTACTTTACTTTACTTTACTTTACTTTACTTTACTTTACTTTACTTTACTTTACTTTACTTTACTTTACTTTACTTTACTTTACTTTACTTTACTTTACTTTACTTTACTTTACTTTACTTTACTTTACTTTACTTTACTTTACTTTACTTTACTTTACTTTACTTTACTTTACTTTACTTTACTTTACTTTACTTTACTTTACTTTACTTTACTTTACTTTACTTTACTTTACTTTACTTTACTTTACTTTACTTTACTTTACTTTACTTTACTTTACTTTACTTTACTTTACTTTACTTTACTTTACTTTACTTTACTTTACTTTACTTTACTTTACTTTACTTTACTTTACTTTACTTTACTTTACTTTACTTTACTTTACTTTACTTTACTTTACTTTACTTTACTTTACTTTACTTTACTTTACTTTACTTTACTTTACTTTACTTAATTTAACTTTGATTCATGAGATACCGTCCGTTGAAGTCCTCCAGAGAATCATTCAAAATTGGGGTTATGGATTGCCGAATTACGGCGCAGGTGTGACCAACACTTGAAAGCGATTATCTTTGAAAGATAAATATCAGGAATGGTTTTAATAAAGATTGCACAATGAATTTGAATTTACGTTGTTTTCTTCTACTTAATTGGCGCGATAACCGCTTTCGCGATTTTGGCCAAATTTAACAAAGCCCGCAAGTCGTCTCCTTCTCGTGCTAACAAGCGCCAGTTGGACAGACCAAGTGAAGCCGACTCCTTTTCCATCTGATTTTTCCAACACAGAGCAGGCCTTCCTCGTCCTCTTCTACCACCAGCTGGTACCGCATTTCCGTTTATATCCCCCCCATTTTCCGTTTATATCCCCATACCGTTTATATCCATTCGGATGACACGACCCAGTCAACGTAGCCGCTGGATCTGGAAGTGGTAATTATTTCCAAAAATAAAAATTTTATTAAATACTCAAACTGGAACGCTATTTTTGCATAGCCCTGTACTGATCTTTAGTACATATAAATGTGCAAACGTGAGTTCTTTTGTCTTTTTTTTTTGTTTTTTTGGCATGCGGATGAGTAAGCCTGATATCATGGCTTCATTCACATGTGCCTAAGTAGTTTTATTTATCAAAACGTACAAATGCGAATTCAAAAAAGTGCAAAGCAGAAGAAATGAAACTCTTTCTGCACATTTGAATGTTAAATCTTTCATGAAATTTAACCTTTTTGTGTGTGTTTTCAGACATACATATGTATGTGTACACCATCCAAATGTGTAACTATCCTGTAGGAAAAGCCAGTCGTTTGAAACTGACAACGTATCTCGTACTAGAGTTATAACGGAAATTTATACGCAATTGGGTTGGCTTAAAAGAGTTCTAAGAAGATAAAAGAACATGGCCAGACTTTACGTGAAGGAAAAAGAAACATAAATCCCTAAAATTTTTTGTCAAATATGTAAAATTTCATTAATTTTAAAAACATTTTTCTGTGTTTTGTTTCTGTTTAAGCTTCTTCGCTTCCAAAAAACAGCATTTATTGTGTATTATATTGACCAATTCGTTTTACTTTTTTGAGATGAAGGAGGTAGTTGGTCAATTACATAAAGTTTATGTTAGAGAATTAAAAAACAAAAAACAAGAACTTAAGAATTTTCAGTTTTTATAGGTACGAGGTATGTGGCATGGTTAATTTTATCACACGAAAAAAGCCCAGGAAGCTCGATGTTTTATGTTTTATCTATGTTCGTGTTTATGTGCATGGATATGTCCTCGCTTATAGCTGTGTCAATGTTTATGCTTTTCTTTTGTCAGAGGAGATTAAAATCGAAAATGTCAGAAACATCATCAATGGTGCCGTCACACCAGTGATATGTGGGGCATGCTCCCACTAGGTAGGTAGGTAGGTAGTGTGGCTGTCGTGTCATTGCGACCTAGACCTTTCGTAGGTTCATTGTGATACCACTGGAACTTATCCTTAAACTATGGGTTCCTTTTCAAACCATCCGGTAGCTTTAATAAACGAGCAAAGCTTCGTTAGTGTTAGATGCGCTATGCCCGCTATATCAGTTAAAAATGCCGTATCAAGAGTGAGGAGCCTCTTTATGGCTAAGCTTTCACACTCACATAAAATATGCCTAACGGTTTTCCCTTCTTCTGTGTTAAGACAGCTTCTACAGAAATCAATGTACGGGAGTTCTAACCTTCTAGCGTGGCTGCTTATTAAACAATGATCACTTAATACCCCTATTATGTTTCTTATAACTTTTCTGCTTAATCTAAACAAGCTTTTTGATCGACCTCTTTTCCCTTTCGGCCATGTCTGTCTGCTGTATGCTCCCACTAACACTATAACTTTCCTCACCTCTCGGCTGATTCCACCCTGGGACCGCTAAAAGCACTTCATCACGATAGAACCGCGTTTGTGCCTATTACATACACAAGGTGCTGGTGACCAGGTTCCTCTCCTAGTTGGATGTGGAGATTATACGCTATCAATAGCCTCTATTACTACTTTGTGACCACAAATGGGGCAACGGAGAATTGCAATAATGTCGCTCGTTATCGACTTGTCGTCTGTTTGGGTTGCCTCCAGGCTTACTTCAGGCGTACGTGCTTTTCCTCTGTTCCTTAATACAGTCACCCCCACAGGAGATCTGCTTCGATATGGCTTATTTGGATAATGAATCTGCTGGATGTTCTAACGCGGTCGCATTCGCCTTGTTTCCGACTAGCGCTCCCATTTTATATTGCGTAGTTTTATTGCTATTCTTGCTGCAACCTTTTTACCGCTTCCCATTTCTCTTTCGAGCTCAACATTTTTGTTATATTAAAACGGTGGAGATACGCAAGAAATCCACCATATCCGCTGGGAATCTGAATTAGATAGAAATCTTTTTCTATTTATCCACTCATCTAGTTTGGGAATCAATGCATCTATTTTTCCAGCAGCCTTTGGAAGAGTGATCTCACCTGTTTTGCCACTTTTCTATCGAATATATGTGCTCAGTTATCTTTTCTTCAGGCGTCGGTTTGTGTCAACGCGAGTAATACAGTCGCTTAAGTTACTCTGCACGGGAACTTTACTCGCTATACCGCAATTCGTATTGTCCGATACTGTTCGGTACGCACATGCTACTCTGAGCTCGCTGAGTCTGTTAGCTTGCAATATCTCTTTTAAGCGTCTCGTTCGTCATCCTAACGTTACTGGTGCGGCGTAAAAGAGAATAGAGTCAGGAGCTGTTGAAAGCATCTTTCTTTTACCAACTTGAGGTCCTCCAACGTTTGGTAACATACGCATGAGTGCATTATTTACTATCATTGTCTTACAACTGGTTATTTTTAGGTGACCCTTGAATGTTAGCTTCTCATCAATAACTCCAAGATACTTTAGAAATGCTCGAGATTCGATATCATGACCTCTTACCGAAATAGTGAGGTTACGCCTTACGCCTTCAATTACTGATAAGAGCCAGCTTAGTTGTTTGCGCGACCAGCTAAAGATTAGCGATGTACTGCGTGACCTATCCCCGTTACCTTTGCTGGCATCGAAACCTTAAGAATACTATTGTACATTACATTACACATGTTGGCCCTACCTTATGTCTATATCTTTGCCAATATTTATATCTATGCCTATGTTAAAGTTTATGTATATGTCTATGCCCTTGACTGCATCTCCAAATATTTCTTTATTTGTTTTCAGCGACTCTTATACTTTCATTACTATTATTTTATTTATTTTTGTCCTTGTTTACTCCTCTCGGGAGCACAGGGCCTCGAAAAGACTCGGTCTTGCTTTGGTTTCGTTAATATATTTTGATTTCTGGCAGGGTAGGTGATTAGCCTGCCGCTACCAGTCCTACGTAGTGGGAATGCCCACCTGTCGTTACTTAACAACAACGCCTGCTTACTGCTTGGAGCGCCATCTGTGGTTCACATTTTTCTGGCGGAAGAATCGCACAGATGGTTGAGGACTTCGCTAAATTTTGTGCGCCTTTCATTATAATTCCTAATAAATTTCCCCGTATGCTGACTGAATATTTAACAATCAGATCGAAAGCTATCATTATATTTCATACCTAAAGTTTTGTTGCTCCTTTCAGTAATCAGTTAGCCGGTAATGTGTATAATTAAAAAAATATGAAATTTAGCAAAGCTGTCGGTAGCTCTTACCACTATTCCTCTGTTTATCTGCAACCATTTCTGAAATCTTTTTAATATGAAACTTAAGTCCGCAGTTGCCTTTGATGGTGAGTACCTTCTACCGATTTCAGCCATGTTATGATCCAGTGACTAGAAGATTAAACCATTTTCCATGAACGAATAAATTTGGTTGGTGAAACATCACTAGTTTATGATTTCCCGCTGGGTATCTAAGTAGGCGCGTGTGAGTGTGTGTGAACAAAAAGTGTGCACACAATCAAACAATGGTGCTAACCGCAAGTATCATCTACGAAAAAATAAAACCAAATACACAAATAAAACACAATGAAAAAAAGATCAACCCACGCAGTGTGTAAATTTGAACTGTGGTGAGAGAAAGTGCGGCTCAAGAATCTTGCGCTCTGTATGTGCAAATATTGTGCATCTGTCATATGCATGTGCGTTTGTGTGTGGGTGTGTGGGTGCATGTTTGTGTTTGCGCTTTGTGTGAGTGTCCATGAATGAATAACAACGGTTATTGTGACTGGCCGACCGACAAGCTTCACTTCACTTCACTTCCATTCACTTTACTACCGGATATGTTGCGTTACCGAGACGTTTGTACTTAGGAAAGTGCTCATAACATAACAATGCGGTTGTTGTTCATATAGTCTGAGCCGCACTTCGTTCCTACATAAACACACATCGAATCATAAAAACGTTTATCTTGTCCCCTTTGATGGTGTAGAAGATTTTACTATACCGAGATGTATGAATGTATTGGGCAGTTCCAATGGCGCTAAAAGACCTAAAAGCAACCAAAGCCATATTCACAAAATACCAACTTTATACTTATGAATGAGTTTCCTTATTGTTATAATGGACTTGAGCATACACTTACTACTTACAGCACACCACCAACACACACACACCCACATGTACCTACGTAGATAGTTGCCGCATAGCTTTCTATTTGACTAATCCATACACACTCAAGCGCAACGAGTTAATGGTCAAGTGGGTGAATGAGTTTCATCTCTATTTCAAATTGCATCTTTATATTCTCTTAAATGTAACCCTCTCCAAAATAACCAACGAACAATTCATGTGTACTAGCAGTACAGCTAAACTTTACAATGTCGGATACTAAAATCTTCAGATGTGGATAAAAGTAGCCATAACAACAACAATGACTAGCAATATATTTACTTGTACGCATACATTTATAAGCAATACCAAAGTAGTAAAAAGCAGCAGCAGATTTTGTATGCACTTACAAATAATAAAGGATGCCATTATGAGGCTTCAGCCAAGCATCCAAGCATTTCGTATCAAAAATGCTGAGAATTGGATTATTTTTTTAGTGCATAGAATGGGAGTAAAAAGAATACGTAACATGAGGAAAAACAGAATTGTCTGCAAGCATATAGTTTTATTTATGGTTTACTTCCTTGGAAGCTCTTCTTTTGAAAGGGCGTTGTATTGAAGATGAAGATTTGTAAAAATCGACGTGCCATTCAACAGCAACCACTTTTTTTTTCTTATGCACTTTAATATTAATTTGGTTTATAACAGGTGGCGCTAAAGTAATCCTCCTATCAAAAAATGCTTTAAATTTTCCGATTGGCCCCTAATGTCAGTTCTGTTTTGACATTTGTGTAGTAAACACATGGGAAATACACGTTAATAAACAATATTACGCTACACTGCTTCAGAACACGGAATATTGCTGACTATTTATTTGACCAATAATCGGTGCCTTTGGCACAACGTGAATTTCGTCGCAGATTTCCTCGCCGTCCAACGCCTACAGGTGAAACACTGCGACGTTAAGCCGCTCGCCTCGAAGAGACTGGCACAACACGAGATGCTGCCAGGCGCGGCAGACCCCGGAGTAGCCGTTCTGCAGAGAATATTGCTGCTGTAGCCAAGGATGTCATGGAAGCGCCGTCGACATCGACCAGACGACGTGCCACGCAAATGGGTATCAGTCGACGGTCTTTACAGCGAATTTTGGTACAAGATTTGAAGATGTTCCCGTACAAAGTCCACACGGTGCATCAGCTGTTAGTTTCTGACCGGCAATCGCGTCTAATATACGCTCAAGCCATCCTTAATCACCACCAAGAGGAAGATGATTTTTCATCAAAAATAATCATGAGTGATGAGGCCCATTTCCATCTTAGCGGGTACGTAAATAAGCAAAATTTACGCTTCTGGGGCACTGAAAATCCACGTGTAACCCACGAAGAGCCATTACACCTGCTCAAACTCACTGTATGGTGTGCTGTTTTCGCTGGAGGAGACGAAGACGTTGCGGGCCAAACGGTTACTGTGAATGGTGAGCGCTTCAGAGCAATGATCAACGAGTTCTTTTTGCCGCGACTTGATGAATTGGGATTGGAAAACATGTGGTTCCAACAGGACGGTGCAACGGCACACACTACACGTGCCACAACCGATACTGCTGAAGGATGCATTTCCCGGGCGCCTAATCTCCCGTTTTGGCGATTTGGACTGGCCAGCAAGATCGCCTGATTTGACCGCTCCAGACTTCTTTTTGTGGGGCCTTTTGAAGTCGCGGGTTTATGTCAACAAGCCTCAGACTCTTGCAGCTCTTAAAGACAATATCCGTCAAGAATGTGAGGACCTATCGCCGGAAGTTTTGGCCAAAGTGATGGAAAATGCCATAAAAAGGGCTCAAATGGCAATCAACTGTGGCGGCGGCCATTTACATGACATCATATTCTCGACTTGATGTAAAAAAAATTAAAAGACCAAATAAAAATAATCCACAAGAAGAATCAAAGGTATTTATTTTTTTTAAATTACAGCCAAAAAACATCGCAAGGTTACTTTTGCGCCACCTTGTATAAGTAGTAAAGAAAACTATTTTCAAGTTTTACACATATTTTCAATCTTTTACACAAGTCTTCAAACGATTAGGCCATTCAGCTATTGCAGCACGCACGGTTTCCATGGATTTGACGTCGCTGCACGAGCCAAAGGTTATTTGAGACTCTCCAAATTTCTGTGAGTTCTTCGACTGGCTATGTTCTCCACTTCTGACCATTAACTGTTCCAATGGATTCAGATCTAGGCTTCCAGACGGCCAGTCTTCTGCTGTTATAAACCCAGGAATATTTTTCTTTTTAGCCACTGCTGGGTGGTTTTTGCCTTATGAGCTGGCGCGGAATCTTGCTGGAAATTCCAACACTCTCCAGTGCAGAGAGTACTGCATAACTGCTTCACCACACCTTCTAAGATCTCATCCTGGTACATTGTTTCCTCGCTCTTAACCCCTTTTTCCCACAGATCAAGAGATGTAACGCCTTTACAAGACACTCCCCAACAAACCATTACGGAGGCTGGGTGTTGGCCACTCTGAATCCTTGGAACAATACTTCTTGCCAAGATAAATCAATTCTGGCACAACTTCGAAGGTATAGTTGTCCGCAATGACGTGCGTTCCTACACGCCGTGTGTTCCGCGTTGTAGACAGCATATACTTCGTTTTACCCTCGTTCACTGCCAGACCCACTCGCGATGATTCCTTTTCGATAACAGAAAACGCAGCGGTGACATCTCACTTACAGCGGCCGATAATGTCAATGTCATCGGCGTACGCAAGGAGCTGGATACATTTGTAGAAAATAGAGCCATTACGATGAACACCTGCTTTTCGGAACTCCCCTTCCATCACGAAGTTGAAGAGGTTGCATTGACAGTGGATTTCCTTATCTGAAACCTCGAACGGTATTGAATAGCTCGGAGAGGTTATTCCTACCTTGACGGAGCTGGTTGTGTTGCGCAACGTCATTCTGCAAAGCCGTATGAGCTTCGCTGGTATACCGAACTCAGACATGGTGGCGTACAGGCAATCCCTTATCGGGCTATCGAACGCAGCTTTATAGTTGACAAAGAGATGATGGGTGTCGACTTGCTTTTCATGGGTCTTTTCCAGGATTTGGCGTAGTGTGAAAATCTGGTCGGTGGTGGACCTACCACGTCTGAAGCCGCACTGATAAGGCCCGATCAGTGTGTTGGCAAACGGCTTAAGTCTTCCACATAGGACGCTAGACAGGACCTTGTAAGCGATGGTTAGAAGACTGATGCCCCGGTAGTTGGTGCAGATCGTCGGGTCACCCTTCTTCATTACAGGACAAAGAACACTGAGATTCCAATCGTCGGGCGTGCTTTCTGCTAGCCATATTTTGCAGATGAGTTGTCTTCTACTGGGGCGTCATAGCCAGCAAGTAAATTGCAGAAGTGTTCCCTCCATATGCCCAGTGTGTATCCATAACCAGTTTTCCGTTTTTATCTCTGCAGGTTGATGCTCCGGTCTTGGAACCTTGTGTCAGACGCTTGACTTGTTGATAGAATTTTCGAGCATCATTCCTATCCCTGTACTCCTCTAGCAGCTCACGCTCACGCTTCTCCTGTTCTCGTTTCTTGCGTCTGAAGAGGCGCCTCTCTTCCGATCTCATTTCCCTGTAGTTATCTTGCAAGGCCCGCGTTGCAGCTGACTGCAGAGTTCTTTTATAAGCTGCGTTCTTCGCTGCAGTAGCTTCGCGGCACTCTTCGTCGTACCATTGGTTTCGTTTAGGTGGGCGTTGGAACCCAATGGGTTTTTCAGCGGAAGCTCGCAAAGAGCGGGACTTATGTGCCCAAAGTCCGCCTGCGTCTGCAGGTAGAGAATCGTGGAGGAGCAACTCCGAGAGGTGAGCGGAATAAGTTTCGGCAGTCCGTTGCGATAGCAGCTTAGCGACGTCTACCTTTCGTTGCGTAGTGAGGCGCACGTTCTTCGCATTGCATAACCGCATGCATATCTTGGCTGCGACAAGATAGTAGTCAGAGTTGATGTTCACTCCACCGAACGTTCGCACATCCAGCATGCCTTCTGTCGATCACAACATGATCAATTTGGTTGCGCGTTCTTTGATCAGGGGACAAGCCAGGTGGTCTTATGGATGTTGAGGTGTTGGAATCTGGTGCTAATAACTACCATGTTTCGCGCCGCAGCGAAGTCGGTCAGCCTTAGACCATTGTTCGATGAGGTCTCGTGAAGGCTGAACTCACCGACAGTGGGATCGAAAACAGATTCTCGCCCAACCTTTGCGTTGAAGTCCCCGAGTACGATCTTCACGTCGTGGACTGGACAGCTGTCATATACTTGCTCGAGTCTCGAATAGAAATTGTTTTTGATGGCATCGTCCTTCTCCTCCGTTGGGGCCGGTGCGAAATCAGACTTATGTTGAAGAACCGTGCCTCTGCATACAAGCTGATGCATACACCTTCGCAGCTCCTCACCGCCATGTTTGAATAGCACAGCCAGCAGTCCGTCGGCGCCCACGGCTTTGTTGTTCTTTAGCCGCGATATCGCTATTCTCACCTCGTCATGGTCGGGTAGCGAAACGACAATTCCGTCGTCAACAATTGGGGTATCGGGATAATCACATTCTCTCTGACATGCGCAGCTATCACTTTTTAACCAGTTGAAAAAGTGCTCCTTCCATAATTCAAGCACTCTCTGGGTGTCAGTCACCAGATCGCCGTCTTTGCTCGTACAGGAAAACGCCCTGGTTTTGACAAATTCTGTAAGCCGTCGAACTTTCTGGTTGTCGGACGTTTCTTCTATTGGCCAGCATCTCCAGTTCCTCGCACTCGTGTATTTTGGCCTCTCGTTTCTTCATTAACACTTTAATATTAATGAGTTTAAATACAGTTTTTGTTAATCGTTTTTTAAGCGAACTGTTTTGGGAAAGTAAAATCAGTTATATTCACAAACAGGGCTTCAAGAACCTGCAATGAAATCCACTAGTATCTGACTACTGAAACAATGCCAAGTTCAAACTGTAGCTATCTTTTTTATATAGAAAAGTTTTATCGGTAAGAAGATTTTAAGCGCGGCCAAAACTGTTTAAGCGATTATCGTACCAATTAATACGAAGAAGGACTATTAAATTTTATGCATTTTTAGAATTTATTTTTAATTTTTATAATTTATGAATACCTATAAAATACTGAGCGTTGTTTTAACGAACTTCATTACACCAAGTATGAGTAAATTTGATCAATAATCTTTAGCCAGTTTAACACACCAATGCAAGTCTGTGGCTTAATTCTTGGAAGTGTCCTCCACTTACTCTACGTAGGCTTGGTCAGAGATCCATTGAGTAGGGGCATTGTGAACCTTTAATTGAATTAACTGAACGGTTCAGAAAGGCGTACAAGATGTGCTGCAACAGTTGATGTGCTTGTTTCCGGATTTATACGTCTAATTGTATCCTGTCTCACTCACATAAAACTTAACTTAGCTTAAGTGGCTCTCAACCAAAAAGGGCATGCTTGGGGCGCTTTGTTGTTACTGCTAGACTTAGGGGTTCTTATATTGCATTCGACCACCTGCTTCTAAGCCTTACTTCTATATAACCATTTTGCGAGTATATTCATCACACTTTGACTGTCATTGGCATACGCCAATATTTTTATTTCGTTGCAATTTCACTTCATTTGTTGTAAAATGTCCGCTTTGGATAGCCTACACCTATAGCGCCTTAATAAATGCAAGACGAGCGACATTCCCGCAGAGTCGTTGATGAGCTTTCGCTGCACTAAGCTGAAGATGTTGCACAGCAAAAGAGATGATATTATTTTTTATTTTATTTTATTTTCTTATTTGTGTTATTTTGTTGCCTGTCATTCACCTCTAATAGATGCTTATCTGCTATGCACAACTGCAACAATAACAGCAACAGCAAAAAAATCTCCTCAACTGGCTTAAGAGGCAGAATGCTAGCATGATAACAAAGACCACCAGCCAGTTAGCTTGCCAGGCAGCAAGCCGACCGGTCACTTTTAAGAAACACTTGAAAAAAAGAAGAAAAAATGTACTTACAATGAATGACCAGCGTCCACTGGGTCGCTCGTGACTCTCTAGATACCTTGTTCAGTTCAAGCAGTGAAGCGTCCTACAAAATCTGTCATATAGCTTGTAGCATTTTTATTTTTCGCATACTCTGTTGTGTCCGTTTGCTTGCAAATGACAAAATATTGCCGAGTGACGCTAAAGTTGTTGCACAAAAGTGTCAAGCTGTACTCTTAATCTAAGGGCAAAGATTTCCATGAGATATATAGATTTTTTTCTTGTACGTTTTTCGAGCCACCTATTACTAACTCCTCTTCTTCATTTCACCCTTTCGCCTGTAGTAGTTTTCCTCCTTCGTTATGCTCTTTCTACAACTTAGCGTCGCCTACTAAATTTCTAGCGTCAACAATGAACACTGCTGTCAGCCATTCTTGTCTGCCATTCATATGAAATGCAAAAGTCATTGAGTGCGACACTGTCCGGTAGATAGCAAAAAATGGAAAGAAAAAAGAAGGAAACAACAAAAATAGTAGCAACAACAATTAAGAAACAACAAGTGTATGGCATTTTCAAAACATTTTCCAAGCTATCGCATTACTGAGGCTCACAGGTAGGGCTCCGTTGTCCATTGGATGGTATTAGCGCGTTAACATCTCTTGTGTGCTTGTGTGTGTGTGTGTGTGTGTGTGTGTGTGTGTATACGTATGTGCTTCCCTAGACACTTGCCTCACTTTGACCATTTTGCTATGCATGGCATACACTTGACGCGTTCGTAAAAAATCGTGTTGATGTTCTTACTCGGATATGCATTAACTTGTTTTCTCATTCTCATCCGTTCTCATGCATTTTCATATTCGGCAGTGGCGGCAACGGCAGCACCGTCAAAGGTACACATCAGCCAACAATCGTTGAGTTTGCTGCAGGTGTTGCAATGTCATTTAATAACAAACACCTCTTGTTCCATGCAACAAATTATGCAGATTACAAACTTGTAGAATTTTTAATAAATTTCTTGGACATTTTTATTCATGTACATTTTTTTTTACTATTATTTTTTTTCAACTTTAAGTTGCTGCTTTGTGTTGCTACTAGAATAAATACGAGTATGTGAAAATAATCGGTTGAAACTTGCAATCGAAAATAATTGTAGACAATTGTCTGCATACTAAGGTCAGTAAATAACTTCTGTATTTGAAATAAAAACCATTTGCCGTTCAGAGTAGGCTTAAAACTGTAAGTCCATCCATTTGTGGAACAACATCAGGACCCACGCCACAAATAAGAGAGGATAACTCGACCAAATATCCAAAAGAAGTATACGCGCTAATTATTACATTTATTTATTTTAAAAACTTTGGTCTAGTGGTTTGGTGCAAGCTAAACCCTTTCTTCAACAATTTTTGTAGAGCATCTGATTGATCAACTACACGTGAAGAGGCCACACAGTCATATGTCTCCTCCAAAAGCAGTTATAAGAAATTTTATAAAATAAAGAAAGAAAGAAGCTCAGAAATTTGCTACAGCCTGGCAAGACTGCTAATAAATAATGTATTTCGTGCCTTTAATGGGTACTCAACTAGTGATCCAGCAAACGTGAATCACGCTCAAGACCACCTCACGTGAATAAAATATAAAGCATTACAATAAACATTGCAAATCTTCATTCACACATCAGCTGCAAACAAAATATTTGGCCTAACGACATCAACACGCCGAGCCCTGCTAGCTGCAGTTTGTAACACAAAGGTAACAGTTGATTAGCTTAGGGCGAGTGAGGGTACCAAGGATAGCGGAAATGTTACCTGAACTTCGGGCTGAGCCTCTTTACGTGCTTGTTTGTTTGAGCTTCATAGTTCATAAGTTTATCCGGGTACCAGCACTAACACCGATAATAATGTCAGCCTTGAAATCCAACGGAGAATCTCTCTTGCCAACAAATGGTAATTGGAACTAAGTAGGCAACTGAGTAGTAAGGTCCTCCCTCGATGAACAAAACTAACAATCTATAAGGTTATTGTCATTCCCGTTCTATTTTATGGCGCAGAAGCTTAGACGATGCCAATATTCGAAGAGGCGTCCCTCAGAGAGTTTGGCAAGAGATCCTGCGGTAGATTTTTGGACTTTTTCACGTTGGTGACGGCGGATATCGTAGGTGATGCAACAATGAGTTTCATAAGCTTTATGATCACATAGACATAGCGCAGCGAATAAAGTTTCAGCGGCTACGTTGACTGCGTCATGCCGTCCGAATAAAAACAAACGCTCCGCCTTTGAAAGTATTCGATGCGGTACCAGCTCGTGGTAGTAAAAGAAGAAATACGCCTTCTCTGCCTTGGAAAGATCAGGTGGAGAAAGATTTAGCTTCACTTGGTGTTTCCCACTGACCCCGGTTAACACGGGAAAGAAACAACTGGCACGCTTTGACAAACTGGGCCAAAATCGCGTAAGCGGTTATCGCGCCAATCAAGAAAAAGAAGAATTTCATAAGGTTTCTTAGTGCACCTAAGTTTGGTATGGCTAAAATAATGGCTTGAATAAATGTATCATATTTAGTGTCGTGGGCCGAAGACTGAAGGAGTCGCTCTTATCGGAAAAGCTTCATACGATGTGGTGGCGAAATCGGACGTCGAAGCGGAAGTCGCTTAAAAACATTGTTTGGTTATCTATTTCCGATATTTTTACTCTAATGGTTAATGGTTAATAGTAGTAAAGGGTTAAGGTATGGGCCTTTAGCACTGCGACCATATTGCTCTATTGTGCACCCTATGCTGTCTATTGACTGTTAAGTATGCTTATGAATTGTACCAGCTCCTTCTGAGGGAGTGATTGAAGGTCTTCATCTGTAAGCATGAACTTGTTTAAAAACTTTTCCTTCTATGCGTCAACCCCGGACATTCGATGATGAGAGTGCGAATGCTCTTTTTGTTTAACGTGAGGGCCATGCTAGCTCTTTTAGCATTGAAGTTATGTACAGAAAACAATATGAGATGTAAAGCTTTTTATGATATTAAGCTTCTTGATGAAATTTTCGGCGCAATTTCATTATAGTTTTCACTCACTCCCATCAATGAAATATCAAGTATCGCCTTATAGTTCAGGAACCTCTCTTTGGTAATTAGCTTAAACCCAACCTTTCAAAAAACTCCATAAAAAGAATTTCGTCGGAATCGAAATGCACGATTTTGGTAGCCAGCTCCCATCGTCGCGGAGTGGTACCGCCTTCGTTTCGAACCGCCTTTGCAAAACACTCATTATTTCGGGAGTGGACTTTTGAAGTTTTTATAAGCCATGCGACTGTTTAATTCACCTCGACTGAAGCCCAGTGCTCCCATTAGCTCAGATGTGGATTATAATGGAACAGGAATCCGTCCCTACTCTGAGAATCCATGGATCAGATAGCCACAGTGAAGACCATTTACGAATAATCTACGGAGGGTTTGAGGTTCTAACGATAGGGTTTACCTTGGTTTAAATACAAATGAGACGTCAGAACACGACAGTTTTGTGACTTTTAAGCGCAATAGGAATTTCCTTAGAACAAACTTAGATGAAATCTTCATTATCACCTATTCTATCCTTCTCTACTTGATCTTCCTTAAGATCATAGAACCATCCAATTCGGCTTTTTATATACCACTCATCCAAAAATGCGTCTCGTCACTAAAGATGATTTTTCGCCCAAAACTGGGGTTCTCTTCCAAACGATTCGAAGCCCAGTCAGCGAACAAACGGCGTTGTCTGTGGTCATCAACTTTGAGCTCCTGGGACAGTTGGATCTTTACGGGTGTAGGCCCAAGTCCCGACGCAAAATTCGGCAAGTTGAAGTCTGCGAAAGGCCAAGTTCTTGTGCACGGCGAGGAATAGACTGCCTCGGGTTCTGCTGTACACTTTCACGGACCGCGGCAATGTTCTCGGCTGATCTTGCGTTCCTTGAACGTACGGGTGTTGGCTGATTGTTTACTAACCCGGTCGTCTCAAATTTGACCACCAAACGTTGAAGAGTCGACTTTGAAGGGCCACCACGTCTACCGAAAAATGGGCGCAATGCGCGCAACGTTTGCGTTAATAAACATTCATTTTGATAATAAAGTTTTATCATTTGAACGTGCTGTTCAATCGTGTAACTTGCCATGATGATTTGGCATAAACAACTGCATAATAAACAAAAGATTTGACAGATGTCACCTAAACAAAATGGCTACCACATGGCGCCAAAATCGACCCGCGCCAATTGAAAAACCCTTTATTTCGAAACTAAGAGTACCCAGGTAGCATAGTTTAGTTTTCAAGAAAGCCAGACAGTTGCAATGGAGATGCTCCAAGGTTTTTCTTGTACACGGCTCATTAAATTTCCTGGAAGTGTCGTTTGGAGTTAGATTTAGCTTGCAAGCGTGCGCTGCAACTAGGCAGTGCCCGGTTAGTACACGAACTAGAGTTCTACGGTGTCTTCTATCGAACGATATAACCGGGTACATAATAAATCAAGCAGGTGTGAAACCCTATCATCTGTCACTATGATATTCTTGCCGGTGCGGTATGACACATTTCACACACTTCACCTGAGCACTAACTCAGCAGTTAAACCATCGATTTTTCCTCTTTTCAATAAAAAATTGTTGCCTGCGGATCTTTCCTAATTCCCCCTCTTGTACTATGAGTATAAACAAGATTTCATAGTGCCTTTTATGCTTCGGCATGCTAAAGATGTACATAAACTTATTCTTTATTTTCAGCCTACAATTAAAGCCGACATTTCTGTGGGGTATTTATCACTAATAAAGGATTACGTCAATAGTGGATGGGCTGAGAGAAATAGCACAAACACAAAATTTGTAATTAGTAAAAAAGCTGTTCCAGAAGGATAATCTATCTTTCTTCAAAAATAACTACGAGGGGTGCCTTTTATATGTCGGGATTAGAGAACGAAAACAAATTTTAATCATCGAAAATAACTTTATTGTTTTTCAAAATATTCTCCACGAAGATCTATACACTTTTGCATGCGCTTGAACCAATTGTCGAAGCACTTTTGCCACTCTGAATGAGGTACCTCCAAAACATGCATTCTGAATGCCGCAACCGCTTCTTCAGGTGTCGAAAAACGTTGACCTCTCAGTTTGTTTTTTACGTACGGGAATAAAAAGAAGTCATTCAGTGCCAAGTCAGGACTAAACGGCGGATAACCCATTAATTCGATGCTTTGGGTACTCAAAAATGCGGTTGTTTGAGCCGATGTGTGAGGGCTCGCATTGTCCTGGAGAAGAGTGATCCGTCTTTGGCGATTGGTTTTCCTAATTTCTTGGAAGACAACTGGCAAACAAATGATTGTTAACCACTCAGAATTGACTGTTCTGCGTTGTTCTAGTGGTACAGTTGCGAAATCCATGATTCATCACCTGTCACGATATCATAGACGTGTTTCGAAGCCCCGCGATCGTATTTTCTGGTATTTCCTTCGACCAATCGACACGATTCACCATACCATCGATAAACACTGGTCCTTGATGGAGCTTCATCGCCAAAAAATGAATTAAGTTCATCCATGCAATGTTGCTGAGTTAATCCACGTCGAAAGTTGTAAAAAATAATCGCACGAAAATGTTCACGATTTAATTCCATTTTTGGACCGAGATGAATCTTTTAAGTTACTGTAAACAACACAAATAGCGCTGGTATTTCAAAACGTTCTGAGCACGCAAAAGCCAAAAAATGTCAAACTTTGCGATACAGCTGTCAGTTGCCAGATTGCAACACCAGGGATGCCAAATCCCGACATATAAAAGGCACCCCTCGTATCTTATAAAAACTAAAAGGTTTAAGTATGCCACATTGTCCGAACCAGGTCTATATTGAATAAAATTAAAAATTAATACCTTTAAGAAGAAATTCACACTAGCTAAAGTGCGTTCATCAGACGTTCACTCATTTTGACCATCACCTAAAACTGTAAATTCATGATAATTAGAAACTCACCTTTTGAAATTTTGATATGGCAGCTGCTGCAATTTCACGCAAAGGCAATACTTTGCGCTTGGAACGCTGGGCAAATACACCCTTTATGCCTTTAATCGGTGTGGAGACGAAAGGACGCACGCGCGTACTCGTACGTGGTAACCGTGGTGCTACAGGACGCTGCACATGGGGACAGGAATGTTCAGTCGAATGTGTAGGAGTCGACGCAGGCGCAGCAGTAGGTGGCACTGCATTGCTCGATACCAGTGGCGCACAACCAAATGTTGCACCCGCTGTGGGCGCCGCTGCTGGTGTCATCGTAGGCACCTGCATAAAGTTAGGCATCTGACAACTAATGGGTAGCAAAAACATTTGATTGTTCGTTGATGCATTCGTAGTAGTCGCCACTGTCGAACACAAGGTCGACGTGACAGGCGTAGGGTAGCTGCCACATAACCAGTTTGAAGCGGCGTATTGTTGTGTTTGGCCTGATGTGGCTAAAGTCGTAGCTGAGGTTGTAGGTGTTGTTGAAGTGTTGTTGCTCGGCATAAGTGCATTTGAAGGTATTTGCGACATCGTTAGCATAGACGGAGCCTGTGGAGGTGTGGGTGGCGGCGGCACAGTAAATGAAGTAGGCATTGTGAGGAGCGTTGTGGACATTGCCGGTGCAACTGGCGTTGCAGCCGTGCAGTGTCCACCAAAACAGCTGGTACTGTGATTTGCAGGCGCTAGCGTAGCAACGCAATTTATTTGTGGATGAAATGAGGGTAACTGCTGATGTACATGTTGATGTTGCTGTTGCTGTTGTTGCAACTGAAGCGGCTGAAATTGCTGCTGTGCCTGTGATTGATGTTGTGCATGTGATTGTAGTTGTTGCTGCTGCTGTTGTTGTTGTTGCTGTTGTTGCTGCTGCTGCTGCTGCTGTTGTTGTTGTTGTTGTTGCTTCTCTTTGCATTGCGCACATGTTGTGGGCTTACTTGTTGCAGCAGTGGCCCGGTTGCCATTTTGCAGCGTGTACGGTGCTGCGTTGGTGCGTGATTCAGCGGTGACATTGTTCACCTTCGGCGCTTTCGGGCCATGCCAACATTGGAGGGAACAGGGCACTAAGCCCACTAGATGCATGCCGCCCAAGGGGCTGGATTCGTTAAAATTTGACGTCGCTATTTTGAAGCAATTTTCAACGGCGCTGACTTAGGGCTTTACTCTATAAGTGAAAAGGAAGGGTATAAAGCATTAGTAACAATACTACAGCATTACGTCACTCAAATTTTTTCATTATATTATTCATCACATCAGCATATTATAATATCATCATAATATCAGATCACTATAGCATCTTTCATCGTATCATCATAGGTATTGTCATATTATATTGTCATATTGAAATGAAATGAAATTGTCATACCATCGTAACAGCATAACATCAAATCGTCACATCATCATATCATCATATTTTTATATCAATTTATCATCATACCATCATATCGCCATATCACCATGCCATCACATCATCATATCATCATCACACCATAATAACACCATATTAGCATAGCATCACATCATCATATCCTCATATTTTTTCTTCATATGATCATATTATAATATCGTCACACCATCATAATATAATATAATCATATCATCACATCATCATATACTTATATCCTCTCATCATCACATCACCATATTACCAGAGCATCTTATCATCATATAATCATATCGTCATATATCATATCGCCATATCACCATATCATCACATCATCATATCATCATATTTTCATACCCTTTTATTATCATATCGTCACAATATCATCATCACATATCATTAAATCATCCTAATGGGGTTTCCAATAACAGGTATTTCAGGATAGCGCAATCTATCGAGAGATGATTAACGATTTTTTATTGCCGGAATTGGGTGGTACTGATCTGGACAGCTTTTATCTTCCACAAGACGGCGCTACGTGCCACAAAAGCAACGAAACCATTGATTTTTTACGGTCCAACTATCCAGACCGTGTTATCTCTCGAAGAGGTGATCACAATTGGCCACCGAGATCTTGTGATTTAACACCTTGCGACTTTTTTCTTTGGGGCCACGTGAAAGAGAAGGTCTACGCCAACAGCCCGGGGTCGATTCAAGACCTCAAAGATGGAACTCGTGAGGCTATCGAGAGCACAGGGCAGCCAATTTGCAATTCGGTTATGAAAAATTTCATGAAAAGGATATTGTCCTGTAAGCGTGGTCGTGGTAGTCATTTGCCTGATGTTATTTCCCCCTATTAACGGCATAAATTCCTCTTTATAATTAAATAAACATCCGATCATTTATATTAAAAAATTGCATTTTTCTTTGAATATCAAAATAACACCTCTTATTAAAAAACCCTTTACAGTGAGCGAAATTTGATTAGCCGCAGAACGAGAGAAGAAAAATAACTGTTTATTTGCTCACTCTTATCTTGTTATTTATTATCGTCATATCATTACATAATCATATCATCATCACACCATATGTGTATGAAATTAAATCATCATACAAAAAAAATAAAATAAATAATTGGCGCGTACACTTCTGTTAGGTGTTTGGCCGAGCTCCTCCTCCTATTTGTGGTGTGCGTCTTGATGTTGTTCCACAAATGGAGGGACCTACAGTTTCAAGCCGACTCCGAACGGCAGATATTTTTATGACGAGCTTTTTCATGGTAGAAATACACTCGGAAGTTTGCCATTGCCTGCCGAGGGGCGGCCGCTATTAGAAAAATGTTTTTATTAATTTTGCTTTCACCGAGATTCGAACCAACGACCTCTCTGTGAATTCCGAATGGTAATCACGCACCAACCCATTCGGCTACGGCGGCCGCCATCATCATACAGTGAGTGAAATTTGATTAGCCGGAGAACGAGAAAAAAAACTGTTTATTTGCCCAATCTTAAAATTTTTGTTATTTTTATAAAGCGTATTAGTAAATAAATAAATAAATAATCAGCATTGAGTAAAAATATTATCAAAACAAGAACCTACTTGCATCGAAATTCTGAAAAGTGTATCATAAGTCTTATTTATTTCTTCTGGTGGCCTCATTTCTTCTGGTGTTATCCGTTCTTCTTGAGTTTTTTTTTTTTTTTTTGTGAACATCTTTTACAGTTAAGCTTGCTTTGGTATTTTATCACTTAATAAATTAAATGAGTCTTATATTTATGGTAATAATAGGTCTCAATGATAGGTCACGCTTAATAATAGCAAGAAACAGTTTTTAAATGTTGTTGAAAAGGGCCGAATTAAAATTTTGTACAAAAATTAATAGAGAAGTTAGCCTAAAATTAGTATATTGGAGAAGATTGTGTGTCACTTTTTCCAAAAAATGTGAGGGAATACCAAAATATCCCAACGTCATCACGCATCAAAAATAAGGAAAAAATTACTACTACACTCTTCCCTGAATTTTTATGTTCCTGCCCCATGCCGCTCACTCCCAATTAATCTTACACGTAGATGCTTAGAAAGTACAAGACCGATCTTGTCTTAACTGTCTCTAACTTTTCGGTCTCTACCAGGTCTCTACGTTATAAATATTCATTTGAATAGGTTGCGAACAAATTATGCCTGCAATACTACTTTTACTCGCTCCTTCCTCAATCAGATCTCGAATTCTATTGAGTTTGCTTTTGCATTATCCAAACTATGTTTTTTTTTAGGCCGCCGTAGGCGAATGGGGTGGTGCGGAAGTGCGCAGGTTCGAATGTTCGTGCCTGAAATACAAAATGGTAAAACAAGCTTTTCCAATAGCGGTCGCCTCTCGACAAACAGTGAGAAACCTTCTGTTTCTGCCATGAAAAAGATCTTCATAAAAAACCATCTGCCGGCTTAAAACTGTAGGTCCCTCCATTTATGGTACAACATCAGACGCATTCCACAAATAGGAGGAGGAGTTCGTCAAAACACTTAAAGACGATGTTAACGCCAATTATATACAGTCAAGTTCACTTGATTAGAGGCTATATATTTTATAAAAGAAAAAGGTTACTAAAGGAACCGTATTTGATCTAGTAAGACAAGGGTTTCTGATAATTCATGTTATGAATGTACTTTGCTCGAAAATAAACATACATCAAAATATTATTCCATCTAACGGTATTTCACACCAGCAAAAGTACAGCAGCGGTAATGTTGTACTATGTTTATTGATTCACTTGAATAGAGGCACTAATCAAATAAGAAAAAAATAAAAACAAAAATAAAAACTTTTTTCTACATTTATTATTTAGAGCCTAATCGTGCTGTCTCATTTCAGATCAAGCCGTTTTATTCGTATTAAAGAGCTTTTATATTCAAATTGTTGTCCATTGCCATGAACCTTACAGGTGGCGCAAAAGTAACCTTGCTATGTTTTTTGGCTGTAATTTAAAAAAAAAATGAAAAACCTTGATTCTTCTTGTGGATTATTTTTATTTGGTCTTTTAATTTTTTTTACATCAAGTCGAGAATATTATGTCATGTAAATGGCCGCCGCCACAGTTGATTGCCATTTGAGCCCTTTTTATGGCATTTTCCATCACTTTGGCCAAAACTTCAGGCGATAGGTCCTCACTTTCTTGACGGATATTGTCTTTAAGAGCTGCAAAAGTCTGAGGCTTGTTGACATAAACCCGCGACTTCAAAAAGCCCCACAAAAAGAAGCATGAAGCGGTCAAATCAGGCGATCTTGCTGGCCAGTGCAAATCGACAAAAAGGGAGATTAGGCAGCATATCGGTTGTGGCACGTGCAGTGTGTGCCGTTGCACCGTCCTGTTGGAACCACATGCTTTCCAATCCCAATTCGTCAAGTTGCGGCAAAAAGAACTCGTTGATCATTGCTCTGTAGCGCTCACCATTCACAGTAACCGTTTGGCCCGCGACGTCTTCGAAGAAAAAAGGTCCGATGACTCCTCCAGCGAAAACAGCACACCATACAGTGACTTTGAGCGGGTGTAATGGCTTTTCGTGGGTTACACGCGGATTTTCAGTGCCCCATAAGCGTAAATTTTGCTTATTTACGTATCCGCTAATATGGAAATGGGCCTCATCACTCATGATTATTTTTGATGAAAAAAAAGCTGATGCACCGTCGGGACTTTGTACGGAAACATCTTCAAATCTTGTACCAAAATTCGCTGTAAAGACCGTCGACTGATACCCATTTGCATGGCACGTCGTCTGGTCGATTTCGACGGCGCTTCCATGACATCCTTGGCTACAGCAGCAATATTCTCTGCAGAACGTCTACTCCGGGGTCTGCCACGCCTGGCAGCATCTTGTGTTGTGCCAGTCTCTTCGAGGCGAGCGGCTAAACGTCGCAGTGTTTCACCAGTAGGCATTGGACGGCGAGGAAATCTGCGACGAAATTCACGTTGCGCCAAAGTCACCGACCGATTATTGGTCAAATAAATAGTCGCAATATTACGCGTTCTGGAGCAGTGTAGCGTAACATTGTTTATTAACGTGTATTTCGCATGTGTTTACTACACAAATGTCAAAACAGAACTGACATTAGGGGCCAATCGCAAAATGTATAGCATTTTCTGATAGGAGGATTACTTTAGCGCCACCTGTTAGCTATTTCCCCGTCATTTTATAGTCTACAAACTTTCAATTCGAACACGCCATAGTTCGATACGTGCCCTATACCATAGCACCACCATCACGGCTGTGATTCATTTTGAAGGTACAGTGTGTGGGAAAAACTGAAATCTTTGACCAAGCATAAATATATGAAAAAACGCAAAGTCATTTGTGTGGTATTGTAGTTATGTTCACAATTGTTAATACTTACTGCATAATATTTTAAAAGCACTTATTCAGACTAGCCCTTACCACTGCTGCTAACTATCGAAAAATGGCGCCAACATATTTCTGCACCTAATGTAATGTGTATGAGGATATTATCACACATCACATTGGCATCAGATAATTTTGTGTGTATACTATCACATCGTCGCATCATCATATCATTATTTCATTGCATCCCAATATTATCACGTCATCATAACATCAAGCCATGATATCAACTTACAACAATATCATCACACAATCACATCACCTTTCATAATAGCCATTGTGATGTGATCATTTCATCACATCATTTTGATAAATAAATAAGAAAAACAATACATTGCAAATTGCTGTGTTTGTTGTTAACACCGACGAGCTGTTCAAAGTATCAGCGTTAAGGCGAGTTCATTGAAAAGTTTACCAAGAAACAAGAAACCAATTTTTCAGTTGAGTGAATTTTAATTTAAAGAACCTGCGATGATGTGTCTTTCATACACACATACACACACACACACACACGTACCACGACACACACTAAATATATTTCCCACCACGGCAGAAGCAAAAGAGTCCGATTCCATTTAAATGGAAAACAAAAACCGAATGCAAAGAGGGAAAGAAATTTCGGCAAGACGCATTGGGGCGCATTCGTTGGCAACGCAATTCGTCGTGCAACAGCGAACAGCGAACAGCATTTCATGTCAAGCAACAGACGGCGTACAAAGCAAATACCATGAATGCAACGACAAGCACAAAAACAACAATCAATGCAATAACTATGAAACAAACAACAACAAATGTTCAACGACTAGCCGCAATGCAATTGTAAAACTCTGGTTGAAACAATTCGTCGACATTTTCGAATAGATTTCAACTTGTTTTGAGGCTTGTTGCGAATATTCGATGCCGCCCTCTCTGCTAACTTTGCTGCCAATCAAGTTGCCACAACTCATGCGTAAGTATTGGCGAGTACTAGTTACAATGCAACAAGCGGGCGTATAAGTATTAAACAACAAACAAAGTACAGATGGAAACTTTGGTAAACAAAAATTGCAAAATTTGTGCGAAAAGGGGGGCAAGACGGCAACAGAAAAACAAATAAGGTGGCATGTATGCGAAAGATACCCGATAGGCTGCTTCACAATTCTTGCCACATTGCAAATTGTTTGCTTAGTAAACTCACACGAGATGAGACAGCAATTCACAAGCAAAGCTCTAGGGAGGGCGGGCCGTTTAATAGTGAGAGTATTTTATTTATTTATTTACAAACGTGGTATAATAATATAATTATTTTAACACGAGAATAGGAGCACTGGCTGCCGAAGGTCCTGGGCTGAGAGTATTTTATTTTTATTTTTATCTTCCTTAGAAATGTTAGGCCTTTCAAGGTAGAATTGGGTTGTCATATTTGTCATTGCTTCCCGATTGCAACCGTTCTTGGTAAATTGTTTTTCACTTATAATTTTGCCATCAAATATGCGGAGTAAAAAAGAGGTTTAGATAAAAACTGTAAAATACGAGAGGTGACTTTTATTTGGCAGGATTTGGCAACCCTGGTGTTGCAATCTGGCAACTGACAGCTGTATCGCAAAGTTTGACATTTTTTGGCTTTTGCGTGCTCAGAACGTTTTGAAATACCAGCGCTATTTGTGTTGTTTACAGTAACTTAAAAGATTCATCTCGGTCCAAAAGTGGAATTAAATCGTGAACATTTTCGTGCGATTATTTTTTACAACTTTCGACGTGGATTCACTCAGCAACATTGACTGTCAAAAAAATTTGTTCGCGTTGGATCCCACACAATTTGTCAATCGCTCAAAAAAAGGCTCGTGTCGATTGGTCGAAGGAAATGGTCAAAAAATACGATCGCGGGGCTTCAAAACACGTCTATGACATCGTGACAGGTGATGAATCATGGATTTACGCGTATGAGCCCGAAAGTAAACAGCAGTCGACTGTATGGGTGTTTCAAGATGAGCCAAATCCAACAAAAGCTGTTCGCGCACGAAGCACTTCCAAGTAAATGGTCACCTGTTTTCTCGGAAAAACTGGACATGTCGCAACCGTACCACTAGAACAACGCAGAACAGTAAATTCTGAGTGCTACACAACCATTTGTTTGCCAGTTGTCTTCCAAGAAATTAGGAAAACCAATCGCCAAAGACGGATCACTCTTCACCAGGACAATGCGAGCTCTCACACATCGGCTCAAACAACTGCATTTTTGAGCACCCAAAACATCGAATTAATGGGTCATCCGCCGTATAGTCCTAACTTGGCACCGAATGACTTCTTTTTATTCCCGTACGTAAAAAACAAACTGAGAGGTCAACGTCTTTCGACACCTGAAGAAGCGGTTGCGGCATTCAGAATGCATGTTTTGGAGGTACCTCATTCAGTGCAGGCAAAAGTGCTTCGACAATTGGTTCAAACGCATGCAAAAGTGTATAGATCTTCATGGAGAATATTTTGAAAAACAATAAAGTGATTTTCGATGATTAAAATTTGTTTTTGTTCTCTAATCCCGACATATAAAAGGCACCCCTCGTATAAAAAAATGTCAGAGATTTTTTATTTAACGCACGTTATTTAACGATTATATATTTCAAGGTAAATTTGATGTATTGTAGTTTCTTAAACTTTTTTTGAGATTATTGATTGATTAAAAAACGATTCTCAATAGCATTAATTTGCATAACTGATGAAATTTGTAAAAAAATCCATTACTAATTTATACTTTTTCAACTAATTTATTTTGGAAGTATTTTAAGTCATTCTCTGCGTCTCCAAAAATATAAACTAGAAGGGCAAACTCTACAGTTTCCTTATATTTTCGGCACAGTTATTTATATAAAAATCAGGATAATCTGTCAGAGATCCGAAGAACTCACCTTTTTAAAGTTGTATGTATTATTTCCCCAGTTAGCAGTGATTGAGCTGTGGTATTTTCCGCAGATAGAGCAGAGGTGATGGGTTAGATTGGGTTAGATAAAGTGGCTATATTACGTCGCACGTAGGCCACATAGAGGCCCCTTATGTGACCACCGGAACAAACCCATCCTTACTCCACTTGGTTCTCTTTAAATCATCCCGTGGGCTTTATAAATGTCTGCACTAACCGTCAATTTTATATATCCACGATGCTATCCAGAAAAGTCATTCCGAACTCCTTCAACACAAAGAAGGTGTTCAACTGTCTCTTCCTCTTCTGCATTCTGATAGCCTCTGCTAAAGTCAATTCTACTGGCATGCCTTCTTCCTATAAGGTAGGGCACCGATAAGGCTCCTACTAATATTCTTAAATCTTTCCTATGAAATTTAAGTAAACTGTTCGTACCACTCATATTCTGGCCGATTGTTGGCAATACTTAAGGTTTATCTATGGTCTATCATAGGCATATCAACTTTGTCTCAAATAATTTGGTGCGTAGTGCCCAGTCGAGCTAACTCATCCCGCTTACAGTTACCCTCAATGTTACTGTAGCCCGGCACCCAGAGTAGAATTATAGAGGAAAACTGTGCGAGTATTCTTAATTGATTATAACAGTCCACCACTGTTTTCGAAAAGTGTTTCCATAATTGAAGCGATTTCGCAGCTATCTGAATATGTAGACATTTCTGACTGTAAATACGTATTTTATTTATAGTTTAAACTCTTTCTAAATAGCCAAAGCTTGGAATACGCTGCAAAGAGCAGGTAAGCTAATATCTATTGTTCTCGAATAGACACCGCCTCCCACTTGATCGTTGAGCTTAGAACCGACTTTATATATACTTCTCCATTTCCATAACATTCCAAACCATTTTCCCAGTCAGGCCGGTCAAGGTGTAAATCCACTGAATCATAAAAGTAACAAGTAAGGAAGGAAACAACCTGAGAATACGCGAATACCTCTTGTTATTCGTTTTAGATGTTGATGATTCGCTCAATCTTAGAGCCGCTTTAACGACTTTAACTCAGATGTTGCTGTTTTCCTCAGAATCCTCACTAATACAAGAGCTAGCAGCTCTTTGAATGCTGTCTAGCTGTCTCGCGAGTTGACCACCAGACCACAACTGCATGGGTCACGATTGGTCAGCAGAAGTGATAATAGCAGCAGAATCGACTAAGAAGTTAAATATCCACACTTAGCACGACATTTTCAGCACGAAGAACGGCTTTCGGTAAACACAGACTGCATGGTTGTTGATTAGTGCTTATATCACTTTCTTTATGCAAAGTATGCAATTCGAAAAGATAAGTCGAAGAGTCGATTCGGCCGCTGAGAGAAATTTTTTTTAGTCTCTAGATACGCACCCCTCTGAGGTATAAAAGTAGCAGAATCATATACCAAATCATTAGTGCTTGTAGAGACAACGCTATTATCCGGAACAGTGACAGGAGCACGAATTTCAGTAGAAGGGCTTATTAGATTTTAGCAAGAGCTCCGTATCAGTCGGTAAAATATTTACACTATACACATTGTACTTTGAGCTGTTTACGCTCGACTTTATGCCCGCCAACACACGGCATTATGGAGAGTTTAAACAATGCAAAGTAAAATAATTACGCAGGTTTGAGATAGAAAAACTTACGATATTGAATACGTGCAAAATTGAAAAAAAAAAAAATAAAGACACCTTAACTTCACGACGCAAAAAAATTGCAACAATAATCACGTCCGTGCCGTGCAACATATGCTTTGGATTGGATGGGTGACGGATAAAAGTTTGTCCATCTCGATCCGTTTTATTTATCTTGGTTTCGTCTATCAACGAACATTTTTCCAAAATTTAAAACCACAAAACGGGATTTAATGCATACTTTTTGGCAAGAGTGATTTTTTTCTGAGCTAAGAACTTCACTCAGTTGTCTTCTGACAACAGTCAGACTACAATTTTAATTTATCTCGACCATTTTTTAGCTTTCCAACTAAGAAGAATCGACTTCTCCGTTATTTCCATCGCTGCTCAAAGTGTAATGAGGCTAAAGGAGGTTGGACTCTGAAGGCAATCCCTCAAGGAGCATAGTAATCTTTTTAGGCAGTTAATATCTACGGCATTTCTCTGAACTTCTTCCAGATCTCTCCATCCGCAAACTGGAGCTCGAGGGTCGAGTCAGGGCAGTCTTTCGAAGTAGGCAGGATTAGAACGAGGGGAATATCTGTACCGATGCTGATACCTCTGTCTTCACTGACGGTTCCACGATGGTATCGGAGATCGGAGCAGGGCTTTTCTTTAAATGAAACAATTTATCTACTACTTTAAAACAGACGAATACTGCTAGTGTTTTTCAGACAGAAGTCATTGCGATCCTGCAGGCATGGCAAATACTTAGGGAACGTGGGAGTGAGGGAGATATAAACATTTTTCCGATAAACAAGCGGCGATCAAGGCTCTGACGATGCCATGGTGCAGATCAATATTTATCAACTCCTGTGAGGTGGAGATCAAATCTCTTGGATGTGCAGGTACCACACATCCTGTCTCTCATATCTGATGTGGGTTCCAGGACATTAGAAAATGGAGGGAAATTAAATTGCTGATGAGCTTGCCAGAAAGGGAACTAAATGGATCTTAGAGACCTCCTAAACGGTCATCGCCATCCCCTGACTGTTGTTAAAGGGCAAGCGCACAACTTATTTCTCAGGAAAGCGCGGAAAAGATGAAGCTCCATTTCTTCTCCGAAAGCACTTTGGACTCAGTACAATAGAAGGAGGACTCAGAAAGTGCCCTCGGGACTTCACGCAAAGATTTGCGTCTTGCCACAAGTGAAGTTTTGATTCGTTCATGGGTGCTAAGGATCCGAGCATTAAGTGCGGGGACAAACAGCTCACGGCCGAGGTCCAGCCAAACATTGTAAGCAAATGAAAATATCATATTTGACGCGGCGCTAACAGTTTTCATGATGATCCTCGTCAATCTGTGCGCAATAAAGCGGCTAACGTGGGTCTTCCAAAAACTATTGTGCATGAAATATTGGAAAAAGATCTAAGATCTTCGATCGAGAGCTTCGAGATTCAAATCATGCAAGCACTTAAGATCACACATTAAGCCGAAGGATTACAATTCGCGCCAAAATTCCTATGAGACAATGCTGCATCGATTTCCTACGACAAAAATTATTTTTTGGAAGCGATGTTTCATTTTATTGAAAATAAAGCGAAATTATCTTTATTGATCACTTAAGAGACAGAACCTGCTACTAAAAGGTCAACAGCCACTTCACAAACAGCCACATTCCCAAAGCGGCAGTGTGTCTATTTGGTGTGCATTTTCAAGTACTGGAATAATTGGACCATTTTTTTAAATCGTCAAGGGAGAGCAATTTATGGTGTCTGTGAACGCCTCTTTTTTGCCAATAATAAGAGAACATCCTTCCTTCAGTACACATACAGAGTTTCAGCAAGAAGGCGCCAGGCCGTATATGGTCAGAGATACCACGGCAAACATTGACAAACTGATAAGCAGTTTCGATATGTTCTCGGCAACCCTGGTCGCCCGGTCTTACGCCTATGCATTTTATGCTATGAAGGTAACTCCAAAGTAGAGTTTATGAAAAAAACATAGTGATCATCTCAGCACTACAAAAAAATATCGTTCGCGAGGTTAATGGCATCCCGGCATCACTTTCCCAGCAAGTGGCACGGTGCACGGAGGAGAGATTTCAAGAGTTCGTCCGAGGTAACGGTCAACCAAGTACAGCACTGATCTTACATTTATTTAATATACAATAATAACAGGAAATCTTTTAATGTATCGCTGTTTGTTTTCATTACTACAACTAGAGCCACTGCAGCAATGAACGCCTTTGATCTCCATGAATTTTAAATTTGAAAAACAACCAAAGGGAATACAAAAAGCTTTAGGGCAAATCATCAAAAGGAATTTCCTAAAAAAACCCCCCCAAAAAAAAGAACATTTTAAAATATACTTTCTTTTGACAGAAACTAAAAAGCAAACACTTTAAAAATGAGTAAAAACAAAAAATGTATACCGAAAAAAACAACAACAAAAAAAAACAAATAATATTCCGAAACAAAAGCAATGAAGGCAAATCGCAAAAAATGACCATAAATCCAGCACAGACAAACAGAAAGACGTGGCAGGAGTACGAAAATTACCTCAAAAGCGGTGGTGTTGTACAGGGAAATTTAGTCGGACATAAGCCGCCCCGCTCTTAACATTTCATACTCTCCTGACCAATCATCCACTTCTCCCTGCCCCACTCAACCGTTCACAACACCAACACGTCAGCAAACGGGTATGTTTTGCGCGCGTTGGCATTGTTCGTTGCCCTTAATTAAATTTAAATATTTTATCACCGAAAAATTGTTTGTTGCAACAACAAAAACAGAGCGAGGTGCCAGTGCAAAAAGCTGAATATGAAATGGCAGCAACTGCTGGCCAAAGCAACAAAGTAGTGGCAACGGGTGTCTGCGCAAGCACTTCGGTGATGGTAAAGGTGCTGAGGGTGGTGAGGTGTAGAACCACAATGGCGGCGGTGGCGGCGGCAGCAGCAGCAATGTTGCCAGACAAATAGCACAGACCGTTCACCGAACCGGTCGGCGGTCGCTCTGTGGCGGACAGCCCCAACGCGCCGGTTGATTTTGTGGGAAGGGTAGAGAGTGGCATAGGTAGTGCGGAGTTCAAACAAAAGGATTTGTACATACAAGTAGATATGTACTCATACAAATTACGTACGTATGTGTGTTCACATGCACATAAACATAATATACGTATGTGTGAGTATGCATGCGCGTGTGTTCGTGTATATTTGCATGGTGCTGCCTACCCTTTGGAACACAATTACTACTTCAAACAATTATTTATTGTTGTTATCACTTCTTTGTTGTTATTGTTGTTGTTGTTGTTGTTGTGGCTGATTTCAAGTGGGATGTTGTTCATTTGACGCACTTCATCTTCAATTGTGCTGAATAATTGCCATATGTTTTTTGGCCAACAGTTTTTGACACTTTTTGTGTGCTCGCTTGCAAATCTCCCATTCATCCGCTCATACAATTGCCAGCCGTTGACCGTCGGCATTTGCTTTGCCCGACACAAAATTAACCCTGCAACAGATTGTCGCTGACAAAGAGGCCTTTTCGTTGTTTTTTGTTTGAAGTGTTAAGTGCGGGTACCCGCACTTTTCATCGTCGCTTTTACCTACTTTCGATGCGGATTTCGTGTGAATTTTTTAATGGGTGAGAATTTAGGCTTTAAAGACTATATAGCTTCGGTAGAGCGAAAAAGAATTAATCAACTGTGATTATTTTATGCACGGAAAAAAAATGTATATACACAATTTAAATATTTTCAATTGGGATAGAGCAGTCACTACTTATTCAACAGAAGCGACTAAGGGAAGAGAATTTGGGGCTTGTTTTTTTTAATTTATTTATACTAATTTAACAAACAAGCTGGTTCAACTCCTTGAGCACAGAAAACCAGTGCTTGAGAGCAAAATAAAAGCTATGTCTTGAAAAGAAGATGCTTTCCATTTCAATTCAACCGGGCTATTCGGGACATGTTCTTCAATTTCGATGTAACTCAAATATGTAACTCTCTGGTCAAAATAATGAAACACGTATTTTTTTGTTCGCCTGAAAAAAAAAGTTTCAAGATTTATCGGCAATTTTGTTTTTCGGCTCAAAATCGATTTTTTTTAAGAAAAATTTTTTTTTAATGCACATAACTTAGTCAAAAATGAACCGATTTAAATAACGCTAAGCTCAAAATGATCATCATTACTTACGCGAGCTACTTCATGTAGAAACAACAGCAATAAAGTAGTTGAAAATCTTTTATTTTACAAAGAACAAAAAGTGCGAAACAGGTTTTTTTACTGAAAAATTCATTACTCAAAACCAACTGATTTCAGCAACTGGGCATTCAGATCAATTGAAGTTTAACGTGTCCTCTTGATTTGGAAAAATTTCCAAAAAAAAACCAAAAATATAATTTTTAAAATATTGAATTGAATCTTGAAAAATTTTTTTTTCAGGCGAACAAAAAAGTACGTGTCTCATTATTTTGACCAGAGAGCAACATATTTGAGTTACATCGAAATCGAAGAACATGGCCTGAATAGCCCGGTTGAATTGAAATGAAAAGCATCAGAACATTTCAATAATGCTTCTTTGCAAAAATAAAGTTCAATGTGAGACACTTCAGGAGAGATTAATACAATTTTAACAAACGCTATTTCCTATGCCTACATAAACTCGGCGGCCGCCGTAGCCGAATGGGTTGGTGCGTGACTACCATTCGCAATTCACAGAGAGAACGTCGGTTTGAATCTCGCTGAGACACCAAAATTTAGAAACAAACTAATATCGGTCGCCCCCCGGCAGGCAATGGCAAACCTCCGAGTGTATTTCTGCCATGAAAAAGCTCCTCATAAAAATATCTGCCGTTCGGAGTCGGCTTGAAACTGTAGAACTGTAGGTCCCTCCATTTGGGGAACAGCATCAAGACATACACCACAAATAGGAGGAGGAGCTCGGCCAAACACCCAAAAAGGGTATACGCGCCAATTATATATATATATATATATATTAGGGCGGTTCGATTTAAAATCGCTCATTGCTCTGTGAAAATCGTATTCTAGGGACCAAAATAAGAAACTTTGCCGAAGGAACCATACCTCTTAAAATCAATTCTGATGTCCCAAAATTTGGGTCGAACGAAAAATCCCACTTTGACCCATTTAGAGTGCTCCAATCGAGTCCAAATGTATGACCGACCCCCACTAACTTTAGACGGCCGATCCACCCATGCCAGTGGCACACCCCCTGGAACTCCCCTGGGGGGCTCCCCATACAATCATTTCAAAATATCACCATTTTTGGCCTTTACATGAGAAAAGAAACTAAAAAGTTCGACCCAAATTGGGAGACATCAGAATTCATTTTAGAGGTATGGTTCCTTCGGCAAAGTTTCTTATTTTGATCCCTAGAATATGATTTTCACAGAGCAATCGGCGATTTTTTTGCCTTCTCACAAATCGACCCGGCCTAATATATATATATATATACACATAAGCTCGCACATATAACATTGATCAAAACGCTTTGGAATATTTTCAGAAAATTTAAAATACAAGTTAGTCCTCAAAAGTGATGTGATCGCTTCCAAAGTACTCCCCATCAACTGGAACGCACGTATGCCAGTGTTCAATCCAGTTCTCGAAACATTTCTGGAATCCTATTTTTGATACAGCCCTCGGAGCCATCTTCGATTTTTCTGTTACTTCCTTTCGGCCTTTAAAACGCTTTCCCTGTAGTGATTTTTTGACTCAATCAAACAGAAAAAAATTGGAGGGGACCATATCAAGTGAATTCGATGGGTGTTGAATGGTATTCGTTTCGTCATTGGCCAAAAATTCACGGCTAATCATGGCACTGTGCGACATTGCCTGGTCATGGTGCAAAATCCGCCAATTGTTTTCTTAAGCTCCGTCATTTACAGAATCGAGAGGTTCTTTGAATTCGCAGAATTATGGCAATAATCTACTCATGTGACTAGGGTCATCATAACTCAGGTAACATTGAGCTCAAATTCCCACTGATCAGAGATATTAAAAATTGAATTTCTCAGCTTCATGACAATGTACAGGGCTGCAGCCTGAGATCTGAAACCTGCTGTGGCTCTGAAGATTTACACAGCACTTATAATACCGATTATCGCTTATGCCTCTGTGGTTTGGTGGCGACGGAAAATGGTTAAGTCCACATGTCAGGGACTATACAGGCCGCAAAGATGTGTTTGTTTATGCATTAATGGTGTCATGAGTACAATCTCCGGCTATGCCCTAAATGATATGCATGATTTCCGCCCCTTGGACCTTAAGATACATCAGGAAGTAATAAAAGCAATTTGTAGACTCCACAAATATGGTTTGTGGCACGTAGACGCAACTTCGGGTCACAGAGAAATCTTTAAGTTGCTATTTGAGCAGTATCCACTGTTTTTGGCACCTAAGGACGACCTGATACCCATAGTTTCATTTGGAAGAAAGTTTGATACAGAATGCATTCAGGAAGGTTCGACGGCTATTTTCTTTACCGATGGGTCCAAGAATGAAATAGCTTCTGAAGCCGGATGGTGTTTTAACTAAAGTAATAAATATTATTACACTACGGGAGGAATGGCAACTGTTTTCCAAATGGAAATTTTTGCCATCCTGAAAGTAGCCGAATGGATAATCGAGACGAGTTGGAGAGGGAAACAGATTGGAGCCTTTGGGGATAGTCAGTGCAGCCTGAAGGCTCTGAAGAACCCAAAGTAAACCTAAAAAAATGTTCAAAAATGTAAGAGGTAGCTTAATTGTGTTGCAAGATAGAATAAGCTCGTACTTATATCAGTTCCAGGACATTCCGGTGTTCATGGGAATGAAATCGCCGATGAATTGGCCAACCGTGGATCTGCGGTTCCCTCACAGGGACCAGAGCCAATAATCGGAATCATTTCCGCAGGAATCATGAATTGCATTATCGATTATGTAGAAAGTTTACATAAAAAGCAATGATCCAGTCTAGAATGCTGCAGAGCTGCAAAGAGTTTAGTAACAACCCTGAACACAAAACTGTCGGACCTTCTTCTAAATCTTGGTAGGAAAGATGTTCAGTTGATAGTCGGTATTATTGCAGGACTCAATCTATGGGGTCAGCATATGACCACCATTGCATTTATTGAGGACCCGATTTGCCTGTCTTGCTTAAAATAGGCGGATAGCACTGACCATTTTCTCTGTGGGTATCCTACCTTTGCTGGAGCAAAGCTACACATTTTGGATTCAAATGTCATGAAAATCAGTAAAATTCGCTCTCTCAAACTAGAAAATATTTTCAGATTTGCCAAAGAATACGGAAAATTCTCACAGAACTAACTATCTCTGTCCCGGTCTCTCTTCCAACCTACCTCTTTCTCTCTGCCCCTTCTCTCCTTTCCTCCTTGATTATCAACCCTTTTGTTTTTCGAATGCAATTGGCTTTTTAGCCTGAGTGTTTTAAGAGTTACCAATCCCTAGCTGCTTCTTGGCTCGCTTTTTCGAATTGCATTTCACGGAGTTGAGACCGCACATTGAACAATGCCGTATTGCGCCTTATTCCATATTCAATAGCATGTATGGGACTTTCAGAAAAGAAAAGAGTTTCATTAATAGGTTATTGAAATGGTTTGCCAACACCTTCTGATCTTGCACTAAATTTGTACAATTGAAAAGATAGTAAAGAATGGTTTCCTTCTATTTGCGTCACATATTATTGTGCGGTACGTTTAACCTCGCTGCGTACTTCCTTACTTTCCAATGACTTGTGAGAGCCGGGATCAGTCTTGAGATATTGGGTCCTCCATATCCCATCAGTTGTTTGGCCTTTGATAAGTTAAAGTCTTCTGGACATGGCACAAGTTGGTCCCGCCTTAATCCGACTGAAAGGAACTTTTTCTGGTTCCGTTCTAGTCGAGATTAGATAGTACTATCGTACCAAACTCATTCGCCCTCTCGTTATCCCCAGTGGCTCTCTGGCCGGGACCTCATACTGAAGGGATATCGAGTCATTGGTTAAGTCAGTTGAGTTGCTCTATTCACTACATTACATGCTGGAAAGTTATATTTTCTAAGGTTGCCGCCTTTATAGCAAGCACCTTCCAACACTTTGGGATCTTTAACAAAGATCTTTCATCTGGTATAGCAGTCTATCAAATCCGGAAAAACGGATCAGGAACTTTTTAACAGAGGACATAGGACACCTGTTCCTAAACAATTATCGCTAAGAGTAACGTAAACAGGTAAACTTATTTTACCCCTGCAGGAAGTCAATTGGGAAAAAGTGGGGCACGGAATCCAGAATAATACATTAGTTCTACACAGGCAAATACTCAACCATATTGTAGCGGCGGCCGCCGTAGCCAAACAGGCTGGTACATGACTACCATTCGGAATTCAGAGAGAACGTATTTTCAAATCTCAGCGAAACACCAAATGAACGAAATGAAAAAGTTTTTTCTAATAGCGGTCGCACCTCGGCAGGCGATGGCAAACTTCCGAGGGTATTTCTGCTTTTAAAAAGCTGCTCACAAAAAATATCTGCCGTTCGAAGTCGGCTTGAAACTGTAATTCCCTCCAACTACATCAAGACGCACACCACAAATAGGAGGAGGAACTCGGCCAAATACCCAAAAGGAGTGTAGTATGGCGGAATGCCCTTGAGAAGGGTGTCAACATCAAAAGGGCTGAAAAGGTTCAAAGTCTCGCATCTGTTCTCATAACCGGTGTAATGTGAACCACGCCATCGAAACCATTATATGCGACACTGAGCCCCTTCCAAAATATATCTCGACAATAGTTTTTAACACTTAGTAAGTGGCTATGGCTATAACAAGAATTTCAGAGCTTCCCGGACTCGTGGGTTATGCTCTACCTCCTAGAACTACCACTGCAACACGCACGATCCTCATACCCTAAAGTGCGGAGTGAGAATGGATCGTTGTAAACCAAAGTGGATACAAGCTGAACTGATGGCAATAATAAAAGCTGTGTCACTGGTACAGTGTCATGCGATACCTGGAGATGATATCTACATATTCAGCGATAGCCAGGCGGCGATAAAATCCTTTACAAAGCAGTCGACAACCTCTAAAGTAGCCAGGATGCGGTGCACATCCGTTAACGAGATGTCTGAGTAATTTCACCTAAATATATCAATGGATCTGGCCCATTGCTACATAGAGGGGAACTGCAAGGCCGATTAGCTAACGAGCCTTGGCACCAAGTTGACTGTTTGACAACACTGGTCACATTGTAATATACGGATGTCTTTACAGACATGTAACCTACTTCTCTTTGCAAGAACAGCGAATGACAATGGCTTACTGAAATTCACAACCCATCAAAGCTCGCAATAATTCTTCTAGTACTGCTCTGGCAGACACTTTAGAGTCACCCATGTTACCAAAAAATTTTCAGTCAATCAACAAGAGTTTTTATGCTTTAATGTTTGAACTCTTAAATCGACTCTGGCTCATTTTCATAAAATGTATTCCTTATTAGAGCTTCTGGATGGCCATTAGACAACATCATATCAGCTGATTGTACAAATAATAAGGACAATAATCATGATAATGTATATATATAATTCGCACTTAAACCTTTTTTAGCTATTTTTGCGAGCTGCAAAACGTTTTCTATGAATGGAGTGACCAACTATTGGTAGCCAATCCAAACGGCAGATGTTTATTGTGAAGAACTTTTGCTTGGCAGAAATATACTAGTTGGCTTGCTATGCACTCGTCTACGATACTTGCCTTCGCTCACGTGCAAAGATTCCAAAATATTCTGCACTTTTTTTCTTCTTTCATTCAAACACTACAATGGATGCCTCATCGGATATTGCCATCATCCGACGACCGATTACTTGATTACTGGAGCATTTATTATCTCATCACCTGAAATAAAATGATCATCTGCTTCTCTGTTTGAATCTTACGGTAGCTCAGTTTGAATGCTAAATTTAGCGGACTAATCACCTTGTTTGGCTCGTTGCACTTTTCCACATGGGGGTTTCTTCAAGTGATTAATTAGTCGCCCCCAGATATTGGAAGAACGCATCTGACAGGATACCCGCAGCAAGTAATTGGAGTGGTATTTGCCCACATTTTTGTTTTTTTTTCTGTTTTTTGGGTTTTTGAAAATGGTGCTTTAAATGTCACTGCAGTCAATTATGAGCAATGGAGGGTCTATTGAACGACATTTTATGCAATATATTTTCGTAGTAAAACACATCTTCATCTCTTCCGCTAATTTCATACAAAAAAATGAAAATATCCCTGGATCAAAGACAAAAAAATTTAAATATAGAAAAAAATTTAAATGTACCTGGGTCAAAGAGAAAGAAATGTAAATATATAAAAAAATTGCAAATATCCCTGGATCAAATATATTAGGTTCGGTTAAGTGGGTGTCATCCGACACACTTAGGCCTAAATAGTCACACAGTGATATTACTGTAGCACATCATTTACACTCCTGAGTCTTCTCTGAACCAACGTGCAGATTTAGTGAATTTTTTTAATTTCGGCAACCCCATTTGAGAGACCTCTTCAGCGCTGTCAAGAGAGGCGAATCCGAGCGTCCCTTTCAGTATAGAGCAATGTATGTACATAGGTTTCCTCTTCTTCAATATCTTGAGAGCTTCGACAGAAGTCATTATGTGTTAGCCTCTGTCTATTTACAAGCCTTCCAATTAGACAATGCCCTGTAAAACCTTTATTGCCCTATCGTATTTCTCATACCTTGTCTCCTAAGATTCAGTAGCGATTATGTGCCCACGACCACATTTCTTTCTGGTCCAGTTTACCTGCTTATTTGGCACAAAGGTGATTGCCTCTAGCGGATATTAGCAGCAATTTAATTTGCACGCAGCTAACGGAGTCGCTGTTAGTACATTATCTGAATGAAGATTTCGCTCGTTGTACCTTTCCTTGTAAGCTCATCTGATTTGCAATTACCTTCATATTTCTAAGGTCTGGCCCCCAGATCAGGTTTATTTTAAAATATTGCTATAGTTCACAAAACAGTTTGTGGCATTCAACTGCGGTTTTTGATGTATCTTTTACTGACTCTAACGATATCAAAGCTGCCTGACTATCCGAGTAGATATAGGTATGCTTCCCTTGTAGTTATGTGTCTCTCCTTTAAGAGCAAGAAGCCCTCTCTTATGGCGATAACTTTTGCCTGAAAGAAACTACAGTGATTAGGCAAGCGAAAGAATGGACCAAATAAAGCGCGCTTAGTTGACAATAAGAAAATGTTGCCACAAGTAATAATAACAGGGTATAGCATTTGTAAAAGGGCTGTTGGAAATAACATTTGTCTCGACAGTCAGGGCTGTAAAAGCTTTATTGCTCAGCTTGGTTCAAAATGGCGCATTGCTTCCTAAAATATTTTTGGTTTCAGCTAAAGAATTTCAATAGCATGTCAGGCCAGAACATTCATTAAAATGCAGCTATTTGTGCGCTGAGCTGAGTTATTAGAGTCAGCTGTATTGCCATTGTTAGAAAGCCGGCCTGAGAACAACGTCTTCATTTTACAACTTTTTAAAAGGCCGATGTAGGGAAGGTAAAAAAACAATTATGCAATTAATTTAGATGAAGTTTTATTTTTTTAATGGCAAGATACTTTTCTCAAATTAATGAAAGCACGCCATTAGTAAAATTTTAATTATGTTAGGCTAAACAAAGTTGCAATGCAATATAAGTCACTCATGCGCAGTGGCGTACAAACAGAGAGTTCCACAAATAGCGGCGTCGGTAATGATGCATCACTTGGAAGAATATTCTCAACACGCTGCTCTTCGTTTTGTATCTGAACATTCCACCAAAACAAATAACATAAAAAGCAAAACATTCTGCAATACAAAACAATAACAAAAACTTTATAGTAAACAAAGCGCACATGGCCAGCTGTCAAGACGACGAAGTGGTGCCAAAAACAAATTAAAATAAAATTTCGCTGCAGCAAAAGGCGCTGATCTCACTCACACTACCATACACAAACACACACACGCACACAAATACACTTGGCACTCAGTGGCTGATTCAAGGCAATATTAAACAACAAGACTAGCAACACCAACAACAACGCCGGTAAATACATTAACACCAGCAAAACAGCTGTATCGAATTTCTTCATAGACAACAACAATTCACTGTAAACGCAATACGATACGTACTATGTAGCTTTGTGGAGCCTAAGAGGCGCACGAATATCAAATTAATGTTTTAGCTTTATTCACAAGCTACACTCGCAAGTTTTGACTACACTTTTTTACCGTTAAAATGCACTGATATCATAAAATAGCGCAACGCTAAAAATCCGATGTAAATAGTCACACGTATGAATCTGAGCGCAACTGAGCCGTCTCGAATCGACGAATTAACACTGAAATGTTGCTGGGCAAATGCTGAGCTAAGCGCACAAACACAGATGTCTGCAATAATATGCACACGCACACACTCGTGCGCACACACACACTCCGGCACTCAGCTACCAGCGCGCATGGTATATAATAGAAAGTGAGCAACTGAAGCAAACATAAAAACAAAAACAAAAACAAAAACGGAATACACGCAGACCATTCACAGGCCGCTAGGCAAGGACCAAACCAAAAAAGCTTGAAAAAGAGTGAGCATATAAAATGCCGCACCGAGGTTGACATTACTTACAGTGCGGCGAAATTCATTCGCTCAGCCCCACTACCAGTATACATGTACATGCACACACACACACACACACACCTACAAGCATTTACAATTACATTCAAATGCATAATAAAATACTGTAAGTTGCCGCCAGTTATTGTCGTAGCTGATGTTGTGAAAGAGTAAAAATACCTACGTCACTAAAACCCAGAGGAAAACGAAGCAGAAGCAGCAGACGAAGAAAAGGCAAATCAAATTCCATAGAAATATGAGTAGTGAAAAATATGAGAAAATAAAGTAGCGCGCCGCCCACTTTTAACACGCAACTGTGGCATAAATGCCATAGAGCCGCGCTGAGCTGAGTAGAGCTGAGATGCATGCATACTTGTGCATGTAGATGGACAGGTCGACGCTGCGTATACGTAACCAACCCAAAAACACATTTTGTGCTCATAGAATAATAGAAAATATGAGCTACTACGTGTAGCCACGCCACAGCCGCACCACCACCACCACCCCACCACTTTCACACGGCACACGCACACACACACACACACGGACACATGCCAGCAACAATTGCTCGAATTATTGTACATGTGAGAGTATGCATTGCATATGTATGTGTGCGAGTGTGCGTGTGAGTTGACGTTGCACTCTTTTGCGCGTAGCAGCGACAGCAACGACAACAACAGCAACAGCAGATATGCTAATTTCTGCTGTGCTAGTTCAAAGTATGTCCACCAACTGCAGAGCGCGACATGCAAATGAACGCGACACCAGGATTGTCTTGTGCCTTTACTTTGCTGTGGTTTTAGGTATTTTCAACAATGTAAGCAACGCTAAGTGGCGCTAATGCGACCGGTTATAGCGCTCACACTGAACGACCCACTGTGGCTATGTTGCTGTTGGTGGTCAGCTTCGCTTGCTGGTTGCTACTCCTATGGCACACAGAGCTGGCTTATGAGTATATCGGTTACAAAATTGTTGTATAATCGTTGAATGTTAACTTTTATACTCTCAATGCAAACAGCGCCGCTCTCTGTTGAGTGGTTGAATTTTGAGAATTGGCGTTTAGTTGCGAGACTTTGGAGAAATACTCTTGCAAGTGGCTGGATGAAAGTTGAGGAAAGTAATATAGCACAAATTACATTGCAATACTTTAAGTTAGAAGTTATTTATTTAATTTTTTTATTAATATAATTTTCGCGCAGTTGCTATTTAGAAAGAAAATAACATTTCGTATGGCAATACGTGCACCCTGTATTTTCATAGAATTCATTTTTAGGCGCGTCAAGTTATCAAGTTATCAATTCGAATAAAGTATTCTTTGAAAAAGTGTATGTCTAGTTGTACGAGGAGCGACATAAAGCAAGCTTTTCTATGAATATTTTTTTACCAAAATCACAAAGGTCTTTTGTAAGAATAAAAAAACAAAAACTGAAACTAAATAATTTGCTGAAATTTTTATTGAAATTCATAAAAAATAAAAAAAAAATAAATAAATAATTTGCGCGTACACTTCTGAGCTGAGCTGCTCCTCCTATTTGTGACGTGCGTCTTGATGTTGTTCCTGAAATGGAGGCACCTAGGGAGTGAGGGGCTGAATTTTTGCTATCGAGGGGACATAAAATTGCCATTCAGAGGCGACACAAAATTGTAGGGCCATCCATTTTTGGAAAAATATCAAGCCGCACACCTCTAATAAGACGGGGGGTCCTCCAAATACCCAAGAGAGGATGTAATATAAGTGAATTTTTATTGAAATACTTTCATTGAAATTTTTTTATTGAAATAATTTTATTGAAAATTTCTTATTGAAATACTTCCATTGAAATTTTTTTATTGAAATACTTTTATTCAAAATTTTTTACTGAAATTCAAAGATATTTTAAAATATTTCCTAATAACCCACTATGTATTATGTTACCTATAGTTACAATATAAGCGTTTTGTGGTCACACAAAACAAAACAAAACAACAACAACAAAAATCAAACAAATCCACTCGACTCATAATATAATAATCGAAGAACTACAAAAAACAAAAAAAAAAAAGTTGCAAATTTTATATAAAATAAAATTCTCGATGTTAACTAAACAAAATATCACAATACGTGATTGCTGTAGCTCTGCTGGATAAATGTCATCTAATTTTGGTGATTTATATAGACGAAAAGTGCTAATATCCCCTTTAATTTTCTCATTTGAAACCATTTCATTTGCCTAGATTTGATTGCCCTCATTTTAAGCAGAGTAGTTTGGTCTACCGGCTTGTTGACCTGGAAGTGTGCTTTTAGAAGGATACCTGAAGATTCATTACTTATCGTGGTCCATGTATTTCACGGACCCTTGAGTTTTGTTTTCCTTGTTCACTCCTCTCGGGAACATAGGGCCTCGACAAGACTCGGTCTTGCGTTGATTTCGTTAATCTATTTTGATTTCTGACAGAGTAGGTGATTAGCCTGCCGCTACCAGTCATAATTAGTGGGAATACCTACCTGTCGTTGCTTAGGAACAACGCCTTCTTACTGCTTCAAGCGCCATCTATATGTTAAATTTTTCTGGCAGAATGATCACACAGATGGTGGAGGACTTCCTAAATTTTCGTGTGTCTGCACTATTACCGCGATTGACCGCTTCCTGTTGCTGGTGCCACTGATGCAATGTGTACCTGTCTGTTTCTTTGTTTTTTGCTTGTTTTAGCAACCACAATGCAAGTAAGGCGCTGACTTTTTTTTTTGTACGGGAGTAAGGAAAGATAAGGTTTTTGGGGGTTGAGGCATGAAAATTAATTTTTTTTTAGACAGTAGGAAAGTAGGTAAGTTTGGAAAAGTGCGAGGTCCGTGCTTTACGTAGGATTCGAACCCACAACCTCTGGGATGGCAGGCTAGTACACTTACGCTAGACTACCGAGGCCGGGACACTTGAGATATCCTAGGCAGTATGATGTTCTTCTAAGAATTCTTCTTAGTCTGGCCGCTTCTGTAGTTTCTTCGATTCCCTTACAATAGTTTTCCATTATTCGCATTGCACAGTTCAACTGCTTGTTTGAAAATCTTTAAGTCAGCGTTGTAGGCTGACCAGTCTTTGTACCTTCTCGGTGCCTTGGCCAAATTGTATTGAGTCCAATTGAATTTTCGTGACGAGGTTATTTGTTTTGTCAACCCGAATGGTTTGCCTTTCCTCTCTGACGTACAATCGGGCGCCCATCTTCTAAAGAGCTATTCATGGCTTTCATTACCTGATTAACCAATCTATACAGTTCTCGGTATGGGGTGGGAACTTGGCTGCGTATGTTTTGCAATAAAATCCTTAATTTGTGTTGTACATTCCCAGGTCCGTTTTCCAGATATTCCAAAACTCGTAAACTTGGTGAAGCTAATGATCAATGACAAATTCGATGTAACGATGGTCATAGTAGGATTTTTCTCTCAAAACCTAACCAAACTAAGGTGATACAATTTCAGTTTTAGAGTTAAATTGATTCTTAAATAACTTGGAAAAGACATACCGTACCATAAACTCCGTACCAGATAGACCATAAACTCCTCAGCATTTTTTAAACAAAAAAATTACATCCAGCTTCTTATATGAATTAGCGTTCCAAAAATCGGCAAATAGGAAGATGTGCCCCTTAAATTTTTTTGTATGTATTAAGTTGAAACTCATTATTTTTTTTTGCGGAAATGGTTTAATATTTAATGGTCGATCTTTAGCTCCTAGGCGATGCTACGACTAAGCTCCTACTCATATTTGTGGTGTACGAATTGATGTTGTTCCACAAATGAAGGGACTTATTGTTTCAGATCTTTGTGACGGTCTAGTTGAAGGTGCAGAGCATGTCTTCTTTGTCTGCCTCTGGTTAAAGCTGGAAAGGGAATATTTCACTAATAGGGTTAAGAAGCCAATAGTGGTTAGTAACCTAGTAGATATCATGCTTAACTCAGAAGAACATTAGTCTGCTATCACTAAAATGGCAAGAATGTTAACTACCAAACTGCTTCGCGCTGAACAACAGCGCAGAAATTCCTGAAGAGGCAATAAGCCGCTCCCTCACCCGTGAAGTACCACCTAATGGTTGGCCCGCGGGGCAGGGGTAGATTTATAGTAGGTGAGACAAAAGATAAGTCCCACACTTTTCGGCTTTCAATGCTTTTTGCCCCTCCAGAAAAAAAAAGTTTCAACCCGACTCCGAACGGCAGATATTTTTTTTATTAGCAGCTTTTTCATGGCAGAAATACTCTCGGAGGTTTGAGATGATGTGCTTAGCTATGTCTTTTACGATCAATATAGCAGAGGCACTATCTGGAACCCAAACAGTGTCGAAATTTAAAAGATCTTGGTTAGGCTGATGACATTGCTTTGATAACGCAATAAAGGGAACATACGCCACGGAAGCTCAACGATGTAGCTCCACAAGCAGAATGCGTTGGGTTGCGTATGTCTGTTATGTTAGAAAGGCAAAGTCAATGGCCAAAGACCCACTGAAGATGTCAACAATTTTACCTAATAAAGTAGCCAAATAACCCTTGACTGTAGCACCACTGCTGACAATGAATCCAGAATAATTAAAGCGAGTGCATCCTTTGAATTTGTACTGACAGTCAAGCTGCATTGAAAGCCCTTGCTAACCCACGCTGCTCTTCGAAGTTAGTCGGTGAATGTAAGACAAAACTGAACAGTGTTACAAAACACAAAAGAGTTAGTCTTATTTGGGTGTCTGGACATTGTGGTATTGCAGGGAACGAGTTAGGTGATAAATTGGCAAATGGAGGCTCTGCAAGTATGCCACTAGGCCCTGAACCCTTTCTAGGTGTGAATTCTGTATCGATTCAACTATGAATTGATGACTTCATGAGGTCTACCCATAGAGCTCGTGCAGAGTAACCAAGTGCTTTGTGAAAGAACCAAACAGGAAAATAACGACCTTTCTCTTAAAACAAACTCAGCAGAAAGGACCTGAAAGTACTGGTGGGTGTAATCACAGAGCACAACGTCTGTGGCCAGCATATGGCTACCATAGGAGTCGTGGACAGCCCGATATGCCTATCCTGTCTTGAGAATGACGACACTGCAGGGAATTTTCTCTGTAGCTGTCCGGCATTTGCCAGAACGAGACTTAGGATATTGGGTTGCGATACACTAAGTATGGACAAAGTTCCTACTCTTCCTCTTCCGCATATCTTAAGACTCATCAGTGAATCTAAGAGATTTGTGGGAGAGTGACCTCAAACTAATTTATCCGTTTTTACCATCCACCCTTTATCTTTCCTATCTCTATTCGTTCTACTGATATATATCCGGGTGTAGTACAATGGTCTACTGATTGAGTGCTTAGACTTGTTCAACCCCCCACAAATCTAATATAATCCTTTGCCTCACTCCAAAGTTATTTTTATTCCAAACAGCCAACCATAAAAGCAAAGCTAGGGACTTTTAACTCCAACAAATTGCCTAAATGGATGTGACATGTGGTCGGTGGCCATTACAACAACTAACAAGCTTCAAACCTTCTTAATCGCTACCTTACAGTCATCCAGCGCATATGGTGACTCTATGACTGGGTGTCCAATGATGAGGTTCTCACCCGAAGTATGTAAAGGCTAGATGAAATTGAGATTTGCGAGTGCAAATGGAGTTGGATTGATCCTACTTTGCGCAAGTGTGTGATTGACATCAGCAGAATGTCCTTAGACTAGAATCTACACGTCGCACGCCGTAGAGGTCGACCCAAAGGATATTGGAGACGAAGGTTGTACAATGAATTCATGACAGCTGACGGCTAGTTTAAGTCTAGGAATCGATCCAAAGAAATTATTTTGTTTCGGCCTTTACTTTTTTTATATTAATTTATTTATCGCATGCCACACTCACTTATGACTCTTTCAATAATGCTACTAACACCCATAAATATTTGCGGTGACATTCGAGAAAAAAAGTATGAAATCGTACGAAAAATGGATCCCTAAGAAGAAATAGGTTCAGGTACTATATCGCATATTTTTATATAATTTGAGAAAATATTAAAATATAAAAATCCATTTTTTTTTTTTAATTTACAACAAGGCAGAGCGAAAGAAGTATATAACCATTAATTGCAGAAGCGAAAGGTGCATACTGCATTCGATGGAAAGGATCCCACGCCAAGGAAACGGCTCTCATCTACAGGCATACTCCTTCTATCCCAAGGGCTCGCAATCTCGTTATGTAGAAACCACAAGTTGCGTGCTCCAATCTTAGTAGCATTTCGTACAAATGAGTCAACCTGCATGCATCGGTACAACATTGTCTTGAAAACTAAATTTTTTTCAAACTTTGTTACGATTTGGATCGAGTTTTCAAATCCGTGAGGTGGAACCCTTTGTTTAGTCTAAGTGTTTGTAAATGTGTGATGCACTTGCAAGTGCCTTTTCGCTGTGTTTTCTGGTGTGTTTGGCCTTGAATTCTGTCAGGAACTTTAAGCGAAACCTGTGCCACTGCGTACTTTTGATGCATTCGTCGAAAGTTAATGCGCATTCTGAGCTCCTTTCATTTAGATGCTTACACCAGAAAATGTCTGCTCTATTTATTTTCCTAAAAAGTTTTAAAAATATGTTTCATGTGAAGCCCTAATGTAAAATCTGGCTGTCTTCAGTTGCTGTTTCCAGCAAAATTGCATAGCTTGGCGTGAAGTCTGGTTTCCTTAAGGTTGGTTTTATTAAATATACTTGTAGTTGGCAACATAAGATTTCATGGATCTACAGACAGCTTGAAAAAGTTTCCATTTATTAGCGATGCTGACGATTTAGCAAGAACGTGCTTTCAGGAACAATTAATGCTTGCCTTACCTGCCTTGTGTCTGGCTTCCGAAAGTTTTTCGAATGTCATTATTGGTGTGAGTATGACACCTAAATAGCGATATTCCACTAAAACCCTTACATTTTCGCCATTGCATTATCACTTTACCAACTGCGATATCCGACAGTCTTTTCTAAAAATCATAACTTCCGATTTACTTGGATTAGCTTCTATATTACATTCGGTGCAATATTTTTCTAGTCTACATGGTGAAGTTCAAAATAAGCAAGACTGGTGTTATAATAATACATATTTTTGATGGCGCCATCTTTTTAATGAGTGAGTGCGTAGGAAGTTACATCCCTAGCTGACTTCCAGTGAGGGCTTGGTGACATTCGGTTCAGTGGGAGCGAAGTCATTGCGTCTAAAGTGTCAGTATGTTTGGGTCATCGGATCAAAAATGAGTTTCGAACAAAGAACTAAAATCAAATTATGTTTTAAAGTCCGTGAAACGTTTATCGAAAGAGTTGCATTGATGAAAAAAGTTTTGGCGATGATTGCCTATCTCGTGCCAGAGTTCATCAGTGGTTCAGTGGTTTACATATTTCAGAGATGGTTGTGAGGACATAAATGACAATGAACACACGGGGCTCTCCACATCAGTAATCAACGAAAACTCCACCGAAATTGTTCGTAAATTTATCAAAAATGAACCGAAATAATCGTTGAAATTCATGGAATCGGAGTTGAATATCTACAAAATATCGATTCATTGCATTTTAACTGATGACTTGGGCTTAAGAAAGGTCTGTGTACGTTTCATTCCACACAAGTTAATTGAGGACCAAAAATTGCTCAGTATTCAACATTCGAAAGACCTCATTAAAGAGATGAGAAAAGACAAGAACTTTCTTTACAACAGTGTAACTGGTGATGAAACGAAGTGTTTCCAACATGAACCTGAAACTAAGCGTCAAAGTGCCGAATAAAGGCCCCAGACGAGCCACCACCCAAAAATTATCGTATGGAAAACTCAAGAATCAAGACGATGTTCATTTGGTTTTACGACTCCAAGGGAATTGTCCACAAGGAGGCTGTGCTAATGGGCCAAATCGCCAATGCAATTTTCTAACTTGGCGTTTTGAGGCGTTTGTTTCATCGCATTCGTCGAATTCTCCCTGAATACCGCGAAGGAGGAAACTGGCGCTTATTGCATAATAATGCACCATCTCATCGATCCACTCTTGTGATTGAATTTTTTATTAGGAATCGCATTTTAACCATCAATTACTGCCTGATGTGGCTCTCTGTGACTTCTAAAAAAATGTATTTGGCCATGAAAGAAAAACGGTTTGCGTCTATAGAGGCCATCCAAAAGGCTTATACCGGTCAATGACCTGAAACACTCTTTCTAAAAGCTTTTAGATCGCGCAAAACAGTGTATCGATGCCAGAGGGGACTATTTTGAATAAATAAACTGGAAGTTATCCGAACAAAGCTCCTGTAGTTTGTATTTTAGCTAATCCTTTTTCACATCAATTCACTTTGCATATATCATAGCTTGCATGATCCTTGGATTATCTGCTAACAGCACAATATCGTCCGACTATATATATTTCAAGTTTATTCAATTTTTCATATTCGACTTAAGTAGGAATAGAAACGAGAAGCCAATGAAATTGAGCTAAAGTCTTTACACGCCTAGGTAACTATCTGGACTTAGTGAAAATAACTGATGGAATATTTATTTCTAAAATTTTCTTGCAGGTGGATTTGTAAATCTATGAGGGTAATCAGGCATTTGACAATCCACTATGTACGTCTTCACATTTCAAATTAGCAATGCTTTTTGTTTTTCTTGAAATCGTACGGAATTGACTTCTTAAAATAAATTATCTGTAAAAAAGTAATTTCATATACATTCAAATAGTTGGTGCATACTACATATGTGAGACTTAACCTCCTTCCAGTAGATCTGCAGACAAAGTATGCCACTATCAGTGCGCCAATAAGATTCAAAACTTGAAGTAAACTTCGATTAAGATAAGATAGGCTGGTGAACTATACACTTCCGACTGCAGCTAAAACTCCAATGCTGACAATCTAACTAACATTAAGGGAAGAGTGCGAATGGGAATTCAAACGGGGTGAGTACATCCAGGTTGGCACGGATGGCTTAAAGCTCGGTAATAGGATGGATGGATGTGTATATTCTGAATATCTGTAAAAATCATACAGCTTTCTTCTCCGCAACTACTGAAGTCTGTTTCAGGCTGTTCGTGATACTGGAACAATGCGACAGTCATCCTCACTAATAGCCAGACGGCGATAAAATCCCTCACAAACACTCTCTAAGGTGCCATGAAATGCTGCGCATCTCTTAACGAGATAGCTCAGTTATTTCACCTGAAGGTAACATAAGTACCTGGTCGTTATGTCATCGATGTGGATTGTAAGGCAGATTAAGTAGCACAGCTGACTGATGAGTGCACAGAGAATGACATAGACAAATCCTTACATGTTACATTGGGGAAAATTGTAAGAATATCGAATGAGAGATGGCAAAATGAATTCATTTGTGAAACCGCCTGACATTTATGACCGAATCTCAATGCTAAACACACACCATACCTGCTAAGCCAAAATAAGCATAGCCTTGGCATATACCTAGTTTTTTGTTACAACGGAGCATTGTCTAATATGCAGACACGTCCAGAAGAGAGGCGCGAGCATACATGTCGCCTATAGAAGCTGTCCAAATGGAGAAGAGGAATAGCTGATTTTGCACCTGCTGTTGTTGTTGTAACAGTAAATTCAGTATTACCAGTGCGATGTAGTCACCTATCATCGTCGTTTAACTGAATTAACGGTAGGCCCAGGAAACATGCTGTTTCAACGGGTTGGGTCCAGAGGGCATCTTCTGTTTGCTTTATTCAGACGTAGATTCACCAGTTAAGATAGGCATAGTATCATTGATTTGCGAGATCCCAGCGCGTTGGTAATGTGGAATCTTCTAAATTTTCAGAACTGTTTACTATGGCTTTAGGACAGATAAGAAGAAGTTATCCATACGGTTTAAACATTGATATATTTTGAAGTAGGCTGCGAGGCTGAGAGTGCCCCATGGTGCACAATTACTAAAACCTAAGCAAACCTAATCCTCTATTAAACATATTTTTTAAAAGATTGGGTTGAGCACCGGAGTCTGGCCTTTTTTCGTCCTGTTTGGGGATCCTTTTTAAAAGGTTATATCTATAAATCGATAGAAAATTAAATTTTAGGAACCTACCAGGAAGTTCAAGTCTTTAGCTATAGTAGAAATATGTTCTCAGAACTAAGTTCTATAGAAGAAGAAGAAGTTATTTTGGCACCGAGGTAGTTGAACTCCATAAGCTGTTCAATTGGCGTGCCATTCACCGCAAAGCTTGCCTCTTGGCGGATGTCTTGAGATTGTAAGCGATTTTATGGTTGATGCGGGTTTTTCATATTAAAAGTTACTCCACAGAGGAGACGTTGTAAGTCGTCTTCATTGTCGGATATTAGTACTGGGACACCCACATAACAAATTATTTGTGATTCCCTTTTTTAATTTCTATCCCTGAGCTGCGTTTTTGACCTTTGCTATTATCTCATCCCCAAGAGTAAGTTAAAGAGCATAGGACTTCATAGGGCTTAAGCTGTCACCTTGCCTTATCCCAGAGGTTACTGATTGATTCTTAGTTACATCATTACGGACCCGTACGCTTGTTGTGTTATCGATGTTAAGATTTTTCATAGCTGATATGATTCGGTTGTCTACGAAGACGGTTCAATAAGTACTCGTGTTTGATGACAGAGGGTGTTCCTGAGGGAAGTTGCTATAGCCGCTATCTAACAAACAAAGGCAAAACAACTTTCAGACTGATTGATAGATTAGCTCGGATTTTGCAGCTATTCGAGTAAAACGTGTTTCGTGATTTTCACTAAGATAGAAAAAGAGAGAATCGTTCGGTAATTTGCTTTTTGTTTTTGGATACGAAAAAATGCGAGGAGATGAAAACAAAATTAATGTTGTCTATGGGGACGCTTCGCCATCTTGACCACAGTTAGATATTGGTTGAACGAATTTAAACGTGGCGAACATCCGTTTTTGAAGAGGAGCGCCCAGAACGCCTGTGAAACGTCGTTACCGAGTAACTCATTCAAAAAGTCTTCGACATGATTCTCGCTGATGGACGAGCGGAAGTGCGCAAAGCAACAGAGGTCATAGGTGTGTCGAACGAAACGGTAATTAGTATTTTACATTATAAGTTGGCGATGAAAAAGTTGTCGGCCCGATGGGTGTCGCGATTGCTCACAAGCAACACCAAATGGATGAAGCTGTTAACTTCGAAGCAGTATTTGGAGCAATTTAAGCGAGATCCGAAAGAATTTTTGCGTCGAGTTCTTTCTGATCAAACCTGGATTCATCATTACACAACAGAAACTAAGCAACAATCAAAACGATAGTTTTCTCTAGGTGAATCTGTTCCAAAGAAGGCGAAGACAGTTCCATCGGTCGGTAAGGGCTTGGCGAACGTTACTTTGGGATGCGAACGGCATCATCCTCATGGATTTTTTAGAAAAAGGAACATCGATCACTGGACAATACTACAGTGAATTGACACGCTGGTATTTGGCGAAAAAGGAGGTGCTGTTTCATCACGATAACGCATCAGCACTCACCTGGAGTTGTCGCCGCTAACTGCGGAATTGCTGCCCCATATTCACCCGATCTGGCTTCCTGCGAGTTTTTCTTGTTCCTTAACATGAAGAAAAGATCAAGGAAAAAAAATTAGTTCAAACGAAGAAGTCATCGCCAATCCAGAGGCGTATTTTGGACAGTTCGATAAATCCAATTTTTTGGAGGGCTTAAAAAAATGGTCGGAGCGTTGGGAGAAGAGTATCATTCTAAAAGAGGGAAATAAAAAAAAATTAAATTTGGAAGAATTGTGTCTTCATTTCTAGCTAAGTACCCGTGCCATTTGTCCCCCCGTTTGTGGAACAACTGTCCCTGAATTAGTGGAACAACATCAAGACGCACACCACAAATAGGAAGAGGAGCTCGGCCAAACACCCAAAAAGGATGTACGCGCCAATTATATATATATATACTTATTGAACGCCCCTCGTATTTTCCGTTTTTGCAGAATTCCAATCACGTCTTTCAAGACAACCGTGTCAAAAGCTTTAGTGAGATCTACCAAACAGATATAAGCAGGCTTGTCGTATTTTATCAATTTTCCAAATATTTACCAAAACCTTATTGTTCTTCTGATATTCCACTTTCTTTAATTCTATTGGCAAGTATTTTTGTGAAAAACTTTAGGATTCCGCTTGATAAAGTTATTCCTCTGTAATTATCTGGAGTCTCCCTGTCACCTTTTATGAATTTCGCTACATGAAAATTTAATTTTGGAAATGGTAAAATTTCTTACATGCATTTCAGTTTTCTTCTACCTTTAATTTAATTTAATTAAAAAAAAAACCATTTGTTTCATTTTCTTACCACGAGAGCACTTTTGTATGCTGCCCATTTCGTGTAGACCGCGCATAGCGTGACATCATATTTATTGTTGTTGTTTTTTTCACATTCTACTATTGAAATTCGCATGGTTTCTCAAAAAGTAAAACCCTCACACTGCTACAGGCTTTGAGAGAGCGCACGAACATTTTGCGCTCTCATCAACCCAGCAGCAGACTTTGCAAAAGGCTGTGAAGCACAGCACCAATACATAGCACCAATACATCAGCGCGCGCACCAGAGGCGGAGTCAGCATCCGAAAAGCATATGAATTTGATTGTATACACAAAATGGGGAGGTGCTTGCAGTTGATGTGAAATTTCTACGATGTACATAAAGCAAAGCATTTAGTATATAAGGATGCACATATCTAACGAAAGAAAATGGCGTCTTTTGACTTTAAAAGCAGTAAATTATTTTGAAGGAAATTTTAAATTTTTATAAATTTTTCAAAAAATCCCTTTAGCAAAATTATGCCATGGCGGCACTGTATTTTGTTTACATTCTGTTTATTCATAAATAACACTCAGTACTCGGGCATAGCAGTGGAGCAACAACAACTACGTTATTAAGAGCGATACAGAGCAACAACAGCGTGCAGTGTATAGTCGTAGGCTTTGATGGCAGCTGACGAGGTAAAAAAAAATATAAACACAGCAGCCTCAACTACGATACAACGATACAAGCGAAGCGAAAGCAATACTGTGAGAGCGCAACACGAGTATAAATATCGTGTGCTTGATGGGAGAGTAAAACTGGCAAGTCCTTGTTTCGATTTTTCCGTGTTTTTTTGTGTTGTTGCTTCGCTTGTTTCGTTGTATCGCTAATGCAGCGACGACCAACACGTGGCTTTGCTTAGTGCATGCGATACAAAGCAATAACAATTTAGGAGTTCTTCGCTTGCTTTGTGATGACAAATGGCAGTAGCGGGGGTGAGGGAAGAGGTGTTTCTGGTAAATGCGATACAACTCATTCACGTGACCGCAACAGCAGCAGCACGGAGCACAGTTCGTGCCGACAATATGACAATGGAATTGGGTGAATAGCAGCAGTGACGATTTTGTGGACAGCTGGAAATGCGGTTGGCGGCCGTTGTTTAGAGCCGGTTGCGCCCGCATTCAGGTGTTTTTACTTTCCTGCGTCACTAGTACGTATGTATGTGTTTGTGTGGCTCTTTTGTGCAGCTGTGCCATTGTTTGTGTGTGTGTGTGTCACAATGTCGCTAAAACTTTTGACATTCACAACATCACAAAACCGGCGTCCACGTTGACACTATGACATTATCAATGGTGATGATATCTAGGCGCGTTCGCCAGTGACAATGGCACAGCCACAATAGAGGAGAAGGTCCTCAAGAAAAAAAAATCTGGTTTACTGTATTCGATGGCACAATAAAGAAGTTGTACGCTGTTAGCAAAAATGTATGAGTAGTAGCCCCAATTACCTATAAGGCTTATAAGGATTAATTGAAAGTGTACCTTCTTAAATTTGTTTAGAGATATTTGTCAAGCGCATTTAAGAGGTGATCAGATTTGAGGTAATTTTTAAAATATGGCTTTTTTGACAGACCACGCGTGACTACATATTTGTTTCAGTATTGGAAAGAAAAAGATTCACTTAATGTGACTCAAAGTGCGAAAGTCGCGGGCTAAATCGCTTAAGGGGTTATATACCTTGTGGTCCGGTGAAATTAGCGAAAGTTGGGTTTTTTTAAAGATATGTAGCAATAATTTTATTGTATAAAAGTTTTTATTATTGGATATTACAATGCTTAAAGAAAAAAAAAAAAAAAGGCTATGTTTGTGTAAAAATATTTAAAAATGGCGGAGTTATGGCGTTTTCCCCCAAGACCCTTTTTTTGGAAGAGGCTTGCGGTGGACGCGATTCAAGTCCACCAAGTCAACTGAAATCAAAAAATCGAAAAGATTTCATTAGTATAGGGTTATATCTTCTTAGTGAACGATCAATATATTAAATATTTTGATTTTTGTGAAAATAGGAACATGTTTTTAAAAAACTCCACTTCTACAGTCCTAAAATTGGCATTAAAAAATTCATATCTGCAAAATAAAAATTTATACATAAAAAGTTGATCGTTCACTAAGAGGCAACATCAATTACGAACAATTTAAAAAAAAATTATAAAAATCGGTTGAATACTTTTTTTGCAATCGCGTCCACCGCAAAAGCATTTTTGGAAAAACACGTTTTTAAGATAATCGCGTTTAAAGTTTCAAGCGCCGCATGAGGCCGTACGCTCAGGACGTGACGACGCACAATTTAAAACGCTGTAACTTTCGATCTATTGCTCAGATCTCTATGAAATTTTTGGAAAATGTTCTCAAGGGATTGTACTTTACGATAAAGAAATAAAATTTATTTTGATTTTTTTGAAAAACACAAGGTATATAACCCCTTAAGGGGGCAGATACCTGTAAAACTTCAAAAAAAAAAAATTTTTTTTTCATAAAATGTTAATATAATCCTTTAAGAATATGTCAAACAATTTTAAGAACGTAAATTAAAGTATTTCTGATATTATAGAGCGGCAACCGTGACGACTCTATTCTTTGCCTTCGAGCGCTGGGAGAGGTATAATTACATTGTGTTAAACTGTAGACGAGTTTTCCTCAAAACTATATATTTCGAATTGGCGTACACAATAACTCGAAAAGTTATTGACCGATCTCCCTGAAATTTTGCACACATCTTTTCTATGATATTACTTTCTATTTGAATTTACAGTTTTTTGAAATTTTTTCGAAAAAACAATTTTTTCGAAGCAAAAATAGTAGAAAAATTCGCCCCAGAACTCATTTTTTTATGCATTTTATTCCGTGATTTTTATCCCATTTTTTTTTTTAAGTTCATATAAAAATTATGATATTACTAAACAACATGTTTTTTGATTTTTTGTACTGAGGTCACTGACGCCGATGCTACAATGCCCGCCGATTAAGAAACCCCGCTGCGAACTTCCCGGAAGATTTGAGTGTACATCCGCCCTTTTAAATGATTAAAATAAAAACACAAAAATTTATATATTTTTTCAAATAATATATAATATATATAAAATATTATTTTAAGTAAACTGTATGCCAATTTTGAAAAAAATGTATTGACTTCTTCATTTTAAATAATTTTAATGAAAATCAAGGAATAAATGGTAATTTACAGGTATCTGTCCCCTTAAACATTTATCGCACCAATCGAGAAACAAAGTCATTTGGTATTATTCCAATCAACCGAACAATAGTCCATTACTGATGAAATCAGTACTAAAACAATCAGTAATAAAATAATAAAATTCGAAATATTATTTGCTTCAGAGAAAGTTTTCATTAAAAAAGCATTTTTAGAGTAATTGGGACTGGGTATTCCCACATAAAATATTGAAAAATGTCTAAGGCTACGAGTCTGTACATTGAAACATTATCTTCTTAAAAGAGAAAGACAGTTAATAATTCCATTTAAGATGATACGTGTAATTACAAAAAAACTATGCGGCAAAGGTAATATTTCTGCTCTTCACGGTTTCGAGATTATCAAACTGACAACTTGGTTCAGCAAAGGGATAAGTGTTCAGTGACAGGTAGGTGTTCCAGTTAAAGAGAGCATAATCTAATTTTGATCTTACTAAAGTTCTGCAAAGGAACTTTGACATACATACATATGTGGGTCTAAAAATGTAAACTATTGCGTCGAACGAAAGTTAACCTAGGGTCCGCTGTAGGGACGATATAGCTGATATGAGTCCAAAAATTTAATTATGCGTCAATAAAAGGACCTTTAACTAAAGTAACTTGCTTGACTTCTATCATATAGAAAATAACTCGAAGGTATTGAATTACACCTTCTAGTAAAGGTACAATGAAAACACTCTTTAATATTCAAGAACATAAGATTCCGTGAACACCTAGAACTAAGTTTATCAAGCTCTCACTGAATCACTTGGGAGTCTCCCAAAACTCTTTATTATCGAGTATATCTTAAACTCGCCTGCCACTAATGAAATTAGAAGAGGAAATGTTATTAATAAATAACAAAAGGAGTACATGCCCTAAAATGGTACATCGCTACAAAAGAGAAATGTCATACACATATCACAGAGCATCTGTTGTAAATACACGGTGTGATATACTGAAGAGTATTCGAATAAATGCACCATTTTCTTCTTAATTGGCGCCATAACCGCTTACACGATTTTGGCCGAGTTTAACAAAGCGCGTTAGTCGTTTCTTTCTCGTGCTAACCGGCGCCAATTGAACACACCAAGTGAAGGCACCTCATTCTTCTCCACCTCATTTTTCCAACACAAAGGAGGCTTTCCTCTTCCTCTGCTACCACCAGCTGGTACCGCATTGAATACTTTCAAATCTGGAGCATTTGTATCCTTGTACAGTGTTAGTATTGTTCGTCAAGAGAGGACTTTACTACTCAATTGCCTAATTGAATAAATGCCTAACTTAGATAAAATATTTAATAGATTTTTTTGAGAGACTCTATCGAATGCTTTTGAAATATCTGTGTAGGTTTAAAAGTCCTAAAACAGACTTCGGAGAAAACAGAAAAATTAAATACTATGTTGCACTTAACGAAACCGTGTCTGTTTGTTTTCATTGAGAGGGATTCTTGAGACAATTTTTTAGTCATCAATAAACTCTACTAAAGATAGAGAAATATTACAAATTACAGTTAAAGGCACAAACAGAAAGGAGTATTTCTTAAAACCTTTTGCTGACAAACCATCAAAGTCTACATAGTTTTGAAGGTTTTATAAATGCGAAGCCTTGCAAATTGCCTTCTACCGTCGAGTTAAGGATACAAAAATTACCAATGAGTCTGCTAATTAGCTCGAGATTAAATTTATGAATGTTACAAGTATATATTGTAGTATATATATATATAGCTAAGACTTGTCTCTGGTTAGTTCGTTTAAGTGATGATTCATCCAAAATAGCGCTTCCGCACCATTCTGTTGCCACATCCTCGTTAAAACTTGTTTAGCAGTTATCTACAGCATGACTATATCCAATCTGTGCAGTTCAAGTACCTTATCAGGTTGTTAACATCTAAGCCGGACAGTTGTTCGAGACTCTCGAATAGTGGTTTGCCAGGGCTGACATTCTCTCCTTCCATAAAGCAGAGGATTCCAAGAGGAAATGGAATACTGTTTCCCTTTTCTCCTGTACTTTACAACTGTGACAGTATGTGTTGTGAGGGATGCCCAGCAGGCGTCCCGCCATAGCATGTTTATAAATATTGACGTTTGCTTTAGGTTGTAGGTTTTACATGTAGTCTGGTCGCTCCACCTACAGTCCGCGATTCCGAGGTATTTTAGGGAAATTGTGTTCTTGACTACACCTAATGATGTGAATATCAATTTCGCCAAATCGTTATTCATGGCAGATCCCCTTATTGCCAGTTCGTCTGCTTTTTCATTACCTTCAATGCTCCGATGTCACGGGTCCTAGATCAAGGTAACTTTATGGTTTTAACTTAAGATGGCTTAGAGGTTGTTGTCGTCAAATCCAGTGCCTTAATCGCAGTGTAGCTATCCGAAAGAATAGCGATATTGCCCTTAAAAGAGAAATCTGCGATTAGTAACCTGCGAGCTTTCCCAATTGCTAGTACTTGCGTCTGAAAGAGACTACAGGCACTAGATGGACGCACATATTTTTCAATTTTAAGTCTAGGTTTTGCGATTTTATAAACAAATGAAAAAATAAATATAGTTCAGCTTTGCTCCTATGAAATGAAGTATACGCAATGGCTACCTCTATTCCCCAAAGAAACTTTAAAGGCCTTTGGCGAGAAATGAAAAACTGATTATGCAGAATTTTTCTTCTTTATTTGAAAAGTAGCAGTTTAAGCTACTTTGACTGTCTCCAGCAAAGCGCGCTAATCATTCATTTCACGTGCTAACCCACGCTAATTTGAAATACCACTTCCTATACAGTAGAGGCCTTTTCTTCCTCTATTACTACTTTCCTCTGTTACTATTTCACGTGCATATGAAATTTTTCCTGGATAACAGGACGTGGACGTGACAACTATTCGAAATCACTATTCGAATCGAAGTTGGTACGTGACAACTATTCGAAATCAAGAGAGAACGTTGGTTCGAATCTCGGTGAAACACCAAATAAAAAAAGTTTTTTCTAATAGCGGTCGCCCTTCGGCAGGCAATGGCAAACCTCCAAGTGTATTTCTGCCACGAAAAAGCTCCTCCCTCCATTTGTGGAGCAACATCAAGGCGCACACCACAAATAGGAGGAGGAGCTTTTATAATTAAATTTCAGCTCTAGGATGAAAATATTATTCCTTGTGATTTCGACCTAGTTTAAGAAAGCGTGTCAATCGTTTCTTTCTCGTCCTAACCGGCGCCAGTTGGAAACACCAAGCGAAGTCAAGGTCTTCTACGATTGATCTTTCCTTCCTCTGCTACCACCAGCTGGTACTGTATCGGATACTTTCAGAACCGGAGCGTTTGTATGCATTCGGACGACATGACCCAGCCAACGCAGCCGCTGGATCTTGATTTGCTGCACTATGAGTTGCTGTGTATGACGCCGTAAAGCGCATACAGTTCACTGCAGCATCGCCTATGATACTCGCCTTCGCCAGGGTGCAAATATCCAAAAATCTTCCGCAGAATCTTTCTCTCAAAGACTCCAAGGGACACCTCATCGTCCATGCTTCTACGTCATACACTAGAACGGACATGATGAGAGACTTATACAGTGTTAGTTTTGTTCGTCGAGGGAGAAACTTTCTACTCAGTTGCCTACTTAGTCCAAAGTAGCACTTGTTGGCTTGAGAGATTCTACGTTGGATTTCAAGGCTGACATTCTTATGGGTTTTAATTCTGGCTGCTAAATAGCCAAGTCTCGTACAATCTCGAAATCACAACTATCAACTCTGATGTGGGTGCCGATACACGAATGCGTCGACTGTTTGTTTGATGACAGCAGGTACTTCGTTTTGTCTTCATTCACCTCCAGATCCATTCACTTTGCTTTTTTATTTAGTTTGGAAAAGGCAGAACTAACAGCGCGGTTGTTTAGGCCGACGTTGTCAATATCACCTGCATGCGAAGCCGGTTTAATATGTACCCGTGTTTGATGACATGGAGCGTTCCTGAGGGAAGTTGGTATTAGCATCGTGTGCTACCATCTATCAAACAACGGCAAAACGAATTTCAGATTGATTGATAAGTAAGTTTGGATTTAGCAGCTATTCGAGTAAGACGTATTTGGTGATTTTCGCTAAGATGGAAAAGAGCAGCATCGTTTGGTAATTCGCATTTTGTTTTTGGACAGGAGAAAATTCGAGGAGATAACAGCAAAGTTGGATGTTGTCTATGGGGACGCTTCGCCAACGAATTTAAACGTGGCGAATATCCGATTTTGATGCGAAGTGACTATAACGCTTGTCAAACGTTGTTACCGAGGCAATCATTCAAAAAGTCTTTGACTTTGATACTCGCTGATCGACGAACGAAAGTGCGCAAAGTAACAGGGGTGATAGGTGTGTCGACGGAAACGGTAATTAAAATTTTACATGATAAGTTGGTGATGAAAAAATTGTCGGTCCGATGGATGCCGCGATTGCTCACTTCGCGCAGTGTTTGGAGTAAGTTGGTGAGGCCTGGATTCATTATTTCACACCAGATACTAAACAACCATCAAAGCAATGGATTTCTCCCGTTGAATCTGATCCAGAGAAGACGAAGACAGGCCCATCGGCCGGAAAGGTCTTTATCTACACCGACAACCCATCTGATCGGCGGGTACCCCTTCTTGGTGTGAGTAATCGGTATTAGCCCGTAATATGTGACCTGTCCATCTCAGCCTGTGGATCATTTTTTTGGATATTACAGACGGTTGCGCGCACAGTTTTTCGATGTTTCATGTTTATAGCGCTTCCCTTATTCGTATTTATGACATATCGCACCAAAGATTTTTCCCAGAATTCTCCTTTCAAAGATCAACAGCTTCTTTTTATCCGCATCTCTGGTTGACCAGGTTTCCCCACCGGCGGGGGCAAGTGGTAATATAGAGGTACAGAGGAAAATAGCAGCGGTTCGCCACTTCTGCATAAATTTCGACTTCATAATCAATGGTTACTCTTAGGTATTAAATTCCCGCACTATACGAAAATATTCACATTAGTTAATTTCGAGGATAAAATTTATTACCGAAGCGAAAAATAATAGCAAGTGGATTGAAATCAATGCAGAAATTTATGTGCTTCTGCTCACCTTGAAGTGAAGCAAGTAATCATGCACTTTGCCACTACCAGCACCCATGAATAGCTGAAGCAGCCCACATTCGCCAGCAAACCATTTCTGTGTCGGTCGCAAACAAACGCAACTCAATCACAGTAGTTCGTAAACGCAATTCGAAGAAGTACATTTTTAAGCCGGAAGGGTTTGGAGTTTGAAATAAAAAATTCTATTAGCAACCGAGCAAATGTGAAGTTGACTGCAGAAATTGTTAAGCCAGGAAAAAAGAGAATACAAGGCCAATACTAACGCATATTTGTTGAGTCAATTTTGGGGGGAAAAACAGCAGTGGGGTGAAGTGAAGCAGAACTTGCAAGGAATTCAATCAGAAAATGGTACGTAATTAATTACATGGCACACATTTTTCACATTCCAACAAGCACAAAACCGATGCTGAGATTGAACGGCAAGTATGGAATGCAATCACATATGAAATTCAATGCAATTGAATGCAAACGAAACAGCAACCATTAATTGAATCCACGCGAGGGGTATCGAAATCACTCGTTAAATGAAGACGCCGAGAAAAATATGTAGCAGTAAAAATTGCATGCAATAAATTGCTGATTGTGCCATAGGTAGTGCATAAATTGCGTGGAATCTCAGGTATGCCACTAAATATAGAATTTTCTTGGTCTGGTACATGAATTTTCTATTTTTATTAGGTCGTAAAACGAGCGCAATTCAGTGAAATTGAAAGTGAGCTTAGAGTAAGACGAACAAGAAGACAATGCAACACTTTTAAATAGATAAAGTTTCTGGTGAATTCAACTTGCAGCTAAATAAGCGTGCACTCCTTCGCCTTTTACGCTTACGCCAATGCCTTTCTTTGTCCTTGCCTTGGGTACCTTAAGCAATTTATGCAAATAAGGATTTTTAATGTAAACATTTATTTTGTGCACACTTCAAAAAAGATGCGGGTCGTCGCTGCAGGCGTTCAGACTATCAACCATCGACCGTCCGTACGTCCACGCCACCCGTTCAAAGCGGCAGCATAGTGAGACAACAAAGCCCAGTTGTCTCCGCTTGACTCGACTCAGCCAACCATTAATTTTTGTCTCTGCTTATCGGTCATAATCATTAGCGCGTCTGTCTAGTCGCCTTTCTAATTGTCTTGAAATTTTCGCTACCAACAAATTTTATAGAAAATTTGTGCCAGTATTGTCACTAAAAAATCGACCTTTCCTAAGGCAAATACACGCATACTCTTACATCTAAGTGAACTTTTTTTCAATGTGTCTTGACGTGTTTTTTTTCGCATTGCCTCTACTCAACTGCATCCTGAAATGGAGGCGGAAATGAAAAGCAAACAGAGACAGTTGACATTGGCGCACAAATACAAAAATAACAAAATCTCACTGCGCTGCTTCCGCCACCCTTGCAAAGTTTACAGTTTCCATACTTTTGTGTCGTCTAGTAGCTACGCATTAATCCAGTAAATCCCCTCAAACCCAACTGTTGTGCGGAATTTAATTCAGTGTATCTGCTCCGCTGAAGCGCAACTCTCATCCCTCCATTCAATTTCAATGTGCGATAGCAAAGTACAGCTACAATACCAATAGCAGACAGCTGGTAGACTACCAGTCGAACAGGTGGTGATTGTAGGCAAACATCGTAGCCTAGCTGCGTGCTGAGGAACTCAATTTAATGGAGAGCTGGAACGTTGAGATGCACAAGAACCTGTCTTACGGCGACTAGGTGAATTAGCCATGTGTAAAAATGCAAAACAAAGAAAAAAAAACTGGTTGCCTGGAATGAGGAATTAAATACATGTAGATTAGCGAAATTTATGAGCAACAAGCTTATGGTCTAGCGAATTGGCGCTTCTGGAGCAAGTGGGCTGACAAAGCAGATAACTTAAAATTAAAGTACATTACTAAAATCAGGTGTAATTTGGTGGGAGTTAAAATACGGAAGAAGGCGTAATAAACTCCAACGAAATCCGCTTTCAGGCCTTACGGGCGACTACTTACATATGTATATACGAGGTACAACTATTATATAACAACATTGACGCTGCTATAGAGGAAGCATGCACTGACTTATGCCAAGCCCCACCAGCTGTTCAGTGTTAAACCTAGTCTTTCAAATACCATCAAGTGCCGCCCGATTTCTATGGTTAGCTTTTTTTCGCCTGAAAGTTGTCAGCATTCCAGTGCTGAAGTGCAATTATAAAGGACTGTGGCTAGTAAAATTGTCCGTTATATTTCCTCTAATTTTGTGTTATTTGGACATTGAAATGCCCCCTTAAAACTCCTTATAAAAAATATCCGCCATTCGGAGTCGGCTTAAAACTGCAAGTCCCTCCATTTGTTATTTTGATATTCAAAGAAAAATGCTATTGTATTTTTTAATATAAATGAAGTCCCAACAAAGGAATATCTGACAAGCTTCTCTCAATAAGCAGAGTAGATCTGCGTCTTTTAAGAGGATATCTTACAGGTCACTGCAGACTGAGGTATCATCTAATTAGTATTGGTCTATCTGAGACGAATGTCTGCCGCTTTTGCGAAATGGACACAGAAAGCTCAGAACATGTGCTTTGTGAATGTCCTGCGTTGGACAGACAGAGACTTCATCACCTTGGTGGTATCGTAATATCTCCATGCAATCTTTGGAGCAACAAACCCAAAATTGTGCTAAAATTTGTATAAAGCCTAAAACTCTAGGGTTACAAAAATAGGCCTTTCACAATAGATCAGCTCTGGTCGCAGTGCGTAATGGCCTTCTAATAATCATATAATAATAATATAAATAATCGGACATTTATTTCAATATAAAGAGGAAGGTATGCCGTTAATAGTGGAAAATAACTTCAGGCAAATGAACACCACGACCACGCTTACAGGACAATATCTCGTTCATGAAATTTTCCATAACCGAATTGCAAAGTGGCTGCCCTATGTCCTCGATAGCCTCACGAATTTCATCTCTGAGGTCGTGAATCGACCGTGATCCGTTGGCCCAGACCACCTTTTTCACGCGGCTCCAAAGAAAAAGGTGAAAAGGGGTTAAATCAGAAGATCTCGGTGGCCAATTGTGATCACCTCTTTGAGAGATACTAACACGGTTTGGAAACATTTCCCGTAAAAGATCAATGGTTTCGTTTCTTGTGTGGCACTTAGCACCGTCTTGTTGAAAACAAACGTTGTCCAGATCAATACCATCCAATTCCGGCCATAAAAAATCGTTAATCATCTATAGATAGCGCAATCCATTCACCGTAACTGTTGCTCCAGCTTCGTTTTCGAAAAAGTAAGGTCCAATCACTCCACCAGACCATAAACCGCACCAAACAGTCACACGTTGAGGATAGAGAGGCTTTTCAACAATAACTCGTGGATTTTCTGAGCCCCAAATCCGACAACCTTGCTTGTTGACAAAGCCACCGAGGTGGAAATGAGCCTCATCACTCAAGATGATTTTTCGATGGAATTTCGGATCATTTTCGCCTACCAAATCAGCAAAGACATGATGTTGCTGATGATCGGCCGGCTTAAATTCTTGTGTTTACTGGACTTTATAAGCTTTAAAACACAAATCTTTATGCAAAATACGGTGTAATGATGTTTGTGGGATGCCCAATTCCAAAGAACGACGAGGAATGCACAAACCTGGGTTTTCTTCAACACTTTCGGCTACAACAGCAATATTTTCGATTTTCGATTGTTCTTGAGCGACGTACACGGGTTTTATTCTTCACATCACTAACTTATGCCAACAGCTTGAGTTTTTTCACCAATTTCTGTATTGCGGTTCGATAAGGTGCTTCACGATGGCCCAAAAATGTTCGAGTTTTACGAACCGTCTCTGCCAAATTTTCACCATTTTTATAGTGAATTTTAATAATGCAATGCGTTGTTTTGAGCGTGTATCGTTCCATTTTTGTTAATGGCGTAGTTTGTACTTGTCAAATATCCAAAAACGACAGCTTCAAAAGTGGCATCTACCGAAATAGCGGGCTATTCAAAATAACACTTGTTATTGGAAAACCCTTTATAAGTAAATAAAACAAAATGACTTTGAATATTAAAAAGACTTTGAATTTACAAAAATCTTTACTTTGACTTTTACAATTTTTTCTGTTTAGTGGAAAAGATGGCATCCGTCAAGTGGCTGCCGCTAGAGTTGGTACACATTTCTGCTCATTCATCAGGGTTTCCATGACTTTGAGCAAAACTTACGGAATTCCATATTTCCACATTCCTATCGAATATCCTCCTTAAAGATATTCCAGATCACCAAAACCGACCAGAAGACGCTTCCTTCACAATATTCATTCTGGCCTGCGCTGTGTGTCCAGTTGCACCGCCTTGTTGAAACCACATACTCACCAAGCCCCACTGCTTGACACAAACCCGTTTTCTTCGTGGTTGAGATTGAGAATGGCTTGACAGTAATTCACATGCGACTGATGTCAGACTGATTCACTACTTGCACTTTGTACGGGAACATTTGTAGGTCTTTCAATAAAATTTGTTGTTTGGTCCGTCTGGTGATGCCCCATAACGTGGCATCGGCTGGTTAATGTTTCTACATTCTCAGCGACATCAGGAGCCACAGCCGCGTTACTCTCGGGGAACGACGAGTCCGGTGGCGGCCACGCACTGCAAGGTCCTGTGATCCGTCGCTTGTCTGTTTGTATATTGCCGCACTTGTTAACTAGTGTCAAATACGATTAAAATACAAACTGTAACATCTTCCGATAGGGTCGCCTCACATTTAGCTAATATTTCTACATTTTATACAACGAATCATGGATTGAAGAAATCAATTAGCAGATATGTTATTTTACGTAATTTATACAGCTCCTCTTTTGATTTTACTTAAATTTCAACTGATTATGTTTATGTTATTTAATTAAATTGTCTAGTCGGTAAGATTTAATTGTCGGAGACTGAAATAAGTGAATGCGTATTACAAAATATAAAGCACCAGAACAATTTTTTATATTTACCCAGGTATATCCACCGCTTGCGTATTTCTACAGCTCAGCATTTCAAAGCTTCAGTTCAGTTTTCATTGCCGTGCAGCTCAATGTAAGCGCAAATTCTTAAGCTGGCTACTTAGCGATGTAAACCAAGTCAGGTGCCATAGTCGCACTTTATTCCAAACTAAGATAAGCGGCACTGCTGTTTTTTTACAATAACTAACATTTAAAATGCTCGCAAAATATTGAAAAAAAAAAATTAATATAATACTTTGTATGCTAATTCATTACGTTCAAAGGCACTGTTGCATAAGTAGCAATAACAAATATATTTTAAATTCATGCTCTTCGGAAAGAAAGGAAAATCTACTGCTGATGATAAGAGAACGCCAATTACCTTTCGAGTAGAAAATATTTTCTTAGTTAATAGCCACATAAAATTCTGGGAAAAAGTACGTGAATTTCAATTCAAACTATGACTAAAACTTTATGCTTGTTTGCTAAAATTTCATAGAACCTTGTTACAGACACTGGACAAGTGTTCCTTATCAAAATATTTGTTCAGCTTTGCCAAAACCAACATTTACGTTTAGTACTTTAGGGAAACTTAATTTTATTTTATGGGCAACGAAAGTATTTTTTGTGATTACTTCACACTCGAATTTCATGTAGCGCAAATTGCTTCTAAGTAGAAGATAAACATAATAAAAAAAATAAATTAACTTATTTGAATTTAAAATTTGTATATGTATTTTTATCAAAGTATACAGAGTCGTATAAACCATCCGCATAGGGCATTTGGCCATAATTTGCTTTAAAGTGAATTCACAATTTTTTCCCAATTTTTACATCAGCAGACATGCCCGTTTAGACCATAATTCATCTCTACACATTTAAGCCAACAAGTCAAGTTGTTAGGCAGCGAAGTAGCCAAAGAGTTAAGTAGCTACCACAACCAACAGCCAGACAGCGCACAGTGGGGTGCTGTAGCGTGAAACACGAAATCCGTTCAGTGGGAAGATGAAGAGATTCGTTTCTTTTTTTTAGTTAAAGTCATTTCAAATAAAAATAAAAGCAATTACGGTACTTTTTGTCTTATTATATACAAATAAGACAAAGACTTTTGCAATGTTTTTACTTAGCCATACAACAAAAATTACTTAATAAGGGTTTTGCAATAAAAGCTGACTAATTAAAAAAAAAATATATATATATATATATATACAAAAAGCAAATGTGCATAATAAATGTCTAAATAATTGTCTTAAGGGGTGCCGGGGGTCTAGAACTCAAAAATTTAGGGTTTTTTTTATAGTTTTTTGTACAACAAAAAAAAAAAAATTAAAAACGATATGTAATATTTTAAGCTTTTTATTTGACTTCTTTTACATATAAAAATTAAAAACAAAAAAAATTTTTTTTCTTGATTTTAATAATTTAAAAAAATGGTGCTGAAGTTGACTCTTATCTGAAACACAAACACCAAAAACATTATTAATCAATATGCAGCTATGTTTCGTACTAGAATAAAAAAAAATTTCCAAAATGGCGCGGTTTTGAATTTGACACTCTCAAATCGGGGTTTTTTCAGTTTTTTAATAAAAAACATACGAAATAATTGAAGTAATACTATGATTCTAGTACGGGCGATAGACATTGATATTGTTAACAACATAATAAAATTTCGGACGGTTCGGTTGAAAAGTTTTTTCTTTTCGCTTCAGAAGAGATCCAGGATGGCGAACGTTGTGGCAGGCCGTCGACATCGAAAACCGGTAGAAGCATCAATAAAGGTACAGAAAAGTTAAGCAATAACTTCAAATTAATTACAACAGAGCTAGCAGGGGACTTGAACATTGCTTATGGATCTCTTCTGGACGTTGTATGTAGTTGTGGGTTTGCGTCATGGTGCTGCAAATTTGGTTTCATGAAATTTAACTTTTCAAAATTAAGAAAAACATTTCAAATTTCAATTTCATGAAAAAAGGGCCGCGTTGATATCACCAAAGTCATTATTTCCAAGGCTGAATCCGACCCAACATTCATCAAACGCATCATTACTGAAGACGAGGCGTGGGTTTATGAGTACGACACGAAATCCCGACATCAGACGAGTGAGTGGAAAGCTTCGAGTGAACCAAGACCAAAAACAAACACCATATCGTTTTCAGTCAAAAAAATTATGGTCATGGTTTTTGTGGCTTACGACGGTATTGCACACCACAAATTTTTGTGAGAAAGTCAGACAATTAATAAAAGATACTACTTGGGCATTATAAACGTTTACCGTGAAGCGATTTACCAAAAGATTTGTTTGAAAACAACTCGTGGGGTTTTCACCAAGATAACCGTCGCAAAGTGGCACCATTACCCGTAAATGTTTGACCATAAAACAAAGCGAATACCATCCAATAGCCATCAAATCCATCTGTTATGGCTCCCTACGATTTTTTCTGTTTGATTTTCTGTGAGTCGAAGCTTGACTACGGGGAAAACGTTTTAAGAGCTCGAAGGAGTAAATGGAACGATCTGATGGATGTACCGAAAATAGAGTTCGAAAAATGTTTCGAGTGCTGGATGAAATACTGGCATAAGTGCATTAGTGTTGAAGGAGTCAACTTTTGAGGACTAAACTCGTAGTTTGAATTTTCTAAATATAGGTATTCCGGGAAGTTTTTGATCAAGGTGGTATATGCACTCTTTGTAGGATATCGTAGATGTTGACTCATAAGGTCTGGACACGTGGTCTTAAGTTTAGTGTCCTGACAAATATATGAAGCGGTTTTCCATAGTTGCCTTTGTATGGAATATAACTTACTAACTGAGCTGTTAACGTGGCCAACAGATGGTAAGATCATTCTGAATTTGATGCCAGCGGTTTTTCCACCCTTCTCATATTTTTAAACACTTTACTAATCCTAACTAAAAATTAATTCTAAGTAAACAAAATATTCTTGAGTGTCATCAGCATAGAGATGAATGACAGTATTTCTGCAGCACTTCTATAATTGTAAGACCATATTTACTACTTACCATTCGGTATTCACAGAGAGAACGCAGGTTCGAATCTTGGCGAAAGGAAAATTAATAACAACATTTTTCGAATAGCGGTCGCCCCTCGGCAGGCAATGACAAAACTCCGAGTATATTTCTGCCATGAAAAAGCTCCTCATAAAAATATCTGCCGTTCGGAGTCGGCTTCAAACTTTAACATCAAGACGCACACCACAAATAGGAGGAGGAGCTCGGCCAAACACCCAAAAAGGGTGTACGCGCCAATTATATATATATATATATGTATCATAAAAGAGATACATTTTTGTATGGAAACTAGTCTGCAAGTTATATTAAAAACTTGTATGTCTTTTAAGATATACAAAAGGTAATAACATTTTACGAATATTGTAATTATATAGGCTCAGCAGGTAGTCCAAAATAACGAAGCATAGAATATCATATCAGGGGTCTCGGTGGTCTAGAGTAAAATTTAAGGTATTTTCAGGAATTTTTTCTTACAATTGAAACAATTAAAAACGATATTTAAATTTTTGAGGATTTTTTTATTTAACTTTTTTTACATACAAAAAGAAAAAAAAATCGCGATGAAGTTGATCATACCGAAAAATTGGACCAGGACGGCGATGTCCATTTTGACTCTTCTATTTATCTGAAACACGAAAACTAAAAGAAAGTGTAATCAGTATGACTGTAGCTAAAATTAAAAATAATTGAAATAATTCCTGTACGAAGGATAGCCATTGATGTTGTGAACAACATATTAAAATTTCAGACGATGGGGTTGAATATTTTTTAGTTTTTTTTTTTTTTGACAACATCAGAAGCTTTGATAGTGGGAATTTCCGCATGAAAATTTCACAATATATTTTTAAGATACTATATTTTCGAAAAAGCATCGTCTTTCCCGAAACCCTGTAAAGCCAAATATCTAAATTTTTGACAAAAAACATTGTTAGAGGGTTCGCCCCAAATAATTTTACCAGCGCTGGAATTTATTTCTAAAAGCCAGTGACTGTATCGTGTAAGCCAATTTCAAACAATCAGGAATGTGCAGTCCAACAAGGCACTTCTTACATTCCCATAAAGTTTGGTGTGTTTTCTAAAGAATTTCTACCGCCTGTAATACCCTGCCAAAATTTGGAAAATGAATATTTCTTAGAATTTAGAATTTTTTTTGCCTTTCGAAAAAACTAACATGCTTTTTTGCTGTCAATTCAGCAGGCGCATATTGTACGCCATTGCCAGCCTAAAGCAAATAGTACGTCGACGTTCGCGTCTGTCCATCACAAGAAGTTCAGCAAAATTACCTCAAATTGAGAATAAATAGTTTATTATGTAAGCATTCACTTTGAAACAGAGAAAAAGTTACGACTCTCACGAATGCAAAAAAAGGTTGAATTTGATAGCTCATAACATTCAGTGATAATGATACTCAGTGTTACTCAGTGATACTCAATTAAGAAGTAGTTAATGTAGAAACTATTGTTCCTTCTTTTTTTACTTAGGACAATTTGTTTTCTAATCGTCTTCAAACCGCTTTCATAAGAAAATTTGTAACATAAATTTATTTTTCTTTTTTTTTCATTTTAATTCGAGCATAAAAGCGCACCGAATACCCCAGTGTGCGATGCTCACTTGCTTGGCAATAACTTCACACTTTGACTATTATTGGACTGACTGGGGAAGAAATAAGCACAAAGCAGTACTTAGTAGTAAAGCAACTTTTTTAAGGCACAAATGCGTATTTATGTAAAAGTGGTGCTTGTGACGGTGATGTACTCTTATATAGTTAAAACTCTAATCTTTTACCCAGTTAGACCAGTCGAAGTTTGTTCGGTTCAGAAAGGCAAGTTACTTCGCACATACATATCTTCATATGCCAGTGTTTATGTTTGGAGAAAATAGGGCCTTGGAGCAACAACTTCTATGGCTAAAAGGAGTTGCACCACACACTCATGTTTTCCTTAGAAAAGTAGTTGTAGTTGCGAAAAGTTGAGCTTTTTACATTTTTCACTTGCTCGCTCGTAAATATTTTATTCTGTGTTGTCAATATGTTAGCCAAAAACATACACAAAGATACAAATAAGAATTAATGCTTGATCAATTTCAGAAGAGCAAATTGAAATCCCACGAAAAAGAGTAAATATGGCATCAGACAGATAAAGTCACTTAAGAAAATTGGATGGAATAGTTTCATTTATATGAATTTTTAAGGTGTTTTCGATCACTTGAAAAGAAGTTGTTCATACGCCTATAGAGCTTTATTACTCACGCAAATTTGTGGATGAATTTCAGCAATATCAAATAGGGCCTGAGCAGTTAGTCTCCCTTACAAATATTACAAATATATTTATTTTGCACATCTTATTTACAACTAATTATTAATACATAAACAAAATAAATACAAAGTGGTACAAAATTAATCAGCAAATTTACAATTTTTCCGCTCATATTTCATACCTATGAACTAGAGAGCTGCAGTACAAACAGGCGAGCAATGCACCGGGTAAAAATTTGAGTATCTTTTAACAAAGATTTCAATAACTCAAAACTATTTTTTTTTTTAATAAAGTTACTCAAAAACAAAATGAAATGATTAATTTTGCCAGAAAAATATTTTGGTCAATATCAATCAAATTATTTGAACATAAATACCTCCCTGTACTACTGTGGGCAAAAAGTAAGGTGAATTTGGTTGTAAAATGAAAAATCTTAATTTTTTCTTGTAAATTAATTTCATTCCCTTCAAATAATCCCCTCTCGGTGAAATACACTTACAAACAATTTTTCCAATCCCCGAATCATGCCAAATAGTCCATTTCCGGTATAGCCATCAGCACCTTCTTCGATTCAGCTTTTATCTCCTCAATCGACTCGAAACGCGTTCCCGGAGTGGTCTGTTGAGTTTTGGGAATAGCCAGAAGTCACACGGAGCCAAATGAGGCGAATACGGTGGTTGCGGAACGATATGCGTGGAATTTTTGGCGAAATGGTCACGAAGAACGAGTGCAGTGTGAGACGGTCCATTATCGTGATGCAAAAACCAAGAGTTGTTGGCCCATAATTCTGGTCTTTTTAAACGAATTGCTTCACGTAAACGACGAATAACGCTCAAACAATATTCCTTATTAACAGTTTGGCCAGGTGAAAGGAATTCATAGTGCACCACACCACGAAAATCGAAAAAACTGTCATCGTGACCTTTATTTTTGAACGACTTTGACGTGCTCTTTTCGGTCTGGCCTCGCCTATTCGCTGATTGGTCAGTTGTTCCAGGGCCGTAAGCATAAATCCTGGTCTCATCTCCCGTAATGATGCATTTGAGCTTATCCTGATAGTCTGAAAGCATTTTTTCACAGACATCAACGCGTCGACTTTTTTCCAAGAAAGTGAGACTTTTCGGTACCAAACGAGATTTGACTTTTCGTAGGTCCAAATGGTCTTTCAAAATGGTTTTCACAGATCCTTCTGATATTCCGATCATATCAGAAAGGTCTTTAACAGTCAACCGACGATTTTTGAGCACTAACTCCTTCTTTTTATTGACGTGTTGGTCATCTGTTGACGTCGATGGTCATCCGGAGCACTCCAAGTCACCAACACGTTCTCGACCCTCTTTCAAGTCTTTGTACCACTTATAAACATTTTTCTGCGACACGGTCGAATCACTAAATGCCTTCTGCAACATGCTAAACGTTTCCGCAGCCGAAATTTCATTCCGCAAACAAAATTTGTTGGCACTTCTCTGCTCACTCAATCAGACATTGTAAAAATCGAAAAATGCACTCTTGGTCGTTTGGTAAACACAAGCGTAAATATATTACTGATAGTGACATTCACATGAAAGTTGGCCCAGATGTTATTAACAGTGCTGCCAATTCATGAAAAAAATAACTAGAGCGAAATTTTAATTCCGCGAAGTTTGACAAATAAATTCACCTTACTTTTTGCCCACTTTGGGGAAAAAGAAATAGATAATTTTTTCGGTAGTTAGCTGTAGCGATCGATAACTCGTAAAGGGTGAATCAAACAATGTAAAGTTTATGATCGTTTTAAAGTGACATTTCACTCTAAACAAATTCGTTCGCTATTTTTTGTTTGTTCCATTCAGTTGTGAGTTACAGGGTGTTAACAATGAAAGTCAACAAAGCGAAAATTCGGTACATTTTACACTTTTTCTTTGATAAAGATGAAAATTCAAGTCAGACGTTGAGGCGCGAATCAAGAAAACTTCTAAACCGGGCCCTCAAGACTAATCTTGCTGAGAACTCGGCGCGATACCGTAATATTCAGAAAAACTACAAGAGGCTTATTCGGGAATCGAAAAGAGCTTTTTATAAGGAATTATGCAGCGGTATTGAGTCGCTGAGGACACGGCGTAATTGGTTAGGATCCTGAAAAGGGATCCAACTGCAAAGCTGATGTAACTTAGGCAATCTGATGGCTCCTTCACGGAGAGGCAAAGTGAGACACTCAGCTTGCTGATGGAATCTCACTTTCAAGTTAATCAGATGAACGTCCCCCGGCAACTGCCCTTATTGAAAGAGGCTGTTGTCAGAGCTGCTGCACCTTCTCGTCATGACTGGTACGTTGCCAGATCTGGGGTGAATGAGGCCACCATTGGATTTTCCATCAAATTTTTTAGCGGCTACAAGTCGCCCGGACCAGATGACATATATGCTTAAGGAAGGCATAGAGTCCGTGATTGCAGCCTTGACGAAAATCTTCCCTGAATGCCTGGCACAGGCCTATATACTACGCTCTTGGAGGATGGAGAGGGTGGCCTTCATCCCAGTCCCAATAATATGCTGAAAAGTCTCGAACGACTAGTGGAATTGCGCATACGTCTGAAGGCTCACCCTCTGTCTTCATTCCACCATGGCTATCAAAGTGGAAAATCCTGCGAGTCGGCATTGCCCTTGTTGCTAGGGTAGGGCTAGCCATCGACTGGAGGAACAACGCTATGGGCATATTTTTGGAAATAGAGGGCGCTTTCGATAATGGCACTTTCGACAGTATGTGTCGCTCTGCCAGTAGGCATGGCGTAGATGGGGTGCTAGTGAACTGGATTCGTTCAATGCTAGCTCAAAGAATCGTCACGGTGCAAGCGAAGGAGGATCTGCTGCTATCATCCGGGGTAAATAGAGGCTGTCCCCAAGGCGGTGTGCTGTCTCCGTTGCTCTGATGCATGGTGATCGATCTTTTACTCGCCACCTTAAACGATGCGGGAGTCTACGCACAAGCATATACGGACGACATTACCTGTTTGGTAACAGACCCTTCGTTTATGCACATCTGTACAAAAGTGCATAAAACTCTGGACATGATTGACACTTGGTGCTGTGCGAATGGGCATCTTCAAACACAACCAGGATTCGTATTGTCCTCTTTACCAGAAATAGGAAGTTTGATGGACTTTGTGAAAACGTGATAACGGCTGTGATAAGAACTATAATCACCTATGCATCAGTGGTCTGGATGAGTAGACTCTCTCTCGTGGGAGTCAGGAGGGCCTCATCGATACTACAACACACTGTGGCCATCTATTGCACCGGAGCTTTTCCGTCTATTTCAGGCCCGGAATTAGAGTATTTGGTTGGTCTACCGTCACTTCATATTTTCATTCAAGTGGAAGCCGTGAAGGCCATCTGCAGGCTGAAACACAATGGGAACTAGTCCGGCATTGGACAACAGAGAAGGCATGGACTTCGATTCAACGATTCTCTCCATGCACCTTGACTTCATGCCGTAAAAAATTGTACTGGAAAGGGATACAGTTTGGTACTGCCAGCGGCTCTATTGTGGTCAAACTCTGAAAATGAGCCCGGCTAAAAATGTTTCCGCATTTTCGCGGATGGCTGCAGAACCGAACACTATTCCGGTTCTGCTGTTTAAGTGGATTCGAGCAGGATAAAACTACACTTTGCTCTTGCAATGCATGCATCTGTGTTTCAAGCGGAGGTGTATGCTGTTCAAGAAGCGAAGAACTTTGTTGTGGAAAACAGATGGAGAGGCAAATTTGTATGTGTCTGCAGCGACAACAAAGCTGCGCTCATGGCGTTAGACAGTCCTTCAGCCACTTCAAGGGTAGTTGAGTGCTGTAAATCCAGGCTGACCTATGTCGGCAGACATAATATCCTGATGCTAACATGGGTTCCGGAACACGTGGGTATCGACTGGAAGGTTGAGCAAAGCTGCGGATAGACAAAACTGATGCTAGTTGTCAGGTCCGACCGACTTTCACAGTTCCTCCTGTCATTAAGCAGAAGGGACTGTAGGCAGTTGGGTGGACTGGTTGGGCCACTTTCTATGGGCCATGCGCATGGAAAAGGTAGTTATCTCAGACAGTGAACTCTGCCCAGCATTTGGAGAGGAGGATGAAACGGCGGACTACTTTCTGTGTGCCTCTTCCCCGCCTTCGCTCGAATCAGGCTTCCGGTCTTTGGCACTGATGTGTTAAGAAACGGCCACCTTGGCTCCTTGGCACCAATATATCTACTCAGATTTCTTCGTACGTCGAGTAGATTTAAAGAAAATTAAAAAGGGAACCGGAGTGCAGTACAATGGACTTAATTGTGTCTTGCTAGTCCGTCCCAACAGAAAAAAAAGCCAGGCCACGGAAATTGTGAATGGTGTTTATGTTATTTTGGTTCAGGCATTTTTGATGATAAAGAAAATTTAGATAAAATCACTGAAATAATAGAAGTTGACCGGCATTATGACATTACATAACATTTTTTTTCAAAGCCCCCGTATAATATTTTCTAATGTGTTTTTCACATTTTTCCAGTGACCCTGTATACTATTTTTTTTAATTTTTTTTAGTTAACCTGTATAATTATTTTTTCAAAGCCCTTGTATAATATTTTATAATGTGTTTTTTAATTTTTTCAGTGACCCTGTATAGTATTATACATATTTTTTTTTTCAAAGCCCTTTGTATTATTTTATAACATTTTTACATATTTTTTCAGTGAACCTGTCTAAAATTTTATAATATTTTTTTACATTTTTTCAGTGACTCTGTATAATATCTTTTTTCCAAAATATTTTTTTTTTAAATACATTTAAAAAAATTTTTCAGTGAACCTGTATAGTATTATATTTTTTTTTCTTCAAAGCCTTTTGCAATATTTTTCCACATTTTTTTAATGACGCTATATAATGTTTTTTCAAATTGTTTTCAGTTACCCTGTATAATTTTTTTTTTTTTCAAAGCTGCTGTATCATATTTTATAATACTTTTTCACATTTTTTCAGTTACCCTGCATAATATTTTTTTTTTAAAACATTTTAAAATTTTTTTCAGTGACCCTGTATAACATTTTATAATATTTTTTCAAAGCTCTGTCGTGTTCCGTTGATAACATAACAGTTGCTGTTGTCATTTGCAATGCATTAGCCTGTCATAAATTTGCGCATGCGCTTACCGCTTCCTTTGAGACTTATTATTCTACCTAGTACAGATGCCTGCAGCAGGTAAATTTGTACATATCTGCAAATGTATGCTCATATGTGCGTATTTCTATAAAGGCATTTAAGAGCGCATAAAGTATGGTAACATGTGGCATGTTGCAATTTGCATGTTTTTTGTATTAGTTTCCTCTCTTTTTTGTTTCCATTTCACCTTATGCTAGCTTGCAATTTTATTTCGTTTTTCTTCTTTCCAGAAGAGAGCAGTAAAAATACTGGCATTTGAGTCATTTTTTCTAAAAATTGTATAGTTAGTTATTGCAAGAGAGCCTTCAGCACAATTGCATGTGCCACATTCAGAAAAAGACTTCTTGCTTAGTGCTCTAATGCGGCACTCATACGTGTAAATATAAATATGTTTGTATGTGTACACCTTTTTACCCATGCGTACCTACACATGCACATGTGGATGCAACTGTAGCACAAATGCATTACCAGCGCAGCATAAACTACTACCACAGAGTATCCAGCATCCTTGGAGGTATCAAAAAATTATTGCCACAACCAATTTTCCATTGGCTGTAGGGGCTTAAGTGCCCAACAGTTCAACTACTGTGGCATCAGTCAATAAGCCAATATGTAATGTACACACTAATACACTAATGCACTTGCAATTTACAGCAATTTTGCATTACCACATTTGCATTTCATGCCCCACAGGCCAGCAGTCAATACTTGTGGAACCGACAATAAAAGTGACTATTTGCACAAAGCAACAACGCAGCAAAGCAAATATTCAGTACGTAGTACAAAAATCTATAACAACAACAATAGCAATAATGTAAAAGTAAACACACACAAAAAAAGGATTAAAACTGTATTGTAATGGTGTGTGTAAGTTGGCTTGCGTGTCAAAACCGTTACAGGCTAATCGCATCTGCACTCTTGCATACATTCTTTGGGGAAATTATCGCAACAATTTCGATAAAATTTGAATTTTTGGCAAATTACATTCACACACACGTGCATGTGTATGTTTGTGTGCATGCATCTGTGTATGTATGTGTTTACTTATGTGCTTACACATGTATTAACGGGACTATCTAGATCAAGTGAATTTAGTGCATCCTGGGCATCCTCACACATGGCAATGCACGCACAATCAACAAAACAAAGAAATGTTTCGCATCAGAAGAAGAAAAACTGAAAACAAAAACTGAAAAAAAACATTTTCTAATTTTTAGCTTTTTCACTTGTTTCATTCAAAGGTTTCTGCATTGTTCTTGTATCATGCATTCCAATTTCTTATAGCTGCAACGGCTTCTACTCAGTGCACGACTGCTCCTGCTTTTGGCATTTCTTGCACCAGCAGTAGTTGAATTCAATTCCCCAATGCATTTTGGCGAGAAAATTGCTTTCAAATTATGTTGTCATCCAGTCGCTGTATGTGTGTGTGTGTGTGTGTGTGCTGCTCTTGTTGCTGCTGCAATGCATTATCTGCTTAGTAAGTGCTTACACACTTCGATGCTGACACATGCACAAATCCCTACACACATACATGCACACATACAATTGCCACAACACACAACATTTAGTGTATGCGTTTTGTGTTTGTAGCACAATTGCAATTGCAACAGCAATAGTCGCCAACATGTCGACAATTTTTGGGCATTACGCAATTACTCTGCCGCCACCTCTAACACTCTGCCGGTGCCCACTGCTTATAAGTACATAAAAGTATAATATTTGGTACTTCTCTTTTGCCTGCCCCTTTGCATTGTTCTGTGCTGCTTAATGCCGTTGTTGCACTTTGGGAAATTTAATGGTCAAACAACTCAATGAAATTGTTGCTTACGCATGGCCATTCAATTTAGCCATTTTCTTGTATTTTTTGCCCACATAAATTTGATTTGTCAAAAAGCAATTTTAGTAAAAGTACAAATCAAAAAGCTTTTAATATTGCGTGCTCGCATTTGGAAAGCGAGAAAAAAGTGAGTGTCATAAATACTGAAGAAATTCATGAAACTCACAAAACTGAAGAAATTTTTTGAGAGGAATTGAAAAGGTCATACGATTTATAAAATATTACAGCACACATCTAATTTAAAATTGACGAGCTTAAAGTCTTACAGACCACAATAAATAACGAAAACTAAATGATGATGATCAAGCAAGTCACTATTCTCAGAAATACGAATATTTCATGGTACGGGTGGGCCATATAGCGTTTGCTTTTTGAACCACCTATTTTTTTGAGAATGTAACACAAATGACATGTCAAATGTGTTCGTAATTTACTTAAAGGTTTGATATGGGACGTTATACGCTTGAACAAAATTGGGAAATATTGAAAATCTATTTCCAAAGTGTTGAGTCTTCTTCTTCTTTTCCGATGAAGCTCATTTTCATCGGTCATTTTCACATCGGTCGGCTACGTCAATAAGCAAAATTGTCGGATTTGGGGCGCAGAAAATCCACACGTTACTGTAGAGAAGCAAATGCATCCACAACGAGTCACTGTTTGGTACGCTTTTTAGTCTGGCGGCATCATCGGGCCATTTTTTTCGAAAATGAGCGAGAAGCCTCGGTTACAGTAAATGACGAGTGTTCCCGTGACATGCTCAACGAGTTTTTGTTTCTCAAAATTAAAGAGGATGACATGGACGACATTTGGTTTCAACAGGACTGTGCAACTTGTCACATTGCCAAAGTTACACTCGAACTTTTGGCTACCGTTTTTGAAAACCGAATAATCAGCCGAAATTCCGATATCAATTGACCGTCTCGGAGCTGTGATTTAAGCCCGTTGGACTATTTTGTCTGGGGAGCCGTTAAGGACAAATGCTATGCGAACCATCCAGAGACGATTGATGCTTTAAAACACGAAATCGAAGTTGCCATTCATGAAATTGGAGCCCAAACAATCGAAAATGTGCTTAAAAATTGGGTTGATCGAATGGCCTACTGTAAAGCCAATCGTGGCAGTCATTTGAACGATATTATTTTTCATTCATAAATGACAATGTTCAATCTTTAAAATAAAAAAAAAAAGTTTGAAAAAATATTGATTAGTTTTTTTTTTTTTTAGCCGATTCAAAAAGCAAATTTTGCATGACCCACCCTATATAAGATATAACGAAAATGATAAACAGCAAGGATATGCAACTGTCTCGCTGGTGCTCCAACAACTCGAAATTTAATTCATGAATTTTAGCCATTGTCGTAATGGCTCTTCTGACGCGGTGCATTGACCTAATGAAATATAATTTTTTTCTTTTGCAAACTGGGTCTGCCGTACTGAATTGTGAGATCTGCGCAAAGTTCGGAGAAGTGCCGTGTTAACTGCCTAAAAATACTACCATGTCCCTTGAGAGATTATCTCCAGAGACCACCCTCCTCTAACCTGGTTGCGCTTTGAGCTGCGATGAAAATAACGTAAACGTCGATGAGAAGTAAAAGCAAAATGACATTCAGGACAGCACTAGGACAAGTTTTACATGCTCCGGAGACTCCAATACAAGCAGTCATTTATACCCTTCCCAGTTTAGTTATACCTATTATAGCGCTTTCGAAGAGCTTCCCAACAAACCAGGCATCCATACGTTAAAATTAGCAAAACCACTACGTTGCACATCTACAGCACGACCTGCGGCTTGAGACCCCACTTTTTGCCGAACATAGATTTGTGGGAATACTTTACATGGCAGCTGTAGTAGACGCCGCCAGGTCCTATGGTTTTCTTGCCTTGCCCCGTCCATCGCATCTCTTGGATGGCAGTGATGTCAGCCTTTACTCTCACGAGGACATCAACCAGCCGGGCAGAGGCACCTTCCCCATTAAGGGACTGGACATTCCAGGTGCATGCCCTCAAATCATATTCCTTATTTCGTTTGCAGGGATCGTCATCAGTGTTGGAAGTTCTCATCCGAGGCTTTGTATATGCTTTCATTGGGGGAGATTTTTAAGTGGCGGGTCCCAAACCCAGCGCACAACCAGCTATCCTGGAATGCTTCGCCTTCTCACCTTAGCTCACTCCTGAACGAGTGTTCGGAAGCTACCCAGAGGATACGTGGGATAATCCCGGCCGTTGTGAGCTGCTTGAACCATATGTAGAAGAATCGTCCTGGCCACTCCCAAGTGAATTGCGATCAGTAACTTTCCCCACTTGCGTAGACTTCTACACATGGAACCATCTATGGAGGGAACACTTCTCGAGCCTGTTAAACGGTGACAGCTGCGCATGTCATAGAGAATGTGAAGATCCCGATACACCAATCGTTGACGACGGAATTGTCGTTCCGTTACCCGATCATGAGGAGGTGAGAATAGCGATAACGCGACTAAAGAACAACAAAGCCGCGGGCGCCGACGGACTGCCGCCTGAGCTATTCAAACATGGCGGCGAGGAGCTGGTAAGGTGCATGCTTCAACTCCTATGCAAAATATGGTCGGATGAAAGCATGCCTGCCGATTGGAATTTAAGTGTGCTCTGCCCAATCCATAAGAAGGGTGATCCTGCAATTTGTGCCAATTACCGCGGGATTAGTCTTCTAAATATCGCCTATAAGGTTCTAGCGAGCGTATTGTGTGAAAGGCTGAAGCCCACCGTCAACCAACTGATTGGACCTTATCAGTGTGGCTTCAGACCTGGAAAGTCCACCATCGACCAAATATTCTCAATACGCCAAATCTTGGAAAAGACCCATGAAAGGAGAATCGACACACACCATCTTTTCGTCGACTTCAAAGCTGCATTCGACAGTACGGAAAGGAGTTACCTGTATGCCGCGATGTCTGAATTTGGTATCCCCGCAAAACTAATACGGCTATGTAAGATGACGTTGCTCAACACCAGTAGCGCCGTCAGAATTGGGAAGGACCTCTCCGAGCCGTTTGATACCAAACGAGGTTTCAGACAGGGTGACTCGTTGTCGTGTGACTTCTTTAACCTGATGTTGGAGAGCATCGTATCGCTCAGTCACAATTTCTTATAAGAGCGTACAATTGTTGGCGTATGCCGATGATATCGATATCATCGGACTTAACAACCGCGCTGTTAGTTCTGCCTTCTCCAAACTGGATAAAGAGGCAAAGCGAATGGGTTTGGTGGTGAACGAGGACAAAACGAAGTACCTCTTGTCTTCAAACAAACAGTCGGCGCACTCGCGTATCGGCACCCACGCCACTGTTGACAGTTATGGTTTCGAGGTCGTAAGAGACTTCGTTTATCTAGGAACCAGCATTAACACCGATAACAATGTCAGCCTTGAAATCCAACGTAGAATCTCTCTTGCCAACAAGTGCTACTTTGGACTAAGTAGGCAACTGAGCAGTAAAGTCCTCTCTCGACGAACAAAACTAACACTCTACAAGACTCTCATCATGCCCGTCCTAACGTATGGCGCAGAAGCTTGGACGATGACAGCATCCGATGAAGTGACGCTTGGAGTGTTCGAGAGAAAGATTCTGCGTAAGATTTTTGGACCTCTGCACGTTGGCAACGGCGAATATCGCAGACGATGGAACGATGAGCTGTATGAGCTTTACGACGACATAGACATAGCGCAGCGAATAAAGATGCAGCGGCTTCGTTGGCTGGGTCATGTCGTCCGAATGGATACAAACGCTCCGGGTTTGAAAGGAAGAGGAAGGCCTCCTCTGCGTTGGAAAGATCAGGTGGAGAAGGACTTGGCTTCACTTGGTGTGTCCAATTGGCGCCGGTTAGCACGAGAAAGAAACGACTGGCGCACTTTGTTAATCTCGGCCAAAATCGCGTAAGCGGTTATCGCGCCAATTAAGAAGAAGAAGAAGATTTGTGGGAATAGAAGGCTATACAGGCCTCCTCTGCCCGATTTCAAATGTACAGCTTCCAATGGAGTTTGGAGTCAAATATCACTCAAAGATAACTAACTTCCGATGAAAGCTGGAGAACGTGGTTGTTTAATTTTGGAAGTCTAAAGTGTGGAGGTTTATATTTTCTGGTAAAAAGCACCAGCTCCGTTCTGTCAGGGTTGACGCTGAAGCCTTTCCAAAATCTGTGACCTTTCCACAATCTCAGCTATGACAGAGATCAATGGTTCCGATACCATTAGGACCAAGTCATCGGAGTATGCTATTACTTTAACCCCATCTTATTTAATATTTTCTGAACTTCGTCAATAGCAACTAGCCAAAGTAGAGGGTAAACGACACCACCAGCGTCGTCCCCCTGTGCACGAATCTAGTCACTTTAGCACCTCCTGCCACCGCATTAACTTTCCTGCAACCAAACAAGGATGAAATCCAGAGACAGATAGGTATTTCCTCCTCTGTCCAACTATCTAAGGCAGCGACAATGACTCCTCCTCCATGTTATTATGGGTGGTTGCTCTATATCTATGGAAGCCGCCAAAGTGGAAGTGCTTTCCCTCCAAAGATTTTTCCACAGTTCCTACAAACTCGTGTAGGACTATTTTCGCGGATTCCCCTTTGAAGTAAGTATGCTGTGCTGGAGATAATTTGGATATGTTACACAATCAATCTATCAAATCAATATTCAATTTTTATAAAAAAGTCGAGATTGTTTATATTCAATGTATTTCGAAACTGCGACTTGAGTTTTTTCGAGAAATTCTGATAAAAAGTTTGAAATTTTGATGAAAATTTCCTGAATTTCTATAAATTTTGAACGAAGGTATATATGTAATTTCAGACATCACTCCCATCTGGGTACTTGACCACAGATATATAGAAGGAAATGAGAAATCTGATGAACTGGCGAAACAGAAGGCATCCCATAACGAGTCCGAAGCTATAGAAATAGGCTATCCCCAAGGCGTGCGTAAAAAGAAGTTGTGCTCGCTGTACCAAAAGCAGGCCATTAACAGATGGACTAACACGTGGCCCAATTTCAACAGATCCAGAACTGACGAGTTGTTACAAAAGCCCCGAGCAGACACATTCAGAATTACGTCAACAATAACCGGCCACTGGCCTTTGGGAGACCATGCCAGGAAGATGGAGTGACCGTACAAAGCTAAATGTAGAAGCTACAATCAAGAAGAAAATCAGGGAAATAGACTTTCACTATCTGTGTGAGTGCCCAAGTCGAGCACCCAGACTATACGATATATCTAGAATGCTGTTTGAATTCCCGAAGGTTAACTTGAAAGAAATTGCCGAAAATAAAATAGACAACATAGGCAGATTCATAGTCAGATCAAGATGGTTCAATCAATAAAAAGCAGTGGTGTATCAAAATGGCATCTTTTGTGCTAATTGGGTCCGAGCTGTGTCACTCAAACAACACCTGCACCACTACCACATACTTTCTTTTGACATTTACTGTATGTCGATATCATAATGAAGATGATATCGTACCATGGACGGTGGAAATAAAAGCAATTGTCAAACTGCAGCAACAAATAACACGATTGCAATTCAGTGATTTCTGTAGTTTTTTCTGATTTCGCGTAACAGCTGTTTGGCTATGGCTATTATATGCCAATCCTTCCGATTTACGACTGATAATATCGTCCTCCATTGAGAAGCATCACCGAAATAACAAATTCTCTCTTAATACTTTGTAATACTATTCTAAATATTTTATGATCAAATAAATGTATGAGTATGCAAATTATTAGAAACTTTTTTATAACATAAACAAAACAATTATTGCAGGCGCAATACAAACAACAGCACTCATACAAACACACACACACTCGTATCCCTGAATTGTTTGGCATTAGGCGCAAAGCGCTTGTTATTCTTTTTATGCACTTCACTGTTATTTCAAACAAATTGAAAGACAATAAATGGAACAGGCAGTCACATGGAAAATTGTAATATTCACACAATTTAATTAACAAGAACAAATAATGTTATTCCAAAGCAATGGATTCATGCGCGAAAAAGAGGCACATAAACAAATGTCGTTGGAAAAGGCTTGGACGGTGCAATAGCAGGGTGATAAATGGCAGAGACAAAGGCTGCCTGAACACAAACAACAAACCTAAAACAAAAAAAAAAAAACAACAAAAAAGAAACTAAGACATCAAGCTCGACAAACAAACGACAGTGCAAATGATGGAAATCCCTTGAACATAACCCGCAATCAAATACATACAAACACAGACATGCACACACGAGCTTTTAGCGAGCCCACATTGCCGGTTTGCTGGGAGCAACAATTCCACTTTGAATTCATAAAGCTGTCAGATGACAGGAATACAGTGGTGTGAATGGTTAAAAAGCTACTTAAAAATATTGGCGAGACTCTAAAATAGACAAGAAAAAGTACTTTGAGATAAAGCGGCAATCAATCAGCGTGTTTTGCTTGGTGTTTCTTCAGTATGACGAGCAAATCCCAGTCTAACGATCCGAAACTTTTTTAAGGGTGTTGACAGCACTGATATACAAATTTTGTTTCGGGAATACGAAGAATAATTTTTGAAGAATTTCCACAAGAATTTTTGCAAGAAAGTACAGTCTTGAACTCAATCATTAAAATAATTATAAATGGATGTGCTTGCGCGTATTTTTAAGGTCTTTTTTGCACGAGAAATCTAAATTCAGCAAATTGCTAATTTTTCGTAAATTATGTTAATTTCTGGGTAATAAAATATATGCGAAATAGATTCAACGAATTTTTATCTGGCAATTTAAAATGTAAGCGAAGTATCTGAAGCCCAGGCTGCATTGCTATTTTCTTATAAGGTAAAAACATTCTAAAAATTTTCTTTTTTCGATATCGAGAACTATGGTCAGACAACTGAGAATGGCGAACTGTGCTGATATTTGTGTTCAGTAAGGTTCATCAAGGTTTTCCAAATAGGAGGAGGAGCTCGGCTAAACACCCAAAAAGGGTGCACGCGCCAATTATATATACATATATAAGGTTTGTCAGTAAGTCATCGTGAAACGTTCGACGCCAGTAGAACGCTTTCAAGTTGTGGAAATTTATGTACTTCGGAAGAAAAAACTGTTCGCGAAGGTCATAGAGAAAAGTGTTTTTCAACAATAGAAATGTGATGATTCGTCGTCGTTAGTATTTGTTCTTCGACTACGTGGAAAATTTTACGTAAAGATCTTGGTTTAAATGCCTGTAAAAGGCGGTGTTTGCAAGAATTGAATAACTATCATTTGCGTCGGATTTGTGCAGATTGGACACATTTTATTAATCAGATTTATTGGAAGAAGTAGTCAAAAATTGGACTGACCGAATGGACCATGTAACACGTAGCCGCGGTGGGCATATGCCTGTTGTCATATTAAAAAAATAAATCCCATGAAATGATCTACCAGATTACAGTAAAAAAATAATTAATTCCAACAATATTTCTATTGAAGAGCAGGTTATACTAGGGACCTTGGAAATGGTTTCATCATAAAACGGGACGATTGGGATTCCCCTGTGGTCTCCTCCTGGAAAGATGGGCCTCGCGTCAACTCAGTGAGCGCTGGTTTAGTGCGCAAACGTGCAAAGTAGTTAAATCCTTCAGGCAGTAGTCTGGTCAAACACTCACTTTTTATAAATATTTTTAAGGAATTTTTTTATTAAGACAATAAAACTCGATCGTTTAGATTTTGTAGTATGTTATTATTGACAACAAATAGCATACAAACATTTTTTTTTTTACATGTTTTTTTGTAATAGGGTGGCACCAAAGTAAGCGTCTTAAGAAAAAGATTTTGGCTCTTTAGGACATCTGAAATGAAAAGATTAAACTAATTATTATTCTGTAGGCTTGTCATTCTGGCAGGTTCTACTTTCGTTTCTTTTCAGCCCTAACTTTCCATTATACAGTCTGATTTCCACCCGAAAAACATACCTATTTTTCAAAAGTCCACCATATTGTTATTTTTCAAAAAAATTTTCCCATTGTAACACCTGCCAGAATGACAAGCCTACAGAATAATGATCAGTTTAACTTTTTCATTTCAGATGTTCTTAAGAGCCAAAACTTGTTGACAAGCCACCTATCTTTTTCTTAAGACGCTTACTTTGGTGTCACCCTACTACAAAAAAATATTAAAAAAAAATTGTTTTTGTATACTATTTGATGTCAATAATAACATATTATAATATCCAAACGATCGCATTTTATTTAAAAAAAACTCTTAAAAAATATCTATAAAAAATGAGTATTTGACCAGACTACTACCTCGAGGCCACTGGTATATGGAGAGTGCTCGGCGTACCTAAGACTACCAAATCCGCAGCTCTCGAATTTGGTCTTTCAAGTCCTTTCTACAGAAGCTGTCTGGGGGATGTTGTGGAATCATCTCAGCACCTTTTTCTCAGTTGTCCTACTCTCGTCGCGCAAAGATTTGGTCATCTGGGCTCACACTTTTCCTCTACACTTGCGGATATTGCGGGTTTAAATATCACACCTGGTGAAATTCAATAGTAGCTTGAAACGGTTAATACGAACGTAATTAGCCCAAAATCATTGCTTTGTTATTTAATCAAAAAGTTATTCAAAAAAAAAAAATTGGATGATTAATTTTGCACAGTATTTGGCCATTTAAACACGAAAGTATTGAAGATGAATAATTAATAGAAGATATAGAAAACTATATTTCAACTGATCGCTATTTCAACGAGCTCCCTCAAAAGCTCATCAATTCAAATCTTATCAATTTGCTGTAAAATTTTATGCTTAACAGCCAAGGCGAATGTTGGTAAATTAGCTGATTTATTTTTGTTTTCTTTCGCGGTGTCCATGTAGCTGTCAGCACAGAATAAAACAAGGCAAATAATTTTTTTGTTTTCTACTTTGCCAGTACCTTGCCGTGACAATCAAATGTACAAAACATTGTCGTTGGTCTAGTGTCATCACCTTCAATAAATGCGCCTTCTTAACAGCATAGCAATTTTTCGGAAACAAACGTCATTCAACATAAAATGTAACTCTGAAATAAATGCTTCTTGTTTTCATTAACATTCTTCATATAACTTCATACTTTTGTATAAATTCACCTGCCAGCGCTACCAAATACAAAAAGCTGTGCTGCCAAACTAATGACGAAATCCAAAACGAACAGAACGAATGATAAATTGAACTAGAACTCTATCGTTGTTGTTGCATTTGCGTGGAAATTTTTTTTAGATCCGGATCATTGAGAATTGAAACACAGCTAATATGACAAATGAAGCTGTGAACATAACATAGTAGTTGGGTATAAATCCCGCGATGAAGCAATAGCACCTCAACATATTGCACAATTTTAATTTTTTTTGTAATACTCATTATTTTTGCACAAAGGTATAGTTCACTGTCGAATAAAAACCATACAAATTCATGTTTCAAAATTTGTGCAAAAATTAAAAAAAAACTACAAAAACTTTTCATCACAATTCAATGATTTTTGATTAGAGTTCCTAAAACAATTTTCGGTCTCCAGTTGTAAGGCGTTGGTTTTTTATGATTTTTCCCCCTGCCGGCGTTATGCATATTCTCTAACAAAGAATTTCACAAAATATGCACATAATTTTTTTCACCAACTTAAAACTTGCTCTTTTTATGCCAGAATTGAATAAGCTAATATATAATATTACAAGCCAAAAATTTTCTAAAATTTCTAATTGAAACTGTGGAATTGTGATGAATAGCAAGTGGAATTTTTATAATTTTCACATAAAGTTTTACGCCTGGGTAAATTAAATTTAAATCTTTTAATATGAGTTTGGTAGGTTATTAGCGCTAATTTTATAGAAAAATAATAAACATTCAAACATTCATTCAAACTAAATATTCACCACTGGTGAAAATATTGTCGAGGGCTTTGGAATATCAGTAAGAAAAATTCGTCCAAAGTAACTCTTGTTCAAAAGTAAATTGGCTCTTTCAACTTCTTTCAACTACTGGCAAAGAAATTAGAAACTTTGCACTTTTTATGCCAGCTTCCTAGCCATTGAAGGATCATAGTCAACGAGATCCACGACGAACTATCAAAAAAGATAAGGTACTTTTAGCACAATGGTTGCAATGCGGCTTTAAAATGCAACAGAAATTAACTTTCACGATTTTTTTTTGTTTTGTTTTTGCTAAAAATATCGGCCTTAAATCGAAATTCATTTCCCTCAATACATACCTTCAACTGATGATCGAAATTCAGCACGGAGTGCTTAGGTGACTACAGACTTTTTTTTAAATTTGTCGTCTCTTTTAAAAGCATAAACTGCATAAATTTATTACAAATTAGGAGCGCAACTAAATTCTCGCTGTTTTTTTGATAAAAAATACAACTTTATTCCGAACAAATGGTTACAAGTGAATCATTGAGAGTATTGCCCATCGCTGGCTCCAACCTTCTTCCCATCTTTCTGGTAGATCTCGTATGCCGTCGCGATAAAATTGTTCACCTTTTGAAACTATCCAAGGACCAAGCCATTTTTTGATGTCTTCATATGAATGGAACTGCTGGTTAGCTAGACCATGTGCCATCGATCGGAACAGGTGATAATGGAACGGCGCAATATCTGGAGAATATGGCGGGTGGGGTAGGATTTCCCATTTCAGTGTTTCCACGTTCAACATCCCTTGGTTTTAATTCATAAAGAACCCAAGTGCCCTGTATCCGAATCATTCCCAAAGCATGCAATCGCTTGGAAATGCATTGGCGGGTAACTCCTAATGCTGAAGCAAGCTCTTCTTGCATTTGAGACGGATCCTCATTGAGCAATGCCTCCAATTCAGCATCTTCGATGGTTTTTTGACGTTCCTTCACGCGGGCGGTCGCCAACATTGAAATCGTCTTTGAAGCGACGGAACCATTCTCGGAACGTTGTTCCACTTATAACAGCATCTCCATAAACTTTTTGTAGCTCTCGATGCGCTTTAGCCGCCGTTTTTTTTTAATGATAGAGGAAAATCAATACTTCCCGCAAATTACGATTATTCGGCACGAAGTCAGACATTTTCACAACACCAAAAGTATATGATAGCAAATCAAATTCACTAAGGTGTCCAACCAGTTGGTTTACCGTATGTCTAAGCTTGGTTTATTACGTTTAGGTTATGTTATTGTAGAATCGACTAGCTCACACTGCAGGCGGCATCTACTGACAAACAGGGGGAACTTAGTTGCGCACCTAATAGTATGATTTTCTTTATGAATCATTAGTTTTAAAGATTTCGGCAAAGAAAAGTAGCTGTTTTTAAAACAAAAAGTCAAAAATTAATATTTTCTAAGACAGATACTTAAGGGGTCCCGGTAGTCTAGAGCTAGAAAATTTAGGGTATTTTCAGGATGTTTTTTTATAATAAAAAATGAAAAACGATATTTGAATTTCTAAGACTTTTTATTGAATTTCTTTTACACTTAAAAAATAAAAAAAAATTGTTTCTTAATTTTAGTACTCTTAAAAATGTCGTCGAAGTTGACCCTCCCGAAAAATTAGACCTGGACGGTGTTGTCCATTTTGGCTCTTCTGTTTATCTGTAACACAATACCCAAAAAAATTATTAATCAGTATGACCGTAGCTATGTCCCGCTACTAGAAAAAAAAATGTTAATATACAAAATGGCGCGGTTTTGAATTTGACACTCTAAAAATCGGGTTTTTTTCAGTTTTTTAATCAAAAAAATACGAAATGATATGATAATATGATTCTAGTACGGGCGATAGCCACTGATGTCGTATCAACATATTCAAATACACAGACGATTCCATTGAATAGTTTTTTTTTGTGTGACAAAACCAAGCCGAAATAAGTCGTTTCGAGATAAATGAGTTTAAAGTTTGAGGTACAGGAGCGCGCGAACCGCTCTCTACCTAGTTAATGGGCTTTAAAAGCTATTATATTGATCATTTTCGCATGAAAATTTCACAGTATATTCTTAAGATTCTATATTTTCGAAATATCGAAAAAACATAAAACCGATTTTTTGAAATTTCTAAACCACAGGGTCCCGTTAAGAAAATTGGGTAGATCAGTTCCATTTATAAGGATTTGCAGAAATTTTCTATAAATTTTAAAAGAAAATTCAATTCCATTTTATTAAAAAGGGAAGAAATGGAATACATTTTATTAACACAATTTCAACAAACTTTAGAGTGATGTTCACCACAAATCGCTGATGATTTGCATACAGAGCAATATGTTGTAGTGAGTCGTCTTTTAGTATAGTAGCAAAATGTATGTAGCTTATTCACTGGTTATCTAAGCGGTCACAAACGATTACTTATTTCGGAGATAGATAGCATGGATCTAATGTATTTGATTCTACGTAGTTGGTCAGCTGTAAGTTAAAGACGACAACGTTATGCTCTGTATTTGGTTGTGATATGAACTAACGACTTTGAGCCAATAAAATTTGTAATACAGAAAAAGTACGGCTACAACAAAACGATTTATCAGCAATATAATGATCGGCATCTTGTCGCAAAAGGTGCCGACGCACTTAGATTAGATACGATTAGTTGGGGGTTGAACAAGTCCAAGCACTTAGTCAGGAAGACTGGTGTATAACACTCTGATAGATTACAGTGGAAGGAATAGAGAAACAGAATACATACAATATTGGTTTGAGGTCACAAATATTTCAGATTCATTGATGAATCTTAAAAGATCCGTAAAAGAAAGTATATGAACTTTATCCATAGTCAGTACAATCCCACCCAATATCCTAAGTCTGATTATAGAAAACGCTGAACAGCTACAGAGAAAATTATCTGTAGTGTCCTCATTCTCACGGCAGGATAGTCGTATTGGGTTGCTAATGATTCCCAGGGTATCCGTACGCTGACCAAAGACGTTGTGTCCAATGGTTACACCCACCAGTACTTACTAAGTTTTAGGAGAAAGTCGCTAATTTCCTGTTTGGTTCTTTCACAAAGCACTTGGCTACTCTGCAGGAGTCCAACTCAGAGCAACGCCTTCTATGGGTAAACATCATGAAGTTGAATCCAAGCAGAATTGACACCTAGAAAGGTTTCAGGGCCGACTGGTGTGCTTGCAGAGCCTTCATTAGCCAGTTTATCAACTAACGCGTTCCTTGTATTTACTACCAAAATGTCCAGGCACACAAATAAGACAAACCTGGTTGTGTTTTGCAACACGGTTCAGTTTTGACTTAATATATATTTACCGAAAAATTTCGCAGAGCATCGTGGACCAGCAAGAACTTTCAGTGCAGCTTGACTCTCACTACAAATTCCAATACGCAATTAAAAACACTGAAATTGTTGATCTTACCCCACCCGCCGTAACTCCAGATATTCACTCTTTCGAATATCAATTGTTTCGAGCGATGCTCTGCCTGATCACCATTTTTACTTTTATGGAAAAAAATGTATACCGAAGACCTTGGCAGTCAGTGCTTATTATTTCGTGTAAAAGTAATTTATTGTCCACCTTCGTCTTATAAAGAAATAAAAATATATAAAATAAATTAAAAATGTAGCGATTTACCATAAATTTGAGTTCAGAAAAATTTATTCAGTAATAAAAAAACTGGATAGGTTTGCAAAGTTTACACGATCGGCTTTGTTTTTTTTTTTTGTTTTGGTTTTTTCTTTACGGCCCGGCCTACTCATTTTTGTATGTTCCAGCTGAGGTTGTTTTCTAAAAAGTGGAAAAAATGTTTAAGATTTATGGCGAGGCGAAGCAAACGATTAAAACAATTTCAGTAAAATTTAACACAAAATATTTTCGTGGAACAGATCAACCAATTATTCCAACATAAAAGGGACGATTCTAACCTCATTTCAAGAAACTGCGTAAAAAACAAATTTCAAAAACCGCTGGATGGATTAAAATGTGCTCGAAAATTAGTCCTAGGAAATTTGTATTACATTTTAATTACCTGAATCCGCTTAGGTTCTATCATTCCTAAGTAAGGACTTTCACAACGCAAATCAGAAGAACTGACTGGATTTTCAAATACAACAACAAAATTGCTACCATTTATAGGTAGGTACTAAAAGTAGTTCCATTTTAGCTTCTCTTGGGATTTTCACGTTGGTGGCATGTAAGATTTGCCCGAGAAGACCTTAAAAAAATATGGAAACTTGGAAAGAAATGAGCCACGTATTGATGGAAATGGAGTTGTAGCTTTACTGATGCATAAACTACACTATTTTCATAGCTCTCTAAGAAAAAAATTTAATTGCGTAGTGTTTTTGTTCATTTTGAAATTCTCCTATGACATATTGATAAAAACACTTAATGCTGATTGAAACAATACTAAATGACGCAATGTACACTGCAAAGCTTAAAAAATTCGTTATTCTTAAAATATTTATTTTGGCTCTTAAAAAAATCATTTTATTGAAAATTTCTCATTGACTACTTAAAAACTTTAGAATGGGCATTTGTAGGTCAAATTTTTTAGGAGAAATATTTCCGGTTTCCTTTTACATAAAAGTATTTATTTTATTTATGTTTTCTTTCCTTAAACATTTAATTAAGAGATATTGGTATTTAAGGACATGCATCATATTTTACCAGATACTTTTAGTTTAAATCAAAATTGCGTGACTTTTGCCCACTACAAATGCTCAGATTTTTTACACAACTAAATAAGCTCATCCCCAAGCAATCCGTAAGTAAGCTGAGAGCGAAGAAATTTAACACTTCTGCAAATCTCATACATTTCGAGGGCATTCACACTATATTATATTTATACTTGTCGCTTACAGCCTATTTAGGTGTTTGGCCGACCTCCTCCTCCTATTTGTGGTGTGCGTCTTGATGTTGCTCTAGTGTATGAGCGTAGGTTTTACTATCCATTCTTCAGCGATCTCTTTTAGAACCGGAGCCATTTTCATTTCGTAAAATAATTGCAGCTTCTTAAATGAAATACACAGGCGTTTAAGTGATGAGCGGGGCGTATAAGTAACTTTACTTTCCATTACGTTTAGTTCGATCATACAAACGGCATATTATATGTGTCTGAAAGAGCCTAATAATCTTCAAAATAATGTATCTAAAATTAAAAAAGTTATGCCCAGTTTCATCAATATATTTCAAAACTGGTCAAAAATTTAAAGCTGTTAAAATTTAAAGTTCTAAAATTTCAATATTTTTTTTCCATTTTAAATTTTTACATTTTGAAATTTTTTTGGTGAAACCAGGCATTGATTAATTAAAAATAACCGTAATTAGATCTTCCTTTTAGCTTTCATTTTATACCACTGTGCAGTACTTTACCAAAGCTTGTCACCCTTCAAATTGTTTATCCCTTAGTAGACTTAGTAAACTTGTGCGCAAATATTTGCGCTTGTGTATGTCCGTATTCATATTGAAAATCACTATGCCAGTGCAGACAATTTTACAATTTTCGACAAATGCTGTCAATCTCTGTTTAGCTCTCAGTCACCCATACTCACACACACAGCCTGACACTGTTTGCCTGCCGCAACTCTTGCATGCTCACACCGGCTAAACATCATAAATCCCAGCAAAATTTGCTCGTCTGTTATTGTTTTGAAAGTCGTCGTCGTCGTCGTCGTCAACACCAACAGTAACTCCAACAATACCAACAAACAATTTCGCTTAAGCTCAACAAAACAAAAACCGGGAAAAAAACCAGGCAATTTCGCATCCCGCGTCTACTCTAACCCCCTGTGGACGCTGAGTGTTGAGGAAATTAAAATGTTACGCCCTTTCACCAACTTTTGTCCGCGAAGGCATTTTAGGGGATTTTCATTTCATTTTGGTTCTGTGCAACGGTTGGCGTCAACATAATTTGAAGCCAATTTCGGCTTTCCCACATGCAATGTTGTTGCAATACTTTGCTACTTTGCCACCCCTGCAGCTCTACAAACTTGTTACCTTTTATTTCTCTTTTGTTCTTCTTTTATTGGCATTTAATCTCAGTTTTGAATTGTTTATTGTGGCTGCTTGTTTGTTTATTTGTTGTGGTTGTTTTCATTATCCTTTTATTAGTTGTGTTTTGCTCCTCGTAGCACATTAATATTGTATTTATAGTACAACAACACGAAAACCATCAACTGGTAGCAACGCGATTTACTGTTGATTATTTGATGTATAACAGCCACTTTGCTTCGCGTTCAGCGTTCAACGTTCATCAGTGGTGTTGTCTTAGCGTTGTTAGTTGGTTAATAAGATGCTTGCCACTGTGGATTGGGTATGGAACAGCAGCTTAAATGACACTTTTAATGTGGTTAAAGGAGTATAAGAAATTTATTATGCTTTACTGAGTTCCCACTTTATTTATTTTTGCTCACAAAGTGGGTGGTTAGGCTTTGAGGTTGGTTAGTTTATTTTTAAAAATTAAAAATAAAAACATCGTATTGTTATTAGTTAGAATAAGCCTTCCAATTAATTTCGGATTGGATCTTTATACACTTTACAAATAGAGAAACCTATAGTTTTAAGCCACCCTAACGACAGATGGTTTTTCATTGAACGTTTTTTCATGACAGAAATTTATTTAGTGGTTCGCCATTACCTGGTGAGGCGTGACCGCTTTTCAAAACAACATACCAATTTCTATATCATATTCAATGCTTCAGTAGCTTAGACCCTCTGGCTTTTGACTACAAACAATCTTCGTGGGCAACTATTTCTGCACCCTTTTCTGCTCTTCATTGCATCTGTTCCTACACCCTGTTTTCTCCCAGCTAAACATGTATACTTTCAAAAGTATTAGGTTTTCGTTGGAAGAAGTTTCCGCATCGTAAAAGAGGTGTCACTGCTGATACTATTTTTGTGTTCGCTTTAGTGATTTGAAGGTGTATATGTGAAGTCTCGACCGCAGTAGTTGACATTCGTTTGAAACGTAAAGATCAACAAACACAACCTGTAAAGAATGGTTTCAGCGCTTCCCCAGTGGCAATTTCGACGTGAGTGATAAAAATCGGGGAGAGGCATCGAAAAAATTCGAACATATTTCACTACCATAATTATTAGATGAACACGCATGTCGAACCCTTGACGATATGTTTAAAGAGTTGAATGTTGACAGATCAACCGTCGGTAAACGTTTCCACGCAATTGGAATGGTTCAGAAAGCAGGTAACTGAGAGCCACATCAATTAAGGAGAGAGGGCCAAGAGGGGCTTGGTGACGTGTGAGATGCTTCTTGAACGGCAGAACTGAAAAGGTATCCTGCATCTCATTGTCATTGGCAATGAAAAATTAATCTATTACGACAACCCTAAGGTGAACGAGGTCCATCGAAAGCGAAAAAAATAATCCCTGCTTCAAAGGATATGTTGTGCATCTGGTGAGATCAGTAGGGTGTTATCTATTATGAACTCCCTAAGCCATCTGAAACCTCGAGCTCTCAAAAAAAAAGCTCGTCTCGGAACGAGACAGTAGACATGACAAACTGGTTTTGCCACATGTTGGTAAATCGGTCCAGAAATGTTTAGAGGGACTGAGTTGGGAAATCTTGCCCAACCCGCCGTATTCCCCAGACCATTGTACCATCGGATTACCATCTGCTCCGGTCAATGTAATGTCCACTTCCTACGAGAGCATCTCAAACTGGCTCAATGAATGGATGAAGTCAAAAGAACTCATGTTTTTCGTCAGAGGAGTCCGTAAGCTGCCTGAAAGATAGAGTAAAGTTGTAGTTTCTAATGGCACATACTTCACATAATGTCATGTATTATTCACATAATTGCTTAAATTATTCGTAACTTTGACTAAGAATGTACGGAAACGTATTCCCATACCCAACATATATATACGAGTACAAGTATATATATATTATATTTATTTTTTTTTTCTTAATGTTTTTTATTCTGTTGTTTTTTTTTGGTATTTACATAAAATATAGATAGAAATATAGATATAGATTTTAGATATTAAATGATGTGCATATTAAAGATTTTCGTGTCCAGTACTCCCCAATATGTAATTATAAGTTGAAATCTTAGCTTAAGGCCACAGTAGCCATAGCTATAAGCTTTTTTTGTATTTTATAGTTAACTATAAATACAATTGTCAATAAAAAAAAAAGTTCAAATTAAAATTGGCCGATATGGTAGTGCGCATTCTACCAACTCAATTTTGTACATATGTATTGGCGGCCAACGGTGCCGAATGAGTTGGTGTGTGACTACAGGAATTCACAGAGAAAACGTAGGGTCGCATCTCGGTGAAACACCAAAATTAAGAAAAATATTTTTCTAATAGCGTTCGCCCCTCGGCAGGCAATGGCAAACCTCCGAGTGTATTTCTGCCATGAAAAAGCTCCTCACAATAATATCTGCCGTTCAGAATCGGCATGAAACTGTAGGTCCTTCCATTTGCGGAACAATATCAAGGATGCACGCCACAAATATTGGCTGTCACTATAGCCAAAAGAAATTAACTAAAATAAGGCAAATAAAAATAATAAGCTAAAATAAATAAAAAATAATAAAAGTAACTCATTACATATTTCATAGACCGTAAAAATATGTTTAGCAAAATAATATAAAAAATGGGCTCTGGATATTTTTAGTCTTTGTGGTGGAAACCTTTTTGTGAAGGGCTCAACTGCACCTGATTTTTTTTTTATTTTTTTTTTTAACTAAAAAGAGTTTCTCCGATTATACGTTTGAAAAGCTATAGAAGAGCACTAAATTCCTTTGATACATTAATTTTTGCAAAAAAGGCAAGTTAAAAAAAATTTTATAAAAATAAAACATTTCCCGAATATTGTGAATGAAAAAATACTTGCCAACTTGGACCACACCAAAAACTGACCCTATTTATGTATATTTTGTCAAATATTTTCTGGAGTTCCCGAAGCCGTTAAAGGCATAAAGTCTTGACGTCATACTGAGAGGACCGCAAATGGAACTATTTAAATATTTTTCCCACATGAACTCAGGGCATCTTTTAACCAAAAAAAGAAGAAATATTGATTTATAGAAATTTCTTAGTACCTGGATATTTCTGCAGTTTTGGAGTAATAGCGAAATTTACCTCCACCCTCTAAAGTATAATCAAGCGGCGCGAAATCACAGTTTCAATAAAGACAACTGTTACTAAAAATAATAAAAATATTAAAATTAGTATTCAAAGATAATCAAACGTGCGTTATTCTGCTAAAGCGAAATTAATATTTTGACCCAAGTTGATACTTTTAATTTCACGCCACAAGTCGGTAATCATAGTTTCATAACCAAAGACAAACATTCTGTATTATTTTTGAAAAAAATCTACTAAAAATAGTGTCTCCTAACTATATGTAAATTCATTGACTTTTCGACAATCATTCCATTTCTTTCCATTTGGGACCACCCTCGTAAATGGGGCTTCTACGACAATATCATAAATTTTAACAAGGCTGAATGGCGAATTAAGTCTGTCAAACCGTATAAATCTCTAAGACTAGACGGCACGTTTCACGCTGAAATACAAGCGGTCCACGCCGAACTATAAACTTTACCTCCTTTCTGCTGAAAATTTTGTCGAGATTGCTGGACGTTTACATCCGACAACAAATTTTCCCGAATTTCACCATATCAGCACGCCTTCTCTAAAGGCAAGCCCGTAGACGCAGCTCTATAGGATATTGTAAACGAAATAGGAAACGAACTTGACTTCAAAAAATTTACAACAAGAATATATCTCGAACTAGAGGCAACTTCCAGCAAGCTCTTCACGGATATTGTTATCAAAGTGTTCTTTCAGGCGAGAATACATCAGCCAGGCATGGAATCCGTTCAACTACTGTTTGAAAAAACCATCGTCTGGGAGATTAAGGGGGGATTCCCATTCCCCGGCTTAAAAAAATCGATTTTTTTTTTTTTACCGATTCTTGTTTATTATACCTTTAAAGAACTCTGTGCAAAATTTCATGACAAAATTTGTTAAATTGAGGAAGTTATGCGTGATCAATGACTCGGCGCGCTCCATAATACTGAGAAAGCGCGCGAGCAATAGCCGAGCCTTAATGCAACGAAAGAAGCTCGAATTTTACGTCGGGGTCAGCAAATGGTACAAAATCAAGTTTTTGAAGAGGAAGAAAGAGTACTATATGGCCCTGGAATAGCTGATTAACACGAAAATGATGTGAGTCTTAAATATATACCTTTTTTCACATAAATATTTGAATGCGTTTTTCTCAAACCAGCATTTGTCTATACGGCCGCCATGATATCTCGGTCGTTTGCTGTCAAATTTGACAATAGCTCATACTGAACCTATATTCATAAGGAGTAAAATGTCATTTGAATTTTTCCTTTCAGACAACCTGGAGCTGAGTTATCGTGGCGGCCAGCGACCAGGAATTTTCATAGAAATTTCACCTCGAGCGTTGTCAAAGCCACAATTTTCCATAAAATCGACCAAAAATTTAAGTTGATTTTATATAATGCATAATAAATATGGCTGTAAATTTTTCAAAAGTTTCAACTGATAGTTTTCCCAATAAAAATTCATAAAAAACCGTATTTTTTGGCGTTTGAAATGGGAATCCCCCCTTAAAGAAAACTGCTAGTACTCAACACGCAACAAGGGGTGCTGCTTAGGGAGGAGTCCTCTTATCCCTACTCGGGAGTCTTATTGTAAGATGTATAATCTTAAGATTGCAAAATACTCTCTGTATAGCCTCACAGCACCAAAAAGGCATCTTCACACTCTGAGCGGTCTGTCACAAATCCCTCTCTATACTGCAGATAACTGGTGCAAGAAAGGTAGACTGAACGTCAACTCCAAAAGAGCCAAAACGGTGTTTTGTGTGTACAAATATAAAGAGAAGAAAAATTCTCAAAATATTCTTGCCAAATATTATCTCCAATGCTGACTTGTGGGCCAGAACCAAGTAGAAGACAATACTATTAGAAACCCTAAGGGAAAAATGGGGCTAGATTGGCCATGTTCTACGCAAAGGAAATGGTGACTTAACAAGGGCCGCCATTGAGTGGAAGCGCCAAGGAAGCCGTAGATATGGAAGACCAGTGAATACCTGGAGACGACTGCTGAAGTCAGAAATCTGCGCCGTGCAGCTTAGCTGGAATGAAGTTAGTTAAGAGATGGACGCAAAATAGACCCGAATGGAGGAAATTTGTTGGAACTCTAGGAATTTATGATAATGATGATTGTGACCGTCTTGGAAGTTGTTTGCCATTTCTTCAGATTTTGTAATTTTTTTTTGGATTATGCTGCAGTTTCATTTCATAATGAAAACAAGAGATTTAGAAAAAATTAAAATATGAAATTTTAAATAAAAATAAAAAAATATAACCCATAATATATCAAGCAGATTGTTAGATTTATATTACAGAGCTAAAGTTGAACAAATATTTACTAAAAACTGAACTGTAATCATTAAATTTTCTGTTACATGTTTTCCTTCCCTAAAGCGCTTCACTTTAAAAATTCTATTTATTATTGTTTTCTTTCACTTATTAGCTTAGCACTCCAACAAATCCCTTTTTCCCCGAAATATTCGTATGTGTGTGGTTTATTACTTTACATACACCTGCGTGATAAATGCAATAAATTAATTTATACTCGAGCAGTTTTTAAAGTTCAAGGCTTCGAAGTGAATACCAAATATTTATTTATGAAAACGAACACTTCGTGAATTGGGCATTTGACATTTATTTAATTTATGTAAGATTTTGCCACCAAAGCACTTTCAGTTTGACTTCCGATTACAAATTATGATTACCTTAACAAAAGTGCGAATCAAAAGTGCTCATAAATCTCAAACATAAATATAAATTAATAAAGTAATGAAGTGTAAATATATTAAAATCAAAGTTGTATTGCTTACTCAATATTTTCTCAGTTCCACAACACAGCACAAATTGCAAATAAATCACACTGCATTTCGTTGAATTACATTACAAACACACACAATATTGAGCGGCTAATTGTAAATCATATTTAATGTAATCAAAGATAGTAAAACACGGAGGCAACAACAAGAAAGCAGGCGAGGCTATAGAGGAGCTTAAAGCTAGCCCAGCGATGTCTCGGAGACATTGGCAGATTAGTGTTTGAGTTGCATACTCCCTGCAGTGGAATGTAGTAATTCTTAACTAATGAATTTGAAGTGGATTTGGGGTCATTACTAGTTAACCTTCTTCTACATGGTCTTTACTCACTTTCATACGAGTGCAAGTAAGTGGAAAGTTTCACACTGAAATTTCGTCGATAATCGGCGCAAGCTGAAAAAATTTTATTGACTATCAGGAATATAATAACTAAACTGTAAACTATAAGTTTTATTTTTTATTTATATGCTGCTATCGACACGCTGAATCCGAATCTGACCTCAGAATAGCTCCCGCTTATTTTCGAGATATTCCGACTTGACCCTTCAGTTCTCAGTGAAACGCAGAGGAGATTAGAGGTCAACAAAATAATTTTTTAATGCAAAGCGACTCCAGAGAAACAAGCTATGTCTTCGACGTTAATTTGTATAACAATTATTTTTATGGGAAAAATATCCATTTATAAGAAAAATATTCATATATAACTGAGTAAAATATCCATTTATAAGAAAAATATCCATTTCAAAGAAAAATACCCAGTAATGAGAAAAATATTCATTTATAAGAAAAATATTTATTATTGAAAAAAATATCCATTTATAAGAAAAATATTCATTTATAAAAAAAATATCCCCTTATAAGAAAAATATCTATAATGAAAAAACTATCCATTTATAAGAAAAATATTTATTTATAAGAAAAATATCCATTTCAAAGAAAAATACCCAGTAATGAGAAAAATATTCATTTATAAGAAAAATACCCATTTAAAGAAAAATATTCATTAATAAGAAAACTATCCACTTATACGAAAAGAATCCATTTATAAGAAAAATATCCATTAATTAGAAAAATTCATTAATTCTGCTTGATAAATTTCAGTAAAAAAAAGAGGTTGTCTGTAAAGTCGGTTTACTGACTATATTTTAACGTGACAACGTCATAAGAAAATACCGATGGAATGGTAGCATTTTCAAAAAAAAATTTAGTTTTATTTGTTTGATAGATATTTTGTACGGATATAGGGAAGGAGGTTAATGGAATCGCAATGGAATTGATCAAGTTACATTTACACAAAACGTGAAAAATGACGAAACATTTACCAAATTCATGAAAGATATGTTCAATTTCGATTGTGCATCAGACGTTAATAAGTCAACAACACTAAGAGGCACCATCATCGATTTGCCTTTTTCAAGACACTTTACACTCGAAACACTCCCTTTCATTTCCTACTTTTCCTATCATCGTCCTATTCTCAACTGAGAAATGGTTCATTACCAGCACACAGGAAGAAGGCATATGCAAATACAAATATGTGAATTTATATACATTTGCGCATATACATACATATATAGGGTCCGCCATATAACTTTACGGAATTAAAAATGCTATAAAAAAGAAACTACTCAATATTTTTCCAAACTGTTTTTTTTATTTTGAAGTACAATCCTTCCGGTTAATGATGAAACACAACTTCATTCATATGGCTGCCTCGGCTAGCCATGCACCATCCCAAACGATCGGTCCAATTTTTCAACACATTTTCGATTGTAAGCGGCTGTATTTCAGCTATGACATCGCGTATGTTGGTCTTCAGTGCATCAATTGTTGTTGGTTTGTTGGCATAACACTGGTCTTCGACGGCACCCCAAAGATAATAATCCAACGACGTCACTCCGCTGCGCTTTACCGGAAAATTTTAAAAAGTCGCGTTCTTTAGCAAGTGTCCTTTAAAGGAGGCTTACCCGCCACACCATTGTAAGGATTCCACTACGAAAAAAAAAAAAATAGTGCAAGACATACAATTCATACGACGAAGGCTCCTATCGGGGCACAGGTGTGCGGCAGATAATCTGAAGTCTATCTTTGTTATGAAAAAAGTTATAAAACTGCTTTAGAAATGCACATCATTCTTTTTCATAAGAAAAAAATGCGTAACACCACCAAGAAAAATATTCTAGAAAATTCAGCAACTTCAAGCTTTCATTTTATTATATTAGACTTTAATTTTGAGCAAATTAAAATAGAGACTCCTTGTGATGAAAAATTTGTGGAAGATTTCTAATTTTTGCATAAAGTTTGCAACTTACATTTAAGTGGTTCCTCTTCTTATAGTGAGCTAAACTTTTTTATAAACAAAAACAATGAACCTTCAAAAAAATAAATAAAGGTAAACAAAACTGGTCAAAATGTTGAGGTGACACTATTTTCCCCCAAGCTTCTCTTCCGGTTTGTGCAATGCATTTCAATTTAGTTTACAATGAAGGATAACGTGCGATGATTTTAACGTGAGTACCTGCCGGCGACGGCCTAGTGCACGGTGCTCAAAAGCACACGGATAAATTATATTATTGATCAGAATCTAATACACTTATTGAACTATTATTTTATTATTCTAAGTAATTATAGGTCTTGGTATCAATTTGCAGTGTGGCATTGCCATAATAACCATCTTGGCAGGGCTGAATGCCCATCTAAACCTTTGTCGTTCCATGGGTCTCGGCACAGGGTTGCTATGCAACTCCACATCATCCAAAAAGACTTACCCGCATTTTAGGTATTACCACAGACACCACGAAAACCTCCCCAAAGAGCCCGAAAATGTCACTAGAAAAGGTCAGAGGTTCTGACACCACCGAACAGCGAATGGTTTTGTGAGCAACTTTTTCATGACAAAAATGTACGCGAAAGTTTGGCGTTGACTGCCGAGGGCCGATCTGTACTGAGAGGCTATCAAATTTGTTTTCCACATTTGGCACTTCGTCTTATTCTGATCAATTCAATTCAATCTTATTTCTGTTCACTTCGTAACTGGTTCGCATTTGCAGAAAAATCACCAGTTCTAAACTTCAAATTTGTTGAAAAAGTTGAAATTTTCACTATAGGGTGCTGGCGTGAGTCATGCATATCGTGAATGTTGTTGCTTGCATTGCAAAGGTAATAAATCCGAATCCATTACTCAAGTGAAACTGCAGGCAATTAGCAAATGTCTTGAAGGGGATTTAAACGGTACTTACACACTTCGTGCGCATGCATCTCGGCCATGGCCAAAACCCGAGTGATGAATTGTGTATGCTCTTGACACTCTACTGCGTATGTGTTAGTGCGGACCTGTTTGTATTTGGTAGGGATTTATGCGCTCCGACTAAGTGCATATGTACCAAGATAATGCTAATTAATTTTAGTTTGAAAGAATGTAGTAGTCAGTTATATGATTAGATATACGAGGGGCGACTGATAGTACGGCAATCTAAGGTGCTTAGCTGCTTAGTTTCTCATATTGTTAGTGATGACACAAACTGCATGACGCATTGAAAATGTATATAACATCCTTCAATATTCATTTCATTAGCATTTATCCCTGGAATAAGAAAGAAAATGTCCACGAAAACTGGAAATTCTCACAGCTTGGAACATCGCGCTGCGATTAAATTCCATGTTAGGAAACGTATTTTTAAAGAAATTTGGTCGATTCTTGAGCATTAAGAATCTTCAAACACAAGGAAAAAATAAAATAAAGAGCTCGGCTATTTCAAAAAGGAAGAGAGAAATGTGGAGATGACCCCAGCACGGGTCACCTAGTGATGGTAGTGATGGAAGAAAATGTTCAAGCAAGCGAATCAAGAAGAAGAAGAAGATCTAAGCATACGGCAGAAGACCTATAGTTTGGCAGAGAATCATCCAATAGGAATATTTGCATATGGAAAATATATGTTTGCATTGTGTGTCGCGCTTGCTCACACCGCCCGACAAGCTAAGATGATTGAAGAATTGCAGAGATATTTCTAGAGTTGTGCCAACGGGTGATTTTTAATATTTATTGTGATTGTAGATGAAAAATAACTTCGTCACGGTCAACCGCTATAATCGTTGCAGTAAATGTAGTAGAAAATGCCGCGAAATGACACCAAAGAAATTCAAATAAAAACAGACGGTAATTAAGGGTATACCGTAACCGAATGGGTTGTTGCGTGACTGCCATTCGCGAGTACATCGGTTCGCATCTCCATACATGAACATCAAATAATAGAAAGAGTTTTTTCTAATAGCGGTCACCCTTCGATAGGCAATGGCAAACTTCCGAGTATATTTCAGTAATAAAAAAGCTCCTCTTAAAAACCATCTGCCATTCGGAATCGGCTTGAAACTGTAGGCCCCGCCCATTTGGAGGACAACATCAAGACATACGACACAAATATGAGGAGGAGCTCTGCCAAACACCCAAAGAGGGTGTACGCGTCATTAGTCAGTAGTCGTGCCCTAGCTAGCCTCCAGGGCTAAGTAGTGGAAAAGACTTTTCTTCACAGTTCATTTTTGAACCATCAGTGTCGATTTCAATATCGTATCTTCCAATCACCATCCTTTTCCCCCATTCGGCTCTCGTACCTTAAAGTCTTCCTTGAAGATAAGGTCGGGAACTATGTAGCCTGATCGGTTTTCAAGCAGCGAGGGTCCCTGTAGGAGGATCTTGCTGTGACCGTACAACCTTTTTTTCTAGCTTCATATGTCTCTGAGTCTCACCGCGTTGCAAGTGACGATTGTTTTACCTTGTTGTTTTACCTTAAGCCGCGAACTTATCGGCCGTCGTTCGTAAGTTTTGTTGTTCATCTGTAAATAAATGTATTTATACAATAACTGGAGTCGTATTCAGTATATTATATTTTATAGTATATTAATTAATTAATCTGCTGTGGCATACGTAAATACATACAATACCCAAAAGCCTGATCGAACTGGCTCAACATTTACACATGGATTATAAAAAAAGTATAAAATAATGCGATTGAATTGGGGAATTGAACATAAGAAATTGAAAGAAAGGTTTTCTCTGCTAAACTAAAGTAGCCATCGCCCCCATTTGAGTGATATTCTTATCGAGAAAAAGGCAGTTATAATACTATAGCAGAGTATGAATACGGTGCCGAACTGTTGGCCTCAGATAACTGAAGTTTCACCAAATAAGATGAGCTATCGGCACAATCCATATACGGGCGAGATACTGTAACATTTTAACTATTCACACTCCCTGATTGATGAAAAGAAAGAATGACATGAGCGAGAATAATGTGTACGAGCGTTTAGAATGCTCTGAGCTACCTCACAGAAATAAGTATATGTGCAAAGGTATTTTCATATGAAAAACTATAAAAAATCAGGAGAAAGGTTCAAACAATAATTTTAATATATATTTATAAAAAATAGGAACAAAAAGTTATAGAACAAAAACTCAACATTACTAAACTTATTAAATTAAAAAAGAAATTAAAATAACTTCATATGAAATAAGTATATGTACATTGGCCTTTCTTTACACTTTTTTCAACGTTTCTATAACTTTCGATCTTCTAATAACTAATATGTTTTCCATTTTGAGAAAGGACTCATATATATGTTTAGGCATAGAGTATGTCAAGTCTTGAAGAGTAAATCACCTATCTTATCCCACTCTTCCATCAAAGCACCTTTCAGGTCTTTGATTATCTCAAGCTTCCGAACATTTTTATAAATACGTGCCGACAATATTCCCCAGAGGTCCTCAATTGGATTTAAATAGGGACTTAGTGCTGGCCAGTTCAGAACTGAAATTTTACTTGACGAGAGGAAGGCCATAGTTAAACGAGCCGTATAGATTGAGGCTTTGTCTGGCTGGAAAGCCCTGTCGTCTCCGTATATGTTTCCCACAATCTCAATGAAAACATCCTCCGGTATTTAATATAAACAAATTGGAGACTTTCCACCATGTCTGAAAGCGGCCCAAATCATCAAAGACCCGCCACTGTAGTTCAGCTTATGACGCGTTTGCCGTGCTTGCCTAAGGTCCCGCCAATATTTCTGGCAACCATCTAGACCATCTAAGTTCAACTTTTTTCCACCCGAAAATACAACGTTCCGGAATTCGTTAGTCGTAATTTATATATATTTTCCGGCAAATGCTAAACGAGCCTTAATGTGGCGTGCTAATGGTCATGGTACCGGCTTCCGCAAACAATATTTAAGTGTTCCGTCCTCGACCAAAATGTTATGTATTCGTCTATCGGTGACCTTTAGACTTAAATGGTGCTTGATTTCCTTGCAAGACATTTCTTTTTTGAGCAGCCAGACGACGAATTTTTCATTTGTATCTGCTGTCGATGATAGTTGGCCTGCCGCTACGTTTGAGTTGACCATATGTTTCTGCATTTTTAAGTAAGTTGCTGATGGTATTCCTGTGCCGATTTACTCTAGCAGTAATTTCATGAATACTTTTGCCACTTTCGCTTAGTCCTTTAATCAGACCACGCTCTTCATCGGATAAATGGCTTCCACGTGGCATTCTACAGGTTAACTGATCAATAATTCAATTATTCTTTGTTCAAAAGAAGGAATCTGTTTTACTTACATTTTTCTTTCTGATACCAATGCAAATAACATAAAATTTTTTGATAACTTGCTCCAACTTGCCAAATCAATACAGATCTCTGATTGCTAATATATTATTTAATATGGTGGATGTAGACCAGAAACATCCCAACCAACCTTTAATAATTTTTGGCGAGTGGCCAAAAATGTGTGTGACCTAGCATTGTCATGATGGAATGCAATACTTTTTGGATTTGTCAATTCGGGCCGCTTTTCTTCAACTGCATTGTTTAATTGCGTTAGTTGTTCAATGTAGACATCAGAATTGATCGTTCGGTTGGGTGGTTCAATGAGTTCATAGTAGACAATTCCTTTGTAATCCCACCAAACTGATGACAAAACCCCATTTTGATGAATATCAGCTTTTGTTGTTATTTAAGTTGGTTCACCTGGCCTGATTCACGATCTTTTCCACTTGATGTTGTTGTAAACAACCCACTTTTCATCGCCAGCTACCAGTCGTTTTAAAAATGGATCACTCTCATTACGTTTCTTTAGCAAATCGCAGGTGTTAATGCGTTGCGTTCAGTTCGTGAGGAACCCATGCATCGAGTTTTTCAACATAGCCAAGTTCTTTTAAGTGATTTTCAATGCATTTATGTGATACATGAAGCTTCCCTGCAATCTCACGTGTTGTACTGTGACGATCCGAATTGATTATTGCTTTAATTAAGACGTAATCAATTGCCACTGGACGACCAGAGCGTTTTTCATCTTTGAGTGAAAAATCACCTGAACGAAATTTGGTAAACCAATTTTGACACTGCCGTTCTTTTGAGGCTTCGTCACCATACGCAGCACATAACTTTTTATGAGCTTGCGATGCGGTTTTCCCTTTGCGGAAATAAAATAAGCAAAATATAATGAAATTGTTCCTTTGATTTTCTATTTTTCAACGAGCACCAAACGAAAACTACGCAACCGATCAAAAAACTTTGTTTCCTGATTGACAGCTGAATTGCCAACTATCAAATAGCAAAACGTCTTTTCCATTTGTACTACGCCTGCAAATCTAAAAATTCAACTAAAGCCATCTATGAGTGAAATCCGCAATTAAAAGTTTACCTGAGGCAAGAGGGTATTATTATTATTACATAAGATCTAATATGAGCGCTAAAAATTGTCAGACAGAAATGAGGTCTGAGACGGGCTATATTTTTTTTAGTCAAACCAATTGACACGTATTCTGCTGCAATATGGTGACATAACACATGGGCTGAAAAGTCCCGGGTCTGACAAAAAAACCACGTTTTTTTTCAAAATTAGCTTTATTCATCAACGTAATTTCCACCAAGAACAAAGCAACCATTCCAGCGCCGCGGTAACATTTCAATATCACTTTTATAAAAAAACCCCTTTACCATTTTTCTCTCTCCCGTATCTTCATTTTTTGATCATGCAAAACGATGTTGTGCATTTTTTGGTCTTTTCTGGTGCTACCGTTCCATTCGGACGTCAATTGCGTTGTGCATCATCGGTGTCAGCAAAAAAACGTTCGAAGTCAGCAAACCATTGTTTTTTTTTGCATCTGATGGAGCGGAGTCACCATAATCTTTTCAAGCCATTGCTTCGCTTGAGCGGTATTTTTTCCATCAAGAGGCAGTCCAAAATTAAAACAAGAAATTCCTATTGATTCATTGTTTTGAAAATAACAAAATTAGCGTCTCTCTTAGCACAACAATTCACGAATGAATAATGAATAGAATATCGAGAAATGTATTTTTAAGGTTTGTAGTAACTGAAACAGAGGTGAATGCAATAAAACTAGTGCCATCTATGTGTTAGGCCCGGGTCTTTTCAGCCCATGTGTTAAGATCCGTTAGAATATGAAATGTATTGTAAAAAAATTATTCGCTGCTCATTACGAATATTAACTTTGCTTATTGCAAATCTGCTCGCAGCTGCGGTTACGCGAAAAACACCCAATAAAGGATTTTAAAATAAATCTTTCAGAAAGGGCGCGCAAACTTCGAGATGGGCTATAAAACTATGTGTATTGCAAAATTCTGGTTGAAAAATTTAAAGTTTTGTTGAAATTTGGAAACATTTTGACTACTTTTGTACAAAGTTTTAAAATTAGCTTTACATATATGGCATGTTTATAATTTTGAAACGAGATGTACGAGGTTTGTTCAAAAAGTATCGCGGATTTAGAATTTTCGCAGGTTACTTATATTCGAATTTCGATTTTTTTGTGGCGATTTGTTGGTACTCATGTTTCTCACTCATGCCAACGAGTTCGGCCATTTTGAATGTTTAGTTAATTGTTGATAGCTGCTTTGCTTGAACGTGTTTCGGCTCGTCTTCGATTTTTACCTATTCAAAAAGATGCATCAAAGAACCTGTATCAAATTTTGTGTGAAAAATGAAATTAAGTGCGCGAATGCATTCCGAATGTTGACTGTGTCATACGGAGAAGTTACTTTGGACCAAAGCAAAGTTTATCGGTGGTACAAAATGTTTCAGAAGGCCGAGAAGAAGTGAACGACGAAAAGCATGCCGGACGCCCGAGCACTTCAACAACAGACGAAAAAATTGATGAAGTGAAGAAAATGGTATTGGCCAATCGTCGAATCACCGTTAGAGAAGCTGCTGAGGACCTAGACATATCGATTGGCTTATGCCATTCGATTTTTTTCAATGATTTGGGCATGAGACGGGTCGCCGCAATCATCTCAATGGAAGCTGCCGCACGAACCAAGACCAAAAAAAGGGCGCCAAGTTCGGTCGAATGTAAAAATTTTGCTTACCGGTTTCTTCGATTGCAGAGGCGTTGTGCATCATGAATTCTTGCCACAGCGTAAAGCGGGGTACCTGCAAGTTATGCGCAAATTCGCGTGAAGCAAACCGCCAGAAACGCCTGGATTTGTGGAAGAACAAAAATTGGCTCTTACATCACGATAACGCCCCTGCTCACACATCGTTGCTTGTGCGCGACTTTTTGGTCAACAACAACACGAGATTAAGACGGCATCGAAGGAGAAGCTGAAACGAGACAAAAAAAATGATTTTTTGAAGTGCTTCGAAGATTGGACAAAACGTTGGCACAAGTGCATAATATGTCATGGGGATTACTTTGAAGGGGACAAACTAGATATTAATGAATAAATAAATATTTTTTGAAAAAACACAAAATTCGCGATACATTTTGAACACACCTCGTATATGAGAAAATATTTTTTTGTATTTATTAAAAAAATAAAAATGGTTGACTAGTACTTTTAATATGGCAAAATTCTGACCATTGGCCCAGTATTTCTGGTCTAGTATTTTTGAGCGGCCACCGTAGCCGAATGGGTTGGTGAGTGGCTATCATTCGAAATTCGGAGTACTTTGATTCGAATCTCCAAGCAAAACCAAAATGAAAAAAAAGTTTTTTTCTAATAGCGATCGCCTTTCGGCAGGCAATGACGAACCTCCCAGTGTATTTCTGCCACGAAAAAAACCCTCATAAAAAATCTGTCTTTCGGAGTCGGCTTAAACTGTAGGTGCCTCCATTTGTGGAGCAACATCAGGATGCAGCGCAAATACTTTCGGAAAATCTCTACTTCTACATAAATTAAACTTTAAAATTAAACGTTTTAAATGTGTGCAAATATCTCCTGGTTTAATTTTTTCACTCTCTACTGCCTCGCATATTTGTCGCTATTTATTATTTTTCAGCTCCATTAAATTTGCATTACTATACAGTTACAATAACTGGCCCATACAATTTGAAGTGAAAAGTTATTGCGTCGAGGAATAAAACTTGCGTCCAAACTATTTGAAGTTGAACAAGTTCGAGATAAAGCACGTACTGACATGCGATGTCTACACGCGCGCAAGCCAAGCGACCGATAAAAATTTGTTTCAGCCATCATTCGAGCGGCAAACGGGCCACGCACCTACTGAACTGCTGACTGACTGCGCAAAGGGGCGGGATGCGAATTGCGGCGAGTGTGCGAGTGAGCGAAAAATCTGCATTTACTAGCTGTTATACGCCACATACATTAATGTGCATGTTTATGTGAGTATCAGTTAGTCAGCAGTAGACACAGTTAGGTGGCACGCCAACAACATCGCGTAAAGCTAAAGCCAAAGTTATCATGTCAATGGCAATAAAGCGAGCTTAGTACGCGTCAATGGCCAAACGACGACGACAACAGCAACAACAGCAATGCGCTCAAGTGCATTTTTCTGTTACCATTTCCAGTGGTTACGTGTCTGTGTCTGTGTCTGTGTCAATTTTTACTTGTCTGCGGCGGCCTGCATATTTCGCAAAAGTTTTATACGCTCGTCCGGCCACCAACTGTCCTGCTACTTGAGTTGCTGCGCAGGCAAACAGACTCAGCTGCAGCTGGCAGTTTAAGAACAACTTACATTATAAAAGATGCAGGCGAAGTGTGAATGGTGAAAAATATTTGCTGTTTAAGTATAGCAAAAGTAAATATTTTGAGAGTGTGAGAAAGAGAGTGGAAAGAAAATCGAAAGTATTTAAAGTAGAATAAAAAACAGCTAAGAAGCTTCCTTAACTTCAGAAGTTCACAATCGCCTTCCTATCGAGTCGACAAGTGTTTGTGTATTTCATGCGAAATCCTTCTGCTTACCGGCGCATCTGTTCAACACCAACTTGCTGCAACATGACAGCTCCCAATCGTTTATCTCTTCCTCTATTCAAACCACTGGCCTCTTTGAGTGTTTGTCTGTCTGCTCTCGCCTACCTCGTTCACCATTCGCAATTGAGTTGTTAAACGTATTGTAAATTGGTATTGAAATGTTTGAATGCTAACACAATCAGGTTATGGTTATTGTCTGGTTGTTTGTGTAGCAGCCGTTGCCGTTGCCTTTTCTGTTGGAAAACTCCTTCGCGACTTATGTTGCTGTTTCGCGTTGATTTGATGCGTACGCTGCTTGCTCACAGCCATCGGCAATTGAAATCCAAAAGCAAAAGTTTATTTTTCTTTCACTGCCACACTTTGCTACCGACACCCAGTTGCAGTCATCGCAAGCACTTAAATACACTTACAGGTATATGCATGTGGATTTGTAGCGAGTGTCTCATTTGACGTAAAGGACTTCTTACAAATTAAACACTAGAAAATCCACAAAATTATAAGTAGCATAGTTTTTTTTTTAATATAAAATACAATGTAAACTTTGAAACTTTAATATTTTACTTAAATTTCGTTTAACAACAAATTTCCCCAAATTTCAGACTTCTTAGCCAAAATTTTTAGAAAAATTCTAGGCATGCGTTGTTGTAGCCCATTCAATTTTGGTATAATAAAAAGGCCAGTTTGAAGTGGTTCGAGAGTAGCATTTTTAGTAGATTATTTATAAAGTACAAGGCGAAGTCCAAAATAAACAAGACCGGCGTCATAAAAATGTCTTCGAGAGATGGCGACCTCTTTAATGAGTTAGTGCGTTGGAAATTGCATCCCTAGCTGACTTCCAGTGAAAACTTGGTGACATTCGGTTCAGTGGAAGCGAAGTTATTGCATCTAAAGTGTCAGTATGTTTGCGTCATCGGTACAAAAAAGAAATTCGCACAAAGAGCTAATATCCAATTTTGCTTTCAAATCGGTAAAACGTTGACCGAAACATTATAATTGTTGAAAGAAGTTTATGACGATGATCGTGCAAGAGTTCGTGAGTGGTTTACACGTTTCAGAGGTGGTTGAGAGGACATAAATGACAATGGACATACGGGCCGCCCAAAATCAGTAATCACCGAAAACTCTACCGAGATTGTTCGTAAATTTATCAAAAATGAACCGAAGTCATTGTTGAAATTCATGGAATTGTTGAATATCTCCAAAACATCGACATATCGCATTTCAAATGATCATTTGGGCTTACGAAAGATCTGTGCACATTTCATTCCGTCCAAGTTAACTGAGAACCAAAAATTGCTCAGCATTCAACATTCAAAAGACCTCATCAAAGAGGTGAAAAAAGACGAGAACTTCCTTTGCAACATTGTAACGGGTGATGAAACGTGGTTTTTCCAACATGAACCTGAAACTAAGCGTTAAATTGCCGAATGAAGGCCCCAGACGAGCCACCATCTAAAAAATCGCGTTTCATTTGTTTTTACGATTCCAAGGGAATTGCCCACAAAGAGTTCATGCCAATGGGCCAAACCGTCCATGCAATTTTCTATCTTGGCGTTTCGAAGCGTTTGTTGCTTTTCATTCGACGAATTCGCCATGAATACCACGAAGAAGGAAGCTGGAGCTTATCGCATGATACTGCATTATCTCATCGATCCACTTTTGTGATTGATTTTTTGACTAGAAATCGCATTTAGACCATCAATCACTCACCGTATTCGCCTGATATGGATCCCTGTGACTTCTACCTATTCAGAAATTTGCATTTGACCATAAAAGGAAAACATTTTGCGTCCATAGAGGCCATCCAAAACGCTTGTACCGCCATCCTAAAGGACATTCCGGTCAAAACAGTGTGTCGAGGCCAGAGAGGACGAATTTGAACCAAATAAACTCGAAGTTATCAGAACAAAGCTCGTGACGTTTTTACATTAGCACAGTCTCGTTTATTTTGGACTTCACCTTGTAAGTTAGTAAAACGAATGTGCAAGGATAAGTGTCATGCATAATAGCACAGCTAAAGTTTAACCCTCGAGAAGGCGCGCCTTAATAAGTTACAATAATTGGCGCACGTGAGCATTTTGCTCACACCACTTTCACATAAACATATTATGCTCCTAGGTTAGGTAGATTAGTAAGATAAAGTGTTTTTTTTATAGGTTAATTATTTATTTTTATTAAGATATATGCTTTTTTGAGTTTAAACTCTTAGAAACTATTTTTGATAACATAAAAAAGATAAAACGAAAATTCAATACATTTTTTTTCACTAGCAACAAAAAAAAAATTTAAATTAGTAGCAATACATATTAATAAAAAATCAATATTTAGCCAGATCTTTGTTAAAGGAGCAATCGAAACAAGTTGGACATATAGTTCTTGCGTGCTCGGTGCAGAGTAATTTGTTGCACAAAAAACATCCTTTTTTGATGCGTCTATTTTTTCGCCTGGGACACAATGCGCAAAATCCATTATTTTCAGAGGCTTCTAAATGTTCATTGTTTGGCACTATATGAGATATAATTTCTTTTAATGAGCTTGGAAGAGTTTTGATAATCTGACGACGTACAATATTTGGCTTTATAAGCTCCAAAGCAATTTCTTTCAAAAATAACCTTCTCTGTGTCATGATTTGGGTATTGCATTTATAAATTGTTGCATTATAAATGTTACAAATTTTTCAAGTAAAGTATCTTTCAAAAATAGTGCGAGGCATTGTGAAGGGGTTATAGCGTCTTTCGCTGTGCCCTTAACTCCTGGAAGATGTGTAACTATGTTACAGCGTCTAGTACGTATATTGCAAGTGGGTACATCCATAGCCCATTTTGTACACATATCTTTTCCCAAATAAAATTGCCGCCTTCCTCGCGGCATTTCGACGTTTTCATCTTGATCAAAACCTGCGTCGGTATCAGAAGATTGTTCTGTGCCTGTGTGTGTTGGTGATCAGTGTGTTCACTTTCACAATCACTTTCCTCAAAATCTTCTTCCACGTCGTCCTCGTCATCCAAAATTTCGTCCAACCAAGATGCAATTTGTGAGGTGTAATTTGCCAGACGACGACGTTTGCTATTAGTTTCCATTATTTTGCTAAAAAATTTACCTAAATAATTATAAAGAGAAATTATACGCGTTTATTGCAAAAAAAAAATAAATATATTGTATATAATATATATATTAAAATACTTACGTAGTTAGGCGCGCAGTGAGCAAAATGCCGCACATATAAAGTAAACCAATATCTTCGATCTCTATTCGCACCCTACACACTTCGAATGCTTCTTATTGCAAAGACAAATCATTTACTTAGAGGTACTGAACGCCGTTATTCTAGGACTAACGGTAAACATTGAAAATTTGGCAATTTTAAAATTGCGTGAGCAAATTGCTCATAGCGCGCCTTCTGAAGGGTTAATATGACTCCACAACCAAAAAAACAACAGCCTAAACAAATTTCCCCAATTTGCAAATCGTATGCGGGTATAATAAGTATTTGCATTGTAAATGGCCCGAGAATAGTAGAAGCTCGAAAATTATATTTACTTGAAGTTCCGGTACGCCAAACATCTATAAAGAAAAGTATATACACATAAAAACACCCGTTATAATCTTATATTCGTACGTAAGCACCTACCCATTCTCTTCTCGCATTTATGGCCGCAGACAAATTGAAAACTCTCATAATTTTCACGGAAGAGATTGCATTCGCAAAAGTTTCCAAGTATTTTATTTTCACAGTCATTTGAATTGATATTTTACTCAGCTATGAATGCATATACATACACAAACATATAAATACTAACAAAGATATGTATCTTAAACTTTTATATCTGTTCATTTGTTTTTTTTTTTTGTGCTGTTACCACAGGCATTTGACAAGGGTATTGAGCCAATCATGCAACTAAATGCTGTTCTGAAAGTCAAATTGAAATATTTGCATTGGACTGTAGTCTTTAAAACATACAAGAAATTCTACACGTAAAAAGGAAAATACAAATTTTTGCCAAAAAAACAAAGATGTATTTTATGTAAGGAGGGGTGACATAAAAATATAAAATTGGGTTCAGCACTCAAATTGCAAATGGAATTGGAGTTGAAATCCAATACTCTGAACCAAACACCAGATGGTTAGTGGATTTCTGGATCAAGACAGGATGTAACTCCACTATGATCTTAGAAAAGTTTCATTTGAATTTGTCAATTCATTCTTTGGGCCAATTAATATCGACGGTTCACAGTATTTTGTGTATTTTCGTTAATGACTGAATGTTTATCTTTTTAAGATTTAAAAGCAAAAGAAATTTATGAACGAATGTGAAAAGAATATAAAGGATTTTCGTCATCAGATAGTACAGGGGTAAGATAGGTTGCTGAAGTCAAATGTGGTTGTAAGGCGTTTTTCAATAGGTGCGCAATATTTTTTATTTTTCGCTTGTTATTTGTAAACTTCATTAGTATACATTTCATCATGGAACGCTACACACTTGAGCAACGATTGCAAATCGTGCAAATTTTTTATGAAAATAATCGTTCTGTTGCTGCTACTTTAAGAGCATTACGGTCATTTTACGGTCCATTTAACAAGCCATCCCGTTCCACAATCGACGGTCTAGTGAAAAAATTTGTATCTACGTTTTCGCTACATAATTTTCCGGTGCCAGTGAGAGCAAGAAGTGCACGAAGTGTTGAAAATATTGCTGCCGCCAGGGCTTCAGTTCAAGAAGACGCAAATGTGTCGCTCACACGACGTTCTCAACAATTGGGCCTTTCTGTGTCGTCATTGTGGCGAATTTTGCGAAAAGATCTTGGCCTACATCCGTACAAGATCAAGCTGACACAAGAACTGAAGCCGTTTGACCATTTGAAGCGACGTCGATTCGTAAATTGGGCTGAAGATCAACTCTAAAATGATCCAGATTTTTTCCAAAAAATCATCTTCAGTGATGAAGCTCACTTTTGGCTCAATGGCTTTGTCAACAAGCAAAATATGCGTTACTGAGCAGAAAGCAATCCACACGTGATTCATGAGGCACCGTTGCATCCCGAAAAAATCACTGTTTGATGCGGTTTACATGCCGGCGGCATAATTGGCCCATATTTTTTCGTTGACAAGAACGATCGCCACGTTACTGTGAATGGAAATCGATACCGCGACATGATAAACGATAAACGATTATTTTTGGCCGCAACTGAATGGTATGGACTTAGACGACATGTGGTTTCAACAGGACGGGGCCACAAGCCACACAGCACACGCTACAATTGATTTGTTGAAGAGTAAGTGCGATGAGCGCATTATTTCCAGAAATGGATCGGTCGAATGGCTGCCGCGCTCGAGTGATTTGACGCCTCTAGACTATTTTCTTTGGGGTTATGTGAAGTCATTGGTCTACAGTAACAAGCCGGCGACGATTTGTGAGCTCAGAGCCAATATTGAACGCGAAATTGCTGGAATTTCGGCCGATTTATGCAAAAAAGTGGTCGAAAATTGGGTTCCACGATTGGACTTCGTAAAACGTGCACGCGGTGGTCAGGCAAAAGAAATCGAATTTCATACTTAAATGTATATGTTCAAACTCGATAATAAAAAAAAATTAGTTAAAAAAGTCAAACCGTTTGTGTTTTATTCAAAACAAAAGTTGAAGCGCTCTTACTGAAAAACGCTTTACAAGCCTTCAAGACGATTCACGTGAAGGTCGTTCAAAAACGGCAACAACACCAAAACTCGCAGTGAATCGAGTGACTGAAAGAGATTTAGTAGAAGCTCTAGGCATTTCATTGGGTAGCGTAAGCAATATTTTCACTGAAGTATTGGGTTTCAGAAAGCAGTGGGCATAATGGGTGCCGCATTCGCTAACAATGGAATAGAAACACATTCGAATGCGACTTTCTCAGCAACATGTAGAGCGTTTTCGGAAAGATAAAGTGGATTTTGTTCATCGATTTATCGCTATGGATAAATCATGGACTTATAACCATCAAAACAAGGGGTTAAAGGGTGGTGGGGACATGCTTCTTTGGCTGCGAAACGAGTTCGTGTCCAAAAATTAGCCAAGAAAGGTGGCCTTTTTGTGTTGTGAAAGGAATTTCATTTGTGGATTGCTTGCAAACTGGTAAAACATAAAATTTTGAATAATATTGTAACTTATGAACCAGAAAAAAATCGTGAAAAAGGACCCACTTTGCAAAAGAAAAAAAAAAATTTTTCATTAGGACAATGCACCGCGCCACAGGCACATTTTGGCATGGCTAAAACCCATAAATTAAATTTCGAATTATTGGAGCATCCACCGGATTCGCGTATTCACCAGATTTGGCTCCTAGCGACATCTATCTGTTTCCAGACCAAAAAAAAATGTATATGTGAAAGGTGTTTTTCATCAAAAGATGAGGTCATAACAGCCGTGGCAGCACTTCCAGACTCTCATTTCATGGATGGAGTTCTGTTGGACCAAGTAGGATATATTGATGTTCAGGGATACTGAACTGAATATAAAGTGCATTTCAAAACATAAAATTTGGTTTTTTTCTTATTGAGCAATCTAATATGTTTGTTGTTTACTCGACCACGCGGAAAAGGTGGTCTAGAGTTTTCAAAAAATCGATTTTTTTCGAAAGTACAGGCTTTTAAGAATTCATTGTCAAATTTTACGGTCTACAGTCGTTTTAGCAGATAGAGTCAGATTTGTTAATTGTCGAAAATATCCACTCCCAAAACTTTAAACTCAATTATCTCAAAACTACTTTTTTCGGTCTGGTGTTGTCAAAAAACAAAAAAAACTATTGTTCACAACATCAATAGCCATAGCCCGTACTAGAATCATATTATTCTTTCAATTATTTATATTATTTATTATATTTTTAATGAGAAACCCCCGATTTTCCGAGTGTCAAATTCAAGACCGCATTTTGTCAAATTTCAATAATTTTTTTGGTTTTTGTGTTTCAGATAAATAAATAAATGAATAGAAATGAAAAATACCGTCCAGGTCCAATTTTTTGGTAGGGCCGACTTCAGCACCATTTTTTATATTATGAAATAAATAATGAAATTATTTTTAATTTTTGCATGCAATAGAAGTTAAATAAAAGGCGTAACAATTTTAAATATCGTCTTTGATTTTTTTTTTTAATTTTCTTGAAAATACCCTACATTTTCGAGCTCCAGACCACCGGAATCCCTTATGTGAGATAGCTTAAAATTCTATTGGTTCGACTTTCGAACAGCCGAAAGACATTTTGAAGTGCCTAAAAAACTAATACAATGAAATATGTAGATGCCCGGGAGATAACACTATACAGGTTAGAGTAAGCAGAAGTGAGGTAGCCAACTATGAAACTTCAAAAGTTATTTACATAGGATCAGTCTATTGGATGACTAGAAGAGATGTAATTTAGAGCGAGATGAAACGAAGAGTAACCAATAAGTAAAATTTACCCAAAACAAAAATGCTACATTCATGTCTTGGGCGGTCTGGAAAAGAATATCTCATAATTTATGTAGTATTTATTCAGCCTACAGCAGATTTCTGACACACTTACAGATTAATTCACTTAATTAAATCAGTCTAGAGAAGTTTTCTTAGAAATTATATTTTTATAAAAAGTTAAATTAATTAATTAAAATTAATAAAACAAAAAAATAAAAAAGTAGCCGAAGATTGAGATCCTATATCACACTTTATAAAAAAATTAAAAATTTTTTTTTTTTTTAATTTTTGAGCTTACTTTTTATTTTACTCAAGCCTACTTATGACTAAACTTTTATAAGAATTGACGACAATATTAAAATTATTAGGAGCTCTTGACACGAAATCGCTCTGGATTATATGGTGTGACTTTCCCTACTTTCCTATCAAAAAGCGCCACATAAACAACTATTTGCCATTCTAAATCGGCATTAAGCTGTAGGTCCCTCTATTTGAGAAACAAAATTAAGGCACACACCGCAAATAGGAAGAAAACCTCAGGATTCATACGTTAGTCATAAATAAGGGATTAAAGGGAAAGTTATCCTAGCAACTTCAGAACTTTATTATTTAGGTAATTTCTGATTAATTTGATTTGAACTTAACCATTTTCGAGGAATTTGATTTTAAAAATTATTAAAAAAAAGTATACGTTCAGCTATTCCACTTTCCTGAAATTATTAAAATTTCCTAGTTGTTCTTCAACGGTTCGATTTGTTTCTTTCTTTAATTAAAGGTTATGCCAATATATAAAAATCATCCAGCAAATTTCAACCAAGCCCTGATTATTTAAAGAGTTTACTTGAAATCTTTTTAATTAACGATTTTTCACGAAGTATTTCCTGCTTCACATTACCACTTTTTGTTAGTTAGTTAAAAAGTTAAACTTTTTTCTGTTTTTAGTTAAAGTCAATTAATGAAAATCCGCACTAAAATTTTAAACAAGCCACGGCTGATTTATAAAGTTATGAATTTACGACTCATCATGAAATATTTTCTACTGTACATCATTAAAAATAAAAAAAAATTATAGATTGATTGTATTCTCATAATTTTTTTTAAAACTTGTACACCTAATTATCTTTTTACATGTCAGATACGTTCCCAAAGAACCCGCGTAAAAAGAGAATTAGGGGAAAACAATATTGAGAGTTTTTTTTTAGAGTTCACTTAAGAATTTATTTTGAGCATTCACATTTAAATTATACTTTGAAAAAAAAATGTAAGAAAAGTAAAAATACCATAAGCATAACAATATTTTATGCATTGCCATTTTCTGACAATAAACGCATGCGTTTGCGTAAGACTACAATATCGTGTCACGAAACAACCCAAATAAGCAACTTTCAAGATTACCGAGTATTAAGAAAGCCATTACCGAAAGAGTATAAGAAAGCCATTAGAGATGCGAAGCGGAACTCTTGAAAAGAGTACTGCGAATCCTTTGAATCCGTAAAAGGCTCCGCCAGGCTCAGCAAGACCCTCTCCAAGGAACATTCATGTAAAACTCTTGTCAAAAGAAAGAATAGGGAGTGGGCTGAATTTACAAGCGAATCTTTAAAAATCCTTGTTGACGCCCATTTCCCGGAAAATTCGATTGCTCCAGTCTGTAACGAAGGCGCAAGTCGGAAGGAGGGGTTACCTGCGATTTCCGTCCTGTTCCCGTCCTTCATAAGCTCTTTTTGGGGTGTATCTCGCTAAACCAAGTTCCTGCTAGCTGGAAGAAAACCAAGGTGGTTTTCATTCCTAAGGCAGAAGGAGGAGCCACGTCACTTCAGACCCACAAGTTTTCCCTCCTTTGTTCTGAAGGTGTTCGAGAGAGTGATCGACTGTCACATTCGAGATCACTTTGGAACCAGTCTATCTCCAGCTGAACACGCTTACCTGAAAGGGAAATCTACCGAGACAGCCTTAGATTGGGTAGTAGGGATTGTAGAGAAATCTCTGGAGGAAAAGAATTCACTTTGGCGACCTTTATTGGGGGTGCCTTTAATAATGTTAAGGCTGAGTTAATTGTTACTGCACTAAATGAGTAGAAAAACCTACCTATCTCTGGATCTCGTCCTTGTTTGGTTGTAGGGAAATAATTCCTGTCGCAGGAGTGGGCAGAATCACTAATTTCGTACATAAGGGTTCACCGCAAGGGGGAGTCCTCTCGCCTCTCCTTTGGCTAGTGGCTACTGACGAAGCTTTTACCGGGTTAAACAGGGGTGGGATAAAGGAGCTAGCATAGAGCGATGACTTGATCTTAATGGTTTCAGGACCCTTCCCATCAATAATGGCTGATATTTTGGAAGGTGCATTGGCTACACTCAGTAGATGGGCTGCCAGTTGCGGTCTCAGGGTCACCTCTGTCAAAACAGAGTTGATGCTATTCACCAGGAAATACCAGCTTCTATCTTTTAAGCTGTCAAGGCTAAACAACCAGTGTCTATTACTCTGACACTCACAGTCAAGTATCTTTGTGTAATAGAACTGCACACAGAAAGTCGAGTTAAGAAGGACAAGATAGCCCTCTACGTTTCTTAATCTATGTTCAACAAAAATGGGGTCTCAAGCCGCGCATCGTACTTTGGATGTAAACTTAGTGGTTCTGCCAATTTAGACATATGGTTGTCTAGTTTGGTGGCTAGCTCTTCAAAAGGGCTATAACATCGCTAAATTAGAGCGAGTGCAGAGAACTGCATGTGTGGGCATCACTGGGGCATATAGAATATGTTCCACCGCTGCCCTCAACTTCATTCTGCACTTATTTCCTGTGGATATATAAGTTAAATGCATTGCTGCTCAGAACTCTATTAAGTTGAAGGGGATTGGAGCTGGAGGCATTTTTTAAAGGACATGGTAGCATCTTGAAGCAGATCTCCCCTTTCTTCTCTGTACTTCGTATAGATCTTTCCATCCGTGAACTGGGCTTTGAGGGTTGTGCTAGCGCTATCTTTCTGAGCAAGCAAGATTGGGAGGAGGGGGAGAATCGGCACGGATATAGGTACCTCTGTTTTTACTGACGGGTACAAGATGGAATCTGGAGTGGGAGTGTAGTTTTCTCTAAGTCAGCCAATATTTCAGTCTCCTTTAAACTGCCGGAAGCGACTCCGACTCTTGCCATCTAACCTACCTACCTACCTATAATATCACTGCCCTCACTAGAATTCTTTTGTTCATCATATTGTGAAATTATTTGTCGATTATCATCTCTAGTCCCCTGCGTTGATAATTCAGTAGTTTTTAGAAATTGAACGTTGTTTTTCAAAATGATTACCCAATTTACTTACAACATCAAGACCTTCTTTAATGAGAGTTTCATTTAAAATGTTATGATCTTCTTCGTCATTATTTGCATTTTAACTTGTGTTAAATCAAGTTTTTGTAAAACGTCAATTTCTTTGTTAAGCTCCCGAGAACGGGATTGTTTAATTTATGTATTATATTAAACAAGTAAATTAGGCGAATTTTGGGCTCAACTAGTAGAGTGTAAAACTCCATGAGAAGCGAAATATTATAAATATAAGTGAACAAAATAAAACACAATTTAAATCTTTTTATAATTCGTTCGCGATATAGACGACCCTATTCCTGATATAACTTCTTACTACTTCTCATAAATCACTTTTCATCGCCTGTAGCTCAGTTTGGAAAAATAGTGAAACTATCTTTGAAAACTTAAGTAATAAGTAATCACATTTCTCCTCTTGAGGCAGCGTCAGTTTTGTAAACCCTGTACTGGCGGTTTCGTTTGAAAAGTAATGAGCCTTTCTTTTTTAAGCAGTTTTATTAAATCTTTCGGCTTATACAACTAATATTCTTCAAAATAGGACCCTTGAGCGTTAATACACCGCTGGTAGCGGTCCTTCCACTGTAGCTTTCTTTTTTAGGCGCGGGAACAAGAAGAAGTCCGGAGGGGACAGGTCTGGGCTGTAGGGAGGGTGGGGAAGCACCGGAACCCCCATCTTGACCAATGCAGAGGTGCAGAGGAAGGCGGTGTGAGCCGGCGCATTGTCGTGATGAAGGCTCCAATTGTTGACGAGATCGCTGTTCGTCTTCGACGTCCTCCTGGCCTTCCTTGAACGACCTTTGCCACCGTTTTACCTGGGCACTGGACAAATATTGGTCCCCGCAAGCCTCCTTGAGTAGCTCAATGGTTTCGGTATTCATTTTGTTTAGCTTTACGCAAAATTTGATCGAGTAACGTTGCTCCAACGATCGCTGCATATTCGCCACTGCAAAATCCTAACACACTTTTAAAACAGCTTTCACGCGCGGAGCGATGTTGACTCCACTGCTGTTGCCAGCGAACTGGAACCGGTTTCTAGTGGAAGGGGAAGGTCTAGCGATCAGTTTCCCCACCAGCCGATTCGGTTGATCGCTTGGCAGACGCTCCGCGCAGGAAGGCTCATTACTTTTCAATCAAACCCTGTACATATACGCTCATATGTGAGTCTGAGATCGTTATTGGGAATAAGCCAACATCCGTACTCAGGGAGTCCAGCCTAGTAGTGTCTGGCTTATGGGTCGCATGAGCTGAATATTTTTGCCATTCATACAATTAAAAATATTTGAGCCTTGCAGAAAGTGTAAACTCAACTTTCACAGTGTATTTATGGCACTGCAGTTCAAACAGTTCTCATCATAAATTGCCAGCTAAATGCTCGCTTTACTACTAAAAGCAATTATTGCAGAATATTTATTTTTTCTTGCTCGCCAGCAAACAAACTGCTTGAATAATTCACGATTCTAACTTATTTACGATGGCTGCATAGGAATTTGCAAGGAACAATTTGTGGCGGAAATTAAATTTCAATATGTCGCAGCAGCAGCAGCAGCAGCAGGAGCGTCGCTGATGGAATGGGAAAAAGCTGACGCTGTAGCTATCACTATCGCAGCCGGTGACAGATCTGCAGCGACAACATGAATTGCGAAGACACGTAAATGTCGCAAAATCTTTATTTATGGTTTTCAATAAGTTGCCGCAAAACGACTTTGAAGCGCGAACAAACTGACTCACAAGTATGCGCTCATGTATGTTGTATAAAACACGCACACACACACACACACACACACACACACCTATGAACACACATAAGCACAAAAGCGCATTTCAAAGTGCAACTGCAGAGCTAAAAAATGATTTTGTTTTTATTTTGCTGAAGGAGTAAAGGTGTTTTATAGCGAAATAAGTTCGGCGAGTGGAGGCAGCTAGCAGCTGAGCAGAACTACATACACATATAGGGGAGGGGGTATGAAGGTGGTTGAGACATCGTGCCATTAAAGGGATTACTAGACTTTTTTCCGCAAATTAAAAACAATAAATTTTCCATATGTGATGTCGCGATGCCGATGTTGCAGAAGCAATAACAGTCACACCCTATGGAGGCAAAAATAAAAAAAAAAAAAAAATACACGAAATTACGAAAACGAGCTACAAACAAAACAAACAGTGACAGTGACAGTGACAGCACCAACAACAACAAATGGAATGCCGCAATGTAAATCCCCAGCGCGAGCTATGGCTTTGCAGCATACGAAATCCCCGAAATAGTTGCATGTGGCACATAAAAATCGCAGGCAGCGAAAGGCGCAAGCTCATAAAAAGAGCCAACAAGCGAAAAGAAGTTATGTTTAAATATGTATGTGTGTGTGTGTGTCTGTGCAAAGTAAATAAAAATTGGAACATTTTCCCATACAAAAATGTTTCAAAAACAAATAAAGAAAATTAAAACTATCTGAGAATGGCCAAAGCGGCAATCCTTTACATTTTGCTATCCCCGCACTTACACATGTGGCATGCAACAAAATAGCAGCCGTACATATTTATCTTGCAACCAAACACAGAATGGGAGAATGTTTCATATGTAAACAAATGCCGAAATACAACAATAACAATAAAGTGTATATCCTTAATCCTTAACCGCGCTCGAGAAATAAATTCCAGATCGGCAACAGTAAAGGCAGCCATTGCCAGCGATTGCGGCAGACCGCTGGTCAACTGCTGCTACATATCCACCAGCTGCTACCCATATATGTTTGTGCCCGTATGTGTGTATGTGTGTGTGTGTATGCAGCAGCAGTTGGTGGTATGGTTGATGTTTGTGGTGGTCGACTGTTACAGCCGCATGGCAAACAAAATGATCTGCTATTTCAATGCCTTAAAACCTCTGGCGTTGCAAGTGTAGTGGCTGTTGCTGTTGGTGGCGCTTTGTTAAAAATATATGAAATCCCTTTAATTCCTGTACTAATTCCATCAACGCTCGCCAATGAAAATAAATATAAGGCGAATATTGGCATACGTAAGGTCCGAATATGGAAGAGAAATTCTAAGTAGAATGCATGCACCACTAAGCTGTGAATATAACGCCGATGATGCGGAATATTTTATTTTTGGGACGCTTAACGTTAGTGGTTCCAGCTGAATTGAGCTTAATTGTGAATGCTAAGAGTTGGCGCATTTACGTGAAGCGGTTTCAGTGTTTGTCTGCGAGGCCACTTTCAAGCCAATTTGGGTTTCAAAAGTTATACTAAAGTCACAAAAAGTATAAAGACACTCATACACGTTGCTTAAAATTTAATTGTCAAGACAAATATATTTTCTAGTTAGTTTTAAAAAAGCCAAAGACAAAAACCTGAACTGTTCAGTTTTACTACCTCTTATGGGAGTATCACTTCAAATGATGATAATAAAACGGCTATGATTGACTTTTGATAGAAAACTTAATTGCAGCCCAGGATAAAAGTTACGAAAGGAACGAGGAAAATACTTATGTGTTAATAGATAGCTGAAGTTCGCCTCTAAATGTGCTCATGTTAGTTATAGAGACTAAATTTTAGGGAGAGTCAAATACCCAGGTACTCCCGACAAGTAGATTTCATGTAAAAGTAAAAGAGATCTGCACTAAAGGATATTATCAGGATGAGAAGAGCAAAGTCCAAATTCGACTGCAAGTGATGTGTCGTACGGTTTAAAAATGTCTTCAAGATACTCCGAAAACGTATTAACTTTTTGTTTAGCCATATGCAAATAATTGATAGCAAAGCCGCCAAGTAAGATTTTGAAAGGTTGAAGTGTCCAGTAGCTTTCTAGAGTAGCAAGCACTTCAGACCTCTTGCGGTTAAAAGTTAGTGCATTATGGATTTGGTCGATCCAAAGAACACAGCCCCTATATCAAGTTCGATAAACCGATCGAGCATCTGCGCATTTGGGTAAAAATTACTGGTAGGCCGTTGATGTACAAAGAAAAGAGAAGAGAACCTAGAGCCATCCTGCTTAATTCTAATGTAATTTAGTGGCCCACTACAAGCAACTTGTGTCATATTTTCTAAAAAAGCTACAATTAACTCCATAGAAATAATATAGCAAAAGCAAAAACAAATGTATATAGTTTTTCCAATAAGAATCTATGGTTAACTAAATCGAATGTTTTTAAGAGGTCAAATGGAGTAAGGAATGTGACTTTTTTCTCGTCATTGAACTCCCGATTATCTTCATAAGCGTCAGTAATACAATTATGTCCTTTTCGAAACCCGAGTTTTCGTTTGAGTAAAAATGAATGCTTATAAAGAAAAGTGCCTATGCATGACTAACTCGAAAACCATCGAAAGAGGTTAAAATTGCGATAGGTCCGTGTTCACCGTGTGCTTTAGAGATGGGTGAGATTTTAGCGGTTTCCCAACCTTTTGGAAAAACGGATGACGTAAGTATAAAGTTAAAACAGTGAATAATATTTGGAAGTAGAATCGTTGAAACAGCTTTTAGAAAATCAATGTGTATACCAGCTGTCCCAGCAGCACTAGGATTAGTGTTTGGTAGAAGGCAAGGCAAATTTATGTTAGTTCGTGACTCGATGTACATAAGAGCACATTTATTGTATAATTGCATAGTATTAGATGTTTGGTCGAGCTTTTGCTCTGTGGCTCTACATTTTTTTGTTTTTGTTTTTGTATTATTGGTTTATTCGAAAGAGTAAATAATCATAATATTTATGGAATACAATTTTATTTATGTGACTTCCTCAAATGGCTGTGCAGCAGCGCCTTTAGCCTGTTGTTAACCCAGTTTTCGCAGACCTTGGCGACGATTTTCAACTTTATCCTACAAATGGGTTGTTCTATATTCATCTTAAGGGCCTGAATCGTTAATGGATTGCTTGAAAAGCCTCAATAGCCTCACAAATAAGTCTAGCGGGGTTACATAGCAACTCCAAGGTGCATAGTTTACGTCGCCGAGACGGCTGATCACTCAATTTCCGACCTTGGCGCCCAAAAGATCGATTACATGCAAATTTTACGATCTGCCGCATTTGAGGGGCAGTTTTACTTGTTAATATAAGTTGAAAATGCACTTCGTCAGGAAATATAACTTTGACTTCTTTTGAATAAACGCTTTGTTTGGGCTACAAAGCATTAACTTTGAAATAACTTTACAATATTTCCCAATGTTGTTCTTACCTTTGAGCTATTAATTTCGTTCCGCGGAGATGTGATACTGACTTTACCGAAGTACTGTAACTGTACTGTAAGAGGTGTTACTGTCAGAAAAGGAAATACTTTATGGTCCGAAATGTGAATTTTCTATAATGTGGCGCAAAATTAATCACTCTATGAGAAAATGTATCATTTTTGAAAATGGCGTCGTACGTCAGTCATATTTGACACCTGTGAACTACTTTGTCCTGCCATAAGCTCTGTTAAGCCCGTTAGTTTTTTTTAAGTTAAGTTATTTTTATTTGATCATGTAAATATTAAAAACAAAAATTTCAAATTTTCATCCATTTTGCTTTTACACAAGCCTTCAAACGATTAGGCCATTCAGCTATTTCATCACGACGTCGCTGCTAGAATGGAAGATTGTTTGAGACCCTCAAAATTTCGGTGAGGTCTTCGACAGGCCATGTTCTCCAATTCTAACCACAACCCGTAGTCCAGTGGATTCAGATCTGGACTTCCAGTCCAAACTTCTTCGGCTATGAACCAAGGAATATAGTTTTTTAGTTCTTCAGGCTGTACGTTCGTTAATAATAACTTGGAAGTTCCTGAAGTGTATTGGTAGATATTGGTGATAGTCTGTCATCCCTAAGAAGAATGGCGTTTTATAGGAAGTCTTCTAGGATTTTAAATGTCCTCGAGCGAGCTTCCCTTTCAGTTAGAACTGGAGGCGATGGTATGTTCAGGAGCACATCCAATGCATCAGTTGGACATGTTTTCATAGTCTCTGTAATACCGACACATACCAGACGGTGCAGTTTGTTTAATTCGCTTACTGCTTTTCTTTGCTTAACCTTGGACCACCATACCAAGGATGCATACGTGATTATGGGTTTCACAACTGTAGTGAATGTCCAAAAGGTCATTCAAGGATTTAGTTCCCATGTCTTATCAAAAAGCCTTGTGCAGGCAAAGAATGCCCTTGTGGATTTTGCAATAACTCTCTCAATATGGGAATTCCAAATAAGCGTTTTGTCAAAATGGACACCAAGAGAGTTCGCTTCTGTCGAGAGTTGAAGCGTTGATCCGTTAAGGATCGGACATTTGAGATTTATGTTCCTTCTCCTAGTAAACGGAGTAAATAAAAAACTCTTTTGTAAATAAAAAACCCTTTTGAAGCATGCGATTGAATTGCTGGATTGCTGCATTCGATCCGGAATGATTTCCTCACGCCAGCTTAATACATAAACCACTAGGTCATCAGCGTAACCCTGAGTATAAAAACCTAGGTTGTTCAGTTTGTGGAGAAGTTCATCTATAACTAGAGTCCACAAAAGAGGATTGTACGCCCCATGGGGACAACCCCTTGTGGCTTTGATAGATTTGATTGTTCGTCCTCCCTTTCGACTGCGTCCGAATTCTTCGACATTAGCCTCATCTGGATTCCTGGTCACAGCGACATTGCGGGAAACTGTGACATGGACGAGCTGGTCAGGGACATGTGAGTTGATTTCCCCGCGAAGGGAGAGAATTGAGATCCCTCTGACTATCTGCGGCCTACTCCTGGAAAGATGAGCATCGCGCCAACTCAGCGAGCGTTGGGCAAGTACACAAACTTGTAAGGTCGCGAAATCTCTCTGGCCACGTGTGGACCGGGGGCACTCGGACGAGCTTCTGAGGTTGATAAAATCATCAGTTCTCGAATCTCGTGGGGTTTCTCACAGGTCACTATGTGCGAGGAATGCATGCTGTGAGACCTGGATTCACCTCGAGTCCTTTTTACGCTAGAGGATGAAATGAAATTATCTCAACACCTTCTCCTTAGTTGGCGGGGCTAAGATCCAGGCATCTTGGCTCTTATTTCTTTGCTACGCCTGCTGATATAGCTGGCGCTAACATTAAAAATCTGATTAATTTCATCAGCAGCACAAAGCGGTTGACGCAAACGCAGCATAGTAATCGTTTGTAATCCACACACTCAAAATATGCTCTCCTAACAATCCCAACACCAGCTCTTTCCGCCCTCTCCCTGTATCCCAAAGGTCTTTCTCTTTCGCCTCCTTCATAATGGCATTACAAAGGACGAATGCATTTTTCTTAGTCCAAGTGTGCTCATTTCTTGGGCAACCTTACCAACCTAACCTGTTCCTCCTAGTTCGGTGCTGATGTCCTAGATTGCAATATGAATATTATCCATCTAGTGATGGGTTCAGGTACCTCCTTTGGTATGAGGCATTATAGATTGCCTCATAGGAAGTGTTATCAAAAGCTCCTGCTTGGGCTCAATAGCCTTTTCAGTAACTATTGCCAGGCTATGTATTGCAGTCCCAGTGGATTTTCCCTGTTGATAGGCAAATTGAAGTCGATGCAGTGGGAAGTTGGCTAAGTTGTTTTCCCTTATATACTGATATACTGCCTTCTCCATTGTTTTAACCGTAGATCGTTCTTTGTATCAAAAATGATACATTTCATATTTTAGAAGCCAATAAATTCGTCCACGTTGGCAACACTTACCTCAACATTTTTGACTTTGTTTGTTCCGTTGATATAAGCATTTTCAACTAAGTTTCAAATTTTAAAATCAAGTAGGCCGCGAGAAAAACGAAAACTTCATAATTCTACTCATTGTATCATATTTGATACATTTGAAATTTTTCATGATTTTTCGTGCGAATAGTTTTTGTTTCATCCTTGTTTAGACATTATTCGGACGTTTTTGTGAATAAGTGATTGTTAGTGAAGTTTGGTTCAAAAATGTCGCGCCCGCAATATTTAACTTTAGAGGAGCTGGTGAATGAAGTTCTGGATAACAGTTCAAACGATGAATCTGAGAATGGAAATTTTTCCAATTCAGAAACTGAGGCGGAGGACTATGTGTTTGAAAATGACTCAAATGAAAGTTTTTTATCAGATATATTATTTCTGAGAATATTGGTCTCAACTTCGATATTGATCCGTTATATAAGTACTGCAAAAGATGGTACCATATGGAATCCAGAGCCATACACCATCGTTCGTTCAAGGGCGGAAAACGTCATTAGTTTGAGACCCGGTTAGTAACTGTGCTTTTTTATATTACGATTTTTCAATTTACATACTGACTTACTTCTTTTAGGAGTAACAAGAAACGCATCTAGCCGAGTTGGAAACATCCGAGATTCCATGCTATTGAAATTGATGAAGATCTACTTCTGGCTTTTCTGGCTGTTTTGATATTGGCTGGTGTATATATATTACATAAGTGGGTTAATACCTATATTCAAAAACTAAAATATCATAAATAAAAAAATTGTTTTTTTGGAATACTTATATAGATCTAAAAATGAAACTTTGCATGATTTATTAGATACTACATATGGGCGACCTATATTTCGCACAATTATGACCGAAAAAACATTTTTATATGTATTGAAAGTTATACGCTTTGATGACGTACTTAGTCGACGAGAGAGAAGAAGTGAAGATAAATTTGCACCAATTCGCGATCTTTGGGAACGGTGGGTAAAACTACTCCCTACGTTCTATAGTCCTCATGATTGCATCACAGTAGACGAACAATTATTGGGTTTTCACGGCCGCTGTAAGTTTCGCCAGTACATTCCGTCGAAACCCGAGGAGTACGGTATAAAGTTTTGGTTGGCCGTTGATTCCGAAACATGTTATGTTTGGAAAATACAGCCTTATTTGGGAAAAGGAATTACTGCAGTTCCAGAGCGCAACCAAGGCGAGCGGGTCGTACTTGATTTAGTGGAAGGATTGAAAGGTCACAACGTTACCATGGACAACTTTTTCTCGTCGCATACTTTGGGTCAAAAACTTTTAAAACGAAATCTAACAATGGTTGGAACAATGCGCAAAAATAAGAGATCCATTCCTCCAAAGTTACTTCAGTGCAAAAACATTCCTAGATTTAATTCAACTTTTGCATTTACTCCGAACACTACTCTTGTTTCGTATATGAGCCATAAAAACAAATGCACAATTGTTATGAGCACAATGCACCACGACGCGAATGTTCTAGGTAACTCAAAAAAATTTCCAGAATTAATTTCCTTTTATAACTCGACGAAAGAAGGAGTTGATACGGTGGACACAATGTTAACCTGTTACAATTGCTAGCGAAAAAACAATCGTTGGACTATGGCAGTTTTTTCCAATATGATTGACATCTCAGCATTAAACTCATATATTATATACAATGAAATAGATCCAAACTGGAAGTCTACGAGGAAGCACACAAAACGCAAGTGTTTTCTTCATGAACTTGCCATTTCATTAGCTAAACCTTATGTTGAAAAACAATCCCAATGTACTCAAAATGGCATGCTTTCGTCGATTTTCTTTACTGGCGTCGTCAACAGTGCAGACGAGAACGAAGCTGGATCATCAAAAAAGGCTAAAATGGAAAGTTTGGAAAAAAAGAATCGAGCAAGATGTTGTATGTGTTATAGTTCCGGAGAAAATAAAAACAAATGTACCAAAAAACCTTATTGTAAAGACAAACATATGGAAAATATTTGTACAAAATGCGTCAATAAAGCTTAATTTTATAACTATCTCAAAATCTAGTTAAAAACACATTGGTTTGTTTCATTTTTAATAATAATTCAGTATGTATCAAAAACGATACACGGTATAGAATTGTGAAGTTTTTTGTAGAGCTGATCTACGGTTAAGGAAAAATGAGCTGAGACTATTTGGTCTGTCTGATTTAAGCAAATGCTTGGATTTTTCCCCTACCTTTAGGATAAATATAACCTTAACCTCAGCCCATTTTGTTGGTTAATATCCTAGCAGTAAGCTTGTTTTGTATAATCTAACTAGCGAAAACCCGCCCGTTCCGCTGGTCGTCTTTAAAAAAATCTAGATTAATTAATTAAATTAAGCCGAAAAATACTGTGTGGATTTTATAAAAATTCTCGCGCATGAATAGTAATGAAAGAAGTTTTAAATAGTAGTAGCAATTAAAAAACGTTTGATGAGATTTACTTTATTACTTTTTTTATTGTAATGCTCTTTGGTATACAATATTCTTCGTTTTTCCATGCATTGTTGAATAAATGAACAATACCGATAGCTTACCAACTCTTGAGCATGAAACATAAAGTTGGCCATGAGAAAAACATGGGTATTCTAAATCAATACCACAAATTGATAAAGTTTGGCCTTGTAATTTATTGATAGTTATTGCAAATGCTAAACGAATGGGCAGTTGCAAAGGCTTGAATTCAAACGGCATATCCGATGGTATCATTGGTATTCGCGGTATTAAAACGTCTTCACCAGAGTATTTTCCATTCAAAATTGTTGCTTCAATGACGTTATTCATCAATCTCTTAACTGTTAATCGAGTGCCATTACATAGTCGTGGTTGATTTATGTTTCTCAACATAATAATCGGTGCTCCTATTTTCAAGTTTAGCATGTGTGGCGGTAATCCAGGTAAATCTAGGGAATTCTAAAATTCAGTCGGATAATTTACAATATCATCTTGATTTGTAACAGTGTCAACGGATCGATATGTTTGTTTCGGACTTGGTATGTTAGCCAAAATAGCCGCATTCATTTCATTCACATCTTTATTTTTGCCAGCCATGATGGCTCGTTCACTAACCAATCATGATTTTTGTAAATTTGAGCAAATTTGGGAAAACACTTTTAATTAACTGTTCTTTCGTTTGACTTATTTAACAAAAGTTTGGTTGTAAAGTTATTAAGCCAGTTAAATTATCGACAGGGTCTTTGCCATTTCCAATAACCAATAATTGCTGTGAAAATTCAGCAGCTGATGGATCATTTTGCATTAGAACACGTACATTTGTAGTTAGTTTGAGTGTTTGAACATGTCTCCACAAATATGATGATTTCAAACAAGCAGTGTTTGTCTAAAATCACCTGCCAGCAGCACTAAGGTACGACCAAACATTTCATTTTTACTACGTAAATCTCGTAATGTTCTATCAAGCGCTTCCAGTGACTTTTTATGTGCCATCGTGCACTCATCCCATACAAATAAAATACATAAATAATTGGCGCGTACACTTCTGTTAGGTGTTTGGCCGAGCTCCTCCTCCTATTTGTGGTGTACGTCTTGATGTTGTTCCACAAATGGAGGGTCCTACAGTTTCAAGCCGACTCCGAACGGCAGATATTTCTATGAGGAGCTTTTTCATGGCAGAAAGACACTCGGAGGCTTGCCATTGCCTGCCGAGGGGCGACCGCTATTAGAAAAATATTTTTATTAATTTTGCTTTCACCGAGATTCGAACCAACGACCTCTCTGTGAATTCCGAATGGTAATCACGCACCAACCCATTCGGCTACGGCGGCCGCCGTGTGCGAAAAAGCGGAGAAGGAGAAGAGAACTGTTCTATTCCCCCCCGCTTTAACCTAGCTATGTGTTCAGGTGCAAATGGCTTTTTTGCGTGAAGTCTGATATAAAATAAGTTCTATTTACTCTTCTTAAATTTATATAAACTTTTCCAGGCGAAGTATTGTAAAAAAACTGACATATATTTGCTTCAACCGTATATTTGTGAGTACCCAGGTAATACGTAAATATATGAATGATATAGGTAATATCTCATATTAGTATAACCTTTCTGCAAAAAATTAAGGAAACGATCACCAATCACGCCGGCAATGATACAATGAATTTTTCACTATAACTGACTTCAGATTAACGTTTATATAATAAGCGTATATGTAACATTTTAAAATTTTTTTAGATTTTTTTTTTTTAATTTTTAATAATAAGTGGTCTTCCTCCTCCTCTTCCTTTTCCTGTAGCTATTCCTTTTCCTCTTCCATCTCCAGCTCCATCTCCTTTCTTTATCCCGGAAACGGGCAGTAAAAATTACTTCACTTAAAAGCTTTCATCAACAGCTTTCATCTGATACCCATATTGTACAAACACATCCAAGGGTACCTTGGTCCACCTTTCCGGCTATATCTCGAGACCCTGGTCACTCAGAGATGTAAAAAATACTCTGTATTAAAGCACTCATCAGTAGCTTTGATTTGATACCCACAATGTAAAAACACATCCTAGGGTTACCCGGGTTCTCGTTTTGGCCTTCGGCAGCGCCACCTGGTGGCGAGTGGAATCAATAAGCATATAATACTAACCTACTCCGTGGAAAAATATATATATTTACCAAATTTCATAATAATCGGCCCAGACACACACGACCAAAATGTATTCAATTCCAATGAATGCTATGTGCGGTACAAAAAATACGTGCGGCAAATAACAAAAACACACTCACTTAACCGACTTAACCAAACTTCACAGAAACCTTTGCCAAAGCAACACCAACAATGTGTGAAACTTTCATTTTTTTCCTTACACGCGTTGCTGAGATTACCCCGGACAAACGCACACTTTTTTTCGGCTTAATTTTTATATATATAGATACTAACCGCATCTTATTTTGCCAGCTTAAAGCTACTCATCTGACGCCCCCTCTAATTTTGGTAAAATCTTACTTTGGTTCGACGACTGCTGGTCTGACCACTTTCAGCAGTGTTTGGTAAGCTGTTACTACAAAAGCAACTACAACAGTAGTTTAATCCGCAGTGCGAAATAAATTTAAATTTTTTGCGGGAAGTTCAAAGGTAATTCATAACAATATTTTCGCTATCAAAAGAGTTTTTGTATTTTCCAAATCTGTACGAAAAAGTTCTTTATCTAATAAAAACCCATCTCGGTTCAGCGCCGCAAACCAGCCTAATAAATTAAGTACTGCTTTTTTGTATTACCTGAAAAAATTGAATTAAGTGAGCTCACTTTTGTTTTTGTTTTTTATTTTTATTCTTTTTTTATTTTGGGTTTTGGTTTTTCCTATGCGCCACATTGACCAAAAAACCCACAGGCAGCATGTTGTGCCATGCCGAAAATGGAATTGAGAAAAAGGAAGCAGAAAAAAGCGACATTACCGCACTGTCAATTTTTGCTGAAGCCATATAAAATACAGCAACAATAAAAATGCAACATCAATAACAAAAAATGGCATTTACAGCTCAACAAAGTCGTAATAATTCACTGCAGTTGCTGTAAATTTGTAAGTAAGTAAGTAAGTAAGTTGCCTGGTTGATTGCTTGTTTTATATAATTTTTTTGTTTTTTTATTTGCTTTCCCTTTTTTCATTTTTACAACAACAGCCAGCAGTGATGATGACTTCACTGCGGTATTTAACAGAAATTAATTACTCAAGCAAGCGGAGCTGGCGAGCAACAGCCAAAACGGTAACTAATTGTGCCATAAAAAGCGGAGGGTGGTCCACCAGAAGGAGCGGGCGAGTGTTAAGTGTGGAAATGGCACTGCATCAACAAGGTCGCAACACGCTGTGAGCATTCAACAATAAATAAAATTGCATTTTGCAACAACAATTAAAAATAGCATTAAGAGTTTTTTGGCGTAAAGTTTTATGTGCCCGCATAGCGCGTGTGTGTGTGTGTGTGTATGTATGAGAGAGCTTCCGTTAGTACCCTGTAAGCAATTCAACTAACTATAAACTTATTTTCAATGCGCTATTTCTTTACAAATTTTCACTTATACTTCGACTTCTTTACTCGGTTGTGATTGACTAGTTCGTCCTGGTGACAGCGCCAAAAATGTTTTTCAATTTCAATATCATCTGGATGTTGCTAAGTTGGCTTGTAGTAAGCTTACTAGTGGAATGGTTTGGGAACTTACCTATTATTATTATGCACTTCTACGCGCATTTAAGAAGCAGTCACCGTCACTGAATGGCTTGATGTGTGATTACCATTCGGCAGTGCGTGGGCTCGAAATTCCGTGCACGAAACATCAATTCATAGAAAATGTTTTTCTAAGTTTCTCGTCCTCGTTTCGGCCATGAAAAGGCTTCTCTTAAAAAAATGTATCTGCCATTCGGAAGCGGCATAAAACCGTGCGTCCCTCCATTAGTGAAAAAGATTAAATCATACACCACAAATAAGCTGAGAAGTTTTCCAAAACACCAAAAAGAGGTGTAAGTGCCAATTACAAATATATAGGGTGTTTTTTAGCTACTAAGAACTATAGATATCGAGAAGTATGGTTTGATAGCTGCGAATAGCAAACCATGTTGGTATTTCTATTCGAGTTTCATTTCTGTAAGTTTTGTCAAGTCATCATAAATCGATTAATATCCTGGACTTAATGGTGGAAATTTACTTAGAAAAATATAAATCTGTTCACCGCAAAGTTCATCAGTCAATGGCGTCATCATTAGTCGTTATTTCTTTCAAAATTAGGAAGGAGCTGCCGTTACGGTAAATGTTAAGCGCTATCGAGCCATGCTGACTCAATTTTTGTTTCCAAACATTAATCAACTAAACATCGAGGACATTTGGTTCCAACAAGACGTGGCAATTTGTCATACAACGCGCTTTCGATCGGTTTATTGGAATATCCAAGCCACCAATGCCTCCAGACCGCCAATATTGTAAAAAGTAGTGAACAATTGGACTGAGCGAATGGACCATTAGATATTATATTCAAAAAATAAATGCCATGAAAGTATCTACCAGGTGTAATAAAAGAAATTTATTCCATTCCATTGTTTCTTCTTCTTAATTGGCGCGACACCTGTAACTGCTTACGCGATTTTGGCCAAGTCGAGTCATGAAGAAAAAGAGGCTCGAAATTGGCGAGAACGGCTGGATCATGCACAAATAGATTTTATATCCTACCAAGGTGCACCCACCCTATAGCCCGGATAACCCTCAGTGCGCCTTCTGCTTACTCTTCAAGAAGAAGTAGCACTTCAAAGGTTGCATCATGGCGACAAGGTGGTCATATATATTGTGGCCGCATTGTGGCACTCCCAGACTTATTACTCATTGTGATGCCGCGTGGGGAACTTGTCCGTATCTCTCCAGTGTGTGCTTGTGAAAAATTTTAGAATATTTCCGATTTCTGCAGAACTGTGGTCTTTCAATTGATTAAAAAAAAGAGGTTGTCTGTAAAGTCGGTTTACTGACGATAGTTTATCGTGACAACCTCATAAGAAAATATTGATGGAATGGTAGCAATTTTCAAAACAAAATTTTAACTTTATTTGCTTGAAAGATATTTTGTATGGATATAGAGAAGCAGGTAAATGGAATTGCAATGGAATAGGTCAAGTTACATTTACACAAACGTGAAAAATGACGAAACATTTATCAAATTCATGAAAGATATCTTCAATTTCGATTGTGCATCAGACGTTAATAAGTTAACAACACTAAGAGGCACCATCATCGATTTGCCTTTTTCAAGACACTTTACACTCGAAACACTCCCTTTCATTTCCTAGTTTTTCTATCATCGACCTATTCTCAACAAAGAAATGGATCATTACCATGCACACAGGAAGAAGACATATGCAAATAGAAATATGTGAATTTATATACATATGCGCATATACAGGGTGGCTGATGAATTTTGCTACATTAAGAAACTCAAATAACTTTTTTTTAGTGTATGGAATTCATTTATTTTTTCTTCAAGTTGAAGGTCATTAAATTTTATTAAATGTAGCTTAACTAGTTTTAAAAATAATTGAATTTAAATGCCTCCCATGCTCGTTGACACAAGTGCGGCATCTTAGTAAAAAGTTGTTCATTGCTGCTTTGAGAGTTCCGACAGGAATAGCCGCAATTGTTGCCCGAATGGATTGTTTTAGTTCATCCAAATTTGTTGGCTTTGTTTTATAAACTTCTTGTTTACATAAACCCCACAAGAAAAAGTCAGGTGCAGTAAGGTCAGGCGACCTGGGGGGCCAACGAAATTCGGAGTTTCTTGAAATCAGTTTATTGGGAAATTTTCGTCGCAACTCTGTCATAACAGTCTGGGCTATGTCAGACGTTGCCCCATCTTGTTGAAACCACACAGAGTTGAAAGGAATTCTCTTTCGGCGTAGTTCTGGATAGAAAAATTCTTTCAGCATTTTCAAATAACGGTCTCCAGTAACCGTAACGGTGTGACCATTTTCTTCAAAAAAATAAGGCCCGACAATACAGCGTGAAGAAACCGCTCACCACACTGTCACGCGAAGAGGATGCAATTCCGTCTCGTGGAGTATCTGTGGGTTAGAAGTACTCCATATTCGACAATTTTGTTTGTTCACATTGCCGTTTAAATCGAAATGGGCCTCATCAGACATGAAAAGGCAGTTTAACATGTTTTGGTCTTCTTCCACCATTTGCAGGATCTTCTGGCAAAATTCCAAGCGAATCGGCAAGTCTGCTGCATTCAATTTGTTAACCATTTGAATTTTGTAGGGAAATAAGTCTAAATCTTTGTGCATTATTGTTTGCAAAGACTGTCGGCTGACACCAAGTTGAGCAGATAAGCTCCTTGTTGAAACCCTTGGATTGCTTTGTATAGCTGCAGCTACAGCAGCGATCGTTTCCTCCGTCCGAACTGGTGGGTTTCGATGATAAGGCCTTCTTGCGACTGTTCCTTGTTCAGCAAAATTATTCACCAGTCTCATTATGGTCCATCTGCTCGGGGGATCGCCACCAAACATCCGCCTGTACTCTCTCTGTACCCAAACTACGGACTCCAGTGCGTGATAGCGGCGGACTATCCAAATTCTTGTTTGCGTGTCCCAGTTATCCATTTTAATAAATTTTAAAGATCAATCTGCAAATTAAAACAAAAATGGAACAGATAACTTAAAAAGAAAAAAAGTTATTCAATTTTTTTTTGGTAGCGGCTTTCATCAGCCACCCTGTACATACATATATACGCTCACTTAAGTAGGAGAGAGCAAGATGTCGAACGTTGCCGTTCGTTTGCTTTGTTTGCTTTGTCGTTCGTTCCGCGCTTTCGCTTGCAGTTCATTCAAGGTAACGACAATAAGCAAGGTAACGGCAATGAGCAAGGTAACGACAAATGAGCAAGGTAACACTAATGAGCAAGGTAACACTAATGAGCAAGGTAACGACACATTTTTTCGTGCGTGTAGCCTGTTAAATCGAATTATAAGACGTTATCACGTCAAAATTGTCTACCTGTAATAGGAAACCTACGTCTGGATAGAGCAGGATAAAGACACAGAAGGTAAGAGATTGTCACTTCTTCCTCCTCATCTAGACAACTTCTACAGAAGTCATGTGTGTGATTCGGCTTTGCTAGCTTTCGAAGTTTCCTCGAGAGCCCCCGATCTGCGCGTGGTCAGAAAGATTTCGCGACTGTGCACGTTTGTGTACTAACCTACTTTTGTATGTAGAGACTGACAGTGAGACTGTTGTAGAGCCTTATAATAAAATTTTGCTAGTAACTTTAATTGCTGATGCGAAAGTTCACTGTCTTTAATTGTGACACTTCGTAAATAAACGAAGTGAAATAAACATTTTTATTGCATCCAATCGAACTCTGATTGACTCACACCTGGCTTTGAAACCAATTCATAGGCAGCCGTTATAAAGTAGCCAAGTGTTTGCTGTTGCATTTCAGTAGTCCACTAAGCAATTTCCGGCAGGGTATCGAGCGTGTGCGGGTATTTGTTTCCCTAGATTGAATATAGTTTGTTGTTTTGTTGAATGCAATTAATTAACTTTTTGGTTGCTCCAATTGTGATACAAAAAGCAAATATTAAAAACGAAAAACTAAATATTTTGTCAGTAAACTACCGAACAAGCAAACGAGTAAAAAAATTAAAAACAAGACCCTAAAAAAATATGAAATAAAAACAAATGTATTTAATATTAAAACAAAAAAAAAAGCATTTGGCGTGGAAAAGAGTTACAAAGAAAATTAGCAATAAAAAATACATAGCAATGCGCTACAGAAACAATAACAATAGCAACAACTACTAAACCGTAATAAAAACAATAAAAGAGTTACGCTACACGCACGGAAGATCGCTGGAAAATTAGTGAAAACCCAAACTGACACCGCTGGAAATCAAAGCGACCACAAACTATTGCTTTCCCTTCCACCCCGCTCCACCACTAGCCACCTACCACAATCTAACCCTGCCTACATCGACGACAATGTTGCCACTGCTGTTGTCGCTGCGGTTTATGCTGTCATTGCATTTTCCGGTGACGCAAGCGCCAAACGCTCGAAACCATACCAAAAAATGTCAAACATACAAAATAACGGTACTGTTATACGCAAAAACGAGCAAAGTGAATGTGAAAAGAATTAAATTCGAAAAAACTGTAAAAACAAAATTCCAAAAAAATCAGAAAACATCGAAGCAAAGCGTAAAACCAAAATGTCATTTGCCGCTGTGCGATGTGCAGATAAAGCGAATTGCGGTGTCCAGTGTAAGGCAGCAATGGTGCGCAGGCAGGGTAGAGGAAGGCAATAGAAAAATGGCTTCTACCATAAAACGTATTGCTCTGGAGTGGTGTTGTTGATGCTGCTGCTCGAGGTGCTGGTCAAGTTAAAAATTATTGCTTACACGTCCTAATTGTTCTATTTGTAGTTGGGATTTCTCTCTGTTCCCTTTTTTCTCATCCTTTGCTATAAACTATGATTATTGTTGCTGTTGTTTGGTGGTGTTGGCCAACAGCGTTGGCAGTTGCAGTTTCAATGACATTTTCTATTTTTATTTTTTGTTTTTGTTGGTTGTTTTTTTTTTTTCAACTAAAAACCGTTATGGAAAATAAATTCCGTTGCGTTCATGTTGTGTTTTCGGCGTTTGAAATTAAAACTTTTGATTGGATTCCGAGTGTGCGTTCTCATCTGTCTCTAAGCAGTTACACTAACACATAAATTGATATGCACACAAATACACGAAAAATATAATAAATGATACACTTAATGAAATAGGGCAAAAAGTTGAATTGGAAACCATATTCTGTTACAAAAATTGTTTTTTTTTTAATACAAAAAAATCAAGCTCCATTTATTTATTCTTTGCTAACATAATTCATTACTAATGCACTCATCTTGAATACAGGATCTTTCGGAAAGATTGTTTGTAGCTGGGAGATCTAAACTTCGAAACGCGACAATTGAGGCAATAAAGTTTTCTACGAAGTTGGTAAACATAAAACGGAGATATTCGAAATGCTTTGGAAAACCCGGCCGAAAAAACCAAGCCAAACATTCATGTGGCATAAGAGGTTTCTCCCGAAAAAAGAAAGAGTGAACAAATCGATTTTTTTGGAAGAAAACAAGTGATTCACACTGAAATCATATCACAAGGCCCAACAGTCAACAAATAGTTTTATGCTGAAGACAGCAATCGGTTAAGCAACAGTATTTGATGCGTCCAAGAAGCAATTCATGACAACTGAATCTTCAATCATAAAAACGTGTCAAGTCACACCGCGTTTATTATTTTCGATTTGATGGCCAAAATAGGTATGGCAATACTGTTCCAGCCATCCAAGAATCCAACGAACCCTGAAAGGAATTCGGCCGGAAACACTCTGAAGGCCATAAAAACAGCTTGGTCGACCTCGCTGAAGGTGATTTCTGTTCTGAGGGGGTGAAGCGTTGATATCAAATGAAGGAAAGCTCCTACATGGGTTCTTAAATGAATGACGTGAATTTACTGATGAGATTTGAAAGAAAACTTCTCGGAAAAATATTCAGCCCTATACGATTTGAAGGCGGTACATACGGTACGATAATCCCACAAAAAGAAGTCCGGGGGGTTAACTCAGTCAGGGGGCCAGTCGAGCCGCCTCTTTTTGACACTAGACGCCCCGTTACAGAAATTGAATTCTTGCATTCGCAGGGTGTCATGGCGCACCATCTTGTTGAAACCAGTAACCGTGTAAAGCATTCTCACGCACTTGCGGGCAGACTTAATCAGCCAATATCCATCGATATCCGATTTCGTCTCGTTTTCTCGGTAAAAATATGCCCCAATGATGGTTTTGGCGCAAATGCCGGCCCAAACAGTTACTTTCCGGTCATGCAATGACGTTTCATGGATCTCGTGTGGATTCTCAGTTCCCCAAATGCGGCAATTTTGTTTATTCACGCTGCCAGAGAGGTTATACACATTTTAGCGTCTGTTATTAAAATTTGCTTCCAAAAATTGGGTTCAGTGTCAACCATTCGAGCGACTGTTTGGCCGTATTCTAAGCGTCCTGAATGTTCTGGGCAGCGCTCTCCTTCACTGCTTCAACAAGTTCATTGGAACGTCTTGGCCGTTGATAAACGGCATATGGACGATCTCCTACTGTCCCGTGCTCAAAAAAATTCGACACCAAATGACGAATAGTATTGTCAGACGGTGCCTGTTTGCCGCGGTACTTTTTGCGATATGCGCGTTGAGTTAAAACAATACAACGACTATGTTCGATGTATAGCGTCACTATTTCACCGCATTGTTTCGGTGTAAAGCGGTCCATGGTTGAAATTGTACTGAATTGACGTATCGAAAACAAGTTTGTTGAAGTCGATCGGTCGGTAAATGGCAAAGTTCTTCAGCAGCCGAAGGTGATCCAGCAACAAAACCCAGCTTTTAGAGGAATGTGCAAATCAGTAATGATTCTTCTGGCCACCTTACCGAAATAAAGGAAATACTTCAGATTTTAGAACTACCTTCTAAGTAAAAAATCATATGAAAACAGCCGCCAAGTCCGAGTGGGTTATTATTCAAGTGCTTTGTGATAGAGTTTTTTTTTGCCTTCAGCAAAAAAAGATAGATGGAAAAATTCAGATTTTCTACATATACTGTGGGCAAAAAGTAAGGTGAATTTGGTTGTAAAATAAAAAATCTTTATTTATTCTTGTAAATCAATTTCACCCTCTTCATAATAATCCCCTCTCGACGAAATACACTTATGCCAACGATCTTTCCAATCCCCGAAACATGCCATATAGTCCATTTCCGGTGTAGCCATCAGCACCTTCTTCGATTGAGCTTTTATCTCCTCAATCGACACGAAACGCGTTCCCGGAGTGGTCTCTTGAGTTTTGGGAATAGCCAGAAGTCACACGGAGCCAAATCAGGCGAATACGGTGGTTGCGGAACGATATGCGTGGAATTTTTGGCGAAATGGTCACGAAGAACGAGTGCAGTGTGAGACGGTGCATTATCGTGATGCAAAAACCAAGAGTTGTTGGCGCATAATTCTGGTCTTTTTAGACGAATTGCTTCACGTAAACGACGCATAACGCATATTCCACGAAAATCGAAAAAAACTGTCATCATGCCCTTTATTTTTGAACGACTTTGACGTGCTCTTTTCGGTCTGGCTTCGCCGATATTTGCTTGATTGGTCGGTTGTTTCAGGGTCGTAAGCATAAATCCAAGTCTCATCTCCCGTAATTATGCATTTGGGCTTGTCCTGATAGTCTGAAAGCATTGTTTCACACACATCCAAGAAATTGAGAGTTTTCGGTACCAAACGAGATTTGACTTTTCGTAGGCCCAAATGGTCTTTCAAAATGGTTTTCACAGATCCTTCTGATATTCCGATCATATCAGTAAGGTCTTTAACAGTCAACCAACGATTTTTGAGCACTAACTCCTTCACTTTATTGACGTGTTGGTCATCTGTTGACGTCGATGGTCGTGCGGAGCGCTCCAAGTCATCAACACGTTCTCGACCCTCTTTCAAGTCTTTGTACCACTTATAAACATTTTTCTGCGACATGGTCGAGTCACCAAATGCCTTCTGCAACATGCTAAACGTTTCCGCAGCCGAAATTTCATTCCGCAAACAAAATTTGATGGCACTTCTCTCCTCAATCAAATCAGACATTGTAAAAATCGAAAAATGCACTCTTGGTCGTTTGGTAAACACAAGCGTAAATATATTACTGATAATGACATTCACATGAAAGTTGGCCCAGATGTTACTAACAGTGCTGCCAACTCATGAAAAAAATAACTAGACCGAAATTTTAATCCCGCGAAGTTTGACAAATAAATTCACCTTACTTTTTGCCACACACTTGAAGTGAACACTTGAAGTGATTGGCCTCGAAGCTGATGCAAAGCAAATAAGGAACTGCAATCATCAGAAATAATATCATCAAATGGCTTGCCGATGGCAATAATAGGAATGCGTGGAATGAACACGAGCACATCTTCTTCTTCCGACTTTCCATTAAGAATAGCTGCCTCCATGGCATTCAGCATCATTTTACCCACAGCAAGGCTTGTTCTTCTTGCATAAAACACATGGTCCGGCACTCGAGATGTAATCAATTAAAAAATATATACATTTATATATACATTTGCTTTTTTCAGCGCCTCGAGACTGGTGAATCTTTTAGTTCGGACTTTGCTCTCCAAAATGACCCAAAGAGAATAATCCATCGGATTCGCATCTGCTGAATTTGAAAGCCATTGTGTGGATGTTATGGAGCTCGTAACGTTGTTTTTAGCCATTTTTGGTTTACTCAAGCTTTGTGAGACGGTGCCGAGTCCTGTTGAAACGTCCATGGTCTGCCACCGAAATGTTTGTCTGCCCACGGCTTCAAAGCAACCGCCAGAATACTTTGCCGATTATATTTCATATTCACTTTGACGCCAGGCTCATCGAAAAAAAAATTGGAGAGCGCCCATCTGTGGTTACAGCGGTCCAAACCATTACCTGTGACTGGAGCTGCCTCCTGGTGGGCAATCGATGACTCAAATTCTAGTATGAATGATTGGTCAAATAAGCCCTATCGTTTTGGAAGTTTACGTTCATCGTCAGAAAATTCGGAAATTGACCGCTTTCGGCCAAGCAAAGCAACTCCTTCGCTCTCTCGAGTCTGACTTGTTGCTGCTTTGGGGTGAGATAGCGCGCCTTTTGGATTTTGTAAGATTTGACCTTGAGATCATTTTTGAGTATGAGGTGGACGATACGGTCAGATATTTTTAGTTCTATCGGCATTTGATTGACACTTCGTCGGGGATTTCGCTCAAGTCGCTTCTTCACTTTTGAACCATTTCACGGGACGTTGTAGTCTTTTGATGACCACCTCCATGGCGTTTTGCGATGCTACCAGTATAATTGTAACGAGTAGTGGTGCGATAAACAAAAACTTTATATACTTTAAGGTGCTCGAGCTCACGAACAATCGCTGGTTGTAATTGACGCAGCGTGAATATCGACTTCGATAACTTAATCGTACGTCAACTGGGCAAACATATCGGCGCTTAGTTAGTCGACTCTAGCAGACTGGCATCACCCGAAACATTGCGGGGTGTGACCTCCACCGAATTGCTCGCCCGGCAAAGAATATCGCGGCTGTCGCTCCTGATGACTCTAAGAGCGAAGAAACATTAACTAGACGACCAAAATCACCATGAGCAATAAAGACCGTTTTCACTTAAGCGGTTACGTCAATAAGCAAAATCTTCATTTTTGGGCTACTGAGGATCCGAGTATGATGCACGAAAAACCATTACATCCACTCGGGAGGAGTAATTGGGTTGTATTGCTTTAAGGACGTCATCGACAATACGGTCCCGAGCAGCACTTGGTGAACATGTGATGGACTGAATGAATATTGTATATATACTGCATGGGTAAGATAAGTAATTCTAGGAACATATACTGCGAAGTACCGAGCGAAGACGCCGAACACACGTTGCTTAATTGAGACAGATGGCTCGTGGAAAGGGATGCCCTCGTGGAGAGAGATGCCCTGAGGTAGCTTGAAGGAGAGGATAACTGGAATGCGCTTAAAAGATACGTTGAAGGCGTTTTATGGAGAAAAAAGATACGCATCGACGTAGTACAAAAAGGAAAGCCTTACAGACAGAGACATAAGAAGACGAGCCCATAGCAAGAAGCTGACTACAAGCATGGTGGACCCAGACGTGGGTGAATAGAACTGGTCAATTTTATAAACGTCGTTCTGGGCCCTCCCGAAGTAGTGCAGAACGTAGTTCCGGGAAGGAAGTCCCCCAGAAGAGGAGGAGAGATTGTTTTAGTGGTCACATCACACGACGTAGTAGACGACGGCCCCTAAAAAAACAGTCTAGCCGAAAATTATAAATTTTTTTAACTTGACCTAATACTTTGAATAAATGAATTGTGTAGACTCTCGTCAACTAAATGCGCAATGCAAGTACACGGAAATTCTCAAATACAGTTTGCTTACTTTTGATTTGATTGATAAGCCAGCAGGTTGAGCATGCTAAGTTTTGTTTAGTAAAATAACGAAAACGGGGTATTTTAAGAAAATTTCCATGATTCCCATGCATTAATTTTTATTGCAGTTTTTAATTAAATTTAATCCAGCGAAAAATCGTATGTGCATTCATTTAACATTCATATGCACATGATTGAAATCCAACGCCAGTAGTGGCCAAACTTTAACACGCACCATTCAGTTTCATTATCTAATGCAACTGGCTTTCGAGCAACCTAAAAGCCAACCAACCACCCACTGGCGTTCAACAAAACAAATTTAATTTTTTCCAACTTGTCATATTTACCGCAACAGCATCAACACACGCACACACACACACATACAAAAGCATCAAACAAGGTAACAAAAGCAATAACAACATGCCAACAAACACATTTATGATGTTGGCCAGGCCATAGCAGCAGCAGCAGCAAAGAAAGCAAAAAAAAAACGAGAAACACAAAAAAAGCAAAGCAATTTATCGTTTGTTTTTATAATTTCACACAAAATGACCAAAAGATGATGTTGGCAGAGCAACGCTGTGCAGTGACGACAGGAACGGTGACGGCGACAGCGACAGCGGCAGCATTTGTGGCGTTGGCGGTTGCCTTGCGGCTACCGGCCACTGCATATTGCACCCAAAACATGCCTTAGTGTATGTGAGTGACTGTGTGCATGCGTGTGTGTGTGTGTGTGTTTGGAAATTGTGTTTGTGTTTTGTGGCGTTAATTTTCACAAAATATGTTTTAACCTGCAGCCAAAAGTTAATTAAAAACCAACAAAACTACCGCACACCCACTCAATAACTCACTCACACACACACATACATTGGCCCCGCATGCTTGCAAATGCGCCTCAGTCGGTAGGTACACACACACATATGTGGCATATTCATGTGTGCGTGTGTATGTGTGTGAGTGTATAGCTAAGTACGCACACTTGTATTTGTACGCATGCGTGCACACATTGCACGCTCGTTTGCAGTCAGTCAGTCGAAATTTTCAGGCAATTCAAACAATGTATGGCCAGTGCCTGTGTTTGTGTCTATAGTTGTGTGGGTGTGCTTATTGGCATTGCCGTTCGTAGTTATCAGCAGTAAGGCCCGCTTGTTCGTTACCGTTGCAATTTGCCATAGTCGTAAGTGAAACGTTGTTGTTGTTATTGTTGGATCGTCATCAGCACTTAACCGCCGGCCATTGGTCAATGTTGTTTCTTCCATGCCAGTGACACACGCACGCACACAAACACACACACACACACATACTCAATCAGTTGCATCTACGTATTATGCTCTAAGTGGGCTCTTGTTTGTATTGCTGCCCAACAACAATAACAACAACAATGTACTCGAAATTCAATTCTAGTGCATTTCACTATTTCATTTGTTTCTTTGCTTTTCTTTTTCTACTTCCTCTTCCTCTTTAACTAACTCACAATATTAGTTTACCTGACTTCACCATTTGTTTTTCTCGTAAAAAGCTTTTTCTTGTTTTGCCTACTGTGAGATGCATTGCAGTAAAATTTGTGTTTTTTTTTTTGTTTACTGTTTGTTAGCTCTTACCTAACCTCAATTCCAGGAGTTGTGTAGAACTGGCAGAAAATATTAAGAGAGTACACAAGCAAATGGGTTTTTAAGAGAAAATGTTTTATAACTCTAAATTAAAATGTTTAAATTAAGATAACGGTAAAACGGTTATTTAACAATTTTATTCAAAGTTTTTTATTTAGTTATTTATCGATTTATTTATTTTAATTAAGTCAAAAAACGCGAAGGTTCTTACTAACTATTGACTTAGTGCTAATTTCAATAATATATTAATAAAAAAAATATAAATAATTGGCGCGTACACTTCTGTTAGGTGTTTGACCGAGCTCATCCTCCTCTTTGTGGTGTGCGTCTTGATGTTGTTCCACAAATGGAGGGACCTACAGTTTCAAGCCGACTCCGAACGGCAGATATTTTTATGAGGAGCTTTTTCATGGGAGAAGATTGGGTCCTTTGAATTATTTGCATATGCATATTTGCATATATAGGCTGTGCCCCAGATTTCTAAGCCATGTTTCCAAATGGGTGTGATTAATGATTTATATATTACTACTATTTTGTTAAAGCTTAGCTTTGAATTTCTGGTCAACAGCCAGTATAGTTAGTTGTCTGAGCTTGTTTTTAATTTCATTTCATTTATTTTCTATATGTCGTTTCCGACTGAGCTCTTCATCTAAAGGGTGGTTAAGTTTCAAGGGCCGGTGTTGATTTTGAATAAAATAAAATTTTTTTAAAAAATTATTATCATTTCTCTATATTATGATAATACTGGTGTAGTATCTCAATTAGGTGTGGAACAAAATATCGGCCGCGGCCTCGGCGGCACACCTCCATCTGATTATGCAAATTTTCGATGACGCAGAGGCATAATTGAGGTTCTATGTCGTTAATGTGCCGAATTATCTTATCCTTTAGCTCTAAAATTCTTGCTGGCTTTTCAACGTACACCTTTTTTTTTAACCCTGGAGTACGAATGATCGACGATTCGACGAGCATCGTTTTTTTTTTTACTAAATTGCTTTTAAATGTGTGTGTCTAACACTCTCAAAATTTGCATGGTGTTAGTAGGTCATTGACTCTTGTTGCAAGCAGTCGTGTTTTTTAAACCGCGTTGCTAGAACATTACTTATTTTTGTTTTGTGCTCGTCGAATCGTCGAACGTTAGTACTAGCGTGACTTTTATGTCTGGATTAATATCATTACTTATTTGTATTTTTATATTGCGGAATTATTTACTTTGTCCTTTTTTACTTTAGTTGAAAAACAAAATGGCTTATAATAAAAGAACATTAACCGATAATGAAATTGAAAAGTTTTTTGAGAGTTGTGATTATTCTGATAATGAGGATGTAATTGAAAGCGATGCAGACGAAAGCGACGTGGTGTTAAGTGACGACAGCTTTTGAAAAACTTCTTCTGAATCAGAAGAGGCCAATGTTTCCCCGTTTGTTTCTAGAAACTCAGGCAGTGATATTGAAATATCATAACAAAAGGCGGAGTCGATACGTTGGACCAAATGTGCCGTGTCATGTCGTGTTCACGAAAGACAAATAGATGGCCAATGTGTATATTTTATGGTATCCTAAATATAGCATTTATTAACAGCTACGTAATTTATACACACAATATGTTTACTGCCGGAATAAAACCTCTCAACCGCAGACAATTCATGAAAGAGCTCCACAAGAGTCTTGTTGAACCATGGCAAAAAGAAAGACTGTAAATGCCAAAGTTACTTAGCAAGACAAGAGCAAATATTGAAAATATTGTTACTCCGAATTGCAGTAAAAACAACGGGGAGTTAACCAAAAAGGATAAAAAAGACAATAAAAGAAGTATGTGCTGATCATGTCCGTACCAAAACCGACGAATGACGAAGTCAAAATGTGATAAATGCGAAAAACCTATATGTGGAGAGCACAAAGTTGAACTGTGTGACTCTTGTTCAATGTGAATATTTTTTGAATTTTTCTTTAACTTTTTATCAAGCTAAGAATGTTTAATTTTTAAGTTTTTACTGCTTTTATTTTTTTATTCTTGTTTTACAATAATAATATTTAGTTGCTTTTTTTTATGATCTCAAAATTTTGTACAACATGAAATGAGTTAGTACAAAAATTAAATAAATCCTTTTCCCATGAATAAAAATTTAATTTGTTGCTTATATAGATTAATCGGATGTCAAAATAATTTAAATCATTTATTAACAGAGTATGTTTGGTTTTAAGCTATAGCTGTAGTCAATTAAAAAATACGTCGTCGATTCGACGATCATTCGTTACAACGTACGTAAAATATGTTTCGTACTCTAGGGTTAAATAACCCCAAAGAAAGAAGTCCAACGCTGTCAAATCACATGATATTGGCACCCAATTGACATCGCCGCGACGTGAGATTATTCGGCCATCAAAGTTTTCGCGCAAAAGAGCCATTGTTTCGTTAGCTGTGTGACAAGTGGCACCGTCCTGTTGAAACCACATATCGTCCACATCCATATCTTCCAATTTGGGTCATAAAAAGTTCGTTATAATCTCATGATAGCGAACACTATTCACAGTAACTGCCTAACTGGCCTCATTTTGGAAAAAATACGGCCCAATGATCCCGCCGGCCCATAAACCGCACCGAACAGTAACTGTTTCTGAGTGCATTGGTTTTTCGGCAATCACTCTTGGATTATCATTCGCCCAAAAGAGGCAATTCTGCTTATTAACGAATCCACTGAGGTGAAAATGTGCCTCATCACTGAAGATGATTTTCTTCACTGTTGCCATTGTCTGCCACCATTCTGACCATTGACGATGCTTGAAATGGTCAAGAGGCTTTAGTTCTTGAGTCAATTGCACCTCGTAGGCGTGTAAATGCAAGTCTTCATGCATAATGTTCATCAACGACGAGCGTGAGAGGGGCAATTGTTGGTCACGACGACGAGTTGAGGTGGACGGCTCTTCAACCACACTATCACGAACAACAGCAATATTTGCTACAGTACGATCTGTACGAGCATGCACTGTTGTTTTCACATCTCCTAAAGACCCGGTTTGCTCAAACTTTTGCACAATTTGTCCGATTGTATTGGACGATTAAATTGACCAAAAAAATGACGAAGTGCGCGAAATGCATTTTGATTTGAAAGCCCGTTTTCATAATAAGCCTGAGTAACTTTAGCGTGTTGCTCGATTGTGTATCTTTCCATGATTCAAATTGAATTAATTCGAAATTGAAAAATGTCAAATGAAATGTAGAAAAAAATTTGACGTTTAGGTGTGGTTTACATTCAACAGCGGCTCTTAAAACTTAACCACCCTTTAGAACATCAGCAAATTTAGAGTAAGTGACTCGAAAATATTTTTCAAAAATTTAAAGAGGTACACCAAGAAACGACACTATATCAGAGGCCTAATTTGTTAAAAAAGTTTACATAAAATTGTATACATAAAATTTACTTAAAATTTTACTTTAAAACACAAATTTTTGGAAAACAAACATTACACTACTTTGTGAAAAATTTGTTTATGATAAAACATACTTTCTAAAAAACCGGTATTTCTGAAAAAGTTACATTATTTTTTTTTTAAATAAAAAATTTTAAATTTTTTTAATCATAACTTTACTTCGCTTTGTTTGGAAAAATTGATTAAGTTTTATCAAAGACTAAAAAAATCACTTTCCCATAAAATCTTCTTTTTTACTTTAATACTCAAATTTTCTTTCTATTCAAATTTAACTTAAAAAATATTTTTTGCAAAACAAACCTTATATTATTTACCTTCATATTAAGCAATTTTTTGAGTAAAATATACTTTTTGAAGAAAATTATTTCTGAAAAATCTATATTCTTTTGTTAAAAATTATAAACAAAAATCTTTTCTGCTTAAAGAGTTTTTCAAGTGAAACTTCTTAGGCGTCGATGGACGAGCGAGAATGGAGAGTAAAATACCAAGGCCATGCAACGATTTGGGCATTTTCGTTCCGCGAGAGAGAAAAAAGATATAAAGTAGAGGAAAAGGAGAGAGAGAGCTTTACCTTATATAAATCTTAAATACACTTCATGCTATTTTTCCTCAGTTTTTCCATGTGGTTGCTAATTTCTAGTGAGCAATAACACTGCCTACTTTTTGGCGCATGTTTGTTGTTGCTAGCTGGGAAATATATTTTTGCTGCCTACTTTTTGGCGTTATATTTCCTTGGTGCCTACTGATTGGGGCTTTTTTTGGTTCCAATTTTTTTGGCATTTTTTGTTTGGTGCCTACTTTTTGGCGCTTATTTCCGTTTCCTGGCTAGTGCTTGTGCGTACTCTAAAGTGCTATCCATTCCGGCCGCGGTTTTATTGGTATTGCCTTGAGGTAATTTGTGCCGTTACTGCGGTCCTGGAATCGCTGCGTTTGTGCGGGAGATAAACGCTCGGAGTGGTGCGCGTTGTTGCCACGGTTTGTGTCCGGCATTTATCTACACCGGTCGATCCTTCTCGGTTTTTTGTAAATTTTATCTATTTGTATTCTCTGCAAATCTTGTGATTTTATTTAGATATATATTCTTTCTCTGTCTCTCTCTCTCTCATTCTCTCTCGGGTCTCTCCCTCTTTCTTTTTCTGGCTTGAAAGTTTCACTTCTGTTATGTGTACTACGCTGCACATTCTTTCTTTAATCATAACTTTACTTTGTTTGAAAAAAAATATTTTCTTTTGTTAAAAATTAAAAACAAAAATCTCTCTTAATTAAAAATTGTATCAAAATTTTACATTAAAGCAAGTGAAAAAACATTATATCTTTTAATTAAAAAATGATTTTCGAAAAAATTATATTTTTTTTATAAATTTTTGGGAAAATAATTTTTTGAAAAAAATGGTATCTTTTATAAAAAATTTTTTTGGAATTTTTTTTTTGTAGTTTTGAAAAATAAAACGCTCAAATTTTTTTTTTTTAGTTTTATTAATAAGAAATAATGTTTCATAATAGGATCCCCAAAACTTTTCGATTTATTTTCAAATACGACCAGCCAATTAGTGCAAAATACTGCCCTGCCGAAGCGCTACCATATTTTTTCTTGTATATTAAGCTCGCTCGCAAATCGATTGACACGTCGCTACGAACGTTAGTACGCAGACGGTATTTTCCGCGTTATTTTTTAAGTTTAGGAAACTCCACATAAGTAAAGATTTAAAGTGATTGCATGAACAAGACTGTGAGTGATTCGATAGAAGTAAATTGTGCAAAATTTCATGAAGTTTAGAAAAAAAGAAATTAAATTGGACCTGGAGGTGGTTACTAATTAGAGCCAAGAGTGAAATTTTCACTAAAATGGAAATTTAACTTTGAGCTCATCAAACCACCTTTTTCAGAGTTCAACTCAATAAATGGAGGTTTTAGCAAAAAAAAAAAACAACAGAAAAGAACACAAAAAAAAGTTACAGAAATTTTTTTCGACATTAAGTTTGACTTAGTGGAATAGGGAATGTGTATAATTCATATAAAAATCGTTTTATCTATATATATAAAAATGAAATGATGTTTGTACGCAATTTTTTGGGCCGAAACGAGGCCAATTTTATTCGTTCTTTTTTTTTCATATTATAGGGATCCACTAGGGGAAGGCTTTTAGCAAAAAAAAATTTTTTTTTAATATTTTCTTCATATAAAAAAAGAAAAAATCAAAATATTGTACAAAACAAAACTTGCTCGATTCTTAGATTATAGTAAGTTTCGAATCGACATTCATTTTATGTGTACAACTTTTTTTGAATTTTTCGTTATTGTGAAACGATTTGTGTCGTGTTGTAATTAAAGGGTCGAATACAGAAATTTCAAATGATTCGAATGAAAATAATGTTTCAATTCAATTGAGCAATGCTTTCCTTGACCAATTCTATATGGAAATGAATGCGTTTGCAAACGTTGTTTTCGGCTATGAACAAATATTGGAATCGAATGAAAAAGGAAAGAAACGCGAAATGATAAAAAAAATTCTTGGAAAATTTAAAATGAATGGTGCTTCATTGGAAAAATTCAAAGGTAATAAGAACATACACAAGATAAAGTTAGAATTTGAATTTTTAGATTTATTTTGTTTATTTCTCATTTTTTCAGAAGTATACCACACAACAACTCATTCCAACTCTGATTTTGAAATCCTGTTGGAATTGGTGATCGATAATTTTGTCACTATAATGGTCAATGGAAATTTGCGTGTATCAGACCCTGCATATTATTTACCATATCAACTTTTTATGGAACATATGGACCAAATGAACACAAAAAAATAATTTAGTTTTGTTTTGATTTTTTGCAACATTTTGGTTTTCAGTTAATACAATAAAAACAATACTGTTTTTTCGTGAATACAAAATTCTAAGTTTATTACATTGTTTGTTTAGTATTTTTTTAGAAAAAAAGTAAGTTTTTTGGTTTTGAGGAAATTTGTTTATTGTTGCTATTTGTGAAAACGTAGATATTTGTAAGTATTTGACTATAATCCTAAAAGTTAATGGAATACCACTATGACACATAGACAACATTTTTTCAAAGGGGTGTTTTTCAAAAATTATAAAAAAAATTGTTTTCAAAAATTTTGAAGAAATAAAGTAAAATAAAAAAATTTCGAAAGCATGAAACTTTTTCAAAACCAAATTTTCCTCAAAAAGATAAAAGAAATTTCTTCGAAGAGGTGTTTTTCTAAAATTACAAAACAAAAAATTCAAAAATTTTAAACAAATAAAATATATTAAAATAAGACTTTTTCAAGAGTATGAAATTTTTTCAAAACAAAATTTTCTGAAAACCAAACAAAATTTCAAAAAAAAAAGGTGTTTTCAAAGCATTTCATATTCCACTATTAATAGAGAATAAAAAAGAAAATCTTTTTTAACAAATCAATTTTAACTTTTACCAAAGGTATGAAATTTTTTCAAGAACAAAATTTTCTCAAAAACGTTAAATTAAAAAAAAATAGTTTTTTCAAAATATTTAGTTTTCAGCAATTAACTGAGAAGAAATTTGTTAGAGCGAAGTGTTTTTCAAAACTTAAAAAAACACTTTTTAACCAAAAAAATAAACCTTTTTTCAAAAACAACAGGAATGATAACATTGCCTAACAATTTCTGCACTTTTGCACAGTCTAAAGAGGCATTGACACAGAGTGTATTTCCAAACATAGTTCAACATTACAAAAACCATGATTGGCTCAGCGAAAGAGCAATTTTAGCTGGGAAAAATAAGGACATCAATGATATAAATTCAGCTATTTTAGATCAAATACCTGGTGACATAGTCGCGTATAAGTCAATGGACACTATTACTGATCAAGATGATGTCGTAAATTATCCAACTGAATTCTTAAACTCACTCGATTTGCCAGGTCTACCACCTCATAATTTACGATTAAAAATTGGAGCGCCGATTATTATCCTGCGCAACATTAATGTGCCACGACTTTGCAACGGTACCAGACTCGCTGTGAAGAAGCTAATGGGTAACGTTATCGAAGCAACAATTTTGAAAGGGAAGTACAAAGGAGAAGACGTTTTGATACCCAGAATTCCACTGATTCAGACGTATTTACCATTCGATTTCAAACGTTAGCAGTTTCCTATTCGCCTTGCCTTCGCTATGACAATTAATAAGGCGCAAGGACAGTCTCTACAAATGTGCGGTATTAATTTAGAATACCCAATTTTTTTTCATGGACAATTGTATGTAGCTTGCTCACGAGTAGGCAAACCATCGTCATTAATCATTTACGCGAAAGATGGAAAAACCAAAAACGTTGTCTACCAAAAAGTGTTACAATAAAGTTCAAATGAAATTGTATCAAAGAATTTGCTTTGTCTCGTATTAATTTTATTCTCTTTCAGCAAATCATTGAATTTATCGCCTAGCTTGGAACTCCACATAAATGAGTATTCCGGCTTTATATCGAATTATTTTAATATATCTTGAGACTTCAGTAGAGACCCACAACATTCATTTCGTTGAAATCCCTTTGCGCAATTCATTAAAGTCAAGTAACGACACTAAAGGCAACATGTTTTCACATTTAGTTCATAATTTTCATATTCAATTACGGAGATACTTAATTTTCACTGCCGATTTTTTAGCTCATTAAGCAACATTTGAAACTTTCTACTCCAGCACATACTCGTAAACTTCATCGTTACTGCCATGTTAACCATTCGAAGGCCATTCACTGCTATTGTTTGGTGGAAATATGTGGCAGGCACAAATTATTTACGTAGTCCATAGACGAGTGCAGTTCGCGTTAGCTGAGACCGACGAGCGCCCGCAGCAGCCATTAACACGAACTCATAAACTATAAATTTTTCTTTAATTTAGATCACGCAACATTCGAGTCATAAAAAACTCAACGTACGTGCAGTTGCATAAATAAGCCAACCAATGACAAAAGCAACTCAACTCAAAGCCAAGGACTTTCAAACTACTTTCGTAGTACAAAATGTGCGTGGAATGTGAGCTCATAGCCGACGGTGTGTGTACTGTCAGGGATTGGTGACTGTCAAGGGGGAATCGTAGCGTAGCAGCTCTCCAGTTTTGTGAGCTCGTGCTGCTTGTCTATGTGGAATTACTTTTCCCGGCTAACGCTCTCTTCGTTTGTCTTTCGATCTATTTGAGTCTTTGGTTAGTCGTCGTTTTGCCGCTTTGCCAAATGCGCGTTGCCCATAAAATAAAATAATGTCTAAAATGAATTTAAGCTTCAAAGTAAATCACGTGCAGTAAAGCGAGCAAATGTGAGAAATGTAAATAAGGTATGGGTGCAAAGTTAAGGGAAAAGTTGTATGTGCTGTTGGGCTGATGGTCACAGCCTGGGGTGAGCTCGGCGATTCGACATGCATTTGTAGCTGCGTGGCAAGGATGCGCGTTTTGCTTTGTTATTCTGTTGTTTGGAAACAGACTTGTAAGATGTTTGTAAACTTCATAAGCACTTCAAAGTGCGCTAATAATTTACCGTAAATGTAACAAGTAGCTAAATAAGTTGAAAATGCATGACCGCATGCAACGGCAAACAGCGAGGGTATGGAACATAACATAGGTGTGTATGAGTGGAGGTATGATGGGGAATAGGAAACTAACAGCAGTTTCTCAGCAAGCAATGCTAGCGAAACAAAATTTAATTACACCGGGAACTAGGAACTTTACAACATTTTAATGTTTGTTGAAGAAATATATTTTATTTAAACAATTTCAATATTTTGAATGGTGCAGTAAAAAGCAATCCATTACTTTTGTGTGCTACTGGAAACTTTTGTGGAATAATAAGGGCAAGCCAATTAAGGCGAAGTTTACATGGTTTTAAAATTTTGCAATTCAAATATATTCAATCTAAGATTAGAATCTCACGGACTATATCAAAAAAGATGACAAATCAAAAAAAACCACTGCTTTTTAATTAACACTTTTTTAAATTAAAATTTTTCTTAAAAAAAATGTGTGAAAAACCATCCATATATTTAGGTTTAAAAATTATTTCTGCAAATATTATATTCGTTTGTTGTATACTTTTGGGAGACTAATTTTTTTCTTTTTATTGTATCTTTTTGTTTAAAAACTTTAGGAAATTTGTTTGTCACATATTATACTTTTTTTACTTAAACTTTTTTTTTTTACTTTAAAATTGTTTTACTTAATAATTAAATATACTAAAAAAATTGTATTTCCTTATTAAAAATTAAAAAAAATACTTTTGTGGTCTCTTTTTCTGTATTAAAGTTTTTTTTTTAATGTGCATAAAATGATTATATTTTTTAGTTAAAGCTATTGAATCGTTTTGTTTAAAGCTATTGAAAAATGTATATATTTTTTAATTCGACGTTTTTGTTTAGAAATTTAAGGAAATTGTGTACCATTTAAAAAGAATATAATACAAGGTAATATAAATTAAGATACAATTTTTTTTACTCAAAATTTCTCTTAAATTTTTTTTTACTTCAGATCAGATAAGTTAAGATTAAGAAAAAAAATGTTATCTTAACTTTTTTTTAAATGGTACAAAATTAAAAAAAAAAGTTTTCAATAAGATAAAATAAATTGAAATACAAATTTTTTTCTAAACAATTGTTTTTTTTTGTTAAAAAAATGATTTTTAAGAAATATTTACAGTTTTTTGTTAAAATTTTGGGGAAAAGAGTTTTTCAAAAAAGAAAACCTCGTATTGTTTTGTTTCAAAATTTTAGAAAATTTCTTTGTCATTTTTTTACATAAAAGTTTTTTTTCTTAGCAAACGAGCATTTATAACTTTTTATTAAAAAAACTATCACTCAAAAATAATTCCTAAAACAAAAATTATTTTTGAAAAAACGATATTCTTTCATTAAAAGTTAAAAAGCTATAAGTATAAACCGTTATACTTAAACATTTTTTTCTTAAAGTTTTACTTAAAAAAATCTGTTGAAAAACATTATATCTTTTAGTTAAAAAATTGATTCAGAAAAAAAAATATTTTTTTATAAATTTTTGGAAAACACAATTTCGAAAAACATTGGATCTTTATGTTTAAAAATGTTAGGAAGTTCTCATTTATCATTTTCTCTGTGAAGTTTTTTTTTCATTAAATTTTATTTTTTTGTTTACTTTAAACTTTTTTTACATAAAATTTTACATAAACAAATTTTTTTTGGAAGTCAAACATTATATCTTTTTAATCGAAACATTAAATAAAAAAAATAAATAATTGGCGCGTACACTTCTGTTAGGTGCTTGGCCGAGCTCCTCCTCCTATTTGCTTAGAATAAAATACAATTTTAAAAATATTATTTTTGAAAAAATTATTTTCTATTATAAGTTTAAAAAAAGCTTTTATTTAAAATTTCGTGTATTAAAATTTTACTTAAAAAAATTTTGTTGAAAAACATTACATTTTTTTGTTAAAAATTTATTTTTGGAAAACTTGTATTCTTTTTTTAGCCTTTAGGAAAACACAGTTTCTGAAAAAAATCGTATCTTTTTGTTTAAAAATTGTAGGACAATTTTTTTACATTTTTGAAAAACATGGTGCGGATTTTTTTCTTAGCCTTATTAATAATACTTTTGACTGTGGTTAATAATTCCTGAACGTTCCATAATAGGATTCCCAAAGATTTTTGCGCTGTATTCAAATGCGTAAAGCAAATTAGTACAAAATAGGGTTCTGGCAAAACATTTGCTTGCTAACGCTCCTAATATTCTTCTTGGCGGAGTTTAAAAAATTCCGCCCAGTAATTCTTTCTTGTGCTAACCGACGCCAGTTGGAAACACAAAGTGAAGCCAAGCCCTTCTCTACCTGATCATTCCAACGCAGAGGAGGAGCTAGCACCAGCTGGTACCGCATAGAATACTTTTAGAGTCGTACGATGAGACTCAGCTAACGTAGCCGTTGGATCTTTACCCGTTGCGCTATGTTTGTGTCCCCATCATCGCCGTGACGAACGTACAAATGTCCAATAATATTCTGCAGGATCTTTCTCTCAAACACTCCAAGGGGCAATGTTGTCATCGTCCAAGCTTATGTGTTTATACATATACCTATGTATATACGTTAGGATGGACATGATGAGGGTCTTGTAGAGTGTTAGTTTTGTTCGTAGAGGGAGGACTTTACTACTCATTTGCCTACTTAGTCCAAAGTAGCACTTGTTGGCAAGAGAGGTTCTACGTTGGGTTTGAAGGCTGACATTATTATAGGTGTTAATGTTGGTTCCTAGATAAACGAAGTCTCTTACAACCTCAAAATCATTACTATCAACAGTGACGTCTTCGTTCACTACCAAACCCATTCCATTGCTTCTCTATCCAGTTTGGAAAAAGCAGAACTAACAGCGCAAGTTGTTAAGGCGCACGATGTCAACAATTGTACGTTTTTATAAAAAATTGCGCCTAAGCGATTAAGTTCTGCGGCTCACACGATCTTTTCCAACATCAGGTTAAAGAAGTCACATGACTACGAGTCACCATGTCTGAAACCTCGTTTGGACAGGTCCGTCCCAATTCTGATGGTGCTGTTGATATTGAGCCGTATTGGTTTTGCGGGGATACCAAATTCAGTCATCGCGACACGCAGGCAACTCATTTTCTTGCTGTTGAATGCAGCTTTAAAATCGACCAGAAGATGGAGTGTGTCCATTCTCCTTTCATGGGTCTTTTCTAGGACTTGGCGTATTGTCAATATCTGATCGATTGTAGATTTTCCAGGCCTAAAACCTTGCTGATAAGGTCTAATCAGTTTGTTGGTGGTGGGATTCAGCTTTTCACACGCTACGCTTACTACAACCTTATAGGAGATATTTTGAGAACGACATAGTTCCTATAAAAGCTATACAACTGCATATCCAAAATCTTTCTAAAAATTTTAATTAAAAGCTGTAGAACTAATATGAGAGGTTTGTGAATTTTTTAAGGGTTTTATGATTATATAAAAATAATGAAAATTCAAAAATAAAAAATAAAAAAAGGTATGGAAACAGTTAAAAGGAGGAAGTGTAAGACAGGATTTGATGGGACAAACTTCAACAATTGCCTGAGTATTTTTTTTTTGTTCAAAGTAGCACCAACACTCAAATAATATTGAGGTACCAATCTATAAAGTTTCCCGAATCGATTAGTCGCGAAGCTCAAATAGACAGGTTTGGTAGTGCTGGATGATCTGTAAAAAGATCTCACTTAGACCTACAGGGTCCATTGTATTACCAATGCTTTGCATTTGTGGAGTCGAATTATTATTATTGTAATTCTTAATGCACGTCTTCGCGAGTCTGAACAAGCCGTTTAACATTTTGTCAACAATATCCTTCAAGATTGAAAAATATGTTGATCCTAGGCACACTTGTCGAGCTCTACAAAGAGCGGGGCAGTGGCAAAATAGGTGTTCCTGTTTCGTACGAGATTTAGTGTTCCCATATCGACTGCGTTCTCAGAGTTAGTTCCTCATTTAGTTCCATTTCCAGAAATGAGAGTGAATGGGCAAAAAACAATTTTATCACAGATCCATGCAAAAGTACTTAGCGCATCTCATTGAGAGAATTCGAAAAAAAATCTTGCACAAAAGCTAAAGATTTAATGAGGTCCCACTTTAGCTAACCAACAGCGCACACCCTGCATATATCAACCAAATTTACACTATAATTCACAGAGCGACCGCACCAAACAACCGCCCGGCCAACCAACAGCTTCTTTTTTTTCTTGATTTTTGTTTGAACAATAATTTGGGCCAACAACAGCAAAACTTTAGTGATTATTACTGAAGAAATTACGTGACTGTTTTAGAAACTGTCGAAAATGTGGCACGCACGCGGATTTACGTACACAGATGCACACAGATGAACGGATGGAATGGCAACACAGCACAGAAGTGGAAAAAAGTCTGTTAAAGGAATGAGTGAGTATTGAATAATGTAATGACGCTGTGCGAGTTTGTGATTTTGCGGTTGTACCATAATGCTACCCAACTGCTATTACACCTTTTTTTTTTCCTTTTTTGTATTGTTTTTGTTTCACGTATTTTTTATGAATCTCAGTGATTGTCTTGTTGACTGTGTGTTGATTGCTTACTTGCGTCGGCTGGTTGTGCATGCAGCGTGTGTGTGTTTGTGTGAATGTGTGCGTACGGCACTAGCATAGTGGAATCGGCGGAATAGAATAATGTTATTAACTATTTATGTACTGCTTATTTGCTATGCCATGCGCTCATAAGCGATGTGATAAAATTTAGTGAGTGATTGAAAAACAATGAATTATGCAACGAAGTACATTTCGCATGAGCTTCTCTGTGTCGATCGAAGCACCTCCTTATGGCTTATTTGTTCTGCATATAATTTTAAGTTGCCGGGCTACATGTGTGGCTTAATGAATTTCTCGAGATTCATCTATTCAAGCCTACCATTTAGTATATCAAGTAATTGCTGGTATGTGTATGTATGTATATATGTATGTAAGTATGTACATATATATGTATATGTGTATGTATTCATGCATATCCTTTCCATTGTCTAACATTATTTGCCAGCCATTGTCTGTTTATTCAACTTCGGTCTGTTTTGGGTAAACCATATTTTTGGTTATGCTCCCAAAGCAATATGCATAATCGCTAGCACGCACACACACACACACACACAAGCGCGCCCGGTCACAAGAGTAATACAAATTTTTTCACTTATTTTTTTAATATCTACTTTTCTTTTATGTTCTTTTCATTTCTGTTTTTTTCTTCCTTTTTTTGGGGTTTTTCCAAGCGCACATATTGGGCGGAAAGCTGTCATAAGCAGATAAGCAGCGACCGCAATAAGCCACAGACATAACGCCAACTAGAGACCGGGATCAAGTCGACGCTGATTTACGGGCTATGGCAGTCGACGGCAGCGACAAGTGTAGAGCGTGAAGCAGAACTTGCATATGATAAACGTTGAAATCAAGCACACACACGCGCACATGAACTTCAAGATAGCAATAGAAATAGAGGAGAATGTGACTTATGATATTTTATTAATTCATTTTTTAAATTTTAATGTTAAATATTTGAAATTTTATGAAAATCGAGTTAATTTTGGTTCTACTCTTTTGATCACAAAGGCGTTAGTAAACAAGCCACCAACAAAAGAAGTGGGAAAATATGAAGGAAGTAATAAAAAATGATCTCTCTTTGGCTGCATTTAGTCTTTCAGTTTTCATATTTCACCTACGGTTCCGAGGAGTTTCAAATATGGTATGGACCCATGAATGATAGAAACAAGATGGCGGCCTTCAGGGAATGCGTGATGTCACATTATCTGAGTTGTCGGTAACACTCCATTGGCTCCTCGCAATAAATTTAGTGATTTTTTTTACTCAAAAAGCGAAAATTTTAATGTTTGGTGTTTGTTCCTGTTTTTGAAGTGAAAACTTCTTTAGAATCGTTGAGAGTGATTTGAGACTCGATGAAATGAAAAAGCGACACTAACTGGCTACGAAGCGTTATATGTTGATATACGTATATGTGTGTGGCTGCGTACTGCTGAGCCACGCTAGTATAGTGAGTATTGTAGTATGTATACATTGCCTATTACTTGCTTTGGTGTTTAGTTCAAGCGTTAAGCGCCTGCGTATTACGGAGCCACGGTGAGCGAGAAGGCATTATGTATACCTATACTACACTACCTAATACTTGCTTAGACCAAGCGGCCTACGAATGTTTGTGTGTTTGTTAGAACGTCTGTGTAATATACGCGTTACGACACTCATAATAGCAACCGCGTGTGCTGTATTGCGTCCGTATTTTTATATTCGTAAATATTTTCATTTTTAAATATTTACCGCAATTATGCCGAAAAATAATGCAGAAAAGTGTCGTAAATATCGACAGAAAAAAAACAACAATTGACGCGGTATTTCAAAGATATGTTGACAACATCGAAACCAAAGCATTTGTATCATATTTTAGCTATCATAAGCCACTCGTATCATTTGTTGAAATTGAAAACATTGAGGATGAATAATAATAAAATGAAGAAAATAAAATATGAATTTTATAGCAATATTATAATGAACCTATAATTATCCCGCTCCTAACGCTGCTTTCGTCTCATTCTCTCTCAGTTTGTTTTACGGAAGGTTTCACTTCTATCGCGTCTAACCGTTAGACTGGTATTTTTTTTAATTTAAAACTACCAAAACTGTAATTTAAAAAAAGCTGCATTATTAAACAAAAGAAGGTTAAAAAAAGTCACTCTGAGAAGATTTTAGTGCTAAGGAAACTTTGTTGATTCTTATAAAGGGTGGTTAAGTTTTAAGGGCCGGTGTTGATTTTGAATAAAATAGAATTCTTTTAGGAAATTATTGTCATTTCTCTTTATTATGATAATATTGGTATAGCTCAATTACGTATGGAATAAAATATCGGCCAAATGGCCGCCGAGGCCTCAGCGGCACACTTCCATCCGATGGTCCAAATTTTCGATGACGCTGAGGCATAATTGAGGTTCTTTGCCGTTAATGTGCCGAATTCTCTCATCCTTCAGCTCTTGAATTGTTACTGGCTTATCGACGTACACCTTTTCTTTCAAATAACAACGAAGAAAGAAGTTCAACGGTGTCGTTGAAGTTAAGGGGTTATACGCAGTTATGACTTTCAAAAAAATCGATTTTTTTATTGCATTTTTGTAATGTACATATATTCAAAAGTATACGCACGAAATTTGAAGTAGATCTAAGCAATACTTTCGGAGTTATACCTAAATATGTAGAGATGCCTCGGCACGTTTTAAGGTAGGTATTGAAACTTTAAACGTGTTTTTTTTCAAAACGGCATTTTTCAAGTCGGTGTACACGATATCTCGAAAACGGCTTGTTTGATCGGTCAACCGTTTTAACTCAATCTTTAAAGATACATTTTCTAGTAATTAATCGTTCCTTTTGTAAATTTGATGCTTATTTTCCATTTTATAATCAATTTACGGCCAAATCTTAACGTAAAAATCGAAATCATTTCTTTTAAAAGCTGCCATTTTGTGAAAATTCACTATTTTGATTAGCCGAACGATTAATTACTAGATAATCTAATATATTAACAAAATTTGTTTGGTTTTTTGATTTCAGATAATCCAATCCTGAGTTACGATGTACACCGTAAATCGTCTTTTTTTAAAGAAGGTTCCAGAAATCGCCTGCAGCGCGCTCTATAATCAACATTTTCATAAATAAAAAATTTTGTTACGTTCTTGAAGGATGCTTTTATAACCGCCAAAAATTTTCAAATTAAAATATTCTGAAGTTTCTTCAGGATAAACCCTTGACAACCCGTCTTTTATTTGCTTCATAACTGCGTATAACCCCTTAAGGCGTGGTTCACATTCAACATCGGCCCTTGAAATTTAACCACCCTTTATATAAATAGCGCGTACACCCTTTTTGGGTATTTGGCCGAGCTCCTCCTCCTATTTGTGGGGTGCATCTGGATGTTAGAATAGATCAGATTTGAGGAAAGACAAAATATGGGTGGTAAGACGGAAAAAATAGTTTGAGGTCACTCTTCCACAAATTCTTGGACTCATTGATGAATCTTATGAGATCCGGAAGAGGAAGAGTATGAACTTTATCCATACAGCTACAGAAAAAATGCTCTGCAGTGTAGACATCCTCAAGACCGGATAGGCATATCGGGCTGTCTAAAACCCCCATGGCAGCCATATGCTGACCATAGGCGTTGTGTCTTATGATTACACCCTCTAGTACTCTTAGGCCTTTTCTGTGGAGTTTTAGGAGAAATGTCGCTGTTTTTCTGTTTGTTTCTTTCACAAAGCACTTGGCTTCTCTGCACCAGTTCAACTCAGACCAACGACGTCTGTGAGTAGACCTAACGAAGTCGTCAATCCATAGTTGAACCGATGCAGAATTGACACCTAGAAAGTGTTCAGAACCGAGATTCGAATGGTAATCACACACTAACCCATTCGGCTACGGCGGAGCAATTAGTGTGGGGAAATTTGAATGTTATCATTCAAAGAGAGTGGGAAGCACCGCAACCATACCTGGTATTCTTCTTATTCTTCTTCATCTTTATTGTAAAACAGAGTTTTGATCTTTCAGCGAAAAAAAATTTAGAATATGTTATTATTTAGTTTTATAAAATATAATTATTTCATCATTTCGATTGGGATGCAGACGTCCAGCATCCGTGCCAATGCGTTGGTGGTCTTCCTGGAAGTCGCAGTATTCACAATTTAATTCCGTTTGATGTTATTCCGCATTTTGTATAATTATTTTATCACTTTATTTCACATATTTTATTTTAATTCATACAGATCCATTATAAGTGTTTTTTAAGAGTTGTTCCTTTCATAAGCCGTAGTTTTATGCCAATAAATCCCAATAGATTTCGTTTAATTTCGTTTAATTTCTTTTCATCATTTCAATTTCTTTTTTTTCACTCATTATTACATGTGTACGTACATATTATTATGCGTTATTTTTTCACAGTGCAAGAACAATACGATATCAACCGGCAGAGAGGAAAAAATTGAGAGACAATGAATAATAAAAAGTCACAAACGCCAGACAATGCCTGATAATGGTTGACCGAACGAAATTATCATTTGCATTTACAAATCGAATTAATTGATTGCTGATTTCCGCTTTGACAATTCGCAACGACTGACTGGTTACGGGCACCACAAACAAAAAGAACAAAGGCTATGGAAAAGAGGCGAACACGTGTACAAAAACTTGTAATAGACTTTCCGCGTTTTAACTTTTTTTTCCTCTTGTTTTTCTCTTTCTTTCATCTTAATTTTCGAATGCAACAAACATTTATTTGGGCCCCACAAAAGGAGCAGACGCGAGTGAATGCATTCAAACAATTCAATCTTTGTTCGAGTGAAGTAGTTGCGGTGGTGGTAAGTGGAAATGCCTGTGCGGAAAGTTCGTTTTGCGAGTGCATAAATTTGCATTTTTATGTGGAAAATTAAGAAAAAATCGAAATCAGGCGAGTGGTAGCCGCAAAAAGAAATTTAAAAAAATTCACCAGTACCAGACTATTGCATGAAAAGGCACGCGACTGAAATTGACTGTTGTCTTTAGCCTTTTTATCCTTTATGGCATTTGGGCATTTGGGGAAGAGCGCATTTCCACTTTTATTTATATTCATTGGTAGCAGTTTTTTGGCCTGCGCACTTTTTTCGCTAACGCATAATTTGTTTAATGTTTTTGTTGGCGTATTTTCTGTAATTTTTTACTGTTTATTTTTTGCCATTTTAAAAAATTGTCTTGCTTCACTCTGTTCGCAATAAAGTTGATTATATGCGGTAAAGTACTTTTTCAATGCATAAATTTTTGGCGTAGTAATTCAGATAGGAGACAGGAATTCTGTCCGTGAATTCGCAAGCGCTGCATGCGCAACCATTTGTGTGCATGCTTATATACATACATACATACATACATACATACATACATATATACATACATACAAACATACATACCTGTGAATGTAGCTGTGTATCTTTTGGTTAGCGAAATCCAAAATTTCTACGCATTTCAATGCATTGAATTTTTTATTTGCAGCCGCTGGGCTGCTTAGATTGTTTTTTTTTCGCTTTGCCTTCTTTTACAGAGCCTTGCGCTGCTGCGGCTCCTTTGGCTTGCATTTAGAAGCATATTCTTTTTGGCAAATGCTTTCCCATCACTATTTGGTGCATCATGGCTTTCTTTCAATTTCAAGTTTTATTCAATTTAAATTATTTAGCATCTAATTAAAGTGGAAAGCAGACAAAATTTAAAAAAATTTTGCTGGCTTTGCCTTTGTATTATTGAATTTGCTTTTTCGTACTGTTACTCTATTTTTGTTTTTGTTTTGTTATTTATTTTTTTTTTTTTTTTTTTTTTTGCTCTTTCTGAACATAATGAATAATTCTTAAATGCACTTTTCAGTATTGCCGGCGGCGGGAAATGTTAATTTAAAATACAAGTGCATATTTGCAGGCGTCATATGCAGCCAATGAAGTTCATATACATAGATACGCGTATGTACGTGTGTGGACACAATTCCATATAGAAATTTAATTGAATTATTCGATTTTATTATCATTTTATGTTAGAAGAGCTGCAAATGTGAAATGTTGTCGTATGTTAATGTATTTTTGTTGTTGCTATACCTGCACATTATCTGCTTGTGCAATAGTTTTTATTGTAATGCATTCAAGCAGATTCACTCGAAGCATTTAAACTCCACACGAAGCTGCTGTTCCACCACACCGCCAAATTCTCTGTCCCGTTCCCGCTCCTCCAAAACTCCATAGTCCTCTCTGACTTTTGCTTATATTGTTTTTGTAGTGTGCATTTAGGCATACATGTAATTAATTTAAATTATTTATTTGATATGTTTTTGCATGCGGCGAAAGAGTGTGTAAGAGTCTTAAATTGCATTTTAATTACAAAACTAATTTCGGCATTTATATCACTTATGTGCACACAGGGTGACCCATTGAGCGTTTGCTTTGAGTGTGACCTAACGATTTCTTTCAGTTTGAAACAAAAAATAATAGTCGGGACATATAGTGACTCACAGTTTATTTTATGCAGGCGAACTACTAAAACTTCGAAGGCTGTGTTTTGAAAGCTAAAACTTTTTTTGAAAAAATTTAAATATCAAATAATTTATACGCAATTGCAGTATAACAAAGGTACTTCATATATTCTTTAACCTTTAAATAAAAAATATATGTAAAAAATAAAAACACAGAACAGCTCAAAATTTTATGTCACAGCTTATTTCATGCAGTACTCATTTGTTTCTTAAATTTAAGTTAAACTAATGATTTAAAAATGATTCAGTACTTTGTGTGGAATCCTTTGGCTGTATTAACAGCTTTTAACCTTTCTGGCATTGACTCCACTAGCTTTTTCGTTACTTCCGGTCCGATTTTCCTCCACTCCTCCAAAATTATGGTTTTTATCTGACCTTTGTTTACAGTAATGACCACAAATTCTCGATGGCGTTCATGTCAAGTGATTGAGCCGGTGGTTGCATTAAATGTGAACAGTTCCATATGAGCCATGTCTGCACGATTGCCGCCTTATGTTTAGGGTCATTGTCCTGGTAGAAACGAAAATCTTGAGAAATTCCAAGTTTCACACTACTTTAGGGTAGATTATCTTTTAGAATATTCATGTACATTGTTTTGTTCATAATACTCTCGACAAACACTAAATTTCCTACTCCGGATGCTGACATACATGCCCATACCATTACACTGCCACCACCATGTTTCACAGTCGGTTCTATGTTGCTTTTGTGGAGCTCTGTATTAGGATTCCGCCAGACGTAAGACATTCCAACTGAGCCGAACAGGTTGAATTTGGACTCGTCAGAAAATATTACTGTTTTCCAGCAATCAAAATCTTTAATTTCGAGCTCTCTGGCGAAGGCAACTCGGCTCAATTGATTTTTTTATTTATGGATGGCTTCTTTCGTGCTACTCGACCATTAAAGTCCTTTTCACGTAGTACTCGGCGCACTGTTTCGACGCAACATGATTTGCCCACTTCCTGCTAAATTTCGTTTAGCAGTTTTGGAGCCGATAGCGTTGGGTTTTCTTTTATTTTTCGAACAATTAAACGCTCATCACGTTCGTCAAAATTTTATTTGGGGCACATCGGCCTTTATTTTGCACCCGATTTATCATGAACGAAGCGTTCAATGATACTTTGTACTGCAGCACTACCCAAACAAACTATTTCCGCAATTTTTCGCTGCGACTTTCCGCTTTGAAAATTCTTGATGACCAGTTCTCGCTGTTCAATCGTAGTACGTCGGCCCATTTTTATATACATATTTTTATATTGTCCACTGGGCGATCACAAACATACTAAAAATTGCATAGAACTATAAATGTGCGCTAGTTACATATACTAGAAATTCAAAATACCGTTAAATAAGCGACTAGCCTCCGCCACAACATAAACAAGTGTTTGCATGAAATAAGCTGTGAGCAAAGATACCGCATTGTGGTTGCATTTCATCCCGTAGTGTGAGTGGGACTACATTTCCACTAATTCTGCTCTATACAATATGTTAGCAAATCATTTAACTAAATATTTACATTAAAATTCTTTTTTAATTCCGACAATTTTTCATTCTGCAATAATTTAAATTCATATACTGAAACTGCATGAAAAAGCTGTGAGCCACTGTATATGAAATTTTGGTTATGTTATTTACACACAAAAAGAGACGCTTTTCGTTTCAATAGAGTTAGGTAAATTAAAACTATTGAAAATCTTCGAAACTCTAGTCACGAATTCAAAGAAGGCATTGAGCATCAAATAAATGTGACAGAAGAGCCTCTAATATTCACCATTAAGGAACGCCAGTCAGCTGCGAGTAAGCTCAATAACAGCGGAACACCATGACCGGATGGAGTATCCACAGAAGCCCCCAACGAGATTGCAAAAATGCGACCACAAATCTTACTCGACATATACAACGCCTGACCGTTTAAGAGAGAAAATTTTCCCAGCCATTATGCATGCGCGATACAGCTGGCAAGCTCCTTGAAAGGTTGATCAAGCGTCGACTGGCCGCAGCCAAAGATAACGCCGGAGGACTATCAGCAAGACAGCGGAAAGTCTACAATCGAAACTGTCATAAATAGCGTATGAGCAGCGCAACAGGGCAGTATACAATCGAGAAACATAGTCCACCTTGCCACCTTAGATGTAAGGAACCCTTTCAATAGCGTAAAATGTCCGGACATATTAGTCGCCTTAGAGCTAAGGTTTAAAATTCCGGCATACCTACAGCGCATATTGAAGAATTGCTTACGAAACTGCAAACACAACTATCGAAGCCTAGAGGGTTATCGTTGTGTAGACGTCACATCCGGAGCGGCGCAAGGATCAATTTTCGGTGCCGACTTGTGGAACATTAGTTATGCCACATACTCAATACAGAAATGCCCAATAGTACCTTTTCAGTCGGGTACGCAGACAATATCGCAGCTGTCCTCACAGCAAGAAATCCTGAAGAAGCTCGTAGAAAACTTATTCCAATAGTCACACTTATCCAATTGTCCTCAAATTAGTTAGAGCGAAAACGGAACTAATACTTCTAACCAAGAAGCACATCCCGTTAGAAGTTAGCATGCAAACTTGCTCAAATACGCTAACCCCAAAAAAAGGTTCTAAGTACCTAGGCAAGACTGGACTCAATACCAACCTTCTGGGCCCAAATAGAACACGCAGCAGAGAAAGTCGCTAAGATGGCACCTCCACTCAGTAGACTAAGGGCAAACATAGGGGGTCCAACCCAAACGAAACGGGAAATAACGATGCCTACCATGTTTTCCGTTCTCTTATGCGGAGCTGATCTGCGGGCACAGGTAGAGCACCGATGCAAGCTCTTAGCATCGGTACAACGAACGGCAGAGCTGAGAGTTGTGTCCGCTTATCGCACAGTATCAGGGCTAGCTGTTCAAGTAAAAAGCTGCTCAATACTTACTAGCTAGCTAGCTTACTAGGAAAAGTTGTGGGCATTAAAGAAAGAAATGGAAGAAAGAGTTAACGAAGCTGCTGCGCGCGAATTGAAGGATGAAGCGCTAAGGCTATGGCAAGACCGCTGGATTAACGAAACACGCGGCAGATTGACGGCTAGGCTATTTAATAGGCTATTTAATCCTGCTACATGAAGCAGGAGGAACTTCGGTGAAGTCAATTTTTATACAACCCAAATGTGCATACACGGGGATGCCGCCGAAGATGACGCTGAACACACATTCTTCCAATGCATGCGTTGGGAACAAGAACGTCGAATGCTGGAAAATGCAGTTGGTCCAATAACCACTGGAAATGTAATCTGCAAGATGCTAAGCAGCGGGGAAACGTGAGTGATCATCAGTGACTTCGCGAAAAGAATTCTTCATATACAAAAGCGGGACCTGGACGCAGGACAAGCAGACAGGCCTTCTAATGAGGAAGATGGAGCGCCACTCTGAAGCGATCATGAAAGTGTGCTGAAAAATTGGTTTAGCGAAATGGATTGCTACTCTAAGGTCAGCCGAAAAAATCATTTGAACTAAATTTTGGCCTATGCACAGTAAATAGAAAAAGTTTGAATGAAAAATAATCATTCCGGTTTTTTATTTATAGCCGATTTAATGGGTTATACCTATACCTTGTGAGCCCGAAAAAATGGACGATTGTCATAATTTTTTTAAATATGTTTTAGAACTTTTATTCACATAAGGCAAATATCATACTGAAGGGTAGCCCTCGAAGAATACATTTTGGTGATTTTATTTTAAACAATGTTATTATTTATTGTTGATATCGCCCCTCCCCCAAAACGTTGTTTTTTAGAAGAAGTTTTCGGTGATCACGGTAGCGCATGAGCAGTTCAAATGTAATCAAAAAAATTAAATGATTATTGTAGAAAAATGTTTTTCAGTGAATCTGAACGGTTTATTTACCCAAAAAAAAAACAAATTCTCGATATGAAAACCGCTTTGCACCAAAAAAACGGTTTTTGAGGGATGGAAAAAAAAAAAAAAATTATTCCAGCGAACTATGCAAATATTTATAAAAACTAATGCGTTCAGATTCACGAGGTTATAACTTCGAATAATTTAAAAAAAAAGTTTATACAAATCGGTCAAATAATAGGTCTATTTATAAGTTCGTGCGGTTTTACAACAGATGGCGTAACTTGATTATTATTCCATCGATCCACATTTCCAAACATTCATTGGAGAGCTACTGTCGTAAGGCACAAACGTCAGTATAAGTTTTTTATTTGAAGCGTAAACAACAATATTTTTACCACACTTGAAAATGTCGAATTTCGAGCCAAATAATGTGTTTTTGCGGGGAATTCTTCTTCATTATTTTAATATGAAGAAAAAAGCAGCCGAAAGTCATCGTATCTTGGTGGAAGTTTATGGTGAGCATGCTCTATCTGAGCGAACGTGCCAGAAGTGGTTTGCACGCTTTAAAAGTGGTGATTTTGGCTTGGAAGACGAAGAACGCGAGGGTGCGCCGCCAAAGTTCATGGATACCGAATTGGAGGAATTGCTCGATCAAGATCCGGCTCAAACGCAAGAAGAGGTTGCAAAAACTTTGGGAGTTGATCAATCAACCATTTCCAAACGTTTAAAAGCCATGGGAATGATCCGAAAGGTAGGCCATTGGGTGCCGTATGAATTGAAGCCAAGAGACGTTGAACGCCGTTTTATGGCATGCGAAGAACTGCTTCAACGGCACAAAAGAAAGGGTTTTTTGCATCGAATTGTGACTGGCGATGAAAAGTGGGTCCATTACGACAATCCAAAACGTCGGGCAACGTATGGATACCCTGGCCATGCTTCAACATCGACGTCGGCGCAGAATATTCATGGCCTGAAGGTTATGCTGTGTATCTGGTGGGACCAGCTGGGTGTTGTGTATTATGAGCTACTGAAACCGAATGAAACGATTACGGGGGATGTCTACCGACGACAATTGATGCGTTTGAGCCGAGCACTGCGAGAAAAACGGCCGCAATACGCCGATAGACACGACAAAGTTATTTTGCAACATGACAATGCTCGGCCACATGTTGCACAAGTGGTCAAAACATACTTAGAAACGCTCAAATGGGATGTCCTACCCCACCCGCCATATAGTCCAGACCTTGCGCCATCCGATTACTATCTCTTCCGATCGATGCAACATGGCCTGGCTGACCAGCACTTCCGTAATTACGATGAAGTCAAAAAATGGATCGATTCGTGGATTGCGGCAAAACCGACCGAATTTTTCACAAAGGGAATCCGTGAATTGCCAGAAAGATGGGAAAAAGTAGTAGTAAGCGATGGACAATATTTTGAATATTAAATTTGTAACCATTTTACGTCAATAAAGTTTCAAATTTCGAAAAAAACCGCACGAACTTATTCATAGTCCTATTAGTTTTTGATAAATAATGATCACCGCGACGGTAATTTTCAAAAAACACGACTTCCAGATAATTGCGTCTAAAGTTTTGCGTGCACTTCATTTATGGATAATTTTTATTCAGGTCGCGCGCTTCCACGGTCTGTAACTTTCCTTCTAGTGCTCCGATCTTTATGATTTTTTGAATTAATATTTTTAAGATGATGTACTTTTAGAATATGCCATAAAAAAATTTTCGATTTTTTAGTCCAACACAAGGTGTATAACCCCTTCAGAGAAAGTCCAAGTGCTAAATGAGCCACCCTCTATTTCGCTACTCATTTGTAGACACTCATACATACACACACATACAACTTATGCAGGTTTTTATGCATGTCCATCTGCGTAATGCATTTGTTTATTTGTTGTTGCCTAAGTAGTTCCATTATTTGTTGAGTTAATTTTATTGTCTTATGGATTCCATAAATTGCATTAAATTTTATGGTTGATTTATTTTATTCACTTAAGTCTAAAGCAAAGTATCTTAGTGCTTTCTTAATGGATTCTGCATACGACTGCTTGCATACAAAATAATGCAATGACACAACATACACACAGACAAGTTGAAGTATGCGAAATATTTCTAGATGAACATTCAACTAGACAAAAGCTGCACCTCACAGCGACCCCCATCCCCTTGCCCTAAACTGACAGGCAGTTAATTTACCGTAACCTGAATATATGTGTGTATGTATGTATACAGAAATAGTTTCCATTAAAAAAACTGTATTGTATTTTATTTGAAGTAATATTTCCTTCACCAGCTACGTAATTAATAAGAGTATAATGGCACTTAAAATTTTGCTCATGAATAATGCCTTTATTTGTGCCACCTCAGCTGGAAATCCTTTGGTGGTTCACATCCTCGAGTAGCACTTGGCTAACGCGCTTAACACACATCCTTTCACACATACTTTCACACACATAATTTTCCTAAAAGTTTCACATAAAACTTAATGACCCCGTTTAATTATAGTTATTGTCTCGGCTACTACTTTATTATCATACAATACGTACTCATATATGCACTACTACATGCAAATGGTACAGGCGAATAGAGGGTGCCCTATTGGAGCATGGCTTTGTACAGTTATTTGGTACTGAAGGAAATAAACAAAAAACAGCAAACGACTTTTTTAAGTGGGAATTATCACCTTCACAACGAGCATACACTTTAAATAGTTTGATCGATACTTTACGAGATATCGATCACTACAGTCAACTACCGAGAAAATAATGGATCTCGTTTTCCCCAACCTGATATGTATAGAGATAAGTAACTCTATTGGAGGGGTTATAAATTTCGGCAAAACAAAGCTCATAGGTATTAGCAAGTTTGAAAAACAATAACCGAACGCCCTGGTTAAGATGAATGGCCGGTCGGTAGAGCGATTGGAGTCCGAACTTTAGGAAATTAGGTGCTAGCCAAATATGTAATGGAAGTTTACCAGAAATGCTTTTTTTAAATACGCCAAAGCTCTAACTAACCGAAAAGTGAATATAAAAATGTGATTACCTTGTTTGAAATACCCTTTGTGGCCTTTACTATTCTATGGAGTAGAAACAAGAGATCTGAATCTCGCAACAATGGGCAAAATAGAAGCCTCCGCAATGTCAGTGTCATTTACTTAAGGAGGAAACCGGTTTAGGAGGCGAAATTTTGGGTGTTTTTCGTGAATTTTTTGAACAAGAAATTAGTAGCCAGAAATTGTTTGAACTTGGAGGATTTTTATTCATATTTTTAAGTATGAATTTAAAATTTTTTAGCCATTTTCGCCGGAAATAGTGGAGTTAGCGCGTGCTGTCAATGGAAGATCGCCATCCGAGTATCTTGCTGGTAGGCTTTCCTGAAGTTACACTTTTCTTCTGTATTCAACATTTTTTTTTTTGCGTTAACAATATGTTTCCCAGAACTATGAACCTAATTGTGATAAAACAATATTGAAAATGACATGTTTTTGAGGCGTTTGAACACAATGTAATTTTTTCATGCCATATTTTTTCACGTATTTTCCTTTAAAAAAAATACTTTCAATGATGATATAATCCCAGAATTAGGTTCATATGAATGAGAAATGAATAAAGAATACTCCGAAAAAATTTCATAATGATTGCTCGCTAACTTTTTGAGCTAGAGTGCCCACCATTCGAAACAAAGTGGTTTCGAGAAAAACGCTCCGTTCTAACTACCGTAAGCTGCGATGCTGAATCAACAAGCGGTTACTTAAGTGCTCATAGAATCGGGAATAATGAGCATTTCGCTTTCAAATGTGTACCACATATTCTTGAATAGTTATGCAAACAATTTATGCAACAAAAAAAGTCGACTTTCGGATCAGTCTAAACTGGTTTCTCCCCTTAAAATTCACTGGACTGATCACATTGTAAGGAAGAAGTAGTAAGAAGATGTCAAAGAGGGCGAGAGTTGCACCGCAAAAGGGCACAGTTAGGATACATCCTTCGAGACACAAAATATGAACTACTACAAAACATAGGTAGGTAGGTAGGTAGGTAAGATGGCAAGAGTACCCCAGGTACGCTACAAGTAGCACTTACGTGCCGTTTTGATACCATAAAGTGGACCACTACCTGTGAAAGGATTAAGGGAGGAGATAAGACCGTCTACTACAAAACATAGTCGAAAAAAAAATTAGATGCAAAGTGGGGCATAGGATGGAAGCAGATACCAGAGCTTTGAAATATTCGCGAATATACCGGATTGAGGACGATTGTAGAACTTATTCACAATGTCTAAGCATATTCTAAAAGTTTTACAGTCAAGCGTTGTCATATTTTATTGCTCTAGAGTAGTTAAATTTGCAGGTATATATTTGTTATTTGTTCACAGTCTACCTGCTTTTCCAACCTTTGCAAAGAGGATTCCGGTTTCTATGGGGAGCCTCCAGGTATACAGAAATATTTAAGTATAATTATTTCGGTATATTTTTCGTTTACTGCCACGCCACGTATTTTCGGAGCCAGATACATTTAGTTTTATTGTGACCGTTGTATCGAGTACTTCGTAAGCGCGTTTTATTTAATCTAAAATGAGTAAACAATCTTTCTATTTAGATAAAAAAGGAACTCTCGATGTTCCCAGATACCGATCAAAAACGAAAATTTACTGGAAACCAACATACATTTGAGCAATCTATGGCAAATACAAGTACGCCCGCAGAGCAACTATTGCATAATAATGATGAGAATATTATGATTGACCCATCCCATGGATATTGTATTCTACAGTTTGTCAGTTTTTAGTGTAATCAGCAATTTAGTGGTGTGCAAAACTTGTCACAAGGAAATTACTTTTAATTAAGTAAGTCCAAGAGGCCAATGATTGATAACGCATTTGAAATAAATAGACGTCTTGTTGCTGTGATCCGTCTTTTGGGCGTCGGAATAAATGGGATCAATCTTTTTTGCGGACTAATGGATCTAGCAAGGATTTTACCATCAAACTTTTGATGGATGTTTTACAAATTTATGGACTGCAGCCGAAACCGTTTGTAAACTAAGTATGCAACAAGCTGTAAATAAAGAAAAAGACCTTAAATAAAAAGAAGAAAAATCAGAGACAAATTTGATTGTTAGCGGGGACAGTACCTGGAAAAAACGTGGTCATACTTCCCGTTTTGGAGTAGTTACGCTGGCAGGAAAATACAGCAAAGAAATTCTTGACTCATGTGTGAAGTCTACTTACTGCCAGAGTTGTGTTTTTTGGGAAAAACGAAAAGAGAGCGATCCTGAAGCTTACGAACAATGGCCATAGTTACACGGAGAAGAATGTGATGTTAATCATAAGGGATCTGACTCAAAAATGGAAGTAGATAGCGTAAAAGACATGTTTGATCGTTCCATTAGTAAGTATGGCGTAAAATATTCTCGCTATATTAGCGATGGTGTTGGTTCCACTCACAAAGGTTTACTAGATTTGGATTCTTATGATATTCCGGTTCAAAAATTAGAATGCTATTTATATGTGAAAAAAAGAATGGGAACACGTTGCCGAAATTAAAAAAAAACAATAAGAAGTTAGGAGGAATATGTAAGACATCGCAAAAGTTAACTCTAAATTTAATAAATAAACTTCAAAAATATTACGGTTTGGCAATTATGAGAAATCAAGATAATATAGACGGAATGTACAAAGCAATCTGGGCTACGTTTTATCATTTGTATTCAACGGATGAGAAACCAACCCATGATAATTGTCCAGCAGGCGCAGAAAGTTGGTGCGCCTATCGCCGCGCGAGTTATGTGGAATGGCCCCGCTCCCACACATAAAATTATCAAAAAGAAAAGAACCATATTTTAATTGTAAAATGAGTATTAGTGAAAAAGAAAACAATCATATTCCAATAAAATTTATGATTGTAAAATGAACCTTAGGAATGCCACTCAGCACTTTAGAGTTAGAAATATAAATATACATAAATATGTATATGCTTAAGTATAATCTGCTCATTGCATATACGAATGACGTGAAGTCATACGTATATGCAGATAACAAACATACTGGTGTCAACACTCAAGTATGCAAAACATACTTGAGTGAAATAAGAGGGCACAGTAAAACAATTGCTGCAAGTCTAAACAAAAAGTAGACTATTTGGATGGTGCTGAGTAACATCACAAACACACATATTTACAATCTAAACATGTATATACTAAGGCTATATTTAAGACCTAAAGATCTAAGAAAAGCCAGTTGTGGCTGAACCGCGAAGGGCGACTGGCAAAAGTCGCAGAAACTCCGTAATCTAAATTTGCAATAAAAGTTTCCATAAACTTAATAAAAAGTATTTATTATTTAGAGGAAGGATATTAAAAGGGGTTATGGCCGCAACTCGAGGTTTCAAAAAATAGACGGAAACCATAACTGGGGAGTCTATAGAAACCATAACTGGCGCAGTCGCGATACGGATGGCACCACCCCATTCGGCTACGGTGGTTGCTTATTAAGGGATCTTTAAAGAAGGAAAGCATTTACACATAAAAATTTAAAAACTGCACTATAAAATAGCAGTGAAAGAAGCAGCAGCAACAGATATCTCTGTCATCAAAGAGGTCGCTTGTTTCCTTGATCGCTATCAAACGCAAAAGCAACATCAGCAGCAAAACAACAGCAGCAACATCAGCAGCAAAACAACAGCAGCAACATCAGCAGCAAAACAACAGCAGTAACATCAGCAGCAAAATAACAGCAGCAGAATAACAATTTCAACAAGTACCAGTGAGCACTCCGGAAACATCAACCAAACCACAGCAAATAAGTGAAGACCAAGCAGAGCAGAGATCCTGAAAATTTTGATCCATCCATTGACGAAAGGAGTCTATGTAAGTAGCTAGTGATACATATATTTTTTAACATTTTGCGAAAAGTTATGATACTTGAAAACGACAGTGAAAAAAAAATTTTTTTTTTTTGTGAAAAAATTGTTAATGTAAAGAGAAAATATGAAACATAGAAGAAATACGAAGTAAAAGGAAAAGAAACAAAAAAAAAAAATATAGAAAATGTGTCAAATTTAAAGAGGTTTATAATTAGTTAAAAAAAAAAAAAAAAAAAAAAAAAAATGACGTACAGTAATTTACGCCAGGATAAGAATATGATTGAATGGCCAACCCTCACGGAGGTAGATCCTAGTGCCACAAGATTCAGGAGGATGGTTAATCGATTTGCGGGCAATAATCTTCGCACTAATAGAAACAGGTTTAATATGTTTAATATTGTGGAAAGAGCCCCAGTGCAGGAAAAAAATAGAGCAAGCGTACTTAATGCTTGGGCACGTTAAATCAATTAAGAAATTTTCTCGAAGCAAGTAAGCAAAAACTAATAATCAGGCATGTGACGTATGCCAGTTCGGTAAAAGCAAATCAATAATAATAAAAAAAATTGAATTATAAAATATATATTTTTTCTACTCCTTTGTTGATTCGAAAAGTAAATGGCCCAAAATATGGAGGCTTGTTTAGTAGCGATAACGCAACTATTGCAGCAAAATGCTATATATCAAAGAACCACCTTAAGACAAAAGATGGAGAAAGACTTAAAATATCTACATCCTTTTGAAGGCAACACAAAGAAGTTGCCCTATTTTATTCAAACAATTGATAGGATTTTGGGGGACTACCCAGAGCAACAGGACCTAGTGTATAGAATAGTTTTCGATCTTAAGATATCAGGATCAGCAAAAAATTTTCTTTCTCTGACCCCACCAGAAAATTGGGAGGAGTGTAAAACAAAGTTAAAGCAACATTTTCGGTCAACTAAAGACCAAATGTCGATAACGAACGACATTACACATTTAAAAATAGGGAGTATAAGTGAACTTAATAAAAAAGCTAGGGATTTAATTGATAATATCACCGAATTTAGTGTTTTAAGTGAAAATGGTGATGCGATGAAGGAGATATTCACGGGAATGCTCATTCAAAGAATAAAACAATTGGCGGCAGGTACGTTTGCTTGCACCATAAGAAACATAGTGTCATGGCCGCAGATGTCGGCTTGTATATACAATTTTATTGGCTTGGATGCTGGAAACCTGAATCCAATGCTCATATCCAAAAATATAAACAGACAGTCTGGAAATTTTAATCCTCGCCCTGTTTATAATAATAATAATATTAGACAGAATGCCAATTTTAGGCATAATAACGGCAACAATTCGCAAGCCAATAATTCAGGCAGGTATAGCAGCCGTTCGCAAAATAGCACTGCTCAAAACAATTACCGTGCACCCAATTTTTCACGACAAAATAATAGACAAAGTATTTCGCAACAGGTAAATGGCCGTCCTGTATATGAACAAGGCCAATATTATAGGCAAGGTAGCCAACAATTAAACAATCGACCACAAAACACTCCAAATAGACTTAATACATCTCAGCAAACAAGGCGTTCAAATGGGCCTCAACCCATGGACGTCGATGCTGCGAGTCAAGGGGAGGCTGTAAACATAAACGAAGAGTTTTTTACAAACTAGCCTCGGGTGGTCAGAATAAAATTCTAATAACATTGACGTTATTCAATAAAAATTTTTTAACTTTGCTGGATCCAGGATCTACAATTAGTATTATGAAGAAGAAAACCTTCGATGAATATAATCTACCGGTTATTAAAGGAAATAACATAATAGTGAGTACCTTAAATGGTAATATTAAGGGCACAAATGAAAGAGTTAGTTCTCCGTGCCCATCAGAGTTTCAATATGTTGCCAAGGCTAGAATAAAGTGGGTGAAGATGGATTTTGATAAACCATACGATTTGTTGTTGGGAAATGACTTTATATTTAAAAATGTCAAGGTAATTGATATAGAAAAGGAGGAAATTGAACTCCTTAATGGTGTAAAAATACCATTCCTCTCAAAGACGATCCAAGAGCAGGTTTATGCATTGGAGTCTGGGAAATTGCAAAATATTCAACTTGATCATCTAAAATCAGATGAACGTAAAGGAGTTGAAAAATTGCTAAAAAAATATAAAAAATTAATTTTTAAAGATGGGGACACACTGACTAATACAAAATCAGTGGTCCATGAAGTAAAGACGGTCACAAACCAACAAATAAATTCAAAAATTTATAGGTTACCTCCGAAACATGAAGAGGAGGCGGTCAGGCAAATTAAAGAATTGGAAAAGCAGGGTATAATTCAAAAAAGCAGGAGTAGGTATAGCTCTCCTATTATAATAGTTCCGAAAAAAGAAGATAAGTCCGGAAATAAAAAGTTTCGTTTAGTGGTTGATTATCGTAGGCTTAATCAAATAACCATTGACGATAAATATCCCTTGCCAAATATTCATGGAATCTTAGACAAGTTGGGCAAAGCACAGTACTTTAGCACTATAGATCTTGCAAAAGGTTACCATCAAATTTTAATGGCATCTAAGGATATTGAAAAAACAGCTTTTGTTTCCCCACTAGGTTTGTATGAATATGTCAGAATGCCATTTGGGTTGAAAAACGCCCCGGCTACCTTTCAAAGGCTAATGAATGACATATTGAGAGACTACATAAATAAAATTTGTGTTGTTTATTTAGACGACATTTTAATATTTTCCACTTCATTGGAAGAGCATTTGATTTCTTTAGAAAAAATTTTTTCAAAACTACCAGAACACAATTTAAAAATTCAAGCGGATAAGTGCAGTTTCTTAAAGAAAGAAACACAATTCTTAGGTCATACGCTGACCAAAGAAGGAATAAAACCTAACAAAGGGAAAATTGCAGTAATTTTGAATTTAAAGGTACCAAGGACCGAAAGGCAATTAAAAAGCTTTTTAGGAGCCACAGGGTATTACAGAAAATTCATAAAAGATTACTCAAAAATAGCGTACCCAATGATTAAATATTTAAAGAAAGGGGGTAAAATAAACCCCAATGACCCGCAATATATTTCGAGTTTTGAAAATCTCAAAGCTCTCATTTCTTCCCATCCGATTCTTAAGTATCCAGAGTATGATAAAGAATTTTCAATTACAACGGATGCAAGTGACTATGCTATTGGCGCAGTGCTGTCACAGCAAGGACAGCCGGTATGCTATATTTCTAGAACTCTTAACAAGCATGACCAAAATTATGCTACCATCGATAAAGAGTTTCTAGCTATTATTTATGCAATCACATACTTCAGACCATACATATATGGAAATAAATTTAAAATAGTCACTGACCACTGCCCAATTGTGTATTTAAATAATAAATACAAGGGTAAAGAATTTTCACAACGTCACCAGAGGTGGCTGTTAAAATAACAAGAATATAATTATGAAATAGAATATGTGAAAGGAAAAAATAATGTGGTCGCAGATTTTTTGAGTAGAATCGAGAATGCTCCGAAAATAAACGAAAATAATGATAAAGAATCGAATTTTGAAATGTCCGATACGATACATTCCGCAGAGGAAGAGTTATTGGAGCACTTTGCTATAAAAGAGGAGATTGTTAATAAATATAAGACGCAAATTATAATAACATATAGCCCTGAAGCTGAAATTAAGATATCACATGGTAGGAAAATAATCGAGGTTGACCCACTGAATAGTGAAAACATATTAAGAACTATATTTGAAAGGCACATTAGGAAAGGTAAGGTAGGAATATTTTCTGAAGTTGAAGAGCAAGATTATCATAAAATTCAACTGTTGTTGATGTCCATGTTCTCCTGTAATAGCAAACTGGAATTCATAAAATGTACAAAAAGAGCAACAGAGATATCGCAGGAAGAAGAACTGCATAGACAAATCTCTTTGTATCACAGTAAGGAGTCGATGCACAGTGGCATTGCAGAAACAATTAATACATTGAAAGACAAAATATTTTATCCGAAACTCAGGGAGCATATTCAGTTAATAATAAATAACTGTGAAAAATGCCAACAAATAAAATATGATAGAAAACCTATAAAACCTAAGTTCAATTTGACAGAAACCCCTACGGATAAAAACGAAGTTATCCATATTGATATATTTCATTTCAACAAACATTCGTTTGTTACGACAATAGATAAATTGACCAAATTTGCAGCAGCATATATAATAACTGATAGGAATTGGAGGTCAAAGAAAACTATATTGCTAGAACAGTTCGCAAAATTCGGAAAACCGAAGAATGTAATAATGGATAATGAGTTTAGAGCAGAACAATTGATACAATATTTAAATACTGAAAATATTGAGGTCCATTTAACAAAACCCAATAATCACACTGGTAACGCAGACATTGAGAGACTTCACTCAACCCTGTTGGAGAAATTAACAGGAATTGATGATACAAGTCTTTCAACGGAAATGAGGATGCAGATCGTTATAGCGAACTATAATGATCGATATCACTCAACCATCAAATGTTCTCCAAGGTTCGCCAAAGATAGCATTTGCCCATCCATATTACAAGATAGAATTAATTTGACAAAAAGAAAAATAATAGCAAAACATAATAGCAATAGAGAAGAGTATACAGAATACAGAGAATCAGGACCCATAAAAAATTACAAAAGAGTAAGACATAAGGACCAACCATATTTCCGAATTAATCCGTTGCAAAACGTCCATCCATCTAATATAAAAAGACCACAAAAATTTGCGAACATACCTAATTTGGACACAGAAAATAATTACGATGATGATAGGTTTAGTATCGTAGTCCATAATGGAGATACTGGTTAATTTTTTAGAAGTACAGAAAGAAAATGACCATAATATTATTGAAACAGTTAATAAGCAAATAGCAATAAATAATCATTTTAATGATAGTATAGATTTGATTAGAAAAACAATAAATGAAGATAGGGAGGAAATAAAGGAATTTGTAAAAAGTATGAATGAACAGAACAAAAATTTTACGAGCACATCCTATTCAATAATTTGATAAATAAATTGAGATATTTGGAAAGTAGGGTCAATGATATACAGCACAATATTGCTGCGGCTAAATACAATATGGTCCATCCAGGAATTCTAACTAAGGAAGAAATTGATCACTTCCAAATAGATTTTTACAAATTGAAAATGGCAAAAATGGGAGTATTAGCATATAAAAATCAATCACTTGTAATAGCAATAAAGATACCAAGAAGTTATGTTATAACTGATCTAAAGATGATCACTCCATTACCGAACAGAAATAAATTACAAATAAAAACAGAAAATGAGTATTTAATTACAATTAATGAAATAAATCTAAGTTATAAGAAAGACATTGCCTTGAAAGATCTAAAACGAAGTAGAAATTGTATATTTGAAAATGATTGTTCTTTTGAAATAAATAATAAAACTAAAATATTAAACATTGATGACGATACGATATTGATCGTCAATGCATACGAAACAATCTTAAAACAAAATTGTGACAATAGAAATATCGTATTAAAAAATAATTTCCTGATTACGTTTACAAATTGTAAAATCGAATTAAATAATGAAATGTTTGAAAATAATAAAGTGGAATTTGCAGAAAAATTCCACTACCCAGTAAAAATGTTAAACCAAAGTTACGAACAGGAATTAAAGTTTAAAATGATTGAAGAAAAAAAAATATGGAAAACATTAAAGAAATTAAAGAATTAAAATACCATAAAAATGTTTCATATGGTATGAATGTAACAGTAGCAATATGTTTATTGCTCTTATTGATTATAATAATTGTATATTGGAAAAGGAAGAATATAAAAGTAAAAGTTGTTAATAAAAAGAATTATAATGAAGGGGGAATTATGTTAATGGAAACCAATCCCAAACAAAATGTACTTATTAATGAAAGAACTCAGGAGAGTTCTAACTCTAACGGTGGGGGAGTTATGTGGAATGGCCCCGCTCCCACACATAAAATTATCAAAAAGAAAAGAACCATATTTTAATTGTAAAATGAGTATTAGTGAAAAAGAAAACAATCATATTCCAATAAAATTTATGATTGTAAAATGAACCTTAGGAATGCCACTCAGCACTTTAGAGTTAGAAATATAAATATACATAAATATGTATATGCTTAAGTATAATCCGCTCATTGCATATACGAATGACGTGAAGTCATACGTATATGCAGATAACAAACATACTGGTGTCAACACTCAAGTATGCAAAACATACTTGAGTGAAATAAGAGGGCACAGTAAAACAATTGCTGCAAGTCTAAACAAAAAGTAGACTATTTGGATGGTGCTGAGTAACATCACAAACACACATATTTACAATCTAAATATGTATATACTAAGGCTATATTTAAGACCTAAAGATCTAAGAAAAGCCAGTTGTGGCTGAACCGCGAAGGGCGACTGGCAAAAGTCGCAGAAACTCCGTAATCTAAATTTGCAATAAAAGTTTCCATAAACTTAATAAAAAGTATTTATTATTTAGAGGAAGGATATTAAAAGGGGTTATGGCCGCAACTCGAGGTTTCAAAAAATAGACGGAAACCATAACTGGGGAGTCTATAGAAACCATAACTCGCGGAAGCTGAAGGAAAGTTGAGTAAGTTTAAGCACTATTACCTCCCACTGGATCCAGAAGTTGAAAAAGGTCTAAAGCCCATTTATGAACACTTATCTCGACATGATTTGCTTAACCCTTCATTAGGCACGTGGTCTACAATCGTAGACCACTTCTTTTTAAAGTCGTGCAACTCCTTCAATTTGTCTCTTAAATTACCTAAGCTTTTTAATAGCTGTTTATAATTAATCTCTTTATCCAATTAGTGCATTCAGTGCGGGTTTGACGTGCAGTTGTAAATTTTATCAAGGTCTGAACAGTGCTAGTCTACATATGTAGACCACGTGACTAACGACGTTACTTTTTCTTGCGGCAATATTACTTGATATATTAAATATTTGAATTAAGTTCAGGTAAGTTTTGCTTATATTTTTTTTACAAAAGTGTGCTTCTCTAATTAGTTTCAGATAATACTATGTCTGATTCCAAAAAAAAAAACGATTGGAGAGCAGCAAAAATCCTGAAGTATGGGAAAGATGGCTCTCCGAACTATCAAGTAGTCAAGAAAGTGCTATGGATGAAGAAAACGTGACGGAGGTTGACGAAGATACGGATATCAATGTGAATGCTGCTGAAGAGAGTGACCACGCGACTGAATCGGAACTAGAAGGATCAAGCGATGATGAAATTCTTTTAGACGATTCTGGTTCTCATCCCCAAAATTTCTATTAAGGAAAAGACAATGCCACTAAGTGGAAGAAAACCAGACTCAATTTGCAAGTTCGTATTCGTTCGCACAATATAATCAAACTTTTGCCGGGTACAAAAGGTTATGCGCGCAATGTTGAAACAGAAATTGAGTGCATGATTCGGTTATAAGAGTAATAACCGTTTCCACAATTTTGTAAATTAAAAAGGTACGGGTTAACTTTCAAGAAGATAGAATGAATCAAGATGCAAGAGAAACCGATGACACCGAAATTCGCGCTTTCATTGGCATTTTGTTTTTGATTGGCGCTCTTAGAAGCTCGAAAAAAAATCTTCATAAAATTTGGGACAATTCCCAAGGAAACGGGGTTGAATCGTGCTACCTAGCGATGAGCGAGAAACGGTTTCGATTTCTGATAAGATGCCTGCGATTTGATGAGGTCAATACAAGACAGCAGAGAAGAGCAATTGATAAATTCGCGCCTATAAGAGAACTTTTTGAAGTATTCCTGGTCAACTTTCAAAGGAATTGTATTGGTAGTGAGTTTCTTACTGTGGATGAACAACAATTAGCATTTAGAGGACGTTGCCGTTTAGCCAATACATTCCTAGTAAGTAAACACAAATGAATAACACTTTTAGTCATAATATTAAAATGGTCTACGATTGTAGACCACGTACCTAACCACACTACAAAAATCCACGTGCCTAACGAAGTGTTAATAGATGCAAAGGTAGTAATACTCAAAACAATAATTAAAGTTACAACGGCTTACATTGGTACCAAATGGATTGAAAACTATCGAATTAGCAAATTTTTTTGCAACTTCAATATTCAATGACGGTTACTTCTCAATTTTAATTTTCAACAAGCACTTTTTGAGGAAGAGGAAGGTGAATTATATGCGCCTGGCAGATTAGCTGTAAGTATGACTTTAATCCATTTATACTCGTAACAGTGAAAACGATCATTTTATCTTTAAACGCGTTTTTCTTGAAACAGCATTTTTCGAATTTGCTCGAGTGATTACTCGGATACAAATGATCCGATCGCTATACATTTTTTTTTTGTATCTTCTCTATATAATTCTCCATACGATGACCCTCCAGTTTTTTGATTTGATCAAAAATCGGATTTTGGTAGGCCAAAAACGACCAAAATTTTGGGTAAAATTTAACTTTTTTTTCAACATGCCGCCATTTTGTCAATTTTTGATTTTTTTGTTCGCCCGAGGGTCATCGTACAGACAATATGTTTTCGTTTGACGAGTATTTTTAGTTTTTAGGTTTTACCAACGTTGAAGGCTGCAATCACTCCAGCAGTGGAGGACCTTTTTTTTGGCGCCGCCGGAGATCGCGTGTAATTTCAAAAATATTTAATATAATAGGTCTATTTATAAGTTCGTGCGGTTTTACAACAGATGGCGTAACTTGATTATTATTCCATCGATCCACATTTCCAAACATTCATTGGAGAGCTACTGTCGTAAGGCACAAACGTCAGTATAAGTTTTTTATTTGAAGCGTAAACAACAATATTTTTACCACACTTGAAAATGTCGAATTTCGTGCCAAATAATGTGTTTTTGCGGGGAATTCTTCTTCATTATTTTAATATGAAGAAAAAAGCAGCCGAAAGTCATCGTATCTTGGTGGAAGTTTATGGTGAGCATGCTCTATCTGAGCGAACGTGCCAGAAGTGGTTTGCACGCTTTAAAAGTGGTGATTTTGGCTTGGAAGACGAAGAACGCGAGGGTGCGCCGCCAAAGTTCATGGATACCGAATTGGAGGAATTGCTCGATCAAGATCCGGCTCAAACGCAAGAAGAGGTTGCAAAAACTTTGGGAGTTGATCAATCAACCATTTCCAAACGTTTAAAAGCCATGGGAATGATCCGAAAGGTAGGCCATTGGGTGCCGTATGAATTGAAGCCAAGAGACGTTGAACGCCGTTTTATGGCATGCGAACAACTGCTTCAACGGCACAAAAGAAAGGGTTTTTTGCATCGAATTGTGACTGGCGATGAAAAGTGGGTCCATTACGACAATCCAAAACGTCGGGCAACGTATGGATACCCTGGCCATGCTTCAACATCGACGTCGGCGCAGAATATTCATGGCCTGAAGGTTATGCTGTGTATCTGGTGGGACCAGCTGGGTGTTGTGTATTATGAGCTACTGAAACCGAATGAAACGATTACGGGGGATGTCTACCGACGACAATTGATGCGTTTGAGCCGAGCACTGCGAGAAAAACGGCCGCAATACGCCGATAGACACGACAAAGTTATTTTGCAACATGACAATGCTCGGCCACATGTTGCACAAGTGGTCAAAACATACTTAGAAACGCTCAAATGGGATGTCCTACCCCACCCGCCGTATAGTCCAGACCTTGCGCCATCCGATTACTATCTCTTCCGATCGATGCAACATGGCCTGGCTGACCAGCACTTCCGTAATTACGATGAAGTCAAAAAATGGATCGATTCGTGGATTGCGGCAAAACCGACCGAATTTTTCACAAAGGGAATCCGTGAATTGCCAGAAAGATGGGAAAAAGTAGTAGTAAGCGATGGACAATATTTTGAATATTAAATTTGTAACCATTTTACGTCAATAAAGTTTCAAATTTCGAAAAAAAACCGCACGAACTTATTCATAGTCCTATTATTATTCCAAAAATTTTACTGTGTATTCTCAAAAGATGTATAAATATACGCCCAAAACTTTAAAATGATTGATTTACTAGTTTTTTTTTTAATTCCCAAAAATTGCCTTTTTTTAGGCTGTCACACTAGGTGTGCCCCTAAAGGGGATCCGGTGGTCTAGAAATTTCAAAAACTCGAGTTTTTGTTTTTTCGATGTTTCAAAAGTATTGAGTCTTAAGAATATACTGTGAAATTTTCATGCGGAAATTCCCAATAGTATAGTTTCTATAGCGCATTAACTAGGTAGAGAGCGGTTCGCGCGCTTCTGTACCTCAAACTTTAAACTCATTTATCTCGAAACGACTTTTTTCGGCCTGGCGTTGTCAACTTTTAATATGTTGTTCACAACATCAAGGGCTATTGCGCGTACGCGAATCATTTTATTATTTCAATTATTTCGTATTTTTTTGATTGAAAAACTGAAAAAAACTCGATTTTTAGAGTGTCAAATTAAAACCGCGCCATTTTATAATTTTTTTTTTATTTTATTCTAGTAGTGGGACATAGCTACCGTCACACTGATTAATAATTTTGTTTGGTTTTTGTGTCTCAAATAAATACAAGAGCCAAAATGGACAACACCGACCAGGTCCAATTTTTCGGGCGGGTCAGCTTCAGCGCCAATTTTAAAATAAAAAAAAAATATTTTTTTTTGTTCTTTGTATGGAAAAGAAGTTAACTAAAAAGCTTAAGAATTTAAAATTTATTTTTTTTCATTTTTTTTATTATAAAAAAAATCCTGAAAATACCCTAAATTTTCGAGCCCTAGACCGCCGAGACCCCTTAACATTGGACGCCCTAGGGTCCGGGCCATTAGAGAATTTATTACTAAAACAGATTTTTGCGGGCAGTATTCTCCATGCGCAGAGCGTGTACCTTGGTAGTTTAGTGTTTAAGAACGTCTTCTCCACGGCATAAGTTCAACAGTTCGTCATTCTAGCTCATTATGTACGTTCTATTGAACCACCCTCTACTTAAACAATGCTTCCGGTTGCTAGTAATGCAGTAAGTCATTAAAAAGGCAATCGCAGTTCTTTCGTTAGTGCGCACTTAAAACTTATTATAGCCATTTTTTCCCGCCACCCCCTTTTAATATGCAGTGCATTTACAAAAGAATGTGAAATTTTCTATTTAATTTTTTATTTAAATTATTATTATTGTTTTAAGTTAAGTGCATGTATTTATAGGCACTGTATTTGTTCATTATTTTTTGCTAGTTTATGGCCATTGAGATGTCTAAAAAGGAATTTTAAAATGATGTTATTAAAAGCCACATTATATCGATAATATTTGTTCGTCATGGTATCATAATGAAGTTGTCGAAGCAATAGATAAAGTGTCAGGCTATATTTCTCCCGAGTTGTACTGGAAGAGGGATGAGTTATCAGCGTAATTGCCAAGCAATGTCATTCTTCGCAAATATTAATTTCTCTCTCTCTCACAAAAATTGCGAAGAGACACGAAAAGTACTCATATTATGTAGGCATGATAAGAGATGTAAAAAGTATTAGAGATGATAAGCTCCAGAAAACTAAAAATTAGGCAGTTGACGCTGAGCTCAAAAACAAAGTCATTTGATATCTCACTCACCTGAGTTTCAGTTGCGAATGGCATACACGTTGGATTACCCTATGACGGAGACTCTCATTTAAAGCGCAAAGCCCCTATCACTAACTTTGATAACTAACGTTACTTTGATAACTTACGTTATTTCCGCACTATCAAGAGTGCAATGATGGTTTAGCACATAAGCAAGCTGGTATGAACATATCTTCCATTGTTGGTTGCCATTTGTTCTAAGAACATTCGGTATTCTTCTGCTACTAACCGACTTAAGATTTTGATGCTGCTTTATCCTGCACGGACTTGTTTCGAAATTCAAGCTTGCCGTACGTCGACAGCTGTAAAAAAAATCGCAAAAGAACCGCAATATGCGTAAATTTTATGCATACACAATTTTTAAATTATACCCAACGCCGGCAGTGCTTGCTGCGTGTATTTTTACTTGAATGTATACAGAACTGCAGAAGCACAACTCGAGTGGTCAACTGAAGGCTTGAGAGCTCGTCCAGTACAAGTCTATACATAAATTTACGTATTGTTATTAATAAGCAAACAAATCAAATACGTAAAATCTACGCATTGTTTGTAATAAACGGAATAAAAAAATTTTTCACTATGGAAGTATAAACATCTTGTATAAATTTTATACCTATAGGCTCGTTTTAACTGACTCGAAATGGCAGCTGAAACCCCGTGTTTTTCAAAACAAAAGTTAGGTGATGTCGATATAGAGGGAAATCATCAGCGATTTGTGGTGCACATCACACTCAAAACAGTGATAATGAAATTTATTCCATTTCTTCTCTTTTTAATAAAAGGAAATTTAATTTTCTTTTAAAAAGTTATTCTTGTTTTATAGAGAAAATAGTTTGATAAAAACTATCAGTTTGGGCAGTTGGGATTGTATCAGGTGGATTCTAATCACGACGTAAAATTTACGCATAGTTGGTCTTATGGTGCTCACAGTCACCAACGTGAACGCACACCAGTGTCAATTCACACGATGAAACTAATGAAAGAGCCATGTAAATTAATTTTCACCACCTTTCCGGTCCGTAGTATCGTGGATTTTATCGTAAGATTTTAAATAAAGGGTGGTTTAATTTCAAGGGCCGATGTTGAATGTGAACCACACCTAAACGTCAACGACACCGTTGGACTTCTTTCTTTGGGGTTGTTTGAAAGAAAAGGTGTACGTCGATAAGCCAGCAACAATTCAAGAGCTAATGGATGAGAAAATTCGGCACATTAACGTCATAGAACTGATTATGACTCAGCGTCATCGAAAATGTGGACCATCGGATGGAGATCTGTCGCCGAGGCCGCGACGGCCATTTGACCGATATTTTATTCCACATGTAATTGAGCTATACCAATATTATCGTAATAAAGAGAAATGATTTAATGAGAAATAATTAAAAAACAGATTGTATTTTATTCAAAATCAACACCGGCCCTTAAAACTTAATCACCCTTCAGTTTCCGCAGAATCGTGTCAACTGATTGCTCTCTCACCACACGGTGCTGCCAAATATTAAATTTCGAAATCAAATACAAAATAAACTTAGACTCATTTTACTTATAATGTTAAATGATAAATGAACTATTTGCATTTGGTGGTTTTTGACTTTGGCATATTATATAATGAAAATGTGTAACTGATAACGCGGATGTGTGAAAAAGTGTGTATGCAAAAATATCAATGGCAACGTCAGATAGATATTGTATAACCAAACACAAATACACGCAAACCGATGTATTGTGTAAATATGTAACTAAAAGAACGCAGTTGTTTTCTACGTGAGAAATTTGCCTCAATTTTGCGTATCCTACAGGCAGCGGAAAAGGAATACGATGAGCTGGTGAGTGTGAGCACCGTTAACGTTGTATGGAAGGACGCTGTGGTTCTAAGGTTAAAAATTAGACAAAGGGTGGAATGAAGAAGTGGTGGAATGTTCAGGTAAGAGATAAACTTTATAGAAATAATTTTCAAGCCATTTATGAAAATATATGTCTTTGTGAGGCAGGTGATTTCCTTGTTGAAAAAATTGATTTGTTACAAATTTTGCTAAATATGGAGCTTTGGTCAACTACCGTAAAAAAAAAAAACAGAGGTTGTCTGAAAAGTCGGTTTACTGACGATAGTTTAACGTGACAACGTCATAAGGAAATATTGATGGAATGGTTGCAATTTTCAAAACAAAATTCTAATTTTATTTGTTTGCTAAATATTTTGTATGGATATAGAGGAGGAGGTAAATGGAATTGCAATGGAATAGGTCAAGTTACATTTACACAAACGTGAAAAATGACGAAACATTTATCAAATTCATGAAAGATATCTTCAATTTCGATTGTGCATTAGACGTCAATAAGTCAACAACCCTAAGAGGCACCATCATCGATTTGCCTTTTTCAAGACACTTTACACTGGAAACACTCCCTTTCATTTCCTACTTTTTCTATCATCGTCCTATTCTCAACAGAGAAATGGATCATTACCATGCACATAGGAAGAAGGCATATGCAAATACAAATACGTGAATTTATATATGCACATATGCGCATATACGTACATATATACGATCACTTAAGTAGGAGAGAGCAAGATGTCGAACGTTGCCGTTCTTTTGCTTTGTCGTTCGTTCCCCGCTTTCGCTTGCAGTTCATTCAAGGTAACGACAATGAGCAAGGTAACGACGAATGAGCAAGGTAACGATAAATGAGCAAGGTAACACTAATGAGCAAGGTAACGACACATTTTTTCGTGCGTGCAGCCTGTTAAATCGAATTATAAGACGTTATCACGTCAAAAGAGATCCCAGGGGCTCTTTACCGAGTGACCGCTTCCTTTTGGCAGCACATTTGCCTGTGTAATTTAACTGCAACTATTCTATCATTTGAAATCGGAAATGCAAACTAATTTGTGCTAAAAAATATTTAGAAACAATATTTTTCGTCAAAACAATCGCTCAACTTTATTCATATTTTTGCAAGTAATGCAGTAAGTGGCTTCTGAAAGAATGTAACTATATTTTGAACTTTTTTTGAAGTGAAACTTCTTAGGCGTCGATGGACGAGCGAGAATGGAGAGTAAAATTTCAAGGCCATGCAACGTTTTGGGCATTTTCGTTCCGCAAGAGAGAAAACAAATGTAACGTAGAGGAAAAGGAAAGAGATAGTTATACCTTATATATATCTTAGATACAATGTAAGATATTTTTCCTGAGTTTTTCCTTGTGGTTGGTAATTTCTAGTGAGAAATAACACTGCCTACTTTTTGGCGCTTGTTTGTTGGTGCAAACTTATAGGAAATATATATTTGGTGCCTACTTTTTGGCGTTATATTTCCTTGGTGCCCACTGTTTGGGGCGTTTTTGGTCTCAATTTTTTTGGCGTTTTGCCTACTTTTTGGCGCTTATTTCCGTTTCCTGGCTAGTGCTTGTGCGTACTATAAAGTGCTATCCATTCCGGCGTCGGACTTATTGGTATTGCCTTGCGGTAATTTGTGCCGTTACTGCGGTCCTGGAATCGCTGCGCTTGTGCGGGTAATAAACGCTCGGATTAGTGCGCGTTTTTGCCACGGTTTGTGCCCGGCGTTTACCTACACCGGTCGACCCTTCTCCGTTTTTTGTAAATTTTGTCTATTTGTATTCTCTGCAAATGTTGTGAATTTATTTATATATATAGTCTTTCTCTCTCTCCCTCTCTCTCTCTCATTTCCTCTCTCAGGTCTCTCCCTCTTTCTTTGTCTGCCTTGAAAGTTTCACTTCTGTTATGCACTTTTCTTTGGGGTTTGGTAGGTGTGGCCCTAGACCAATCCCTCCTTTTTTTTTTTGGGTGGACACCCTTCTATATTTTGAATTTGAAATGCACAAAAGATCTTTAGGTCGAAGCACAAACCTTCAGTTCTAATTCTACTCATTTAAGTTGATAAATTTCATAATTTCTTTGCAGTCTATTAAGTGATTTTCAAAGCCATTAAATAAGCGAACAATGGGATGTGCAATGCTCTTCCAAGAAAGCCACTACCCATAAACTTTTTCATTATTTTATTGCATTCAACTTTCTATAGAAATCAATTTCAATAGACAATAACTAAAGCCAAGCGAATAAGAGAATACCAAAAGTAACCAAATTGCAGCAGTCAACTGGCAACAATCAAATTAACGCAAATTACGCGCTCCACAATTGTGGGCGTAGCTGAGGAGTATCGCAGGATCGCAGGACGTCGTACTACGGTCTGCGAGAGGTCATTCTAGATGGGCATCCACTTTAGTAAATGACCGCAAATCAACTCATCAACAATGCGCAAACAGTTTTCAATGAGCATAAAATTACAAAAACAACAGCTAGCAGCACAACAAAAGGCAATAAAACAAGGGTAAAAAATAATAATATAAATGGCATGGAACGAATTGGCAAACAAATCGAATCGCATAATGGTGCAAGTAGGTAAAAGGGGGAGGAAAGAAAAATTTCAGATGGGGGGGAAAAAATAAGTAGCGTCTGTAAATAGGCAAGTGCACGAATCAGCAAGCCGCCATAAAAAAAATATTACCCCAGAGACAGGAGCACATTTGAAATGGCAGAAAGTACAAAGAGCTACGTTTTGAATGAGAAAGCAATACGATTTTTAACCCACAATTCTCATTGTTTGCTCATTAAAGACAGACATTCAATGAGTAATAAAAAAAGCAGCTAAAAGGAAGAGAAATAGATGAATACTCGTTGAATGAAATAAAAACAGAAAACAGGAAAAAAAAATATTTGAAAAAAAAAACATCTTATTAACTAGGAACAAATAAGTTGTAATAAAATTTCAAACAAAAACAACACATTGATAAAACAAAAAAAAATAGATTTAGAGAAAGGGAAAAATAAATAAAATCCAAATATATCAACAGCCATTTCTGCGATGAAATTAAAAAAAAATATTATCGAACTGAAATCAGCAGTAATCAGTGCGTTGCACAGAAACCAGTTGGGATTTAGGTTAGGTTGTAAGTTTTAGAGCATACAGAGAGATATTCGATTTAGGAATGATGTGCACGCATGGCCTATTTTAGTTAAATATCGTAAAACAATTTTTTTTTTTTTGAAAAGTTTACGGTTTTGTATGTTAGTTTAATTGCGGTTTTATGAAAGCTCTATCCACTAAAATTGCCGAGTGGCCAATTTCGCCGCGTTTATCTATAAGCTTATGTTAATAAGAGCGCTAATGTTAGTCGCATGTTAATAACATCCTGCAAATAATGTAAATGAAATGCAAAACCGTGCCACTGTTTATGCAAGTCAAGTGATACAATAACTGTTGATGGGGAAACTATGTTGGGGAATGTAAATAAAACAGTTTGATTAGCAACAAATAAGTAAATACTTAGAGAGTTCTTTTCAGTGGGGTGATGGTATTGCAACTGTTAGGTGCTGTGATGTTTTATTAAATTTATTATTTAATGTATTAAAGTAATTAATTAATACATTAAAGTAATTATTAATTGGTATGTTTAATGGAATGTTTTATTATTTTAGGTAATAATTTATTTAGTTTTAAGATATTTTTAATATATTCAGGCTTCAGTCGATGTCAATGAATGAAAACATATTTCGGAAAGCCGCTCTCTGCACTTAATTTAAGGGGTGACATGGGGTTCGTCGGGTAATGCCTATTTTCAATATTTTTTTCTATTTAAAAAATTATTTATTTAATTCAAACTTTTTTCTGTCTTATAGATACATATTTAAGGAATAATTTCAGAAATTTTCCAAAAAAACAATTAAAACTCCTACATTGTGACGTCATTTCCGGTGACCCCTCGAAAAAAAGGTGCGTCCGTGTTGTCAGCATAACTCCTGACAGGCCCATCAAAAATGAAAAAAATAAATAAGTATTTTATTGTAGTTAAGACCATAAACTCGTGCTTGAACAAAGGAAAGAAAAAAAGTGAAAATTGGAATTTTGGCAGACATTTTTCCAAAAAAATGAAAATTTCGGTCAAATTTGCTTGACATTTTATTTTTTTAAATAGTTGTAATTGAAAAAAAAAAAATCAAAATCCTTCGTTCACGCACGAGTAAATTGTATTTCGAACAACTGTGTAAAATTTCATCAAGATCGGTTGAATAGTTTTCGAGAACATTCGACAACCGACTTTGAAAACACAGTTCCGAGAAAAACGCGTTTAAAGTTTTGAGTAACAATAAAAGTGGCTTGGAGCGCACACATTCCAAAGGCTTTATCTCCGAATATATTATTCGGATTGACTTGAAAATTTAGGGTAATATTCCTGAGATATTGTAGAAATTAATAAGCCAAAAAAAAAAAAAATCGATTTTTTTAACCAACGAAACCCATGTAGCCCCTAAATTATTCAAGTCATGTGACTGCAACATCTATACACTTTTCTTTGATATGACGCCAACATCACTAGCCTATCATAGCATTTCGCGCGAGTATTGCTGCATAAACATTGTAGTAGAAAATCTTTTTTCTTCTTAAAGTATTTTTTTTGTAAATAGTGGGGAGAAATTATATTAATGTACATAACTGCATACACCCCAGGACAAACAATATCACAACCAACGACATATTTACAACAGTTTTGACTATTTTTCTGTTTTTGTTTTGTAAGGGGACAGATACATGTAAAATATCAAAAAAAAAAATTATTTTGTTTCATAAAATGTTAATACATATAATATAATACTTTAAGATTATGTCAAAAAAATTTTAGAACGTAAATTTAAGTATTTCTCATAAAGATTGGTTAAGTTTCAAGTGCCGGTGTTGATTTTGAATTAATTACAATTTTTTAAGAAATTATTGTCATTTCTCTTTATAATGATAATACTGGTGTGACTCAATTACGTAAGGGAGAAAATATCGGCCAAATGGCCATCGCGGTCTCGGTGGCACACCTCCATCCGATGGTCCAAATTTTCGATGACGCTGAGGCATAATTGAAGTTCTATGCCGTTGATGTGCCGAATTATGTCATCCTTTAGCTCTTGAATTGTTACTGGCTTATCGACATACACCTTTTCTTTCAAATAACCTCAAAGAAGGAAGTCGAACGGTGTCAAATCACATGATCTTGGCGGCCAATTACATCGCCGCGACGTGAGATTATTCGGCCATCAAATTTTTCGCGCAAAAGAGCCATTGTTTCGTTAGCTGTGTGACAAGTGGCACCGTCCTGTTGAACCCACATATCGTCCACATCCATATCTTCCAATTTGGGGCATAAAAAGTTCGTTATAATCTCATGATAGCGAACACTATTCACAGTAACTGCCTGACGGGCCTCATTTTGGAAAAAATACGGTCCAATGATGGCGCCGGCCCATAAACCGCACCAAACAGTCACTCTTTGTCATTGGTTTTTCGGCAATCACTCTTGGATTATCATTCGGCCAAACGCGGCAATTCTGCTTATTAACGAATCCACTGAGGTGAAAATGTGCCTCATCATCACTGAAGATGAAGTGCGCGATATGCATTTTGATTTAAACGCCCGTTTTCATAATAAGCCTGAATAACTTTAACGCGTTGCTCGATTGTGTCTTTTTTTTTGGTTCAAATTGAATTAGTCTAAATTGAAAAATATCAAATGAAATACAGAAAAAACTTGACGTTTAGGTGTAGTTCACATTCAACATCGGCCCTTGAATCGGCCTTTAACCACTCTTTAGTATAGATCATCAACCGCGACGACTCTATTCATTGCGTTCGAGAGCTGGTAGAGGTATAGTTACGTTGTATTCAAACTGTAGACGCGTTTTTCTCAAAACTATATTATATTTTTCGAATTGGCGTACACGATAACTCGAAAAGTTATTGACCGATCTCCTTGAAATTTTACACACATATTTTTTATGATATTACTTTCTATGTGAATTTACAATTCGAAAATTTTTCGAAGAAAATGATTTTTTCGAAGCAAAAATATTAGGAAAATTCGCCCCAAAATTAATTTTTTTAAGCATTCTATTCCGCGATTTCTTTTTCCATTTGGTTTTTATTTCATGTAGAAATTATGACATCAATAAACAAAAAACATTTTGTTTTTTTGTATTCAGGTCACTGACGCCGATGCTACAATGCCCGCCGATTGAGAACACCCGCTGCGACCATCGTGGAAGAACTGAGTGTGCAGCCGCCATTTTAAATGATTAAAATAAAAAAAAATGTGTATATTATTTTAATGTATAAGTAAACTGTGTGCCAATTTTACAAAAAATATATCGACTTCTTCATTTAAAATAACTTTAATCACAATCAGGGAAAATAAGGCCGTTTACAGGTCTCTGTCGTCTTAATATTCAATATTTTTTTATAATATTTTAGCTCACTGTCTAAAAATTTGTTGTCAAAATCCTCATTGTCAACAAACTCAACTCAACTCAACTCACAAATTTAAGCATTAAACTTTATACAAAAAATAAAAAAAATCGAAAAATAGTTCATCACAATTACACGGTTTTTAATTCAAATTTTTATTTTATTTCTTTATCAAACAAGGCGAATAACAGTCTGAAATACGTGAAAGTTCAGATGGTAAACCCTAAGTCAGTATTACGGGTCCCACCCTATACTTGCTATACAAATACGATCTACCAGCTTCCGAAGAAACAATAGTCGGAACGTTCGCGGATAACACTGCGGTACTCACAATTGACGCCCACCCCCATGTGGCCTCCCAAAAACTACAGAAAGGACTTGATAAAATAACTCATTGGTTGAAAGAGCGGCGCATTAAGCCAAACGAGACAAAACCTGCCCAAGTCACTTTTACACTAAATCGGAAAATTGCTCAATAATATTATATAATCATTCCTCAAACAAACATCTCAAAATATCTCGGCATGCATCTCGGTAGCAAACTCACATAGAAAACCCAAATTTTCACCAAACGGAAGGCTCTAGGAATTAAACCCTCTATTGGTCACTACATTTGAGTTTTCATGTTTCTCTCGAAAATGAGCTCTGACTTTACTCAGCTGCCTTGTAGCCGATATGGACATATGGCATTCAACTTTTGGGGCTCTGCAGCTAAATCTACCATCGAAATACTTTACAGATTTCAGTAGTTAAGGCGCCTCTTATTATATCAGAAATGCAGTTATTCATTGTGATCTCAGAGTACCCCCACAACTCTCGGCTCCAATCGCACTCAAACCCCCTTGTCACAAAAATAGTCGCAAATCGCAAATCGCATAACCTTCACCAGACTCTAGGGAAAGTCTTTAAAACTCCTCATGGTACAATAAATTAGTCTAAATTATTATTTATCATAAAATTAGGAAATGGTTGTATCACTGGGTGCATTCCTTAAATGTCTCTTAAATTAATTAAATAGCTTTAAATAAAAATATTACGTAATGTTTAAAAAACAGTTCGCAGTAAAGAACTTAATTTAAAAAAAAAATGTGTTTGGTGGGACTGAAAGGGCATTGTACACTGGGAAATGCACGAGAAGAATCCCACGGTCAAGAAGGTGCTCTACGTTGCCCAGCTACATCCGGTTGAATGAGGAGTCAAGTCTTACTACTTCACGACTACGCCAGTCATATTGCACAAGTCGTCAAAGCCGCACTCCAAGAACTCGAATGGGACGCCTTTCAGTATCTGCTGTATTCTCCGAACGTTGCACGGACCGACTACCATCTTTTCCACTGCCAGTCGAACCATATGATTGGCGTTACCTTCGATAACAGAGAGGTCCTTAAAAACTGGCTCAACAACTTCTCTGGCACCAGACCAGGCGAATTTTAGCGGAACGGCATCAACAATTTGGTCGAGAGGAGATAAGAGGTTGTAAACAGCATCAGCGAATATATAATTCATTAACTTATTGTTTTTTTCTTTAAATAAAAGCCTTTGGTTCACAAAAAATTATTAAAATTAATTAAGAAAGTATTTATGTTGTTCCCTTTTTCTATTGTCACAACTTGTCAATAAGTACCTGTGCTATGGCTATTTTACGCAGTCTGTACACATTCATCCATATGTACAAACATGGCTAGATGCTGCATACGCAAATACTTTTACCCATAGGCTTCGTGCGCTCGCTAAACACGCCTTTGTTTGATGTTAAGCGATTTGGCAAGCAATTAATTCCACCTATTAAAAACGACAATCGCAATCGATTGGCGATTAAGGAAACAACGAGTTGATGCCACGATTCTCTTACCACGTTCTCCACACGTACACACATGCATACATACATACACGCAAGTATTCCATAAAAACACTGAAGTGCCCAAAAGTACTCGTATTTGAATGGCAAGCGGACCTAGAAAAGAAATGCATTTGCTGTACTGCCTATTCTTCACTGCTTACTCACCACTACGTAGATACGTGCATGTATGCCTGTGTGGATGTGTGCACCAGTTTGCACTTTAATTTAGCAAAGGTGTAGCGCAATTTCGAGTGCTGTTTTAGTGTTCGGCTGTAGTGTGTAATGTCCAGTAACGCTAAAAGCGAAATAAGCATTTCCACTCTGCCACTCTGCCTGTACGCTAACAGTATGGCCGCTAGCCAAACGAGCTTGACATGCACGAGTGAACCTATTCGCGTTGCTTGTAAACGAATTTGTGCTCGAGCATCTACTTGTATGTGTGTTTCATATGTACATATGTGTACGCTTAACCCCTTTCTTTTGTTTTGTCACAGCCAAACTGGAACTTTTGGTGCTTTCCTTCTATCAAAAACACAATCACCAAAACCTGTTCGTTGTTAGTCCGAAAATTTCATAAACACAAAGGCTCGACTCACAGTCGGCAAGCCGTATAAAATAATGCCAACAAAAATGGTTGGCAATTTCTTTTCACACAACCAAACATACAGGCACATATGTGTATGATACACATGTATGTGCAAGCATACGCATACAGATTAATCTGCCTAGGAATAGAAGACAGCTGTTTGCTGGGTATGTTCGGGTATAGTTTTGTCGTTTCGTCGTTTTGTGTTGGGCGACGCATGTACGGGTATGTCCTGCAGTCACAATTAAGCGCATTCACACACTAAAACACACACAAACACACATTCAATCACTCACACACATCCGTAGGTTCGCAGGCAAGTGCATTAGAATGATAGCTTCAGCCTCATAGTAAGTTCGTGGGGGGCCACTTTGGCACTTTATGCCTGCATTGCAGCGGCATAAATGCGAAAACAAGGACACCAATGCCAGGCAGCGATGCCAATGGAAAACACCAACACTATCAGTTAGATGAAAAAGAGCGTTCACTTGCTCTTCTATGGTGTATAGTTGAATAAATTGCTTGCAGTGCATCTCGCTTTGTAGTCCCTTTGACACAAACTCTTTCATTTTCAAATTTGTGCGCTTGTCCTTCGGTTATCATTGCTGTTGTTGCTAAATTTTATTGTTGTTGATTTTTTCTTTGTATATTTATTTTTTAGTTTTTAGTTTTTTTTTTATTGTTTTTTGTTAATTTTTTGTTTTTGTTTTGTTTTAAAAGAGGGGCTTGTTGAAAAATGCGATAGTGACCAACTCGACGACATAGTTGCCAAAGTTTTTTTTTTTTCTTGTTTCATTGGACATCTTTCTATTGTTTTTTGGAATGAAATTCTTTATATTTGTACTTTTTTCGCTGTCATCAACGTAGTCAGTCCACTTTGTGCAGCCAACATTTTTCAAGCCTGTCAGCGCGTCATTTCTAAGCAAATTTAACTGGCTCAGGGACATTGTTGCAGTCGTGCATTGTAGCGGCAACATTTTCTTCGCTTTGACTGTTTCAACTGTCAAAAATAACCGAAAAGAAAAAGAAAAAAATGTTTGTGCAACTTTTCAGACCATAAATTTAAATCGAATACTAATAGATCGTAGTATCATAGTTAGCCCACAATATCAGCGGAGTATACTTTGTTTTTAATCCACTTATTTATTGCAATCTTTTTTAAACATTAAGCACTATTTTTACTTAAAGCTATTTAATTCATTTGAGCGAAAAAACATTTATGGATTGCACCCAGTGGTGCAACGATTTATTTATTTTATCTTGAGCTGTTGCTTCGTAGTTACGTATTCCGAGCTTCTTAAGTTCTGATTCCACTGCGTCTATCCAACGGTTGCTCGGTCTGCCTTTGGCCTTCACGCCCATTACCTTTCCTGTCAAGGCTTTCTTCACGGTACAGTCAACAGGCATACGGATCACATGACCTAGCCATCTTATGCGCTGCGCTTTAACAAAACGCACAGCTGTCTCGTTCTGAATTAGACCGTTCAGTTTCGAGTTCAATCGGATTCTATAGGTACCATCATCCATTCTTATTGGGCCAAAGATCTTTCTTAAAATTTTTCTTTCCATACGAGCAATTTGAGCACAATCACTAACCTTAAGAGTCCATACCTCACAATCATATGTTAGGATTGGTCGAATAAGAGTCTTGTACATAGTGAACTTTGTAGCTTTAGACAAAAGTCGGGACTTGAACAAGTTAAGGTGGGCGTAATACGCTTTGTTGGCGGCGACGGCGAAAGTTGAATCACCGCTACATGCGAACATAACTCCTAGGTACTTAAAAAGCTGCACTGCTTCAAAAGTATTATTTTATGGTAAATAATAATTTAGACTAATTTATTGTCACGTTGTTATGTCATGTTTAAAGACTTCCCCTTGAGTCTGGTGAAGGTTATGTGATTTGCAATTATTTCGATGTGATTTTGCATACTTTCTTATTTCTTCAATTATTGTAGGTACTTTGCGATAACAACAAGTAATTGCATTTCTGATATAATAAGGGGCGCTTGAGATCAGTCTGAGAGTTTACGATTGGAATCTTCGAAGTATTTCAATGTTTGAGGTAGCTGCAGTGCCCCAAAAGTGGGATGCCATATGTCCATATCGGTTCCAAGATAGCTGAGTAAAGTGAGAGCTTACTTTCGAGAAAAACTTGAGAACTCCGATGTAGTAACCAATAGAGGCTTCTGAGTTTAATTCCTAGAGCCTTCCATTTGCTGAAAATATGGGGTTTTCATGTGAGTTTGCTATCAAGATGCGTGCCGCGATATTTTGAGATGTTTGTTTGGGGAATGATTATATTATTGAGCTTAACTGGTGGGCAAATATTTCGATTTAGTGAAAAGTGACTTGTGAAGATTTTGTCTCGTTTAGTTTAATGCCACTCTTTCAGCCAATGAGTTTTTTATCTTTTTTTTTTTTGTTTCTTGTTTTTTTCTGTATTGTAAGGGCGGCACTGTCATCCGCGAACGTTCCGACTATTATTTCTTCAGAAGCTGGTAGATCGTATGTGTGTAGGAAGTATAGGGTGGGGCCCTACAATACTGACTTAGGGTATACCATCTGAACTTTCACGTAGTTGAGACTGTTCTTCGCCTTGTTTGACAAAGAAATATCGATTTTCCAAGTACGACTTAACAAATATTTAATAATTTATTGGAAGAGTGCATTTTATTTTATGGAGTAAGGTGGCCACCATATCCGAATGGGTTGGTGCGTGACTACACCATTCGGCTTAGAACTGTAGGTCCCGTCATTTGTGGAACAAAATCAAAACGCACACCACAAATAGAAGAAGGAGTTCGGTCAAAAACCTAACATAAGGTCATCACGCCAAACGCGGTCAACGGCTTCAGATATACCAAGAAAGGCCATTGTGCAATATTTTTCTATGCTTTGTGTTGACTGTTTATGAGTCTATGGACCTGTTCAATTGTACTGTGTTTTTCCTGAAACCGAATTTCGGATTTGGGATTATATTTCGATCTTGAATTAAAAGCATCATTATTGTGAGGAAAAGGGAGTCCATTACTTCAGAGGTAATAGGCTGATGGGTCGATATGTTCCGACTTGTTCAGCTCTTTTTCCTGGTTTGAAGATCGTTCTTACTTTCTCTATATTCCACTGAGGGACAAGAAATGCATTGAGCGAGTACAAATAAATTAATTAAGAGTAAAACTAATAATTTATTACTAACTATTTTATTTTCAAGTGACTGGCCATTTACATGAACCACCACTCCCTAGGCAAGCGGTAGTATTTTAACTTAATTTCATGCTTTGAACAGTTTTGATTACAGCAAAGTTTCGGTAAAGAAAATTTCTTCGAAATCCCATTGGGCCAATTAGGAGCCCAAGAAAAACTATCTCGTGCTGTTACTTCATCGGGAATAGAATTCACCCATAATAAGTATAGAGTCCCAATAGGTTTGGTTATCTATGAAAAAACCTATGTAAAGAATTCAGGTAAATTGATAAAACCAGATTGGAGATTAGATAAGATTTGGTTATGGTACTAGTCAGTCTGTGCGATCAACTCACTTAGACCTTACAGGTCCATTGTGAGACTACTATGTGATACGTGTACCTCATTTACTTTTCTTGAAGCGCGGAGTTGGTTCAAACCTCACACTGGGCAGTTGCGTAAGAGAATTCAAAAATTATCTACCTAGAAAAATTGCTCTGATTTTAGCTAAGGCTGGATAATTGTAAAAAAAGTGCTCAACTGTTTCTTCCGCTTGCTCCTCTCTACAACTTCCACAATATTTATTGGAGAAAAATCCTAGTCTCAAGGTATGTATACCTGCCAAATAGCCAATGGCCGGCGGCTATACAAGCCACGAGAGAGAGATATCCTCTCTTAAATACCTAAGAGATATCCTCTCTTAAATACCTGTGCAGTTCCTTTGTCTTTTTCTTATTTATTTACAGCCACAGTAACCTAGCTGCTAAGAAAGTGCCTTAACCTCTCCATGACCTATTGGCCTCTTTGATAATGTTGCTTTTGTTTTTATTATTTTGCTCGTGGCCAGGGATATCCCAATGGTACTGCTTTCACTACGCAGTTCAAGAGTAGTACCTTTCTTGGCTTTACCGCTTTACAATTTCCGTCTATATCTCTGTGTCCCGGAACCCAAATAAGGTTAACTTTGAATACGGCACTAATATAATTTAGGGCTGCCCGGCATTCCTGTGCAACCTTTGATGTTAGTATGGCCGCATTCATTGATTTAATGGCCGCCTGCCTACTCGAGAATATATTTACAGTATTGTATAAGTAGTTTTTGTTAAGGCATGCGTATTTATATACCAAGCCACTTCTTTCATAGCTAAAACTTTCGAAAAAATATTCGAGAAGAAAGACCGAGTTTGCAAAAGAAAAAAATGTTTTTCATCAGGACTATGCCCCGTGTCACAAGAGCATTTCGACAAGGGTTAAAATCCATGAATTATCCGTTTTTACCAGACTTACTATACACCCTAGCGACTTGCTTCTGTTTACAGACCAAAAAGAATTCCTGTGTGGAAAGCCTTTTTCATCACAATATGAGACCATAACTGCTGTGGAAGCGTATTTTGCAGCCCTTCCAGATTCTCCCTTCAGGGATCGAATTAATAAATTGGAATCTCGTTGGAACATATGTGTTGATGGATGTTCAGGGAGACTATACTGAATAAAAAAGTGTATTTCAAACCATAAAATTTTCTTATCGAACCGCGAAACTTATTGAACAACCTAGCATTTTAAGTAATTGAAATCTTTATTCTAACCTTTATGCTTTCCGCTGCTTGTCAGTTTGTTTAGGTTATCTAGGTTATCACAAAAGATATCTTTCAGTCTAGGGAAGAGTGGAACACTAACCCAACATGGCTAAATGATCTTTCACAAAAAGGGTACATAGATGGTTCCAAAACGCTCCAAGGAGTAGGAGCAGGAATAGTGGGGTCTAGAGCATACAAATACTTAACACTAAGTACAGGTACCACGATTTTCCATGCGGAGCTCTTCGTCATAATGAAAACAGTGGAAATCATATCGAAAGAGAGTTCGAGAAAGTAAAAATTAAAATACTTTCGAACAGCGAATCAGTTGTCAAAGCTAACCCTAGATAAAAAGGGCCTCAGATCACAGAACACTTATAGATCACTTTGCCTGTAACAAACACTTTAACCTTATTGAGTTGAGTTATCTAGTACAAAATCATGCAGGTTCTGCTGTGATGAAGAGGAGTGTATGGAACACTTAATCATCAACTGTGAGACATTCGGCCACAGGAGGCACAGAATCCTGAGCTCGTACTTACTAGAGCTGCTTCAATTCCTCGGAATACTAAACAATTATAATTATGTAATTAGGGGTGCATAAGTACGACATCTGGTGATGCCCTTAATGCTATTCTGAACTTGCAACCTCTAGATCTTCAAATTCGAAAGGAAGCCATGAAGGGGGTGTACAAGCTCAAGTTAAACGGAGTCTGGGGATGAAGTAAGCACTGGCCACTTTCAGGTATACCAACAGGTATCGGAGCGGTGCACACTGTTCTCGATGCCAGTGGACAATCGGGTGCCTGTCGTTAGCTTCGGTAGGAAGTATGATGTTTTGATCGCAGATAGAGATCAATGGTTAAGTCCAGAGAAGCTATTAACGGGATATCAGCACACTTTCTACAGCGGCGGAACCAAAACCAGTGATGGAAGCGGATCTGGATGTTACTTAGACAATGCACTAAGTAATCCTAAACCACAGGGCAGATGGTCACGGTATTCTTTACGGTAATCTATGCCATCTTGAATGTGGCGTACTGGCTAATGAAGAAAAAGTGGCGGGGCAACAGTATTGAAATTTGTGGTGACAGTTAAGCTACACTGAAAGCCCATGCTAACCCACGCTGCTCTTTGAAGTTAGTCGGTGAATGTAAGACAAAACTGAATAGTATTGCAAAACACAAGAAAGTTAGTCTTATTTGGGAGCCTGACCGTTGTGGTATTACAGGGAACGACTTAGCTGATAAATTGGCAAATGAAGGCTCTGCAAATATGCCACTAGGCCCTGAACCCATTCTAGGTGTCAATTCCGCATCAATTCAGCTATAGATTGACGACTTCATGAGGTATACCCACAGACGTCGTTGATCTGAGTTGAACTCGTGCAGAGTAGCCAAGTGCTTTGTGAAAGAACCAAACAGGAAAACAGCGACATTTCTCCTAAAATTCAACACAAAGGACCTGAGAGTACTAGAGGGTGTAATCACAGAGTGCAACGTCTTTGGTCAGCATATGGCTGCCATGGGGGTCGTCAATAGCCCGATTTGCCTATCCTGTCTTGAGAATGACGACACTGCAGAGCATTTTCTCTGTACCTATCCTGCATTTTCCCGAATCAGACTTAGGATATTGGGTTGCGATATACTGAGTATGGATAAGATTCACACTCTTCCTCTTCCGGATCTCTTATATTAAAATTCATCAGTGAATCCAAGAGATTTGTGGAAGAGTGACCACAAACTAATTTATCCGTCTTACCATCCACTTTTTATCTTTCCACTATTCTTTGTACTGAAATCTATCCGGGTGTAGTACTTTGGTCTACTGACTGAGTACTTGGACTTGTCCAACCACCACACATCTAATCTAGGGGCACACAATAGATCAATCTGGTTGCAGGGCATAGGCCTTAGCCCAACCCGTACAACCATTACCAATACCATTAGTTCACAAATTTCATTACGCCATCTGCAAAAATTATAATTATTCCGATAGGTTGACTACTTTTGTCCTATGTAAATTAAAGGTCTTTCCGGACCGACTTTAGCAACTCTTTATTAGCTTAATTTTAATTTATTTTAAATATTTTGTTTTTCTTTTTGTTGCTTTTTTCTCTGGCTGTTAGCCCGAACTCACCTCCTTCAAACTCCCTCTCTGTTTTTATTTTTTCTTCAATTTACGTCACTCAATTTAGAACTTAAAATATAATAAACTCAAACATATTTTCAACAATTCATTTTCAATCAAAATTTATGTGAAACTTTCAGTTTTACACACACACACACACACGCAAACACATGTACGTAAGTATGTATGTGTGCTCATGAATGCACTCAAAACAACTCAATCATGTTAACTCATCCAAGGTAACAATTCAGCGTGCTCTTTTTGATAAATAATTTCTTGAGGCCTGTAACCGGCAGAGATGCAAGCAACATTTCAACGCCAAAGAATGCTGAAATAGAGGAAAGCAACAAATTGCATCAGCAATACAATTTGGAAAAAAAATTTTAACTGCCAGCAAACAACCAATGTTTCAAAGTTCCAACCAGTTGAAAGTGTTGTTAACTGAAATTGAAGTGTTGAGATGGCCAAGTGACAACCACAAAAGGACAGCGACAACGCAAAGCACAAAATAATACGTATAAGTGGACAGCAGTTGACAGCATAAGAGATTTTTTTCTTTGCTTTTGTTTTAGTTATTGTTGTTCGCCACTTTTTTCTCAAATTTCTATTTCATTTGCAGCACTTTTCTTTTGTGAATGCCCCTTTTTTAATTTTGTTTTATTCACTCGGAATGCATGTTTGTTGTTGCATTTTTGCTTTCTCTTCATCTTATACAGCACTTTTCAAGTTTTCCTGTGAATTTTTAGATTGCGGACAGGCGATGGCCACAACTTTATAGAAAATTCTGTGCTGAAAGGGTATTTCAAGTATGTCGCCCCAGCTCTTGGTGATTGTTACTTTTGTGACTTGCATGCCCTGCAAGAAATCCGGAGTGAAATGCCTGCTTTTTGAGCTGGGCAATAGTTGGCGACTATAAATTGGCTTAGGTGATTTTGGTGGAATTCAACCAAGTAAACTAGTCACTTTTCTTTCTCGCGCTAACGAAGAGAGGTAAAGTCCCTTTACTTTCCCATACAGATTAGGCTTTCCTTTCTGCCGCCATCCCAACAGTTTTTGCATTGAATTTGTTTTCTTGACATCAGCAGTGTTGTTCGCATACATATACGGAGAATGCTGCTGAAGTGACAGTCCTTATCCGTATAGAAATCCGGGTTGTTCCGGTTATGTAGACGGACTGTCGTGCGAGCGCTCAACATCAACAGTTTACTTTACCACGGATATACGATACCTTCCTTTGAGATCCTGCAGGCATGCAAAATGCTTAAGAAACGTAGGACCGTGGGAGATATCAACATTTTCTCCGATAGTCAAGCGGTGGTCAAGACTTTTACGACGCCGTGATGTAGATCCAAACTAGTCAACTCCTGTAAGGAGGAGATCAAATCTCTTTGGAGTGCAGGTAACATTTCTATGATTTTCTGGTTTCCAGGACATAGGAACATATAGCGAAATGAAATTTCTGATGAGCTTCTTCGAAAGAGGACTGAATTGGTTTCAGAAACCTCCTAAATTGGCACCGGCATCCCCTGACTGTTGTTAAAGGGCAAGTGCACACCTTATTTCTCAGGAAAGCGTAGACAAGATGGAGTTCAATTTCTTCATGTAATATTTCGAAAACCTTTTGGACCCAGTACAGTAGAAGGAGGACTCAGAAAGTCCAGAGGACTCCACGCCATTCAATTTTCAAACTCGTAGCTGTACTTACCGAACATTGCCCGATCGGCACGGCACACACGCGAAAAAGCTAGATTTACCATTTCATCCCTATTGCAAAAGCTGTTAGGACCTTTCAGAGAAGGAGATTATTCAGCACTTTCTCTGTAAATGTTCAGACTTGGCAGCTAAACGATTAAAGTCACTGGGCGCTCCTTTTTTCGACAGCCTGGTGCAGTGCGTCAATGTCCATTTTGGTTAATCTTTTCCATTACATCAACAGCTCTGGCTGGTTGTCGATATTTGACTGTTGGAGGTCTCATAGTGGTATCATAACGGCGCTTTAGTGCTACTTGGGGAGTGCCAGAGGGGTACGTCAACTATTACAGCAACCTACAATATCTTCCTGAAGCTCATGCATTTCACCAATTATCGTCAGTAATGCACCAAAACTCTTACTATCAACAGTGACTTGAATATCAAGACGCGCACATATTGGTAATTTGCTTGTTTACAGGACTTCGTTAGATATTCGCACACAATGACATGTCCTTTCGTCTCTCCTTTTTAGCCTATATTATCGATAACAGACCGTCAGAGATCCGGCGTACGCAGTACCGAGCTGTTAAGCGTGAACCCAGAACAAGTATTAAGACTCTTGCTTAGCATAGTAAAGGTTTTTTTTAGAGGTTAGGTTTTCAAGTTGGCACTACTTTTTTCGTAGATGGTCTTTTCGACAGCTGTCACTTGATTTATGCTCAGTTTGGTTTACCATTTCATAATGAATAGACTTACACCTGAACAACGTTTGCAAATCGTGCAAATTTATTACGAAAATAATGCTTCGGTTCGCGCGACACATCGCGCGCTGCATTCAATATTCGGTCGACATAATCGCCCATCAGAGTCACTAATTCGATTAACCATGGATCGGTTTCGCACCACGTTTGCTCTAGTGGATAATACGCATCCTCAGAGACGTCGTACAGTGCGCACCGAAGGCGCTATTGCTGCTGTGGAGCAGAGTATCGAAGAAGACCCGAATGAGTCCATCCGCCATCGCACGCAGCAATTGGAGATGTGCCCATCCACTTTATGGAAGATTTTGCGGAAGGATCTTGGTTTGCGGGCTTACAAAATCCAACTCGTGCAAGAATTGAAGCCGAACGACCATCAAGCGCGTCGCACGTTCGGTGAATGGGCCCAAAACGAGATGGCCACCGATCCCGATTTTCACAAGAAAATTTTGTTCAGCGATGAAGCTCACTTTTGGTTGAATGGGTATGTCAATAAGCAAAATTGTCGCATTTGGAGTGAACATAATCCACAAGCCATTGCTGAGACGCCGTTACATCCTCAAAAAGTCACTGTTTGGTGTGCTCTATGGGCAGAGGGAATCATTGGTCCATATTTCTTTAAAAATGAAGCCGGCCATAATGTTACAGTCAATGGAGAGCGCTATAGAGCCATGATTAATGACTTTTTCGTGCCTGAATTGGACGATGTTGATGTGGACGACCTTTGGTTCCAACAAGACGGCGCTACATGCCATACAGCCAACGCAACAATCGATTTATTGAAGGAAACTTTTGGTGAGCGCATTATCTCGCGCCGTGGACCTGTGGCGTGGCCTCCAAGATCGTGCGATATAACACCGCTGGACTATTTCTTGTGGGGCTATGTGCACTCGCTTGTCTACGCAGATAAGCCCGAGGACGATTGACGTCTTGGAAGAGAATATTCGGCGCGTTATTGCTGACATACGGCCCCAATTGCTGCAAAAAGTGGTCGAAAATTGGGTCTCTCGGCTGGAATTTATTCGAGCCAGCCGCGGCGACTACTTACCCGAAATCATTTTTAAAACATAATGGCAAACCCTTATCTTTATAATAAAGCTAAATTCTTTGCCATAACATTAAATTATATACGTTTTATTTCATCTTGAAAACCTAACCTCTAAAAAAAACACCCTTTAAATACAATACATTTTTCATAACGTTTGCATCACAAGCTCAGTGGGGCTTCTGTCTGTAGTTTCACTACTAGAATCCGACAAGGGTCTGTTATTCATCGGTATAGTGGACTAGATTTTCCAAATATTCGAGTATGTAAATCATCGAATGACTTGCAGAGTGAGCACCAGTCTTGAAGATATAGTCCACAGCTTCAGGTGAAGCTGTCCATAAAAGCAAGACTCAAAATGAAAATTAAATAGACGGAGCATATGCGTATCAAAACTAATAACGCCGAGTTGTTTACAATTGGAGATGAAGTAATTGCTGACGTTGACAGTTTTTGCTATTTGTATCATATCTTCTGGGGGTTTTCTAAGCGTGCGACCTATCAATCGCCGCTTTATGCAATTGATTTGCCATAGGATAGGCTCCTCAACGAAAGATTATTGCCTCTGAGTGAGGGTGGTGAAGACCAGCTCTGTTTATAATATAACTTCCGTACAGACTTCACACATGAGCTGAATATTTGGAGGTTAGTGCGCCTGAAGACTTGCGAACTCGCATTCGCATTTGTTTAGCCTGCAATTGACACATTCATCTGATCCGCCGTCTTTAGTGATAGTACAGCCGAGGGAGCAGAAGCTTTCGACAAATTCCACCGGCCACTTGCCAACTATTATAGGGTCTGCTTTATTGTGGTTGACTCTCATAGCCTTTGTCTTGGCGATGGTGACCTCCAGTCCGACAGTGCGTGACTAGTCTGTCCGCCTTCGCTTGCATGTCAGTGAATTTGTGAGAAGGGAGGCAGATGTCATCGGCAAAGTCAAGGTCCTCAAGATATCTGGTGAAACTTCATACGATGAACCTTTTGTGCACGGTCAATGAGCGCATAACGTCGTCTAGAAGGCATCCTTGCCTTACGCCTGCGTTGGTGGTGAATGGGTCGCTGATATTACCGTTGTGAAGCACTGACAGCTCGGAGTTCTCGTAAAGACCTCTCATGAGGCTGATTATCTTAATGGGAACTCGGACCCCTTCTACTCAACGCCAGCCGTGTTGGGTCTAGTTTGATTGTGTCGAATGCCTTCTTGAAATCGACGAACAGCATGTAAAGCGGAGAGCGCCACTCAAATGATTGTTCTAAAGGCTGGTTAAATTTCAAGGGCCGATATTGAATGTGAACCACACCTAACGTGAAGCTTTTTTTGCATTTTATTCGACATTTTTCAATTTCAGATTAATTCAATTTGAACTATGGAAAGATACTCAATCGAGCAACGCGTTAAAATTACTGCGTATCGCGCACTTCGTGAAGAAAATCATCTTCAGTGATGAGGCACATTTTCCCCTCAGTGGATTCATCAATAAGCGGAATTGCCGCATTTGGGCAAATAATAATCCAAGAGTGATTGCCGAAAAACCAATGCACCCACAAAGAGTGACTGTTTGGTGCGGTTTATGGGCCAGCGGCATCTTTTGGCCGTAATGTTCGCTATCGTGAGATGATAACGAACTTTTTATGGCCCGAATCGAAAGATATGGATGTGGACGATATGTGGTTTCAACAGGACGGTACCATTTGTCACACAGCTAACGAAACAATGGCTCTTTTGCGCGAAAAATTTGATGGCCGAATAATCTCACGTCGCGGCGTTGTCAATTGGCCGCCAAGATCATGTGTACGTCATCAAAAGTGTACGTCGATAAGCCAGCATTCGGCACATTAATGGCATAGAACCTCAATTATGCCTCAGCGTCATCGAAAATGTTGACCATCGGATGGAGGTGTGCCGCCGAGGCCGCGGCGGTCATTTGGCCAATATTTTGTTCCATACGTTATTGAGCTATACCAGTATTATCATAATAAAGAGAAATTATAATAATTTTCTAAAAAAAATTGTTCTTTATTCAAAAGCAACACCGGCCCTTGAAACTTAACCACCTTTTACTATGATGCGAAGAGTGTTGGCTTGGTCAACACAGCTTCAGTGAGAGCGAAATGCAGCTTGTGCGTCCCTTAAAGAGCGTTCGATACATTTGAGTCTGCCTTGAAGAATTAGACGCCAAAAAAGCACCAACAACGAAATAAAGACGATAATATATGGATACTGTGAGACCTATGACTAGAAATAAAAATGTTTGGAAAACTTTTGTTAAATCCTTAAGCTCCTAAAGAAGTATGAGTTATTCCATACCAAAAATAAATATCATTTCTGTTATTGTACTGATTGCCCTCCTAACTGTTGCCACTTTGCTTCATTTAATCCCAAGGCATGCAGAATGAAGGTTTTGAGAAGTCCTAAACGAGCTAACTTTTCTTATTCCCTTCGGTTTCACAATCGCTCTCGCTTATTCAGTTTATATAGCCCCACTTCCTTCCATTCAGGATTCTACTTATCCCTATAGTTTTATTTTTCTTTCCTTCCCAACCAACGATGCTAAGGATTATACTTATAGAATATAAGAAGTAGAAGAATTGTACGTATCGTAACCGAGGCACAAATAGGGTTATAATGGCTAACGAAAGTAAATAAACATAAAAAGTTAGGTTAATTTAACTCATTTTAATCAGCACAATAGCAGATTTGGTTGGATTCACTGTGAGCCAAGTAGCGGCCCGCGAAATGCGCAATCTTCGACATTCTCTCCACCATGATTTGATACCTTAAGTATAAGGCATGAAGCTGAATGAATAAAACTCTGACTAAAAAGTTTATATTTTACTGAGTTAACGATAAACTGTACATTTACGTTGAAGTTGAGTTTTAGATAAATTTCCGCATTTCCAGATACTTTACTGAGTTATGTTGCGTTATCATTTCATTCATATAGCACACAAATATGTCATTTTCAGCCGGACTACAAAATATTTAATAAAAAACACACGGCGTTTTCCCATTAAATTGAGTTTATGGCGCAGGAGCCACACGCATCAAAAACACACTCCTCTCCCTTGACTTTTGAACAAATGGTAGTGAGAGTATCATCCGCTTCGAGGTGATTAAATCTTGAACAATAAAATACACAAAGAATACAAACTTATATTGGAATAAAATCGCACATATTTTTATTAACGAAATTGTCAATTGTCCTTGTCAAAATGCTCCTGTGCCTCGGTGCATTGTCCTGAAGAATCACGACTTTTTCCCTTCAGCTAATTTAAAAGGTTACAGTAATTCAGAATTTATTATTTTACCAGTTTGTAATTAATCTACAAACAACGTTCCTTTCACATCACAAAAAAGTGATTCTTCCTTCTTTTTTGGCCAGATTTCTGGAAAGAAATCGTTTCGGAGCCGAAGAACCAGGGTCAAACCATTCTTAAGCCTCTTATTTTGATTTAGGATCATTGCGATAGACCCAGGTCTCATCCATTGTGTTGAATCGGAGCACAAAATTCACTTTATACTTTCGAAAATCCTTTAGATATTGGTGAGGAAGACTCATTCCAAGTGTTTTTCTTTCATTATCAGCGAATGCGGCACCAATTGCGCAGAAAATTTTCTGAAACCCAATACTTCAGTTAAATTATTGCTTCCACTGCCCCATGAGATGCTTAGGGCTCCGACTAAATCTCTTTTTCGTCACTTGACTATTTTCCAATACGATATCCTGTATTATTCTACTATTTCACGCGTTGTTGTTATTGGATTGTCCTCAAAGCTGCCACCCATCTTTCTACTGTACGAATTGATGGCGAGAACTCCTAATACACTTTTCACATTCATTCATGAATTTCCTTTGCTTTTCAGCCTTCCAAAAATAAATATTCAATCATTGCACTTAACTTGATTTTATTCATTGTAAAGGGTTTTCCAATAAGAGGTGTTATTTTGATAAAAGATCAATGGTTGCGTTGCTTGTGTGACACGGAGCGCCGTCCTGTTGAAAACAAACGTTGTCCAGATCTCGATAGCGTAATCCATTCATCGTAACTGCTGCTCCAGCTTCGTTTTCGAAAAAGTAAGGTCCAATGACTCCGCCGGACCATAAACCACACCAAACCGTCTAACGTTGATTTTCTGAGCCCCACATCCGACAATTTTGCTTGTTGACGAAGCCACCGAAGTGGGAAAAAAGGTGGACAAACCTGGGTTTTCTTCAACCCTTTCGGCAACAACAGCAATATTTTCGGCTGTTCTTGGGCGAAGTGCACGGGTTTTATTCTTTACATCACTAATTTGTCCCAACAGCTCGAATTTTTTCACCAATTTCTGTATTGCGGTCCGACAAGGCGCTTTACTATGGCCCAAAAATGTTCGAGTTTTACGAACCGTCTCTGCCAAATTTTCACCATTTTATAGTGAATTTTAATAGTTTCAATGCGTTGTTTTAGCGTGTATGTTATTGGAAAACCCTTTAAAAGATGCTGTGAGACATAGATTCTAAATGGCTTCTAAACAAAGAATGAATTGACGGATTGAAATGAAAATTCACATGCGTTCATATGAAGAGTGCACCAACAAAACAAACCGCACAACTTATTGAACAACCTAGTAAAAACGAGAAGATTGGAGGTAATTTTTCCAATAGGGTTCTTGGGTAGATCGGGCGTGACTACTATCAGACTAAATTTATAATTTTTTATGGTACTCATTGATATTTCATCATGGAAAGACATACGCCTCAATAACGTTTATATATCGTATGATTGTATTATGAAAGTCTACGCTCTGTGAATAGAGTTCATCGCGCGCTGAGGCCAACTTATGGTGTACAGCGATGAGGCTCACTTTTGGTCTAAGGGCTACGTCAATTAGCAAACTTACCATTCAAGAATAGCCACTACATTCACTAAAAACAACCGTTTGGTGTGGTCTATCAACAACATTTGATGCCAATAGGACGGACATTGCGGCTACTTGCCATATAGCCCGTGAAAGAATGAATGCATCGTCTTTTCCGTGAGAAATTCATCTCTCGTCTAGGACCAGTGGATTGGTCACCAAGATCGTATGATATTACTCCTTTGGACTTTTATTTGTGCGAGCCTGTGATGTTTAAATGCTTCGATTGAGGCATCAAAAGCCAACACTACTAAGCTATTCACGAGATACCAACCGAAGCCCTGCAGCGAGTCATACAAAATTGATGTTTACGGATGGGCGAATTACAGCGCAGTTGCGGCAAACATTTGAAAATAAATATCAGGATTGGCTCCATACAAAAATAATATGTTTCTGGCTCTCTTTAGTTTTTAAATTTTATGAAAAGATAATATTTAGTCACGTCCAGCATCATAATAAGTTCATGTCTTCATTAGATTTGTATGAGAACTTACTAGGACTAGTTTGATATTCCCTGCAGGATATTTTCACACGTATAAGTCTCGTGTCTGTTTGTGCACGTTTTGGTCGCACTTAGTGTGTTGCAAACTTTTGTGAAAGTGTCCTTCAGCACAGGTGCAAATAAATAGGTATCTACTCTGAATTTCATCACCAAGACGAACTCGACGGAGAGAAAGTTCTTAATTTCTTGGCAGCACAATTTCACCTCATTGCAATTGAATATGTTATGAGTATAAAATTGGGTGCAAGCAAGCGCTGCTGAATACAATTTGTAAACATACATACACCTCTGTATATCTGACATATCGAATTTTAATTATTTAGTGCAATACTAAAGCAGTGAAAGGAAAAATTCTGGCACTTTCAAGTTTAGCAATAGTTTTTTGTTTAACAAATTTCACAGTTTGAAGGCGTCTCTTCTCAAAAATGATAAGCAGAAAATTTACAATTTACAAATGAGATTTATTTCATTTAAGAATCGAAAAAGTATTATATATTTAAGACTCATTACAAAAACTGTAGATTTTAATATAATAACATAAAATTAATATATCATTTGTTTGCCGACAGTGTTGGGTGTATTCTTTCATATATAAGTAACTTCTTAAGAGTAAACTTAGAGTAAGATAAATCAAAGACAAAGCAGAAGAATAAACATTAAATTGAGATAGCGTCTTCGAGGATATAAACAGTTTTTGCAGAACCCACGAAAAGCACTCATTACAACGGAAAATGTGTGAGGGAACATTGAAATTAATTTAATCGAGCAGATACGGACAATCTACTCAGCCCACACAAATACCGAAGACAAAACACATCGACAAGAGAACACGCCTAGACTAGAGGAGGAGATCAAATCTCTTCGGTGTGCAGGAAAAATTTCTCTGATCTGGGTTCCAGGACAGAGAAACAAAGAGGCAAATAAAATTGCTGATGATCAGAAACCTCCTACCCGATATCGGCATCCCCCTGACAGTTGTTAAAGGGGAACTACAGAAATAATTTCTCAGGAAAGCGCAGAAAAAATGGAGCTCCATTTCCACATGTACTATTTCCAACACCCGTTGGAACCAATATGATATCCGAAGGACTCAGAAAGTCGTTTGAACTGCTCGCCATTTCCAAAACAATTTCCAAACTCGTAGCTATGTTCACCGGTCACTGGATGAGCGGCATACACGCGCAAAATCTAGGATTACTATTTAACCCCCATTGCAGAAGCTGTGGGGACCTTTCAGAGAAGGAGACAGCTGAGCATTTTCTCTGTAAATGTCCAGGCTTGACAGCTAGACAACTAAGGTCACTGGGTGCTCCTTTCTTCGACAGCCCGAGGCAGTGCGCCAACCTAAATCCAATAAATCTCCTCCATTACATCAATAACTCTGGCTGGCTGTAGATATCTGCCTGTTAGAGGTATCATAATGGTATCAAAACGGCGGTTTAGTGCTACTTGAGGAGTGCCAGACCGGCACTTCAACCATTTCAATTACCTACCTAAGGGCATTAGATTTATTAGTAAGCAACGAGACCGATAAGATGGCATGGGATCAACGAATTTCATTGAGCGCAAAGCAAAACGCACAGAAGCTCTCTAAACAGACTCTAATCTATTAATATAGATATCGTTAATGAAGAGTAACGAATAGTAGCGGACCTAGGACAGTACCTTGGGGAGCACTAGACGAAGCAATGAATGCATAAGACGATACATTATCAAAGGAAATTAAGCACTTAAGAAATTGAGAGCGAAAGCCGATGATATATGAATACTAGCGGTTGGCGGCAACGAGCTCGATTCAAACAGAAAGTTACAAACATCGGTATATGAAATTATAAGGAGGACCAAAAACTGGAATATTAAACTAAACGATAAGAAATCTGTACACGTTGACTTCACAAGCAAAAAGAATAATTATATCTGGATGAAAATATCCTCCGTTACAGTACCTTATTTTAATACTGCTAATTACTTGGGAATGAGAGGGAGATGAGAATTGCAGTACAAAAACAAACTTTACTTATTTACAATCAAGTTTTAAAGGAGTTACGACGCTCAATTGTGGGGATGACCCGCTGCATCAAACTTCGAAATCATTCAACGCCAACAAGATAAGGTTCTCAGAGGCATGATCAATGTTCCAGGGTATATAAGGAATACCAATATGCACAACGATCCGTCGGTGGAAAAGGCTGTCAACATTATCTCTGCTTTTGTTACAAAACATTAACAAGGCTGGAAGAGCATATAAACGCAGAAGCTTTAACACTTAGAGAAGCCACATAGGCAAGAAGACTACGAAGGGCCAAGCCTCGAGACTTTGTGGCCAACGCGTCATAGTTACGTCGTACAATTTTAATTTTATTTGTTTGTATGATGTCAAATAATCATACCGAAAAAATTTTACTTGTTAGCTTTGCTAGTTGTAATACTACGAAATGTTAACCTAGTTTTTGTAACATTTCAATAAAAAATAAAAAAATAATGCGTGCATCAAATGTTGGTTATACAGGGTGGGTCTTATAGCGTTTGCTTTTGGAACCACCTATTTTTTTGAGAATGATAACACAAATGACATGTCAAGTGTGTTCATAATTTATTTAAATGTTTGACATTTACGAAATAGGACGCTATACGCTTGAAAAAAATTGAGAAATATTGAAAACCTGTTTCCAAAGTGGGGAGTCTTCTTCTTCTTCCGCGGTTATAGTAAATGGCGAGCGTTACCGTGACATGCTCAACGAGTTTTTGTTCCCAAAAATTGAAGAGGATGACATAGACGACATCTGGTTTCAACAGGACGGTGCAACTTGTCACACTGCCAAAGTTACACTCGAACTTTTAGCTACCGTTTCTGAATTCCGATATCAATTGGCCGCCTCGGAGCTGTGATTTAAGCCCGTTGGACAATTTTTTGTGGGGAGCCGTTAAGGACAAATGCTATGCGAACCATCCAGAGTCGATTGATGCTTTAACACACGAAATCGAAGTTGCCATTCATGAAATTGGAGCCCAAACAATCGAAAATGTGCTTAAAAATTGGGTTAATCGAATGGCCTACTGTAAAGCCAGTCGTGGCAGTCATTTCAACGATATTATTTTTCATGTATAAATAATATAAAATATAGTACTGGGCCAAAAATGATGCCTTGAGGTACACCCACTTCATTTTCTTAATATTTGAGTAAGCCTGATTTTGTTTCACTCTAACATACCAATCAGCAATATCGAGTAGCTCGATGTCACTGTTGACAGTTATAATTTCGGGGTTGTAAAAAACTTCGTATATTTAGGGATTAGCATTAACACAATGCAACACATAACAATGTCAGCCTTGAAATCCAACGTAGAATCTCTATTGCCAACAAGTGATACTTTGGACTAATTAGGCAACTGAGCAGTAAAGTCCTCTCTCGACGAACAAAACTAACACTCTACAAGACTCTCATCATGCCCGTCCTAACGTATGGCGCAGAAGCTTGGACGATGACAACATCCGATGAAACGACGCTTGGAGGGTTTGAGAGATGGAGTCTGCGTACGATTTTTGGACCTTTGCACGTTAGTAACGGCGAATATCGCGATGAGCTGTATGAGCTTTACGACGACATAGACATAGCGCAGCGAATAAAGATCCAGCGGCTTCGTTGGCCATGTCGTCCGAATGGATATAATCGCTCTGACTATGAAAGTATTTGGAAGGAAGGCCTCTTTTGCGTTGGAAAGCTTCAAGTGGAGAGGGACTTGGCTTCACTTAGTGTGTCCAACTGGCGCCGGTAAGAACGAGAAAGAAACGACTGGCGCGCTTTGTTAAACTCGGCCAAAATCTCGTAAGCGGTTATCGCGCCAATTAAGAAGAAGGAAATTTAAAAGAATATAAATTTCTAAAAGTTTTATTTTAAAACAACATCTAGGCGTTACTATTGTAGGCCCGTGCGTGTGAGTACATTTTTTAACTTAACGAATTCAAAGCAAAAAATAGAAATAGTTACGGATTAATTAATACATCTACGTACGTGCAAAGCCATACAAGAGCTGTTGAACTTATAATTTATTGTAAAAAAACTTGTATACCTTCACAGCCTATGCAAATTTTTGGGTACTTTTCTTTACTTTTGCATAAACGTAAAGCATTTTTAATGTCGAAATGATTATTTTATGTAGTTTTTAGGTCAGTTATACACAAAAGTTTTGTATAGCAGACATACATATTTTTCGTGGTATTCGTAAGTATTTACATATTTTTTACTCCGGCTTAACAAAGATTATAATTTATAGTTAAATTCATATGTTGAGGGTTAACCGAGTAGAAAAAAGCCTTGGCTTGAGACAAATCAAGTTTTGTATACCCAGCACGTATTTTTCGTAAAATATCCTTGCGATAGTTGAAGTCATAAAAAGATTGATTAAAATCTTTATGTAAAAAAATTTAACCTGCATATTTTTGTGATGGAAAAGTTTAAAACGTAGTCAGTCGATAGATTTCAAATATTTTTACGTTACGTTGGGTTGAAATCCATGCACACTGAGACACTATGAAAATATTGAATATGAAAAAAAGTGAGAAAATGTGGCCAACATCAGACCTTTAACCGGCTCTCAGAGAATTTGAAAGAATTAGGTGATTGGGTGACGTAACCGGAGTTCCGACAATAGTTGGTTTACAAAACGACTAAGTTTGTGTTGGTGCTATACGAAAGAAATCAACACAACCGCCTCGCCCTCCTCATATTATTTCGTTCCTGTCTTTCATCATCTAATCTATCATCCTTTGAAACTATTCCACGCCATTAATAGCAAAAGAAATGTGTTTAGCTTTATGGAGAGAAACGAAGATTGAGAGTGTTTTGCTGGAACTTCTCGGAGAGCCTAATGAAATAATAAATGACTAGATGCGAAGAAATCTCTCATTTTATGTGAGAGTGCGCCCAGGAACTCATTTGAGCACTTGGCAGTTTTGCCAATCCATGGGCTGATAAACAGCTGATAGACGAAATGGCGAACTATCAGAAGAAAGGAACCAAAAATAACTAATGAAAACAATTAATTTTTGCGCTAATGAAAAATTGTTATAATTATTTGTTTTAAAATGAATTCAATTAAAACGAAAAATATTATTTAAATTAAAGTTTTGATCAAAGTTTGTTTTTAAAATTTTCACAAAGCCTGTTATTACATTTTCTACTTCTACTTTTACATAATTGCTTTTTTTTCTCAAGATGAGAGGCTACCAGGCTTAGCCATTACTGGGCGAAAACATTTTAGAGGTGTGCTGGATAACACTCCGTTATTCGGTTCAGAGCGATATATTCAAAAAATCAGCACAACCAATGCCCGGTTTGTTTACGAATGCCGTGAAAACAAATGTGTGAAAGTAATTTACTTAAAGTGAATTTTTGTTTAATTAAAATTGATATTTTTATCGAAATGAAGTGTGCGGTTTTAAATTGTGTTAGTCACATTTAGCTCTTGTGTGTAACTCAAATATAGCTGCAAAATGCACGAGTTATACTGATTCTTTTCTTTTTCAAATCAAGCAATTTTTTGTTTGTATTCAACTAAGCACATTTTACTCTTTTTGTTATGCATTTCGTTTTCATTTCATTCCCCTATCCCAAGTGACGTGGCAGCCAAAACTTCCCTCACAATTTTTGTTTTCGCCATAGCTATCAAGCAAACCTTGAAATACTATCATCCTTGAGCCATTTGTTGTCCTACAAACAAAATTGCAAAATTGTGCGAGCAACTTCGACTCCCACGCCACCGGGGACTCGGCAACTGAAATATCCTCGCTCATTTCACACGTGTTCACACTCTCGTCCAATCAGACGTCATTCAGGCCAAAACGAAGCAACATGAGAGAATATTGGCGAATGTTTTTCGGGTACCTCCAACATAATCTAATTTTTTTCGTAAACTAGCCCCTGTCATAACCATCATCAACATGGCTTCAGCGAGCCAATCAGCTGGTTCTCTCAAGTTCGCTGAGAGCTGGTTAGCGGTCTGATGTGAGCCACACTTTCCGAATTTTTTTCACCGCATATGTTTTGAGAGCACCGTCAAATTCAATCACACTTTATTGAATACATTTTGGATATACCTATATATGCACAATATTTCTACTGATGATGGTATTGGTTTATGTAATATATGTAAATGTGTAAATATGTATGTTAATATTTTATGCTTTACCTTTGGCAGTCGGAATTTTCAAAAAATTATATATTTTTTTTACATTTTCTTCAAGTGTAAAATCTTCAAAATACTGTGTGGAAATTTGAAGTGAATCCGACAAATACTTTTCGAGTTATTCAACAATTAACAAAGGGCGCTCAGGCGCTCCGGAGCGTTCGAGAGCAAGTACTGGATGCTGCATGTACGAAAGTGGCATATATGTAAGTGCGCTAACGATAACCCTCGAGAAGGTAGAACGCTACGTAGGCAACAACAAAACGTCATTTTGGAAGCTGCTATGACGGAAGCTACATCTCTGCATAAATCAATAGCAAAACTTTAAATGCGTTTTTCTCAAAACTATGTTTTTTGAACTGGTGATCACTGTAGACTTTTGGAGAAACGGGCTCCACAAAAACAGCGATAACTTTTACAATTATTATTATTTTTTTTTTAAATTTTGTTAGAGTGAAGTCGAAACATGGTGTATTAATACCAAGTCTTTCTTTGTGTAAAATAAAGTAATTGACTAACACCTTAAAGCCTAAAAAAATAAAATTCAATTTGAGTTGTGTTCTCTTTAGTTTGAGATAATTTGGTTAACTAGTTTAATGGTTGCTCTTCTTTAGTCATTACTTTTATTTTTACTTTGCTTTACCTTTTCTATTTGTTGAAACTGAAAGTTCCCAATTTTTGTTTAAAATATGCCCAACTAACGTTTCTTTCGGTGCGGCAATACCATTGTACAGATCCGTAAGTAAACTCATTGTCAACTGCTTGTCAAAAAATGTTCACCGCTGAGATCACTTGGTTCCGACATGCTTTTTCTGTAGCATCGTTGCATAAAGAATGATTAAATTTCATTGGATAATCGTAGCAAAAAGTATAAGTATTTTGAGATATTTGCCTTTGCATTGCATTTTTATATGTAGCTAAGAAATCTATTAAAAATATTTGTTAATGTAAATTTTCTGTCGATATTCTATTGTTTTTAATACTGCCATAAAATTCTAATTTGGCATAGTAGTCCCGCCAATAGGCTGAAGCAAAAAGACCAAGCACTCACACCATCAAACCCCAAAGTGGATGTTAAAAAAATAAGTAGAAGACAAATATTTATTTATAATTTTGTACAATGGGCATTACTGACAAAACCTATTAAAAAGGCACGAGAGAGGCTTTCGCATCTAGTCATCTATGGCTAAGGGGTTTATTTAATCTAGCTTTATAGCTGATACGATTTCTTATCGCACGTCAGTATGGGACGACTGAATGTGTTTGATAAATTTATTGAGATTTGTGGTTCGGGGCTCTCTTGAGATGAGTCGCTCTTATTAGAAAAGCTTTTTGCTGCGGTGAGAAGCAATGCATGCGAGTAGTAAGCACACGAGGGTGAAAGGAACAAGTGGTGCAGTTGCTTGAGAGAGATGAGAAAATACGAAGAAGAAAATATTACACAACAACACACGAATAAATTGAACAAGTGCGATGTCACACACACAGCGATTTGAGAACATTTTATTCTTCTCTTTATCGTGATATGCACTCAGTGTATGCTTTAAATTTCCCATTTTATAAGCACTTTTGCTGAGATGCAGCGACCTGCTCGACAAATGAAATCATCAACAAAAACTCGCTGCATACGAGTACTTACAAGCTGAAACGAATTCAAGTGAAAATTGCATGAACAAAATGCGTTTAACAAAGCTTCAGTGCACAACAATTTTTGAATGAAGAAGCCATATATATGAAAAATTTTAAATAATGAATGTAACTTAATTGAAATAACACAATAGGAGTATTAAACGAAAAGTATTTGAGCATACATCATTTTAGTCATATTTTTATATAGGGCTTCCGAATATCTAAAAAGTATAAATTAATTTTGTGTAATTGAAGAATTTATTCCAATTTTAATTTATTTCACAAGTCACAAAATAAATACATGTATGGTGTTTGTGAAAGTCTAGTCTAGGAAAATAATAAAAATATTTTGATGTCACTAAAAATTAAAGTAAAATAAGATGGTCACCAAATGAAAGCTGATTAAAAAATAATTCAACTTAAGAATAATTTTAATGCAAAGAATATAATAGCAGATCTCTGTCTGAATAGAGCAGGACAATGACACACGAGGTGCATGATTGTATCTTCCACTTCCTCATCAAGACAACTTCCAACTTCTACAGAAGTCATTTGCTTGCACACCCGTCCATTAGGCGTGCCTACCTACTAAGCAATGTCCCGTTATGATTGAAATCAGTGTACTAAGATTGTGATTATTTTGGCTTAGCAGAGATTCTGTGCATTTACCATTTAGACTCGGCCACAGTTGACGGGCGATTTTGCAGGTGGGTTCATTACGCCCTTTTCGTTTGCCTTCCTTACGATTTCTGCAAGGCTGAATAGTCTACATGTTTGTAAGAGTACCCTATGTCATTGTCTATGTATGTACTCATCGGTCAACTTGGTGCCGAGTCTCGCTAGTTCATCGGATCTGCAGTTACCCTCAATGTCGCGATGGCCAGGATCCCATATTACCCTTAAACGAAATGACTCAGCAAACTCGTTAAAAGATGTGCGGCATTTCATGGCTACCTTGGAAGTTGTCCACTGTTTTCTGAGGGATCTTATCGCCGCCTGGATAACAGTGAAAATGTAGGTGTCATTTCCAGATATCGCATCACACGGTAACAGTGTCGCGGCTTTCATTATTGCCCTCACCGGTTCAGCCTGAAAGACACTACAGTAGTCGGGGAGCCGAAAACTGAAGGAAATCCTATGATGCTCGGAGTATATTACACCATCCACCGTGCCCTCGAGCTTTGAGCCATCTGTGTATACATAGAAGGGCTCGCCCTATCTTACCACGTCCCGTTTCCACTCTTCTCTTGAGGGTAGGAGGGTCGTGAACGTTGTAGTGGCAAGTATAGGCGGGACTGTATAGTCCACCTGTCCGGGAGGTCCCAACGTGCCATTTTACCGTGGCCGTCTGTGTTTGACCACTTACTTAAAGTGCTCAGCCTTATTGGTGCATTGCGCGCAATGTCCTTTCCCTGCAGGTCTACCGGCAGGAAGTTTAATGTCGCATATAATGCTTTCGATGATGTGGTTGACATCGCGTTAGTTATGAGAACAGATGCGAGTCTTTGAACCTTCTCAAGTTGTTTGATGTTCATACCCTTCTCAAAGGCGTTCCACTATATTACAATACCATAGTAGAGAATAGGCCTAACCACTGACATATACATCCAGTATATCATTCTGGGTTCCAATCCCCATTTCTTTCCAAACGCCATTATAGAATTGCGTACTCTATCCGGGACTGTCAGCCCCCAATTTACCTTCCTATCCAGTGCAAGTCTTAGATATTTCCCCTTTTCTGTTACTCTAAGTGGTTTCCCTCCTAGGAATATGTGTTTAAGAGTAGGTATTTTATATTTCCTGCTAAATAGTATCAGACCCGTTTTTTCCGGATTGTCTTCAAGTCCTCGACTTTTGCACCGAAGTGATGATGATTTAAGAGGGCTAAATAAAATCTTGTGGGCTATTTTGGCAGTCTCATGGCGCTTGACGAAACGAAGACCAGTTTTATGCAATTTTCTTAGCTTATGCACTACGTTAAACAATTATGGTACAGGGTTGCTCATATTCGACGAACCCATGAGTTTTTTGGGCCCATTTCAATCGACGAGGCTTGTCCGCAGGCAACAATCAACGAGCAAATAAATGCGGATAATTCGTTGTAAAGTGGTCCGAGCAATGCCAAACTGCTGAGAACGGCTATTTTGGGAAGTCCTTGGCGACGTCTCAACACTGGTCTTGGTCGGTTTTGATTTGGCCTCTTTGGATTAGAAAGAGCATCACCAGTCAAAAACCTTTCGTACAAACGTTTAATGGTGTTCTTAGAAGGCGCACTTTTCACATTATTTAATTTTTTATACGCACGTTGAATTTTCACGATTGACTTCTTTTGTTGAATATAAATTTCAACAACTTGGGAGCGCTTGCGTGGCATATACTGTGCCACGGTAAAAATCTGCTTGGACTGACAGTTCATGTGTTAATTTTGGTTTAAAATGTAAATTTCATATGGCTTAAAAATCGCGTTGATTTTTAATAATTATTTGTTATTTCCATATAAAAAATAACTAACATTCTTTATATGGAGAAAATCCACAAGACCAAATTAAAATTAAATAATGAATAAATAAATTGCCAAATTTGTCCATCAGTAGTTTGCCCAGGGTAGGAAAATTCCATTTTTTTTAATAGCGAGGTTTATATTTTACAGAGCTTTACTATAGTTATTGGCCGAATTTCACTAAGAGCATATTAAACAGGATTCCAATACGAAGCTACAAACAACTTTTGTATGCACAAAATTATATTACAAACCGTAGTGAACTAATGCGCATTGGTGTATAAAAACTAAAAATTTTCAATGCCATAAAAATTAGCATTCCGTACCCTTCAAGCAAAACCCAATGAATACGGCGCGTGATTATGTTTTATGTTACTACAAAACGAAAACATGTAAAACAACTACTAATAAAGAGTTGAAATATAGGACATCTACAATTTTTTTAGTGAAAGAATTGGGAAAAAGGGAATGAGCTCATGTGAAGTTCATAATTTATTCATTATTTGTATTTAATAACTATAAAGTTGAATAGATTTAGTTAGGAAACAAGTAGTCAGGTGTTTGTGTCATTGTGATTTATTTTCAAAATTGAATGCGAGAAGGGCTGGAAGGTTGAACACTTTATCTAATATTTTATTTTTATATACAGAAACAGATTTAAATAAATTTTTCGTATATTTGGAATAGTCTTAGGTTTGCTAAAGCCAGACAAGACCAGCGACTCGTACTGCCAATGCTGTGGCCCCATAGACTTCATAACGTTTGTTATAAAGGAAAAGTTAGAAAAGAAAGAAATGCTACTGAAACCTTAATGAAAGGGAAAAAGGCACAAAAAGAACTCTTCGCACTATTGTAAAAATTTGTTGTTTCTGATATTTCTGGATGTTTTCGATTCAATCCACTTGCATCACCGAATGGATATGATATGGCTGAGTGAATTGCACCAACTATCTCAAAGAGGGCAAACAGATAACCACTCCAAAAAGTAGATATGGAAACTAATGGCTAACTAACTTCGCGGACCCGAAGCCGACTGCATATGAGACATTTATTTACAAACTGTACAAATTTTGAAAAAAAAGATGCGTGTAGCGTAGTACACATAACAGAAGTGAAACTTTCAAGGCAAAGAAAGAAAGAGGGAGAGACCAGACAGAGAATGAGAGAGAGAAAGAATATATATCTAAATAAATTCACAACATTTGCAGAGAACACAAATAAACAAAATTTACAAAAAACGGAAAAGAGTCGACCGGTGTAGGTAAGCGCCGGACACAAATCGTGGCAACAACGCGCACTACTCTGAGCGTTTATCACCCGCACAAACGCAGCTATTCCAGGACCGCAGTAACGGCACAAATTACCGCAAGGCAATACCAATAAAACCGCGGCCGGAATGGATAGCACTTCAGAGTACGCTCAAGCACTAGCCAGGAAACGGAAATAAGCGTCAAAAAGTAGGCACAAAAACAAAAGCCAAAAAATTGGGACTAAAAAACGCCCCAAACAGAAGGCACTAAGGAAATATAAGCCGAAAAAGTAGGCAGCAAAAATATATTTCCTACAAGTTTGCACCAACAAACAAACGCCAAAAAGTAGGCAGTGTTATTTCTCACTAGAAATTAGCAACCACAAGGAAAAACTCAGGAAAAATAGCCTAACGTGTATCTAAGATTTATATAAGGTATAGCTCTCTCTCTCCTTTTCCTCTACGTTATATCTTTTTTCTCTCTCGCGGAACGAAAATGCCCAAAACGTTGCATGGTCTTGAAATTTTACTCTCCATTCTCGCTCGTCCATCGACACCTAAGAAGTTTCACTTCAAAATTAATCTACACATTTTCCAGCTTTTGATTTGGCTGACATTTTTTTATGGACTCCATTTAAAAAAAAATATTTGTAGGATAATTATTTATTTATTTAAGAATAGAGACTTTTAATTTATTCTTCAATAATAAATAAACAACAAAATAATTCAAAATCAATTATTGTTTATACAAAGTAAACTAAAAAATTGTCAACTTAGAAAATAGTAACAATAAAGATAGATAAATATAGAAGTAATCAGATACATTAAGAGCAAAGAATGGATTTTCTGAAAATAAAGAAAATCAAAATTTTGAAAATTTTCAAAAAATTTGTTTAATGGAGCTATAAACATTTTTTTGTTTTAGTTTAGCTAGAAACATTAATTTGAAAAAAAAATTTACAAAACTCAGCAACAAATTCCTCTTAATGTAGACAACTTAAATACTTAGATCAGAGACCGCAACTTTTATAAAGCTTTTCTATAAAAATATTTTAAAATTAGGTTTTGGTCACTGGTTTACTCATAAACTAAAATTCAATGTATTATTTGTGACCTTTTTTACCATCTCTTCAGTACAGTTATTTTTCTGGCTTTCGAAATACTTTAGGGCAGAAAAATAAAAGTCCATGTATGACAAAAAAAGTTTTAGAACTTTATTTTATGAGTTAAAAAATAACTGACTTCTTCTTAGCTTTCTTTTCATAAGCGACAAATATGATTCTTTGTCGGTCAGGAAGAGCTTGATTTGTGAAATAGGAAGAGACTCGAGGCCCCATTTGCACAAGATTCAGAAAGATGTTTAAACAGGACTATCGGAGTAAAATAAAACTACAACCGGACAAGAAATATGGTACAGCTATGCCGCTTTCTTCAATGTAGAGACACCAAGCCAACAATGTGCATTCCCAATCGAAGAAAGACCAATGATTCGCTAACTGCTCGTCGAAGATTTTGTTCACGTTACAATATTTGACGTTTACGTGATGCCCCAAGTGAAAATTTGATTCACTCATGGGCGCAAAGATTCCGTGCAACAAGTTCGATGACAAACAGCTCCCGGCCGAGGTCCAGCCAGGCATCGAAAACAAATGAAAATATTGAGCTCGTCACTACAATTATCGTCCGCGTCAATCCGTTTGCAGGAGAGCGGCTGCTCTTGGACTTACCAAAACTATTGTACATGAAATATTGAGGACGTCACTCCGTAAAAATGCAAATCGTGCAAGGGTTTAAGCCTAACTTTTTCAATTGGGGTCAAAATTTCTGCGAGCTAAAGGTGACAGCGATTTCATGCGGTAAGCACTATCTTTCGGAGTGATGAAGCCCATTTTTATTTAAATAAGCAAAATTACCGTTATGGGCCACCTAAAGGGCAAAACCCACTGTTAAAGCATCAGTAGCCACTTCACTGTCCCAAAGTGGCATTGTCAAGGAATGGAATGTCTTACACCTTCCCACCCGCAAAATTTTTAAAACAGAGAAAAATTAAGAGGCGTAACCTTTGGCGAAAATGCTGTAGTACTAAAGGTATTCCGGAGTACAATTTTAACAAGCTTGACAAAAATGCACAGGAAAAGCTGATGAGACAAACATTTTTGGGCAAGAAGACTTGTGTCAAAACATATTTTTAGTCGAAAATGTATGTATGTAACGGTTGTATTTACCTCAATTTGATAGTTGATTCCATTTAGTTCGCTCTGAGCATTCAATTCATTTTAATGATTGATAAATAGAGTTGGGAAATATAAACAAAGTACCGACTGGCATTTTCATGGTTGAGTGTAAGCCCCGTGGCATTTACACCGAACAAGATCCATACAGAAAGGTAAAAATGATAAAACCACAAATAATAAGAACACAAATACACAACTGCTCCAATAATGACAACAGCAATGCCTCTCACAATCCTATGAATTAATGATTACACTGGTTTACAGCAAAAACGCGCACCAGAAACCGAATATCCAATTTTTATGTAGAATCGCTTGCTGATTGCGAAAAACGAGTTAATTTACTTTTACTTTGGGATATTCGCAATTTATCGTTATTTAGTGAAAAAAGAGTCGTTTTTCTTAATCAGGTATGTCTAGCGAACCAATTGGATAATCTTAATACGAATACGAAAGATGTAATGGCAATAAAATTTTAAGTTTGTACTTCGACCTCATGGGCTTTTGTGCCCTTTACTCATCATAGTAGTTCATTCATACCCAGTTTCTTTAATAAACCTAAAATAGAGCTGATGGTTGGGCTGGTGTATGCGCCCTTCTTCCGGCAACTTCTGGCCAAGATGCCTCAAGCTTCTCCGCGCTGCAGCGTCACATTCAAGAAGAAGGTATGTTGGAGTCTCCAGGGATTGGTCGCAGAAACCACAGGAGTCAACGCATCATATTTTAATCCTGTGCGGATGACTGCGCATTTCGCAATGACCTGTGAGAATGCCCATGAGCATTCTCAATTTATCCATAAGGAACGACCATCCTTGAGTTGTCTACATCTGCTTTGATAGTACCCCTCCAGCATGGTTTTTGCCTGGCGTAGCCCCATAATTTCGTGTCAGCTAATATCTCCTAACCTCTTCACTTCGAAGCTTCCAATTTGACTTTATATATGTACGTATACATTAACATATTGCGACCTGGGTATTTTCATTCGATCATTCAACTTGAACTCAAAGAAGTTAATGATGACTTTAATCTGCACAAAAAACTAAAGGATGCTCCTGAAACTTATAAAAAATCTTCGAAAATACTTTAACAAACGAAAACTGCGAGTTAGTCTCTAAAACAAATAAAAAGCATACAATTTGGGAAAAATATATACGCATTTTTTTACCGACACCAAACCTAAAGCCGATCATATAGATCAGAATCAGTAATGCACCGCCCTACCCATAACTGTAGAAGAAATAAGCGAGGGTATTCAGTCATCTAAAAAGAACAAGGCGACGGGCCCTGACGAGCTGCCAGCTGAGTTACTTAAAATGAGTGATGATGATGAGCATCGATTTTTATACCAAGTACCAAAAAACAAAATGCAAAAAACTGCTACGAATACAGGCTTATAATAATCAGGAGAATCGGAGGATGAATCACAGGCTTAAAATATTTTTAAAAACTATTCACAATCGAGTATTAAGCAATATTAAGCTGCTGCTGGTGTTTCGGTTCGGTTTTAAAAACGGTTTGGGACCGAGAGAAGCCTTATTCAGTGTACAGGTTTTAGTGCAAAATTGCAAATAGTTTTTTTTTCTTTTTGCTTCTTGGATTACGAAAAATCCTTCAACACAGTGAAATGCGATAAGCTGTTGGAAATTTCGCAGTTACTGGATAAAGATGAAAAATGGCCAGTTCTATAAAAAATCTTTACTGAAACCAGACAGCAGCAGTAAAAGTTGATGATCATCTGACCAGCGAAGTAGGAATTTTTAAAGGAGTTAGACAAGGTTGTATATTGTCACCCCTACTTTTTAACATTTGCTCATAAACAATTTGTAAAAAGGCTATCAACGATGCTCATGAGGGTATTAAAGTCAATGGCGTTCCTATAAATGACATCAGATACGCCGATGATGCCACCCTATAAGCAAACACTATCGAAAACTTAAAAAATTTAATAATAAGTAGGTGCAGTGAGGATTATAGCATCAAGTTAAATGTAAACAAAACTAAGTTCATGGTGGTTAGTAGGAACAATATATACAATAAAATAAAATTGAGTATTAATGGACAAAATATCAAAAGAATAAGAGAGTTTAAGTTTCTTGGTTGCCGAATTAAAACTGGAATTTCTGCCCAGAGGTTGAAACGAGAATAGAAAAAGCACGACAATCGTTTTCCAAGTACAAAAAAGGTCGTACCAATCATCACTTCAACTTAAGTCTTAAAATGCACTTAGTAAACAGGCTGGAAGCATTTAGAATGTGGCTCTTCAGAAGAATATTGAAAATTCGCTGGACTGATCATATTTCTAACAGTGAAGTGCAGACCTTTAAAAACTATTAAACAAAGAAAAACAGCGTACCTCGGTCACATTATGAGAAATCCGAAATAGTATCTATTGCAACTTATTTTAGAAGGAAAAATATAAGGTGTACGGCACTGGGAGAAAACAAATATCTTGGATGCGAAATATACAAGGGGAAGTAAAAAATAAACAAGACTGGTGCCATAAAAATGTTTTTGATGGCGCCATCTTTTTAATGAGTTAGTGTGTTGGAAGCTACATCCTTAGCTGACTTCCAGTGAAAGCTTGGTGGCATTCGGTTAAGAGGAAGTGAAGTTATTGAGTGTAAAGTGTCAGTATGTTTGTGTCATCAGTACAAAAATAAGTTTCGAACAAAACGCTAACATCAAATTTTGTTTTAAAATCGCTAAAACGTTTACCAAAGCATTTGAATTGATAAAAAAAGTTTATGGCGATGATTGTCTACCTCGTGCCAGAGTTCATGAGTGGTTCAAACGTTTCAGAAATGGTTGTGAGGACATAAATGTCAGTGAACATACGGGGCGCCCAAAATCAGTAATCACCGAAAACTAATATACATCAAAGTTTTTCGTAAATTTATCAAAAATGAACGGAAATCATCGTTGAAATTCATGGAGTCAGAGTTGAATATCTTCAAACCATCGATTTATCGCATTTTAACGGATGATTTGGGCTTCCGAAAGGTCTGTGCACGTTTCATTCCGCCCAAGCTAACTGAAGACCAAAAATTGGACAGAATTCAACATTTGAAAGACCTCATTAAAGAAGCGAGGAAAGACGAGAACTTTTTTTACCACATTGTATAATAACTTGTGATGACTAAGTGTCAAAGTGCCGAACGGAAGGCTCCAGACGATCCACCATGCAAAAATCGTGTTCGGAAAAGTCAAAAATCCAATCGATGCAAATTTTTTTTACCATCCCAAGGGAATTGTCCACAAGAAGTTCACGCCAATGGGAAAAACCGTCAATGCAGTTTTCTATCTTGGGGTTTTGAAGCGTTTTTTGCATCGCACTCGTCGAATTCATCTTGAATACCGCGAAGGAGGAGGATGGCGCTTATTGCATGACAACGCACCATCTCTCTTGTGACTGATTTTTTGACCAGAAATCACATTTTAACCATCAATGACTTCTACCTAATCGGAAAGTTGCATTTGACCAAGAAAAGAACATGTTTTGCTTTCCTAGAGGCCATCCAAAAGGCTTGTACCGACATCCTGAAGGACATTCCGGTCAGTGAGCTGAAACACTCTTTCGAAAAACTTTTAGGTCGCGCAAAACAGTGTTTCGAGGCCAGAGAGGACTAATTTGAACAAAATAAACTCGAAGTTATCAGAACAAAGCTCCTGTCGTTTCTATTTTAGCTCAGTTTTGTTTATTTTTGACCTCACCTTGTACGTAATTGAGCTGGTAACGAAGAACTTGGAAAGAAATGTTTCTAAAATCTTATACTATAAAAAAGGTTAAGTTTTGAAATTCATATATATATATTTAAAAAATGGAATCTATTTGAACGGTTATAATTCGTAAAGTAATAAGCAAAATAAAGAAGAAGATTCACAACTTTCTTCTTTATTCATCGATCTTCTTCGTTGATAGCTCAAATTTTTGCTAAAAAAAGGTTTTAATATAGAAAACATAAACATTTCTTTTTAATTTTTCTTCTGTTAGAATTTTAGAAATTTTTTCATAAATAAACCTAATAATAACACTGAGCAACAAAAAAAAAACTTTCGGAAAATATCTTGGAAACCAACACTTGTTTTAAGACAACTAAAAAATGCTGATTACAAATATAGAAACCGTTTGTCTCTATCACCCACCGTTGTTGAGATATTTGGCATTGACCATTTATATATGTTTAATATTGTATCAAAGCAAACAACTCGCAGGCAAGTCACAGTAGAGCATATATCGCTGAATAGAGTACTACTTAACATAAATACACATAGTTTAAGATATAATACACTTGTAAAATACATAGGTATAACGTAAAGTTCCTTAAATTGAAAGTTAGTTTGGTTTGAATTTCTTGGCTGTAGACTTGCGTTTGTGCTGACAATTTAGCATGTTGCGCTGAAGCATCCAGCAATAGTCGGCTAACATTGCTGCACTCCATCGACTTTGATAGCGTGACTCCATCACCGAGTTGTCCTGAAGGAAACGTTCACCATGTTCATCACTAACAGAACCTAGGTTTTCTGGAAAGAAGTCGAGATGTGAGTCGAGGAGATGAATCTTGAGGGACATGTTAATATCTTAAAAACCTGACGTGATAGAGAAAAACGGTTTTCAGATTTGTAATCAGCATGAAATACTGCTTTAGAAAATGTAATCATCAAACAAGATATTTTTGGGTTGTTATTCAGTGTAATCCTACACCTAACGGAAAGTGTAAAAGTATACATTTTTTGTGGAAAATTCTAAAATCTGTTATTTGCTGGTGGTAAGATATACGTGATATAGAGGAAACACTTTCTTTTTAGCTGAATAACGGTAAATTTAGAATATCTCGAAAACTTTTGCGTAAAAAAAATTATCTCGATTTTCGGAATCAGCGCTCGACTCTACATAGGACTTGGATAGTGACATCTGGCATGCAAAAAAAAACTACACATTTGTACACCAGTGGTATCTATTACACAAAATTGTGTACTGTAGACTCATCGACAAATACACAGAATAAATTGTATCTACAGCCAATTAGTGATACACTTCCAATCGCTAACATACACGCATGCACACATACATGTGTGTGTATGTCCATAGCTAAAAATCTATCTACACATAGAATATTGTATTTAGTTGTATTGTAGATTCTTGTTTCATTTGTGCAATGTTATCCAATCGCTGGCGGTCAGAGAATTTCAATTTGTGTTAATCTGAAATGAATGCGCGTGGCACAAGCGAAGCCGCAGGTCATGCAACGTATAGCAGAACATGACGCCGCACCAAACATGTAGCAGAAAAGCGAACAGATTTTGTATTATTTTATATGGACACATTTGCGCAAAAGTTAAAAAAAAAAAATGTGCTTAACAAATGCCAGAGGTGCATTCGGTAGATGGTCGTGTTGAACATACGAGTGAATTGTCTAGAGGCAAGTTTAGAAAAGGCGCAAGCAATGCCGGACACACCCTGAATAGTCGCATATTTAAGATTTAAAAAAAAATAAAAAATTACGAAGGTTGCTACTTGAGCTTTAACAACTTCTCACTCCTCGTGCAATACATTTTCACGCCCAGTGATGTTTTATGCTCATAAGCTCAATAAAATCCATATACAAATACACTATTTATAATATATAATTTTCACTAATTATAATAAATAATCGTACTTACTAATTAATAAATATGGATTTTTCTTATTTTAGTTATTTAATTTGTGACTCATGAATAAGACGTGAAATTTCCTTTATCACGTTCAGCACAATACTAAGTTCGCGCTTCACGTGGAATAGCTGTAAAAATCCCTACAAATTGCATTGCCGTGAAATATGCATGAAATTTCATTTGTATCTCAAGGTAGTACTCAATTTACGCCGAGAAAACACCGCGTAACAGCCAGCAACACTTTGGCAAACCTATTTAAACTGCGCTTAAATGTCATTTAACATTAGACGCAAACTAGCGCTTCGATAAAGGAAATTTCAAATGTAGCAAATCATTGCAAAAAGTAAGTTTACTTAAAAATAATAACGTTAACAAATCAAATTAGCCGTTCCTTTCTTTTGTGCATAGTGGAGAGCACAGCAGCCACCACGAAGAGGGTGAAAATCCAATTGAACGGCGAAAAGAGGAAGATTTTATTGGCGGCTGTTAAAGAACTCCAAGGTGAATCTAATGAAGATAATATCAGTCGGTCAGCTCATTTGATTTTTTTCTTTCGTTGCATACATTAGGATACCAGCATAAAATGAAATGACGAAAAGCCGTTCGCTTCGCACTATAGTTGCATGCTTCTAACACCAACTGGACGTCGGCTGCTCAACGCAATTCGTTCTTTTTTTTTCTTTTGACGCGATAGTCTCATCTACAAAATGTTGTTGTTGGTCTAGTTTCATCACCTTCAATCAATACGTCTTGAAGAATTGCCATGTATTTGGGGCAATTAAGCGAAAGGGCCGCAGTAACTGAAGCGCATTATCCAGCGCTTGATGCAATACCGGTCAAATTTCCAATAAACCTGGAAAGTTGTAATGTCTAAGTTATTATAATAAAGGGCATTTAATTTGCTCATTGCCAACATTTCAGATGAATCTTACAAAGCAGAGAGGAAGAACCTCAGAAGCTAACTGCTAGGCTAACAAAGTAAAAAAAAATCGAAAAGTGCGTGCGATTTGGAGGTCCTCAACTTTGCGCGTTAAGTGTCATAGTTTGAATAGTCCGAAGACATGGCATTTGTAAGAAAAACGTGTTCGCAAAGAGTGTAAGCAAATATTTTTTATATTTTTTTGTGTGTCAATATACCTACATGTGCCCTAATTTGAATACTAGGTCACGCGTTAGCAATTGCCGAATTGATGCTGCAACTGGTATAAATGAAGATATCTTGTCAGCGCGGGAATAGAGCTGCCTTAATTTCAAGGGTTTGTAAGATAGTGAGTTATACCAGTTTAATGAGGGACAACCATACTCGCTAGTGCCGAATCTCTTGTTGCTTACGCATGCAAATTTTTTGTTAAGTTAGTTGACAGAGAAGTGACGAATAGAATAGGCCTATTATAAAGGGTTTTTCAATAAGGGCGGGTATGTGTTGAAATGGAATAAAATGGCGTTTGCTGTGTGGCACGTAGCGTCGTCCTGCTGGAACCACATGTCGTCTAGGTCCATATGGTTCAATATGGGACATAAGAAATTGGAAGGGCGACCATGTCTACCGAAAAATGGGCGCAATGCGCGCAACGTTTGCGTTAATGAACACTCATTTTGATAATAAAGTTTTATCATTTGAACGTGCTGTTCAATCGTGTAACTTGCCATGATGGTTTGGCATAAACAACTGAATAATAAACAAAAGATTTGACAGATGTCACCAAAACAAATGGGATGCCACAGGGCGCAAAAATTGACCCGCGCCAATTGAAAAACCCTTTAGAACATTTTCCAGCCTGGATAGTCTAGGAGCAGTTGTCAGCTAGTATAACTTCCGATATTTTTTAGCAAGAACATCTTAATGAAGGGCTTCCCTGTTCTATTTCCACGCACCGATACTTTCACATGGGCAAAGCACTCCAATAATTCTAATGCAGCCTTGCAATCTTCAGGACAGAAAATTATTGAGCAAATGAACAGTGTTTTTTTTTGTTTTTCATTTTTTGGCTTGGGTTAAAAATGCCTTCGCACCAAACAGCAACCGTCGTTACCACGTATGTTGTGACTCCCCTAAAAACAAGCATCCTCCTCTCTTGGATTTTTTCCTCAACCCCGGAACTGCTTCCGTATTGCTTCAAGGTGGAGGTCCAAGACGGCGTCCTAACAAGAACACTTACTTACTCACCCTGCGTTCAGAGTTTCCATTTCACGCCTCTTTTTTCTGATAATATCCTCCACGAAATTTCCGGCGGCACGCCATTTTTCTTCGCTTATCATCATTTTCTCAATTATTTCTTCAGGTGTTAATATACCAAAATCTTGTTGCAGAGATGTTCTCTCTGTGTTTCACCTCTCGCGTTTGAAGATGGTTGTTCCGCACCTTCATACTCAGTACCTCCATATTGGTAATGCGAGGTAATAGGCGAGTTACTGTGTGAGGTAATAGTTAACTTCACCGTGCTTTCTTTCTACCCACTTTTTTAAATCGGGCATTAGTCTCGCTCTCCATCTACCGTACTCCTCAGAGTTGTTGCCAAAGTGAGAGAATTAAAGTTCTAGTGTCGGATAAGCATGGTCCTGGAATTCTCGACATTTTTCCCTGCCATCTCCATTTGCCATACCATTCTAGTATAAGAGAATATCTATTGGTATAGTTACGCTGATATCTAAAGCCCCTGCTTCTGATACAGTTCTGTATGAGGAAGCTACTATGACTACTACATTTAACCCTTAGCGATTTCGCATCCGTATAGAATAATCAATTTAAAGTGTTCATTAAAAGTTTTCGCTTGCTGCTCACTTTGGCAGCTCTTGTGCCAGCATGATTTATATGCGCCCAGTAAATTAGTCTTGCATTTAATTGCACTTCTAGGTATTTGACAACTATTTTTGTGGTTAAAGGAATACGTTTTCTCTGGATACTCGGATTATCACTTGATTTAAGGCCGGCGGGCCAATTAGATGTCCTAAATTCAGTAGTTTTCGCGAAGCGTTGTAGGATGAGAAAAAAAACAATTAGCCAAATGAAGTTTTGGGGATAGTTTAATATATATTTGAACTAAAAAAAAAAAAAATGTGTACAATCTCCAACAATATATTGTAAGCCGAGTTATCAATAGATTCCCAGAGCGCCTGTATCCAACTTCTGTACAAGATACAACTTGCAATTTTCATCTGGAAAAAAAAAAAAAAAAGATTATTAATTTTGATGTAATTATCTTCGTTGTGAAATAAGAAAATTGGGAGAAAGACGTAAAATTCGAATTTTTTGGGAAGGTAGAAAAAAAAGTGGTTTTTCAAGGAAAAAAAAAACTCTTCAACTGGGTAAAAAAGTCGCTTAAAAAAGTTTTTGGATGTTTTTTAGTTCACATAGAAGATAATTACATCAAAATTAATAATCTTTTTTTTTTGTTTTCAGATGAAAATTGCAAGCTGTATCTTGTACAGAAGTTGGATACAGGCGCTCTGGGAATCTATTGATAACTCGGCTTACAATATATTGTTGGAGATTGTACAAATTTTTTTTTTTTTTAGTTCAAATATATATTAAACTATCCCCAAAACTTCATTTGGCTAATTGTTTTTTTTTCTCATCCTACAACGCTTCGCGAAAACTACTGAATTTAGGACATCTAATTGGCCCGCCGGCCTTAACTTCCTTTTGGTTTCGTCAGTGTTCCGAGCAGTTATTGCAGCTGCAATGTCGGTATCCAACTAGATACATATCCTCAGACATCTCTATTCGAAGACTTTCATCGTAGCTTATATTCCAGAGTTCATGTCCGAGTATTGATTGAGTATTGATCCTTCGCCCCACCTACTGTTATTTGTTTTGTCTTGCATCCATCGCGGGTTTTGTATAAGAGTGAGCGATTGCTTAGATAGCTTCGAGTAATTTTCAATAGATTATTCGGGATCTTGAATTGTGTCTTTAAGGTTACGAGCATATCCGATGAGGGAGCTGAAAATCACCAAAGAAGAATTAGTGAAGGGTAATTATTTTATTTTCATTTACTTTATTTTTATTTAATTTTACTTCATTTAACATTTTTTTTTTATTGTAACTTAATTTAATTTATATTTATTTACTTTATTTCATTCAATTGGATTGAGTTGAATTTATTTTATTTTGTTTTATTTTTTATTTATTTTCTGCCTTTTGTATGTTTACATAACAAATCGAAATACGAAGATCGTTTGAAAAGTTGTTGCAAAGTCAAAGAAATGGCACTACTGATCTGTATCGAGATTATGATTGGTTAGTAGCATCTCTTAGAAGAACACACACCAAATTTCAGCCAGATCGGTCTATTCCTTTGTGTTTGGCATTTTTTTGATAACAAATCTTGAATCTCTCTTGCCAACAAGTGCTACTTTGGACTAAGTAGGCAACTGAGTAGTAAAGTCCTCTCTCGACGAACAAAACTAACACTCTACAAGACTCTCATCATGCCCGTCCTAACGTATGGCGCAGAAGCTTGGACGATGACAACATCCGATGAAGCGACGCTTGGAGTGTTCGAGGGAAAGATTCTGCGTAAGATTTTGGACCTTTGCACGATGGCAACGGCGAATATCGCAGGCGATGGAACGATGAGTATGAACTTTACGACGACATAGACATAGCGCAGCGAATAAAGATCCAGCGGCTACGTTGGCTGGGTCATGTCGTTCGAATGGATACAAACGCTCCGGCTTTGAAAGTATTCGATGCGGTACCAGCTGGTGGCAGCAGAGGAAGGCCTCCTCTGCGTTGGAAGGATCAGGTGGAGAAGGACTTGGCTTCACTTGGTGTGTCCAATTGGCGCCGGTTAGCACGAGAAAGAAACGACTGGCGCGCTTTGTTAAGCTCGGCCAAAATCGCGTAAGCGGTTATCGCGCCAATTAAGAAGAAGAAGAGGAAGTTGTGAAATGAGCTGCAGCACTAAAGGTGATTTTGAGGAGAAAAACTAGCTTCGTTTTCAAAGAACTAACTCTCAAAATATCTCTGTTGGCTACAATTCTTGTATTAATTGAATTTCGTAAGGATTCAAACGCAAATCCCTAAGTAAAATCCACCAAATTATCATTTCATGAATGCCTAACTGTTGAGAAAATGTAGATGTCTTGAAGATTGCTCAGCAACACTTTGCGCTACAGCAGCAATATTCTCAACTGGACGTCGGTTTTTGGTCGGTCACTCCTTTTTCTATACTCGACAAAACCACTTCCTTGAAACTCGTTTACCAACATTTGAATTATCGACTCATTCGGACGACTATTTCCATAAAAAAATTACGAATTTTGCGATATGTTCTTAAAAATCAACGATTTTCATAATAGATTTTAATAACTTTAACGAGTTGTTCTATTGTTTAAGTATGGTTCCATGGGTAAAATTGTACATCTTAAAGTCAAATAAGGCAAGGAAAAGGTACGGTTCAGGAATTATTCACTACTAACATCGAGGCGTCACTTTTGAAAGAATATTTGCAAGAATATTCAAAGTAAAACCTTTTTCTACGCTACATTAAGGGGGAACGCCACTGTGGGAGGTAAAAAATAGTCGATTTTTGGAAATTTTTTTTTATGTAGGAATGATTATCCGAGGATCGGACAAAAGGAAATTTATTATATATGTATTTAACTATGTTGATGTAAATTTTTATTAAAAAACATTGAAAATTGACAAATTTATGTATGTAAATAAACATAACGAGTTAAAAAAAATGACGTCATCTGGTGGTAGCGACACAGCAATGAATAATCATCTGAAATCAAAAAACCAAAAATTATATTAATCTACACAATAGTGGCTATCGTTGTACGTAGCCGTTTTTTTTTTTTTTTGATTTTTTTTTCTTTATTTTTTTTTTTGTTTTTGACAAAATGGTTGTGATTTCAATTTCGATGTGTGTTTTTCACCATTTTTTTTATTTTCAACAGGCCCAAAAAAAGGTTATTTTCAAAATTTTGAAAATTGGCTACGTACAACGATAGCCAATGCGATAACAAAAATTTTGAAAAAAAAAAATTAAAATCGGTTCATTAGTCTTCGAGAAATCGTTGCCACCGTATCAAAAAAAGTCGTTTCGACAAAACACGCGTTTGAAATAAAGCATCGTGTCGTAAACGCTACGGGGCCGAACCGACGGGCGGTCACTTAAGTGCACATAGAATCGGGAATAAAGCGAATTTCGACAGTGGCGTTCCCCCTTAATACTCTAAAGATAACGCAATTAATTTTGCATCTCTGTCATTCATTTTAGAATTTCCCAAATAATATTCGGGACCTTCAATCGCCCCAAATTACATACCAAAGATTGCCATCTGTTAAATTTCTTTGTTATGAATTGAGCTTTCAGCTACAGATAAAACCAATTTGACAGCTGTCAACTACTTTTAACCCAAGCGCATTCCTTTTGTATTTAAAAGGGCAAACATCTACACAGAAATATTCACCAATTCCAAGAGATTTAATGTCACTCTTTGGAAAATCAAATTTACTGCAATATCGTTTTAGAATAATTTATGAATTACATAAATAAGTACAGAAATAAAAAAAAAAAATATCCATAATTTCCTATCAAAAGCGCCTCAATCTAAAATATGGCAAAATTTTGTTGCCTTTTAGCTTAGCTGAGAATTTTAGTCGTTTAAGCGCTTAACCAGCCAATGCACAAAGTCGTCTCTAACGGAAATTGCAAGCTATACACGGAAACCAAAAACAATAAAAAAATCAGAAAATTCCAAAAAAAAAAATGGAAAAAAACAGCAACCAACAACAAATTTAAGTGCAAACTGTGTTGAAGAAAATAAAAATGCGGAAATCATTGTATTTTTAATGGATAAGCTCAGGTCGTGGCCAAGATTACCGGGCGGGCAGACAAGTGGTCAGCAACAGCTAAGCTAAGCTGCTACGGCATTGCCAAAGCAATGATTGTGATCGGTAAAAAATAGCAAAACTCTATCAAAGAATGGCTTGCGGGTGCAGGTCTGGTTTGTACGCCGCGGTAAAAGTTTGCTCAAAGCGGAAACACACAATAAATTGCTTATTTATGGGTCAGCTTTCCGCAATAAGCGTACTTTATTGTTTTTAATCAACTCGTTGCAATCAATTTACTAGATGTGCACCCCCTCAGAGAGTAGGAGTACAAACAACGAGAAAAGCTAACTGAAAGCTACTTATAGCTTTGAAATTTGAGACCAATGTACACTGGCGAGCATAACTGGATGCGAGATGGTTTTTTTAACGTTTACAATGTTTTTCGAGTGAACATTTTTTTTTTTTTTTTTTTTTAATATTTTCAATGCTTCAACCAAAATCAAGTAAATAAATCTCTCAAACTTTATACCAAATTTGAAAAAATTTAACAAATCTTCATTTAAATCTAGAATTTTTCATCTGAATTTTTCGAAATTTTTTAAGTATGCGCAAATATGTGTCACGAAATTTTAGTAAAGTAAATGCAAGTTTTAAGTAGCTAAAAAATCGGATGGAAGTTTAATATATTTGTTTTTTTTTTTTATTATTGTTTTTTTTTTTAATATTGTTAATGTTTTACCCAAAATGATATATATCAAGCATCATACAAAATTTGGAAGAATTCCACCAGCCCTCATTTAAATTAGGAATTTTTAATATGAATTAAAAAAAAAACGTGGCTCACGGAAATTAAAGTTTTAACTAGCGAAAACAACCGGGCCGATTTTTGATTTTTTTTTTTTTTTTTGCTGATGACTTGCACTTGTTTTTTATTTTTTGTTGATATTAATAATTTTTTTTTTGCTGGTGGCTCTGACGAGGTCCGCACGAAATTAGTTTTTATAAGGAATAAACTGCAAAAACTCATCAGAAAAAAAAACCAACGCAATTTTCCACCATTCAAAGCCGCTGTAGTGGTTTGGAAACACTAGTACACCGCAGCTGAAAACACGATACGGTCAAGTGGAGTTCCGAGTTCCATTGCCATAGCTATATACCATAGTACGGTACTAGATCTAAAGGTATTCACTTCAGTGGCCCCGTTTCAGTGCTTAATCAAATGCAGTACGAAAAATTATTGAGTTTGTTAAGCCTGAAGCTCTCACTGATTTAAGCAGTAGTGAATCGGATGAGAAAAATGCGCTGGCATACCCACCATGCGCGGCAGACCAATATTGAGATCTCACTTGCTCTTTTAGAGCAAGAAAATATTTTGACGAATGTTCAAGATATAAGGCGATCGCCGTAGCCGAATGGGTTGGTGCGTGACTACCAATCGGTAGTAGCCGGGCTTTCGAAACTCTGGGCGTGCATCACCAAATAATTGATTAAGTTTTTTCTAATACCGCTCGTCCCTCGGCAGGCAAAAGCAAGCCCCCAGTGTGACATGAAAAAGCCCTTCCTAAAAAATATCTGCCGGTCGGAGTCGGCTTGAAACTGTAGTCTCTCCATTTGCGGAACAATACCAAGGATGCACTCCACAAATAGGAGGAAGAGGAACTTGGCTGTATACCTAACAGAAGTGTATACGCCAATTATTTATTTTATTTTTTTAAGCTTATACACTTTGTCTAACGCTGTTCTAGTTTGCTGAGTCCCTTCTGAATAATAGGATTTGTCCAACTCTGAAAAATAGTCACGCGTATCCGCAATCACCTCCACGTTGGAAAGAAAAATCTTTTTTCCACAAGCCATTTCTTACAATGAAAGAACTAATAATAGACCGATGGATCCGCGAAAGCCAAGTCTAGAGAATAGGGTGAATGTGAAATGAGTTGGAACCCTACTTCTATTCATTTTGCGACCACAACTGCTGAGGCGTGAGCTGGTGCGTTGTCGTAATGAAAAAGGAAAAGCACTCGACTTCCTTTGATTAAAATGAATGACAAACGCAGAGAAGTACGCCGTTCTGGCTGAAACTCAGTGCGTGTTCTTCCAAAGGATGCTATTAACTAAAATTAACCTCGATATGCGCCAGTAGTGTCATCTCTCTGACGTTGCACGGACTTTTCACACGAACCACTGCATTCAAATCTAATTCAAAACTAATTCAACTTTCATACTTTATTGAATACTTTATACATTGAAAAAATCACTAAGAAAGATACAAATGTCATCAGGCTATAAAAAACGTCCAATTGAATTCACATTAAAAACGTCAAAATGACCGGAATTTTCTATAAAATCAGATTAAAACTGTTCAAAATTTAATTTAAAATTATACGATGTTTGACGTTTGCAAGTTTGACTCATGATCATATAGAGTTAATTAAAGCACGAAAAATAGTAAAAAAAAAACACCGCGTTACACACATTCTGTCCTATGAACCAAATATACTTTTTCGGAAAGGGGATAAAAAATAAAAATACACGTTTATCGGCGATTTTCATGTACACGTCACAATTTTTATTTTTTTATTTTATAACTTTAAACGAGCAATTCTTGTATGCATATCTGTATAGCCACACGATCTCAGGATTAGCTTAACGGATTTAAATGAAATTGGGCACACAGATAGTGTATCACATTTCTAGACTTTTCACCTATGCCGAGATATGCCGAAGTGACTATCAAAAGAGAGGTATTTCACTCCGCATTACAATAGAGATATAAAAACCCGAATTTTTTTATTAATTTTATTATATTAAAATTAAAAATTGTTACATTAAAAATTTTAATGCTTTGAAAGAAGAGGAAGAAGAAAGAAAAATTCTGACGTGTACATGAAAATCGCCGATACACGTGTATTTTTATTTTTTCTCCCCTTTCCGAAAAAGTATATTTGGTTCATAGGACAGAAAAAAAGTTCGTTTTTGTAACGCAGTGTAATAATAAAAATAGAAATTTTAATAACTCGAAAAACAATTCATCAGGTGTCCTATTATGCTCGCCAGTGTAAATGTACGACATAAATATCTACATCTGTATTTATCGAAGTAATCGCTTGTATGTTTTCATCTATTCGTGCAAGCTACAAGTTTCCGGTTGCAACGGAAATGAGAAACTCTGTGGATTTTGATTTATACAAAAAGCGAAATTTATTAAGTAAAGATGGTGATTTAGGGTCTTCGAAATGCTCTAATTTAATAGGTGTAACTATTACTGGGCGTGGGGCTAAAATCGCCTAGTTTGATGAACATAGTTTTATAGAGACAGTTGCAAATTTATTTACCTTACACCACGGCGATCTGTATGAGTACAATAAAATATTAATAAAATGAATTAACAAAATCTAATCTTAAAATTAAAGGGAATCAAACTGTGAATTTTTTAGCATAATACTAGATTATCCGCACATGAGCGGCCTCGGTAGTCTAGCGTAAGTGCACTAGCCTGCCATCCCAGAGGTTGTGGGTTCTAATCCCACGGAAAGCACGGTCCTCGCACATTTCCAAACTTACCTACTTTCCCAGTTTCTATGAAAAAAAAATAAAAAAAAATTAGTTCCTCAAGCCCAACAACCTTATTCTTCCAATCCTCACTCCCACACAAACAGTCAGCGCATTACATGCATTATGGCTGCTAAAACAAGTAAATCAGTGGCGCCAGCAAGAGAAAGCAGGCAATCGCCGTAATAGCGCAGACACACGAAATTTAGCGAAGTCCTCAGCCATCTGTGGAATCCTTCTGACAGAAAAATTTAACATACAGATGGCGCTTCAAGCAGTAATCTCAAATAAATGTTCCTAAGCAACGACAGGTGGGCATTCCCACTAATTAGGACTGGTAGCGGCAGGCTAATCACCTACTCTGTCAGAAATCAAAATAGCTTAACAAAACCAACGCATGACTGAGTCTTGTCGAGGCCCTATGCTCCCGAGTGGAGTGAATAAGGAAAAAACAAAGAGCACTTGAGAGTAAAAGGGAATAAGTTTTTTTTTCATATAATTTTTATAAAAATTTTTCAACGTACAATAAATAATTTTTTTGCAGTTAATCGATAGGATAAACATCTTTTATGTGTCTATGATGTTGGATTAGACGCTCAAGACAAAATTTTTTGAATATTTTGAATCGAAATTTTACCATTTTTTTCTTTTCTTACCACTTTTTTATTTATTTAATTTTATTTATTTTTATTTTTACAAGAACCTTAGAGAGTCGATATACTAGTATATGTTTACTTATATTTATTTCAAACCTTGTAGTACAAAATTCTTACAGACTAACAGTAATCTTAATGTAGATCAATCTTAAAATTAGGGAAAATATAAAATAATAGGACTATGAATAAGTTCGTGCGGTTTTTTTTCGAAATTTGAAACTTTATTGACGTAAAATGGTTACAAATTTAATATTCAAAATATTGTCCATCGCTTACTACTACTTTTTCCCATCTTTCTGGCAATTCACGGATTCCCTTTGTGAAAAATTCGGTCGGTTTTGCCGCAATCCACGAATCGATCCATTTTTTGACTTCATCGTAATTACGGAAGTGCTGGTCAGCCAGGCCATGTTGCATCGATCGGAAGAGATAGTAATCGGATGGCGCAAGGTCTGGACTATACGGCGGGTGGGGTAGGACATCCCATTTGAGCGTTTCTAAGTATGTTTTGACCACTTGTGCAACATGTGGCCGAGCATTGTCATGTTGCAAAATAACTTTGTCGTGTCTATCGGCGTATTGCGGCCGTTTTTCTCGCAGTGCTCGGCTCAAACGCATCAATTGTCGTCGGTAGACATCCCCCGTAATCGTTTCATTCGGTTTCAGTAGCTCATAATACACAACACCCAGCTGGTCCCACCAGATACACAGCATAACCTTCAGGCCATGAATATTCTGCGCCGACGTCGATTTTGAAGCATGGCCAGGGTATCCATACGTTGCCCGACGTTTTGGATTGTCGTAATGGACCCACTTTTCATCGCCAGTCACAATTCGATGCAAAAAACCCTTTCTTTTGTGCCGTTGAAGCAGTTGTTCGCATGCCATAAAACGGCGTTCAACGTCTCTTGGCTTCAATTCATACGGCACCCAATGGCCTACCTTTCGGATCATTCCCATGGCTTTTAAACGTTTGGAAATGGTTGATTGATCAACTCCCAAAGTTTTTGCAACCTCTTCTTGCGTTTGAGCCGGATCTTGATCGAGCAATTCCTCCAATTCGGTATCCATGAACTTTGGCGGCGCACCCTCGCGTTCTTCGTCTTCCAAGCCAAAATCACCACTTTTAAAGCGTGCAAACCACTTCTGGCACGTTCGCTCAGATAGAGCATGCTCACCATAAACTTCCACCAAGATACGATGACTTTCGGCTGCTTTTTTCTTCATATTAAAATAATGAAGAAGAATTCCCCGCAAAAACACATTATTTGGCACGAAATTCGACATTTTCAAGTGTGGTAAAAATATTGTTGTTTACGCTTCAAATAAAAAACTTATACTGACGTTTGTGCCTTACGACAGTAGCTCTCCAATGAATGTTTGGAAATGTGGATCGATGGAATAATAATCAAGTTACGCCATCTGTTGTAAAACCGCACGAACTTATTCATAGTCCTATTACCTGAGCCAAGATGAAATAAAAAACATACGTAAATATTTAGCTAAAGACAGTCTTGATTGCGTGAAGTCGAAATCAGACTAGGCTTAGTTCAGCACAAATTCTAGATACTGCAGCATTGATACGACAACTGCTTCTAGAAAAAACCATTCAAAAGAATTCTGAATGGTAAGGAATTCTAGAGGAAATATTAAAATCGCTCTTTTCTAAAAGAAAACTTTTCTAAAAGAGAAGGTCAGTCAATAGAGCCAGTTATGATGTTAATGACAAATGAGCACGGTATGACAAATAGGTCTTCAGCCCTGAAGTGTAGCAATGAGAATATCAAGAAAATAGTCAAAAATTTAGTGAGCCTAGAGCAAATGTTAGAAAAATTTTTTGAGCACGTTCATATCGGTTAAATTGAATTGTAGTGCAAGGCCTCCAAACAAACGCTGCATACTCAAGTCTTGACCTAAGCAATGCACAATACAGAGATTTTAGTGTGTAGGGGTTCGTAAACGCCTGACAGTTTCGGCGGATATAAGCTAACATCGAAAACGAGCGCGAATTAATCGACATGAGTATCACATGCTAGCTTGGAATTAAATACAACGCCACGAACCTTCATTTGGTTCACAGATTGTAAGACAGAGCTGGGAATTCTCTAAGAAGTATGCAAAGTGTTGGTATGCCTACTCTAAGTTACATGAAAGCATTTATTGTACTCGTATTAAGCGTAAACTGAATTTTACAGCACCAATCATTGACTCTACGAGTATGTTGTCGTCGTGAATCTCATACAGCTCATTGCCCCATCGCCTGTGGTACTCACTATCACCAACGTGCAAAGGTCAAGAAGTCTTCCGGAGAATCTTTTTCGTAGAGTATGATTCCGTGCGTAGAAGTCCACGCAAGTGAGAAAAGCCGCTGGCTGCTATTCACTTCGGAGTGGTCAGGACGATTTTCTGCAAACGGTCCAAGCAGCTAACAAGTATCCTCTGGGTAGCTCCTTAACATCCGTTTGAGAGGGGGCTAATGTGAGAAGGCGAGGTAACCCAGGATATCTGGTTTTGCGACCCACCACGTAAAAATCCCCTCCAATGAAAAACAACATAAAGAATCGGATTGTCATGATTACCATGTTATATAATGAGAATAAAAAATACACATTAGTTACTTTTCGACGCACATCTTCCGACGGATCTGGGCTTGAGCAATACCACCTTCAGCTACTTTTTTGATAAGCGCCACTTGAATTGGACGGTTTCGCTCTTGCAAGCCCCTCAAGTTACCTGGTGCCGATGGCATCATCCCTATTCAGCTGCAGAAATCTATGGCACGCGGATTTACTGTTCCTCTGTGCAATATTGGCAGGGAACTAAATATTTACTGCGGCAGTCAAGTGGCAATTAGGGACTGGCCCCGATGATAGTCGAATTAAAACTAGTACGGAACTCCCAATTTCCCTGCGAGCGCATTCAAATACTTTGAAAGCTAACTTATATGGGTACCTAGGGTGGGCAAATCTGAGGCACTAGGGGAAACTTCAAAGGCCAGCGCTTCTCTTTATGTTCCGCATATGGCGCAAACTAACATTAAACGATTGTGCTGATCCGCAAAACTTGGAAAGACTTTGCGACATATATTAAAAAATTAAAAAGTTTTTTCTACTCAAAATGTGTTGAAGACAGCGATGGGTCGATAAGGGTTATAAGCTCTGCTTTAAATTTTTTTTGTACTGCAGATGTTCCGGTGGATTGAGCATAGCGACATGAATGAAACAACGAGTCTTACTCAATTCCTTCTCACTTCATTTGCACACTTTCCTTAGAGGGCCAGAACTTTTCAAAAATTCAACTAAACATAGAAAATTGTTCAACAGTACCGCTTTGAATCTCGCCAAATTATTTCTCTCCATTTCCATACTTTCAAATATTCTTTGATTGAGACAATTGAGGTACTAAAAGGGCAATGTATTGGCAAAGCAGTTGGCACCGATGTCAGCGACAATATTACACCTCAGCAACGCAAATCTCCAGCGACATTGGGCTTGCACGATGCCAACTCTTTCTACCTTCTTCCACTCACTAATATACATACAAGTGGTTAATACACACAGCATCGATTACATTTCGTGTCTACGACAATAAATCAGGTGTTGTTGCACATGCAACAGGAGACCTACAGATAAAAAGGGCGATCATGGATACAAACATTTAAAAAGGAAGCAAAGAAAAAAAGAAGAAACAAAAACTATGCACCGCTGTCGAAAAGACATGAAATACTACAGGCACAAAATGACTGAAAAAGCTATAAAAATATGAAGAAGGTAGAGGAAAATTATTTGTCTTACGCGTGTGTGTGTGTGTGTGTGCGAGAATCCAATAGCTCCTCTGAGTAGGTGCGACATAACAATCCAGGGATTTCGCCTGTGACAGGCACAACAAGTGGTACGAGCGTTGTACTAGCCGCCGCTCCTGCAACCAAGAAAGGTGGGACAAAACAGTTTGTAAGCGCAAGTGTCAGTGTATGCGTGTGTGTATGCTTATGTGTGCAGAGGGTTGGAATACTTTTAAGAAAATTGAATTTGGAATCTATGCATTGGCATCGGTGAATTGGAAAATGTCAAAGACAACATTTTAATAGCAGCCAGCAATAAATAGGAGATCTCCATACGCACACAAATGCACGAAAAGTAGTGGAAGCACCTCTATTTAAGTGTGTAGACGTACATATATTTTTCGAGGTTAAATGATATGTAAAACATATTCCCTGCAGTCAAATGTACTAGTTGTAAACTACCTCAGACTAGTATGAGTCGCAGATCCAACTAGCCAAGCAACTGTCTTTTTTTAATGCAAGCAGTTGAGTTTTTCAAGGATGAGAGATTACCAGGTTCGTAATTCAGGTATGGTGAAAAGATGAATTGTGAGGGGAACTTTGGTTGCCACGTCACTTGGGGATTCGGCTGCCGAATTCTGCACGATTCTTTCACATTTCCCCACACACTCGTTCAATAGGTCGTTGTTCAGACGGCAACGAAGTGTCATTGGTTGATTTTTTCGTATATCATCAACACACTCTCAGTTTTTTTGTAAACTCACCCCAAGTGACATCAGCCCATCAGCTGATTATGTGCAATTCGCTGAGAGCCGACTGACGGTCTGCTAAAGAGCTCACCTTTCAAACCTTTTCACCATGGGTGTTTTTTGCATGACAATGTTCAACGAGATGCCAATTGTCAGATTTCATTCAAAAATATACCAGTCCCTTACTACAGCAAAATAGACAAAAACAAAAAAATATCAGTCCTACTATGGACCAAAACCACTAATTTGAGATTAAAAAGTGTAATTAAAAAATAAAATAAATTCATAATTGTAGTCCCCGATGCCCACGCAACAGTTCCATATGTTATCATTAGTATAATTATCAGTATGTACATCTATCTCAGGATTTTTGGGCTGCAACCCCAGGATTTTCCGGCTAAACATTTGCGGACCATAAGAGCCTTCATTGCTTTAGGAAAGGCTGCAAGCTGATGCCTTTTCCAGTTAAACTTGGCATAAAGGACAAAGCCAGTATACTTAACTTCGCAAACCATTCCAATAGGAACCCGTCTTTGTTGATTTCCCTCATTTAAGGCACGATTCTTTTTCTGGCATTTTTCTGCTGAAGGAAATGATGGCTGTTTCAGATGGATTATATCCAGGCCGACCCCAGCACACTATCTCTTCGACCGTTTTAAAGCTATATGCATTATACTGCAAAGGGTTATCTCGAAATTGCCTACCGCATGTGCTTGACAGTAGATCCCATTGTTTGCCAGGAAGTGAAGTAATTCGTCAACTACTAGTCTTTACAGGATGCATTATAATATCCCCATGCGAGCACACTTTACTTGCTTGTTGAATGGTGTTTTCCACAGTTGCGATTTCAGCTACCCTTGTCTGTAGCAGGGCCGATCTATTTGCAGATACTCTCACTACATATTCCCGCGTGAGAGGCGTTGTTGAAAGCTCGCTCGATATCAAGGAAGACACAGAGTAATGATACCTCACAGAGGAAAGCGCGCTGGATCCCCGTAATCAGCTGATACAGGGCAGTGTTCGTAGAACATTCCTGTTGATTCATGTTGGTTTGATCTAATTCCTCCTTTTTTTAATGTAAAAACCACTTGCACTCTTCTTCTCACTGTTGATTTGTATGCCAGTGCTAAACTAGCTCGCGTTATTTCAACAAGATGTGGTATAATTAACTCGCCGTCTTGCTTCAATATTATGGGGCCAATTTCATCAGCCCCCGCTGTCTTGTAGGGGTTAAAGTAACATTTTTTCTTTCTTTATGGTAGTAATCTGGTAACTTACACGTTTTTTGAGGCCATGTTTGGGACATTTTTTCGAAGGGAAAATAAAATTCAATCGGTTTGATTTTCTGATGTTATTAAAGGTATCAGAAAGTGTACAAAAAAAAAAATTTTTTTTTTTTACTGTTTTGATACTATTTTTGTACACTGCAGCAAGCGGCAAAAAAAGGGGTACAGTGGCTGGCCGGCGTGATTTCGTCACTTGTGGTCATCTGAAACAGAAAAAACAAATTGCTTATTAATCAGTGTGCTTGTCGTTCTGGCGGGTATTAAGATCAAATGATTTTGACAAAAAATAACAAAATGGCGGACTTCGTAAGAAAATTGCCTTTTTTTAAAGTGGAAATCGGACTAAAAAATGGAAAGTTAGGGACGAAATAAATTAAGTCTACTACCCGCCAGAACTATTGATGTGTAGGAAAACATATCTAAATTTCAGCTCAATCCGTTAGATAGAAAATTTGTTTTCACGTCGGCCATCCGGAAAAACGTTGTTTTGAGAAAAACGCGTTTAAAGTTTTAGCGGCTTAGCGCGCGCAAGTACGCGCCGCTCCCATGTATGCGCTATAATTTCGTCAATATTTCGAATTTCGGTCTAAAATTTGTACAGTATATTACCAATATATCGCACTTTCAAAATATGTAAAAAATTAGAAATTTTCAAAATAAGTTACCAGACTACTACCTTATGTGCAATCTGCATTTTTGATGCCTAATTTAATTTGAACTCTCTCCTTAGGCATAGCTTTATGAAGCCTAGCCGCAACTGGGGTTTAGGTAATTTCTTCACGGGACTTCCGAAATCTACACCGTGTTTTGCTTTCTTATTTAACTTGCTATATGTGGTTGGAATGGTGGCATATTCATCCGAGCACCTGGTGCGTTTGGCTTTTTAATAGATACTTAAAGGGCTAATTATAATTACGTTCTCCTTCAGTAATTGCTGGTTGCATCGACTTGTTAAAGATTTCGTATTCATCATCTAACAATTCAAAGTCTTAATGTATACTAAATTCTAAATCAGTATTCCTTGTCGGTCTACAAACAGATTTCCCGATTTTTTTTTTTAACATATGCTTTGTTCTATGGAACTGGAACATTGACATCATTCCTGTGATTAAATAAAAGCATTTTTGCTTACATTTTATCAAAAATATTGTATATAACATTTTTATTTTAAATATGATTTCGTTGGCGACGCGACGATATATTCAATTGCTATATAATCGGTTTATATCTGATCTTTTTCGGACTAGTTCGGTTGCGGTCAGGAAATTCTAATCATAAACTAGTATTTTTTCTCGTTAGTTTAGTGTTTCACTCCAGAGTTCTCATATAAATGCATACACTTATACATATGTATATGTATATGTGGACGAAGCACGTGGATTTTCAAGAACATCTAAATGCACTTCCAATTTATTTTAAAACATTTTGGATGCTATGCAGGGGGAATGGCAGTGAAAGTGTTTGTAACACACTAAATGGTGACATTCATTGCAGACACCAGCAAATGAGCACAGATGGCGGCAGAAAATCGAGCGGTGGAAGGGGTTTATTAAATGCATATAATTCAACGGAAATTGAATGGAGTAAAAAAATGTATAAAGAATATTAATAAAACAAAACCGGTTAGATCTATGCGTATATTTCATGATTTTTTTTATTTTTTTTATAAAAAATAATTGAGCAATAATTACTCAAGGGTCCTGCCATGAACATTTTTTTGGCATTCGTTTTTTATTCTAATAACTGTGCAATATCTCAAGAATAATGTGGCAAAATTTCAAATTGCTCGAAGCAAATTTCTCGCAGTTATGAGTATTTGAGTGTTCGTTGCTCCAGGCCGAGTTTCTATATCAGCGCAACTTTAAAGTGTTTTCTAAAATAGGAAATAAAAATAAATTTGAAGTCCGTGTATGCTTTCTTCCCTGAGCGCTTTTGTATAATTACTAATCTTATAATAACAGTCTTGCTTCCTACCAGATATACCTCGACAACCCTCTGATTTAACCCTTTACTACATGAAGTATAAAAGGCTGAGAGAGGAAACTTATTCGCAACTTTCGCCTATATGTACAAGTATATTGACGATGCTATGCTGAGCACATATAGGATGACTACATGTTGAACACCTTTGTTGTGTCTTACGATATCTTTTATCGGGAATCACACACAGCTTAAAACAGCCTTTTACTGCAGTTGACCCTGATGACGGCGATGCTGAGGCCCTGGTCTGCTTTGCTGACAATTGTTCAATAATTGCGTCCGGCAATGACATTAATGGCCTGTGCGCCAAAGTGAACGATTACCTCGCCTGCTTTTCTCGCTTCTTCACCGCGAGGAATCTACAACTTTTCCTCACGAAGTTCACGGCGACCCTCTTTACCGCCTAGACATAGAAGGTCAAACTGCAACTTAAGATAAAAATCGACGACACACCAATACCAACTGTTGACAACCCCAAAATCTTGGGAGTTATCTACGACAGTTTGCTCTTCTTCTCTGTGCAAACAACCACAATTGCTACTAAAGTCTGAAACCGCAACAAAGAAACCGGGCAAAGACAAAGATATGTTGTGGGCGACATTTAAATTACGCTGTGTCTGTCTAATCGCCTGGAACTAGTGACATGCAGTGGATGAAATTTCAGACTTGCCAAAAAACTACCAAATATAGCAATTGCTCTTGAGCCCAAATATTGCAATTTTGCATAGACATAGCCATTTAGCCAAAAATAGGCCATTTCGCTGTGCATCATAAGTTGGCCTTAGCGCGCAACGAACACTTTTAGCAGAGCGTGGATTTTCGTAATGCAATTGTACGATTTTTTAAGGTTGTTGAGGCCTAAGTTTTTCCACGATGAAATGTCAATGAATACTGAAAAAAAATGTATTTAATTTAACAGTAGCCACGCGTGATCTGCCAAAACATCTCTATTGGAAAGAGTACCTCTGATCAGCCTTTACTAGAGAAACAGCAGGCGCCAGTCTGCTTTCTTTCTTACCTCCCATCTGCTTTCTTAAAGCTTCTAAGAAGCTGAATCATTCTTTGAATCATTCTAGAGTGCAACTTAATGCCACGTATACATGACTTAATAAGACTCTCTAAAGAAATCTAAGGGATAACCCTCAGAATTTTTTACTTTACTTGATATTCATTAGAGTTAAATAAAATACATTTGTTTTATTTTTCTTTGCGAATTAACTCTGAAGTTCTGCGAACAAAATTCAAAATGTGATTTCAGCTAAGTTTGTATGATTAGAATTCAGTTTAAATTAAAACACACGAAAAAGCCTAAGGTTATTTGGTTAAGAGAAATTTTAAGAAGCAAAAATAACAAACAATGTTTAATGCCAATTTTGAACAATTCGTTATTACAATGTGTTTTTTTTCTACTAAATTTTCCATTATTTTTGTACAGATGTTATTTTTGAATTACCTACACAAACATGCCACATCATGCATAGGTATTTGTTTTTCCAAAAACTATTAGAAAAATCCCTTTCTTGCATTTATGTAGCCGACATTTTTCGCAATTTGATTGCCATTTTGCTTATAACACCAGCGGCTGAAATGTAAAATTACACGTACTCACTGAAAATTATACGAATTCTTGCCACACCCAAGCCTTAGGTATATTCTTGTTTAACTTGTTTACCGAAAAATTGAAATTTATGAATAATAACAAAGTTGCATTGTCCGAAAATGGAGCACAAAGTGCATTTCATTTAACGCTCGCATAAGCACATAACAGGTGAAATAACAAACACGTTAGCAACGAAAATAAAAACAAACAACAGCAATTGCAATTTAAAAGAATACATAAATTCCATACACAAGCAGGCAACTTTTGTACAAAGAAACAAAAAAATGAAAAACAAAAATAAAAAAATAAAAAATAGCCAAAACTCCTCAAGCCATATAACGAAAATGTAAGGTAACATTCTGGGCTCTGGCCCAGAGTGAATAGCAAAAGTACGAGCAGGCATCTCACAATGTCAGCTTTTACGAATTAAAATCCATTCTAAATGCCACTTTATTAGCTCGTCCTAATGCCAGCACAAACGTTCGTTTGCTCATACACAATACACGACTACAATAACAAATTTAACAAAAAGTGCAATAAAAAATGCTAATAATAACAGAATAAGTAACTTTGCTCAAGCAGAGCGCATGCATTTAAAGTTTTAGTATAAATACAAATAACATTTGGTTACATGGACTTAGTGTGCACATGAGTCGAAAGGTCGAGTGAGCGGGTGGGTGGTACATCCTTTGAATAATAACGGTAGAATGGTTAACTGCTCGCGAAAGGTAAAACAGATGTGCTATTGCACAACTTGTCCTGTCCTTTGCATAATGCACGAAGTTAAAAAGGAATATGGGGTAAAAAACGCTTAAAGGCAAATAGAAATTTAGTTTCGTAATAAGTGCACAGCAAGACAACAACAACAATAACAAAAGCAGCATGTGCATGTACAATTGTATATTTTTACTAAGCAAATATATTTTAGTAACATAGATTTCAGATGAGCAATGACAAATGAGCAATGGGTCACACGGTGCACAGTGTTTGATATGCAAACTTATGCGCACAAAAACAAAATTGTGCTGAGTTTAATATTGTATCATTAGAGCTAATGTGGGTAATATCAAGATAACTAAGAGGGTCCATAGGGGTACTCCACAGGGGAGTATTATCTCCACTGCTTTGGTTATGTGTGATTCGAAAAGTCTTAAAACAACTTAGTGGAGGTGGGGTAAAAGTGGTTGCGTACGCTGATCATGTGGTGCTAATAGCATCAAGACTGTGTCTCAATACGATCAGTGGGGTCATTCAAATGGCGCTAGGTAAGTTTAACTCTTGAGCCACAAGGCTGTGGCGTAAGTTTATACGCGCGTAAAACATAACTTATGCTATTCAACACCAGATTTTTCCCCTAACAAATATTGTTGGACAAACTCTCTCACTTTCATTCATGGTACTTAGGGGTAATTTTGGACTCCAAACTAAGCAGGAAATTAAACGTCGAAGAACGGGTAAGGAAGGCAGAAATTGCTTTATATGCCTGTAAATGTATGCTGGGAAGAAGATGTCGTATTCAACCTAAGCATACATTATGGCTGTATAAGTCGGTTATACGACCAATTTTGTCATATGGATCGATAGTCTGGTGGACAGTCTAGGGAGAGAATACAATATCAAATTACTTGGTAGAATACAAGATCAGTTTATGCAATAACGGTCGGTGCAATCAGATTATGTCCTAGGGAGGCTCTCAATGCACTGACCCACGTTGTTCCAATAGACCTACATATTAAGAAGACGGCAACCATGAGTGCATTTAGGTTAAATGAAGCGGGTCGCTGGAAAGAAAGAACTTATGGTTATGCCAGTCTATTTTTGCGACAAACTCAGTCAATCTCGGTGAGAACTGACTTCATCGTCCCGGCGGTAACATTCAATATGAATTTTGCCACTCTCTTTCCATCTAAGGAAAAAAGGAGTAACACACTAAAAAACTTCGACACTACAGCCTGTACAAATGGCAGTAAAATGGATTGTGGTGTTGTAGAAGATATACACATATTCTAATAGGCTTAAAATTTAAAAATCTGCGCATCGCCCTAATACCAGCAGTGCCTTCCAGGTGGAAGTACTGGCAATTGGGGAAGCTTGTAGGTCACTAATCGCAGATTTCTCTTTTAAGGGCCATATCGCTATTTTTTCGGATAGCCAAGCTGCAATCCAGACACTGGATTCAGCTAAAACCACCTCTAAAGTGGTAGAACAAAGTAGGAATAGCCTTACAACCTTGAGTGGAAACTATAAAGTTACCTTAATATGGGTCCCGGGACATCGGAAGATTGACGATGAACGAAAAAGTATGATAGATGAACTGTCAAGAGGGGGATCTGCGATGAATAACGCTCTTGCAGAATCGGTATTCACACTACTAGGTGCGAAATATCTACGAATCGCGGATCGTAGATGGAGATACCAGGCAGCATGCAAAGGTAGCAGAACATTATGGGCCTCTTACAATCACAAACAAACGTCAATACTGTCAAATATGATACTAAGGGATGCGTGCAGACTTACTGCGGTGATAACTAGCTTCTGGTCTATCTAAAAACAAGCAGCCAAAATGCAAATAAGCAGAGAAAAAGGAAATGATTTCCCAGTTGCAAAATGCATAGGAATTCTGAAAATCGTGTGTGTTCCCGATGCTTGATTTCTTAGTTTGGGGTTGCTTGCAAAATTAAGCATATTCCCATAAACAATAATGGTTTATGAATTGAAAAACGCGATTCGACACAAGGTTGTGTTCTGAGGCTTTTGTTTCAATACGAAAGTTTTATAATTTGAGTTATTAACTATTGTAAATTTTACTTACCTTCTCCGTTCGCACTACGCCTTTCATCGGCATTCTCTTCGTCACTATCGATATGCGAAAATGAGTTCTCCAAACAGAAGAGCGACAATGCCGATGAAGTGGTCGCTGAATTTGTTGAGCCTGTAGACATTTTCAATGGTTCCGTTGTCTAACCACCCCATTGCTTGCATCGGGAGTATTGTGATTGTTGTTATGGTTTGTGTTGCAAAAAGTAAATGATTTTTCATTTTCTCTGTGAATGCCCTGCCTTATGGAGGGATAGAATGTCACCCCTGGGCAAACCACTGTTCGAGAGTCTCAAACAACTCTCTGGATTAGATGTCAACAGCCTGATAAGGTTCCTGAGCCGCACAGACTGGATATATAATAGTTATGCTGTAAATAACCGTTAATCAAGTTGGTGACGAAAATGTGACAAGAAAATGGTGCGGAATTGCTAATTGGATTCTGGACGAATCACCACTTAAACCAACCTTCCAACCAATATTGTATTCTCAACGTTTAATAAAATATTGTAGCTAAATATATAGTGTATATATATATATAATTGTCGCGTGTACCCTTCTTGGGTATTTGGCCGAGCTCCTCCTCCTATTTGTGGTGTGCGACTTGATATTGTTCCACAAATGGAGGGACCTACAGTTTTAAGCCGACTCCGAACGGCAGATATTTTTGTGAGGAGCTTTTTCATGGCAGAAATACACTCGGAGGTTTGCCATTGCCTGCCGAGGGGCGACCGCTATTAGAAAAATGTTTTTCTTAATTTTGGTGTTTTCGCCGAGACTCGAAACGACGTTCTCTCTGTGAATTCCGAATGGTGGTCGCGCACCAACCCATTCGGCTACGGCGGTGTAGCTATACACGATTCAATTATTAAAGGTTTGCTCACTTGTGACATTCGCGTATTTAGCATCGCGTCGTTTTTCTTTCGCCGACTCTTTCCTCATCTCGAATACAGTATTCTTCAATTAAAGCTGTGGGTGTCGAATGGAGTTCAACAGTCCATTGCTCGATTTAAGATTGAAAGGCTGAGATTACAAATAGGCTGATGAGGGGTCAACGAAAGCGAGAATATCCTAGTAGCGATTTAATTCAATGATGATCATTTTTCTTTTGATATTTTCAGCATCATTCATTGGGAGTGGATAGTATTTTAGCATCTGTAATCTGCATTCTGCAATACCCTTCGAAAATAAATTTACTTTTATTCGGAATTTTTGTAAATGGTAACTCTAGTTTTCCACTTTCATTATATTTATTTATTTAAATATGTTTGGTAACTCCTTTTCGAATAATTTATTTGATTTTATTTAATTTTTATACCAAATTCATTCGAGCTTTATAAATAATTAATTAGCTTTTTAGTAATAGAAAGCCAAAGTAATTTCAAAACTGTAAGTATTTTAATCATGTTTTTTATCAAATATAACAAGTTTAAACATGAAATACTTGTGAATAGAGATTCAGCAAGCAAATCGTAGCAAGCAAAACAAAGCCAATTCGGAATTATGGTGGAATTTATGGAATCGCATTCAAATTTGGTCAAAAGCTACTCAAGAAAAAAGGTAACCTTTGGTGTGATTGTTAAATCCAGTTACGGAGTAGGGCCACAGAATGCCTGAATCACACAACTAGTTGAGGCGTCTGCCCGTTTCTCCTCCATTTTGCAAGAGTTTGAATGGGGAGAAAGCATTGTAGCATTACCGCATCTACTCTATTGCACCGGTGTCGCACCCTGCGACCTTTTCTTTCTCCATCTTAAAGCCGCACATAGGGACAAGCATCGGTAAAAGGCAGCTCTATCGAAAGTGCGTCGACTAGAATCCCCCACTCAGCTCCATAACGTTAACGTCATTTTCAACTCGAGCTGTTTTATTGGCAAGCACTTTCCAAACTTTCTAAATTGGATGATAATGAAGTGTATCATACGCCCCTTGACAAGTCGATACCAATATTGCCGAGGGGGGAACTGATTCGATTCAATCGATAATTGCACTATGTAATAATGCGGAGATTTTTAGCGTGGTCGACGCAATAGCTGCCTGGTCAAAAGTTTGTTTGTTCCATTTTTTTTTTTATCAAGTTCGGTTATAAGGTGCTTGAAAGGAGCATTACTATTTTGCTCATCATAATTATGATGCCAGTTCTTGCACTGCGATAGAGAGGCTTTCTTTGTAAGATTACAAGGAAAAAATTTGCTTCGAGTACCTATATACAATTTTTGACGCTATGGGCAAGGCCTCGCCCACTTCTAGGTAAATATTAGGTAAGAGGAAAAATAAATCCTTTATTTTCTCGGTAGATCGGTAGATGGCTGCAGTGATTGATATCTCGTAAAGTATCGATCCAACAATTTAAAGATTATGTTCGTTGTCAAGTTGACATTTCACACTAAATGTTGGATATCATCTTAAAATAAAAGCTCAAGTTGACGCTGTTTACACAGACTTTTCAAAAGCATTTGATAAAGTAAGTCACAGGGTCTTAATTTCCAAATTGAGCGCTATAGGATTTCATTCCACTATTTTCGAATGGGTTAAATCCTATCCTCCCGACACATTTCCGTCGTTAATGTTGATGGCGCGTCATCAATTCCTTTTATAGCGTCTTTTGGTGTACCACAGGGAAGTGCCCTACTTTTTATAATTTTTGTCATTGGCATTTCTAGTTGTTTTAATAATGCAAATTTTCTCTTCTATGCCAATGACTTAAGGGGGAAGTCTACTGTGACAAGGGAAAAAACAGGCTTATTTTCCGGATTTTATTTCTAACAAAATATTGCTCGTACATAAAATCTATTTGAACTCTTATCTTTATTATATATTTAAGTTTTTGAAAAAAAAATTTTAAGTCAAAATATTCAAAATGGCCGCTGTGGCACTTCTGCAAGCGCAGGTCCGCTTTTCTTAGGTGCCTAAACGGTGTACATGAAATCTTACGTTTCGGTGATCTAAAACAAAAAAACAAAACATTGTTATCATATACATAGTATTGACTCTCGTCTGACGTAGGATTATGTCGATAAAAAATTTTGGCGTTGAAAAAAAAATTCTTGAAATTTTTTTCTTTTTTTTTGCCTAAAATTGATGTTACTATTGTTTATAACAATTTAACAAATAACGATATCAAAAAAATCCTATGTCAGACGAGAGACACTATTACAGAGAATATATATATTAATTAAATTTTTAAGCTGATTCATTTATCAGAACTCGAGATATCGTGTACACCGTATACAAAAACTTAGTTTCGAGAAAAATGCGTTTAAAGTTTCAGTATAGCAGGTACGCGCTTTGGAGCGCTTCGGGAAAAGGTCGAAATTTCAACGAAGAAAAATTTAGCCAGCTGTAACACATATTGTACCTTATTTAAGAGGGTTCAAAGTATTTTTTAAGCTAATAAAAAAAAATCGATTTTTTGAAAAATTCACAGTAGACTTCCCCCTTAAAGCTATACACGGGAATAGCAAGTACAGTGACTCTTTAAACCTTCAATCTGATTTAGATAACGTTGTTGCTTGGTGTAAAAGAAATAAGTTAGACTTAAATATAACCAAGTGTTTTTATATTTCTGGTGCGAGTCGAAGTGAAATTATTGATCTTGGTGTGGTATTTGATTCTAAATTCTCTTTTGAAAGGCATTTAAACTACACGATTTCCAAGTCTTATTCCATATGCGAGTTTATTCGACGTTTTAGTTTGGACTTTGTTGATCCATATACTCTAAAGTTGTTATATACGTCTCTGGTGCGTTCGAAGTTGGAATACGCCGTCTTCATTTGGTGACCATATTACGCTTGTCATATTAGTAGGCTTGAACGTGTCCAGAAGCTTTTGTGCGTTATGCTTTATATAAGCATATAAATATAATTGGAGCGTACACCCTTTCTGGGTGTTTGGCCGGGCTCCTCCTCCTATTAGTGGTGTGCGTCTTGATGTTGTTCCACAAATGGAGGGACCCACAGTTGCAAGCCAACTCCGAACGGCAAATATTTTTATTAGTAGCTTTTTCATGGCAAAAATACACTCAGAGGTTTACCATTGCCTGTCGAGGGCGACCGCTATTAGAAAAACCTTTTTCTTAATTTTGATCTTTCACCGAGATTCGAACCGACGTTCTCTCTCTGAAGTCCGAGTGGTAGTCATGCAGCAACCCATTCGGCTACGACGGCCGCCTTATGCTTTGTGTTCTTTAAATTTTACTGATTCCAATTCCATCCTATAAAAGTCGGTGCTTGCCTACAAATCTAAAATCACTAGATATATGAAGGACTATTCCCTCTATTACTTTCCTTTTCGATTTATTTCGATAGGGTTATTGACTCCCCATTGCTACTCGAGAAAGTCAATTTCAATATTCCTCAGCAAAGTTTACGGAATCATGATTTTTTCTGGTTAGGGATGGTGAAAACTAAATATGCTTTCAAAACTCCGATTTCCAGAACTGCGGGAGAATTTTATTCGCTTTCAAACCATACTGGCCTGGATTTCTCTTCCACAAAGAACCACTTCAAATTGGTACTAAATGAGTTATTGAACTAAATTCTTAGTATTATCTAATAATCTTCCTCTGTAAATTATAAGAAATGTAATATTTTTCTTTCACTCACTACAGTTGTAACTAGTTAGTTATAAGTTTAATTTTACCTTGATTAATTTATCTAGCATTAATTTGTTTTCATAGTCTGTAAGAAATACTGTATTTTTTAGACTATTATTTGAATAAATAAATAAAAAACTTATTTTGTTGTTTTTCGTTTGTTTCATTCAGTTGTGAGTTACAGGGTGTTAACAATGAAAGCCAGCAAAGAGGAAATTCGGTGCATTTTACAGTTTCTCTTTGATAAAGGCGAAGATGCAATCCAGGCCCTTGAAATGATGAATGGTGTTTATGGCGCCGATGCTGTCGATGTTTCGTCGATTCCGTTCAGGCATTTTTGATGTTAAAGAAAATGTCGATAAAATCACAGAAATAATCGAAGTTGACCCGTATGTTAGTTGTCGTAGCATCGCCTAAGTGCTAAAGATCGACCATAACACAATTTTAAGCCATTTGCGCTAAAATTTTACGCAGAAATAATGGATTTTCTTTTCCCCCAAACGTGTATGTAAGTTAATTTACCCGGTCACGGTTGTTTTAAAAAAAACAATTTTTATCCGGTGAACGGTCTTTATTTGTTGAAACTTAATTTACAACTGACTTAAAAATTATTCTTAGTTCTAATACTAAAGCTAAGCCCGTGTGCCAGCAACGTGACCCGTTCTTTGCTGAATAGGCGTTTCCCACGGAAACGCCAATCGCTGCTCTGGTATCTCTTCAAAAGCGTTGCGCGTGTGGAGTGTTGGGTTACCGTCATACTTTGGTTGAGGTGTGTGAACTGTTGCATTAGTTAAAACGTTGCGCATGTGGGGTGTTGGGTTACTATCATATTTTGGTTGAGGTGTGTGAACTGTTGCGTTAGCTCCTCCCTCCTCAAGTGCGGACGTCCCTGTTCGCATCTCCGTAGATTCAGGAGTACCAAGGGCGTTTGGTTTATTACAATTCCTTTGAAAGTCCTTCGGCTTTCTTTTTCCGGAAATTTTAAGTGCGATTAGTATGACAGCTATTATTATGGATATTGTGAGTGCTGTATTGGAGGTTAACCCCACTTTATTGATTTTGTTGATCGTCTCCAGCTTCTTCAAATTTTGTATTTGGAGACCTTTCATCATCTGCAAGGATAATATTTCTTCGAATGGCGTCTTCGGGTTTCGTTTTTGTAGAACAGGTGGAAGAGGTTGTAAATTACTCATTTCATGTACGTAGAATTTTTTGTTTTGCACGTTGATAGTGGAGTTGTGGTGTTGGATTATAAATGTTCCATTCAGTTCTATTGATTTGCCATCTATTTCGATTAAACCATTATAATTGTTCAAAAATAGTATTCCGGGTTGTACTTCTTCTAGGTTGCTAATGTGGTCAGCGTTGATAAGCGTGCAATTTGGGCGTCTACTATTTATAAGATTACTAATACAGCTATTATTATTTATTTCTATAAAATCTTTTTCATTACAAATTGTTATTTTATTATATGCTCTACATTCCTTTTTTAGTCCGTATATTTTCGTTTTACATTTTATTATTTTTTCATAATCAATTTTATTAATTTTATTTTCCTTTTTTACTCCTTTGAGTATTATTTTTTCACAAGTTTCTTTATTAGTAGTAGGTAAGCTTAGAATATAAATTATAGAAGTGCCATTTGAGGCTATTCTAATATCGGTAAATTCTAGTTCTTCTTCAATATTAATGTAAGGTATTTCTTCTTTTCCAATAATTTTTTCAATTGTGCTTATTTCTAGATTCGACAATATAAATGAATTAACAATATTTGATTTTGCCCAATGTAAGGCGTATTCAATATTAATAAGCTCTTCCTTAATTAATTGTAATTTATATTTAATTTTAAGACCTAGTTCTAATTTTACATTTTCATTATTTTTTAAGCTTTTCAGTATTTCATTTGTGTTATTACTTGCTTCATTTATTTTATCTAAAAATTTTTTGTTTATTATTACTTGTCTATCGTTATTTTCTAGTAGATTTCCAATATTTTTATTAATTATTTCTAAGTCATGGTGGTCTGGGTTACCAGCAATCCATTTCCATGCTGTGCCTATAAAATCTAATGAACGTTTAGTTTTAATTCGAGGGGTGAGTTTTGAAAGAAGTGTGCGAATTTGGATTATCTCGTGGTTAAGGAAAGGATGTAATGGATGGTTGATTTGGATATTTTGTGCGATAGTATTTTCAAGTTCTTTCGTTAAGTTGTCGTACTGTCTCGTGTCTATTATATGAATAATTTTAAATGTTCCTTCCTGTATTCTTGCTGTTCCGTCCTTCAAGGTTATAAGCTGTGCGTTCGTATAATCTAGGATTTGTGTTTCTGCGTAAGCCATGGCGGCAAGGGTACTGTAAAAAGGTTGTAATTATGGACCTATAGTTATTTATCTAATTTTTAAATTTGTATCGTTGGCCTATGGCATTTATAACGATTTTTCTTATTATCTAATGATCGAACGCCTATGGCATTTTACTCGATTTTTCCTATTATCTAATGATCGAACGCCTATGGCATTTTACTCGATTTTTCCTATTATCTAATGATCGAACGCCTATGGCATTTTACTCGATTTTTCCTATTATCTAATGATCGAACGCCTATGGCATTTTACTCGATTTTCTTATTCACTAAAGATTACATTAATTATTTTCAAATTGAATCTAATCATATTAAAATTCCTTTGATTTTAATTGTATCAAAATTAATTCAATTTAATAGAACTAAATTTGGTTTCATTTCTTGAAATTAATTTAATTCGATGGATGGGAATTTAAATTAATATGAAGAAATTCAGTTCAAGCTTTAATTTTCTATAATTAAAATATATTTTTTTCTTTGTCCTTTTCTTTTTCTTTTTCTTTTTTTTTTCCTGTTTTTTTTTTCTTTTGGTGATTTTTCTTCTTGTTATGAAGCCTGGTGAACCAAGTACGCTTTGGGTGGTAAGGCTAACTTCTAATATTACTTTTGTGAACAGTTCGGCCTGATTGGGTTTTGACTGTAGTCCTATTATTTTCTGCAACTATTTCCTTCTTGTATCTTGATGATAGTTTAGAGCCTAATCTTTTATTTATTTTGACAAATATCTCTTCACCTACGGAGTAATCTTTCGTTTTTTTTCTGTTTTTATTGTGATAGCCAAGGTCCTTTATTTGCTTCTTTGTAAGTAATTCTATATTTTGTTGTCTATGTCTTTCTAACTCTTGGGGGTCTGTGGTAACTCTGGTACCGAAAAATGTTTCTAAGGGTTTTTTCTTGGTGGTTGAATGAATTGTCGAGTTGTATTCTTTAACAGATTTAAAAAGTAGTTCCTCGAAAGTCAGACTATTGTTGTCGGATTTTAAGCATCTCATAATTTCAGAGAGAGTAGAGTGAAATCTCTCCACTTGTCCGTTTGTCGTGCTAGCGTAAGGCGGTGTAACATATACTTCGATGTTCATTTGATCCTTCAATAGTGATGAAATTGAGGCGGAGTTCAGTGATTTCTCATTGTCAATTACAACAAGTTTGGGAATTCCAAATGCAATCATTAGCTCACGTATTGGATCCTTTATGTGCTCTACTGCTCGGGATGGGATTATTTTTACTTGTGCGTATTTGGAATATTTGTCAACAGAAGTGAGAATGAACCTTTTTTCTGTGGAGTAAATGTCTATATGGACGATTTCTCCAGGGTTTTGTGGAATCGGGGTGGCTTGGATTTCTGGCTTTGGGGGGTGTCTATCGTATTTTTGCTGAAGGCAAGTTGAGCACTGTTTGACCTTTTTCTCTATTTTGGAGTTCATGCTAGGGAAATAGTATTTTTTTAGAATTTGAGTTTTATTCTCACGGCTATTTCTATGAGCTCGTTGGTGCTCAGTTAGTATTATTTCTTCTTGTTCGGTTTCGTTTGTGATATCCTGTAATAAAGTTTGTGTAAAACGGATTTTAATGTTTCTGAAATGTAGTGGATACATTTCTTGAATTTTACCCATAATATTTTCTGTTGTGTAGAGTCCGTTAACAAGAGCTGGGTCTAAACGTTGTTTAAAAATGTCTATTAAGTCCTGGGTGGAATAGTGAGTTTTGGTTATAGTATGTCTGTGAAAACTGGGGAAAGGCAGTTCAAAAGTGTAGTTGTTTTCATGTCCGATTAATAAAAATAACTGATTCTTAAATGCGTTTATTGGGGCTTCTGTAGCAGGTATGAGGATATGAGCAGAGCTTTCGTCACTATGGTCGGTTGTCGTGAGGGTATTTACCTCAGATTTAGGTGGTCTTGAAAGAGCGTCTGCAACGACATTAGTTTTGCCAGGTTTATAGTAGATTTCATAGTTATACTCTTCTAAAATGCATTTCCATCTTTTCATTTTTGCGTTATGATTTTTATTGCTTAAAGCAAACGTAAGGGGTTGGTGGTCGGTGTAAATTATTACTTTGGCTGAACCGTAGAGATAATTCCGTAGCGTGTTCAATGCCCAAATTATCGCCAACATTTCCTTCTCATTGGCGGCGTAATTCTCTTCTGTCTTTGATAAGGATCTAGATATGAACGTAATAGGTTTATCGGATTGTTCTAAAACAGCACCTAACGCGTAGTTTGATGCGTCGGTTGTCAGATGGAATTCCTTTTTGAAATCTGGGTATGTGAGTATAACTTCCTCAGATATTAATGAAGTTTTAATTTGGTGGAAAGCTTGCTTGGCATTATTATTCAGCGTGATTAACTTTTTACTGGAGCTAGTTTTTGAAGCTCGTCCGTCTTCTCCTCTAAGGAGTGAAGTCAGTGGTCTTGCTAATTTAGCGTAGTCTCGTATAAATCGTCGGTAGTAACCTGATAATCCAAGAAATGATCTCAGATCTTTCAACGTCCTGGGGTAAGGGAAATCCTGGATGGCTTTTACTTTATTAGGATTTGTCTTAATACCACTACGTGATATTACTACTCCTAGAAACTCTACTTCGTCCTTAAAAAATTCACACTTATCCAACTGTACTTTCATTCGAGCGTTTTCGAGTGTTCGGAAAATGGTTTCTAAGTTCTCTAAGTGGCTACGTTCGTCCTTACCAAGTACTATTATGTCGTCTATATAGACATAACAGATTTTTCCAATGTGATCCCTAAGTATGTCATCAAGGGCACGCTGGAAAATGGCTGGTGCATTTTTCAAGCCGAATGGGAGTCTTGTAAATTCATACTTCCCATTATTGACTGAAAAAGCTGTCTTTTCCATGTCGGATTCCTTCAAAGGAATTTGGTGGAAGCCGCTTTTGAGGTCGAGAACAGAGAAAAATTGGCTACTTCCTAGTTGCGAGATTATTTCATTTATTTCAGGTATAGGGTATTTGTCCGCTACTGTCACTGCGTTCAATTTTCGGTAATCGATAACAAGTCTATATTTTTTCTGTCCGGAGGCGTCTAGTTTTTTGGGTACTACCCAAATAGGTGAATTGTATGCAGATCTTGATCGTCTAATGATTCCATCTCTTAGTAAGGTTTCAATCTCTTGGGTTACAAAGTCTCTCATAGCTAAAGGATAGGGATAATATTTGGAATAACTTGGGCTGTCCGAAAGAGTTTTAATATCCCCAACTACTGTGGTGGTATAGGTAAGCTTTGCATTGGGTTCCGAAAATAATTTGGAATATTTTCTTGTTAAATAATTTATGTCATTTTTCTGCTGCAATGTCATGTGTTCAGTCCTAATATCAATTTTATTAACGTCCGCTGAGAATTTTTGTTTAATTTTAATAACTGTATTGTTACCAATTTTTAGTGTATTATCGTGGATATTTATAATAGCAGACAAGTCTCTTAGACTATCGTTACCAAGAATTCCGTGGAAAGAATTTAATGTTGGGAGTAGGAAGAATTTTAAATTTGTATTATTTTTCCCGAAAAGATTTACCAAGGTGTGATGGGTGATTTCTATTTTTCCGGCTATGGAGTTTGCGAAGAAGGGTTGTTCATTAAGAAGAGGCTTTAAAACAAGATTTGGCTGAATATAATTCTTACTAGAACCAGTATCTAGTAATATCTTAATGATTTTTCCGTTCTTCGTCCGACACTCTATGTACGGTAACGAAGAACACGTCATTCTAAAAAATGTATATCCGTAAAGTCAGCTGAGGTTTCATGTTCCTGAGACAACTGCGGATTATATCCATGATTCAATGCCGTCTCATATTCGTCCATTGTAGGTATACATTCTTGTTCGTATCCTTCCTGTTGGACTTCCTGTTGTTGCCGTTCACTTTCAATATGAAAGTTCCTCTGAAACTTGTATGGTATTTGATGAGAAGTGTTGGATGGCCTCTTTTCAGCTGGTTTACTTGGTCCTGGTCTATTCATGTAATTAATTGCCTTAGATTGCATGGAACGATCAATTTCCATGGGTTCCGGTCTCGGTAATGGTTTTGGAGCTATTGGGCGAGGGGGTGTGAATGTATTTCTGACCTGAGGGTAAGGTTGAGAAAGCCATGGTTGAGTTGGCGGTTGAAAGGATGTAGGATACTGTTGAGAAGTTCGTTGTGTATTCCAACCAAATTGAACAGGAGAAGTCCTTTGGTAGTACTGTGACATATTTCTGGGTGCTAGAGGTGGAGGGGTTTGTTGTGGGTAATATGGTCGAGGAACATGGTAGGATGCTCGCGTATTTAGAGGCATATTCCTTTGTCCATTTAACTTTACAGGTGTTGGAGGTGCCTGTCTGTTTGACCTATTATGAGGGGAAAAGTTTACTTGGTTTTCGAGGATTTCACATAGATGAAGTGAATGTGGGAGGTCCTTTGGTTCCTTTACCGCTACGGGTTCGTCCCTCAAATTAAGGAATTCATAGTTAGGGTTCCCTATATTGTTCACTAGCTTCTGTCCTTCACTTTCAAAAATTTTTTTTACTACCCTACGGATTGTCTCTTCTAATCCTGTCATTGCACTGCTGCTGGCCGCGGTGCCAGTGTTCAGCACGGAAGGTCGGAGTATCGAGGATATGTTGTCGTCAGGCATTTTGGATTTCTTTTTTTAAATAAAATTTCTCTTGATTTTTTTTTTTTCTTTTTGTTTAGTTGCGTTAATTTTCTTACAAAATTTCTCTTTTTAGAATTTTTTCCTTATATAAAGTTTCTCTTGATTTTTTCTTCGCTTTTGTTGCGTTAATTTTCTTACAAAATTTCTCTTTTTGGAATTTTTTTCTTATATAAAATTTCTCTTGATTTTTTCTTCACTTTTTGTTTAACTACATTGATTTTCTTAAAAAATTTCTCTTTTTGGAATTTTTTTTCTTATATGAAATTTCTCTTGATTTTTCTTCACTTTTTGTTTAACTACATTGATTTTCTTAAAAAATTTCTCTTTTTGGAATTTTTTTTTTTTATATGAAATTTCTCTTGATTTTTCTTAACTTTTTGTTTAACTACATTGATTTTCTTAAAAAATTTCTCTTTTTGGAATTTTTTTTTTTTCTTATATGAAATTTCTCTTGATTTTTCTTCACTTGTTGTTTAACTACATTGATTTTCTTAAACTTACAAACTATATTAAACTTAAAGACTTACACAAATAAATAGATCTCCATCCTGTGAGGTGACGGGCAGGACTTATCCGTTTTGTTCTGAGGGTTCTTCCCGCGATGACTCCGGGTCCTGTATCCGCACACGCTTTGTGTCCACCGACTGAAGCGTTCCTCCAGGTTGTGGCTGCCCAGTCGCCTACTGCTATTTTTGGTGCTGAAGTGTTGAAGATTGTTCCGCCACTGCTTGAGGGGCCTTTAGAACTGTATTCTTTTTTTTTTCACTCGCGTCGAAGGATATTCCGCCACTACTTAGGGGCCTTGGAAATTTTCCTTCGTTTTAGCACTTGCGACTGGGCCCCACGTTGGGCGCCAGTTAATTTACCCGGTCACGGTTGTTTTAAAAAAAACAATTTTTATCCGGTGAACGGTCTTTATTTGTTGAAACTTAATTTACAACTGACTTAAAAATTATTCTTAGTTCTAATACTAAAGCTAAGCCCGTGTGCCAGCAACGTGACCCGTTCTTTGCTGAATAGGCGTTTCCCACGGAAACGCCAATCGCTGCTCTGGTATCTCTTCAAAAGCGTTGCGCGTGTGGAGTGTTGGGTTACCGTCATACTTTGGTTGAGGTGTGTGAACTGTTGCATTAGTTAAAACGTTGCGCATGTGGGGTGTTGGGTTACTATCATATTTTGGTTGAGGTGTGTGAACTGTTGCGTTAGCTTGTATGTTCTTAAACGACACATATTGCAATTCGGTCTCCTTCGGTGCAACGAGAGTTGTTTGCTTCGCTTTCTCACAATTTCTAAAATTAGTGTCCCTTTTTTTACAATTAACAATTTTCAGCCAAAAATCAGTCGTAAGCATAAAAAGTTACCAGCAACTCCTTTTGGAATTTTATATAGGCAATATTTGACCCTAATTATGCCACTGTATCTCACCGCTGGAAAATGGTAGAGCCACACCAGTCCATTTGTTTGACAATCTACTTCTTGTAGTTGCATAAGCCAGTGCGCATTATGAGCTTTTGAGCCTTATAAGTTCATACTTTTATATTAAAAGAATGGAAAGAGAAAAAATGTAAACCAGATGCGGAAAAAACGAAAATGTAACAACAAAGTACTTGGCAACTGTTTTACAATTTTTTCCGTAGCATCGACCGAAGCAGCTGCAAGATGTCATTTAAATCCACGCGATGGCAAAACTAAAAACGGACAATCAGTAAGTAAAAAAAAAAAACGAAACAAAAAACAGCAAGAACAACAAAATGAGTGTGCCACAGTGTGTGGCAAGCTTAAAAAAAAAACAAAAAAAAACATATGTATGTATGCGTGCGCGTGTGTTGATTGTGGTAAGCGCTGACCGCCCGTAGGGCATCCTGTGCACTGACCGGCTACTTTTTCCAGCGTCGCGCATCCGCAACGGTAAACGGAAATGCCGCAGAACACTTGAAGCCCACATCCCGTAGCGAATTTTAACAAATGCGTATGTATGTGTGGCTGTTTCTATTAATATATAATATTGTAGATATGTGTGTGCATTTTTTTTTGTATATGTGTACATGTGGGTGGGTGTGTGTGTGTGTGTGTATTCATGCGAGGCTGTGACACCAACGGCACAGCAGGTAACCGCAACAGCTGCACGCGGCGACATAATCATCATAACGGAAGTGCAACATTAAGGCAAAACAGATTCGCCAAAAGCAACAACAACAACAACAATTACAGCAAGCCCAGTAGCGTCAGCAATAATACCAGCAGAAACAAGAACAAAAACTACAGCAACAACTGCAACAAGCCCAGTAGCAACAACAACAATGACACCGGCAGCAGCAACAACAACAAAAATAGCTTTTTTGCTAAGTAGTGTAAAACTATCATGAAAAGTTTCACTGCAAATTTTCTCAACGCTTATGTACACCGCCACTGCCACAATGCACTCTTCGCGCCACAGCGACAACACCTCTGGCCTGATGCAATTTTATCTAGGCGAATGGCCACAACTAGCGCTACTTACCTTTTAGCTCGGCATTTGGTATGTGTGAAAATGAAATGTATAAATATGCATTATTTCTAAATTAACAGCGGAAATGAAAACTAAAATGAAAATGAGAGAAAGAATGAGATTGAAAATGTGAAAATGCGAGAATGCGCCAGAGTAAGAAATAAGAATTAAGAATTCGTTTGCTGCAATAACAATGTGGCACACCGGCAACTCGCTGCCCCACTATTTTCTCGTTTCATCCATCAACAAAACATTTCGCTTTATAGAAACTGGAAAAAAATGCAAAGGATACCCGTAATTTTATATTTCTCATTTCAACAAAATTGTAAATTATTGTTAAACAGTCTCAGTTTCTGTCGCCGGTACACCAAGCAATGATTTCGCCTTGCAACAAAGGAAGTTGTACATTTTTTCCATCTTGTAATGAAATATAAATATGCAAAGAAGAATTTCTTACTTTTTCATTAAATGCTGCACTCGGCGTTGACAGGCAGCAAGCAAAGGTAGTGGCGACGAAAACAATACCGACTGTGGAGATAACCAGGTTGCAGGGGAAAGCTATGCAACTACGCAATACTTACCTATAATGCGAAGTAATATTACATTGATAAACACGTAATTATAAGTAATAAATGGTAAAAAATGTGGCAGAAGAATTTGAATGAGAATTTTGTAAAAAAATATTAGAGGCAAATTCAATAGCACTTCAGTTTAAAGGCGCGTAGTGAAAGCCCCGCTTTGAAGGCAGGTTTAGTTAAACTCGGACTAAATATTTAGACTTGCATTTATTAGCTTTGTTCAATTTTTTTAGTTTCCTTATAAAAATATAGTTCATACTGCAACAAAAACTATTCAGCTTAAAATTTCAAAATTTGTACCAAATTTAAAAAAGTTAAAAAAATTAAAAACAAAATTCTAACTTTTTAACAAAAATTTTAAGAAAAATTTCAATTATACTGTTTTATAATCCATTCAATTTCAGGATAATAAAGTGCCAGTTTGAAGTATCTCGAAATTCGCATTGATTTTAGATAGCAGGAATTTACGGCGGTTTGAGTCTCCTGACATGAAACAGAGCATGGTAGCAAAAGTTCTTCCTAATAGCGATTGCCCTTCGGCAGGCAATGATAAGCCTACGAGTATATTTCTGCCATGAAAAAGCTCCTCATAAACAACCATCTGAAATTCGGAGGGGGCTTTAAGCTGCATGAAGTAGGAATAATATCAAGACGCACTCCAATAAAACGGTGTTGATGTCAATTATATATTTATACGTATATAGGGGGATCAGATTGGAGGTACTTTTTCCAATAGGGTTCATGGACACATCACGCGTGACTACTGTCAGACTAAATAGTAATAATTTTTTTCAGTATTCATTGATATTTCATCATGGAAAGACTTACGCCTTCACAACGTTTTTCGACGCTCTGCGAAAAGAGTTAATCGCGTGTTCAGGCCAACTTATGGTGTTCAGCGATGAGACCCATTTTTGGCTTGATGGCTACGTCAATAAGCAAAATTGTCATATTTGGGCTGAAGAGCAACCCAGAGCTAATCAAGAACAGCCATTACATCCATTGCATACAACCGCTTGGTGCGGCCTATGGGCTGGAGGAATCATCGATCCATCTTTCTGGAGACAATGTAACGCTATCGCGCCTTGATAAACGACATTTTGATACCAGAAATTGAAGCCCGCGATATCCACAACATTAGGTTCCAACAAAACGGCGCCACTTGCCATACAACTCGAGAAACAATGGATTTACTGCGTTGTCGTTTCGGTTTGCAATTCATCTCTCGTCTCGGATCAGTGGATTGGCCACCAAGATCGTGTGATGTCAGACCTTTGGACTTTTATTTGTGGGGTTATGTAAAATCTAAATGCCTTATGGATAAACCAGCTTCGATTGATGCATTGGAAGCCGACATTACTAAAATGATTCTCGAGATAGCCACCGAAGTCCTCCAGCGAGTCATTCGAAATGTCATAGCCAAATTGTGGCGAACATTTGAAGAGATTATTTAAAATTAAATAAATAACATGAATGGTCATCTTCAAAAATAATAAAGATTGCCCAATCAACTTGAATTTCCATTGTTTTATTTCAATTTTAAATCCGATACCTCTAAATTGATCACCCTTTATATATGTATACAAGTAGAGTTCAGTTCGGGCAGCAGACCATAAATGGAGTACGAAACCGCACCAAAAAAGCTTTAGCTTGATGTGGGAGTATAAAATATGAAAACAAAAAGGGGTGACTTCTTAATCCTTTAAGGCGGCACTGTGTTCACCTCCAATTAAGCAGTAGTTGCTCCCAATTGATCGCCCTTTCACTTTCGGTCAACCACATTTAATACTCGTACCCCTGAAAAGGCTACACAAGCACGAATGAAGAGAAAAAATAAGAACTTAAGCGCAGGAAAAATCACCCCGAATGCCGAAAAGTAGTCGGAAAGCAAATGGAGTGTGTCGATGTTAACAAGACGCATTACAAGCAAAGCCATTAAAAGAAGCACGGTAATATGCATCCAACATAACTGACAGAAATACCGAATTACACATATATGTTAATATACACACACATATCCTAGGTAGCACTCATTTCCCATGTAACAGCAAAAAGCCAAAGCAACACAGCAACGGTAACAACATAAAACTTCATTAAAATCACATTGTCACATGTTTATTAGCAGAACAACGAGCAAGTGAGCAGAAATAAACACAGCAGAAAGAAGCAGGTAGTACCGCAGAAATGGTAAAAGAAAAACGGATAAAGCGAAAAAGAAACACAGCAGAAAAAAGCAAGCATCGAAGTGAATACAGCAAAGGTCAGCAGAATTCCGCCCAGGGCGCCCCCTCAAGCACCAATGTGTTCTCTGTTTTCCATGCTGCTTTTAGGGGGTGAACAGTTGATGGCAGACGAGGTGGAAGAACAAAAGCAACGGCAACAACAACAAAAGCCATTACACGTACTTGCGTTAACATAGCGCGAATGCCATACAAGCGGCGAGCAGCACAATGGCTTTATTAAGTCCTTTGAGCAAGAGAAAAATTGCAAAAACAAAAACTACAAATGCAATTGAACAACATTTCCCAGCAAACGTGAAATGTCGAAATGGCAAAAACGCAGAAGGCAAAAGAAATTGTCATCAATAAAATGCACATGTTACCTTTGACAACGGCCAAGAGCCACTGACTCTGAGTCGCCTACGCAGACTAGACAATCGCTAAGCCATATTAGAGCGACAAAAGGCGCTGCCAAGAAAAAGCGATTGGAATTTATTAAAACCATTTTAGTGTCAAACCGCTGATTGTGCGAGGTCGCCACAATAATCGACACCAAAACGTTAGTGGTTTGGCGGGATTTCCTATAAAGGCATTTTTTCTACGACCAACTGCGTGCAGTTGAAGCCGACGGCACTGGAGGTGTAGGTGGAGGTGGTGGCACGCCAGCCTCCGTTAATGGTGCGTCACAATGTTGAGGCTGGGCGGACAAGAAAACAAAAAAAAAAAAAAAACAAATTGAACAATGTGAAGCGTACTAAAGAAAACTACTTAGGTTGAAAACAAATGGCACTAATAGAGCGACAAAATATTTTCTTTTGTGGCGTGCACGTTCTTGCGTTCACCGGATTTCGATGTCTTAATGGGCTTGGAGCAGCTGTGCGACGTCATTTATACAAGCAGTGGAAGTCTTTAGAATAGTGAGGGGTAAAGAAGTAATTTAACTGTTTATGCTCCTTAAGGTGTTGTTGCTGTGGACGTCGATAGCTTGGCCGTTAATGCCTTACAAATTGAATCTTCAAGTTTAGTTGGCTTACAACGAGTGCTTATCGGCTTTGATTGTTATTGTCATATGTTTTAGTTTTGAAATATGCAGCGCACCCTTAGGAAGCACGCACATACTTAAGAAGCTCTCGAATATGTGGAAATTTACTTAAGAAACTGGAGGTTTTCTTAAAGCACATTAAAATTTATCTTCTCAGTTACAGAGTAGTTTTCTTGAACCTGTAACTTAATGTAATACTAAAGACGCGAAACGACTGCCCGATGCAACTAGTCAAAAGTGTTTGCTACCTCGGCTGCAGTATAAAGTTAGACGACGGAGCAGAGGAAGATATCAACTGCAGGCCAAGGAAAGCAACGGCGGCGTTCGGGCCAAGGCATACATTACAGTTCACAAATCTCCATGCGCTCTAAATGGCAAATATTCAGCGCATGTGTGTTGTACGGAAGTGAAACGTGCATGGTTTCCAACACCATCATACAGCCCTTCGTCAACAAATGGCTCCGCATTATCTGTAGAATATTCTGGCCGAATACCAACCAACAACGACTGCGGAGACCAACGAATGAGGAGCCCATCCTATGGCAAATCAAACGATCAAAGTGGCGATGGATAGGACACGCGCTTAGAAAACAACCAGACTGGAACCCGCAAGAGAGCGGAGGTCGTGGTCGGTCAAAGATTACTTGGAGAAGGTCGATGTTTCGCGAGCTGGCAGATGTCCACATCACATAGAATGACGCAAAATAGCAGCCCAGAACAGTATACGATGAACGAGGCTCTATCCTCCCGGAGTAAACAAGGAAAAAAAGAAGAAAGAGGCAGTTTAGGGCGATCTAAAAATGTTAGTCCAACATTCACGTCTTTACGTCTTCCGGTAAACTGTACAGCCTTCAAGACAATAATTTTCTTTAACCTCAAATATATTATTATTAATATTATTTATTTGTTATTATTATAGAGTTACTCCATCTCGGTAGGGTTCGCAACTACCGTAGATAACATGTGTCCCGGATATCGGTATCAAGGGGCAATGCTCTGCTGTCTTGTGTTACGATGTAGTAACGTTGTAAGAATGTAAAATTTTAATAGATCTGGTTTAGAAAGGAACTTACTATATTACAAGTTTTCAGTATAACAGCTTTTTGTATTTGTGCAAGTGTTTTTTCGTTTATATTTATTGATTTTAGGTTTTGTATGAAAGAGTTGTGTAGTATTCCTGTTGCTGAAATAATAATTGGGACTATTTTCACTTCATTTTGTTTCCATAAGTTTTTGATTTCTTGCGCAAGCTCTATGTATCTTTCAATTTTTTCTGTATATTTGCTGTGTATATTAACGTCATTAGGGACACTTATTTCAATTAACTGTGTGGTTTTTTCTTTCTTATCTATTATTGTTATATCTGGTCTATTGCTTATTATTGTCTTATCAGTGTATATGGTTCTGTCCCAGTATAGTTTAAAGTCTTCGTTTTCTAGTATGGTTTCAGGTGTATATTCATACAATAATATGGTGCTTTGTCATTGGTTAAGTTGAGAAATGTGGCTATTTCCTTGTGGATTATTTTGGCTACTGTAATGTGTCTTTGTGTGTATTTTGTCCCAGCGAGCATTGGGCATCCTGCTTTTATATGGTCTATAGTTTCTGTGTATATGTTACATTTACGGCATCTGTCGGGTGTGATGGTTGAATCTTTTATTAAGTATTTTCTGTAGTTTTTTGTAGCTATGATTTGGTCCAAAGATAGGTACACGTTTAGTATTTAAATTTGCACAGATGTATGTTATGTGTATAAGGTTAAGTTGATCGTTACAGAAAGGACATATGGGGGAGACATGGATAGAAAAAGGTGTTCATGGGTTAGCCTGGAGTGACCGATCTTTAAATGGACGCATACAGAAATTTGATTCCTTCATAATGAGGATGCATATATTGCTTTTTCACACTCTGGGTTAAAAGCTTTATACGGGTGCCTGAATTGCGCCCCCGATACATATTTTTGTCGAAGGAGATAGCTGTTTATGTAGGCTTGAAGGTCTTTAGAGACAAGTGGAGTTAATAGAAAAACTGGGGATTGGTGCAAGACCTGCCGATTCTTTTCCCAGAATGCCTTTGTGGCTTGGTATCCAGACGATACGTATTTGGTTTCCATTTTTTATTAAATAGTCCCGTATTTGGGAAAGAATCGGACTACTACCGTAAATATTGGATAGCCCTTGGATTACCGAAAAGATATCAGTGAATATGACGAATTTACTGCTTTAAGAATCACTGTTGCTTCGGATGAAAATATTGAGCTATAACTTGGTAACATGCCTCCTATTATCAGGGCACCATTGTTGTGTACTACAGCGAAAGTTGTGCTATCGTCGGTTTTAGACCCGTTTGTAAATATGTGAGTTCACTAGCCAACTCTTCTCTGTTGACTAGTTCGCAGAAGAGTTGTTTGAATAGTTCGGAGCTAGTGTTATTTTTATAGAACTTGTGGAGGTCAGAGTTTATGGAGGTGGAGGAGAAGGGCCTCTTGGCTTAATTTAAGCGATGATTTTGGGAATTGAATTCCCAAGTTATGCAGTGATGAAATGCACTCTCGTATAGCGGATTTTATCTTGTAAGTTCGCTTGTGTTTGGAAGCAATCGTCAAAGGTATTAAAAAGAAGTCTATTGGTGGTACTCAAAAGCTTCGGGATTAGGATAAAGTTGAGACTTCTGTATCTCTCAGAGATAGAGAGTAGGCCAGCCGCGGAAAGTATGCTCTTAGTAGATTTTGGTAAGGCGTTAAGGCGGTACGTTAAGGTTTGTTTAGTAATTTTAGGTTCGAAATTCTTCTTCTTCTTAATTGGCGCGATAACCGCTTACGCGATTTTGGCCGAGCTTAACAAAGCGCGCCAGTCGTTTCTTTCTCGTGCTATCCGGCGCCAGTTGGACACACCAAGTGAAGCCAAGTCCTCCTCCACCTGATCTTTCCAACGCAGAGGAGGCCTTCCTCTTCCTCTGCTACCACCAGCTGGTACCGCATCGAATACTTTCAAAGCCGGAGCGTTTGTATCCATTCGGACGGCATGACCCAGCCAACGAAGCCGCTGGATCTTTATTCGCTGCGCTATGTCTATGTCGCCGTAAAGCTCATACAGCTCATCGTTCCATCGCCTGCGATATTCGCCGTTGCCAACGTGCAAAGGTCCAAAAATCTTACGCAGAATCTTTCTCTCGAACACTCCAAGCGTCGCTTCATCGGATGTTGTCATCGTCCAAGCTTCTGCGCCATACGTTAGGACGGGCATGATGAGAGTCTTGTAGAGTGTTAGTTTTGTTCGTCGAGAGAGGACTTTACTGCTCAGTTGCCTACTTAGTCCAAAGTAGCACTTGTTGGCAAGAGAGATTCTACGTTGGATTTCAAGGCTGACATTGTTATCGGTGTTAATGCTGGTTCCTAAATAAACGAAGTCTTTTACAACCTCGAAATTATAACTGTCTACAGTGACGTGAGTGCCGATACGCGAGTGCGCCGACTGTTTGTTTGAAGACAGGAGGTACTTCGTTTTGTCCTCGTTCACCACCAGACCCATTCGCTTTGCCTCTTTATCCAGTTTGGAGAAGGCAGAACTAACAGCGCGGTTGTTAAGGCCGATGATATCAATATCATCGGCATACGCCAACAATTGTACGCTCTTATAAAATATTGTGCCTGAGCGATTAAGTTCTGCGGCTCGTACGATGCTCTCCAACATCAGGTTAAAGAAGTCACACGACAGCGAGTCACCCTGTCTGAAACCTCGTTTGGTATCAAACGGCTCGGAGAGGTCCTTCCCAATTCTGACGGCGCTGCTGGTGTTGAGCAACGTCATCTTACATAGCCGTATTAGTTTTGCGGGGATACCAAATTCAGACATAGCGGCATACAGGTAACTCCTTTCCGTACTGTCGAATGCAGCTTTGAAGTCGACGAAAAGATGGTGTGTGTCGATTCTCCTTTCATGGGTCTTTTCCAAGATTTGGCGTATTGTGAATATTTGGTCGATGGTAGACTTTCCAGGTCTGAAGCCACACTGATAAGGTCCAATCAGTTGGTTGACGGTGGGCTTCAGCCTTTCACACAATACGCTCGCTAGAACCTTATAGGCGATATTTAGAAGACTAATCCCGCGGTAATTGGCACAAATTGCAGGATCGCCCTTCTTATGGATTGGGCAGAGCACACTTAAATTCCAATTGGCAGGCATGCTTTCATCCGACCATATTTTGCATAGGAGCTGATGCATGCACCTTACCAGCTCCTCGCCGCCATGTTTGAATAGCTCAGCCGGCAGTCCGTCGGCGCCCGCGGCTTTGTTGTTCTTTAGCCGTGATATTGCTATTCTCACCTCGTCATGGTCGGGTAACGGAACGATAATTCCGTCGTCAACGATTGTCACTTTCTCTATGACATGCGCAGCTGTCACTGTTTAACAGGTTCGAGAAGTGTTCCCTCCATAATTTAAGATTGCTCTGTACGTCAGTCACCAGATCACCGTCTTTGTTCTTACAGGAAAATGCCCCGGTCTTGAAACCTTCTGTAAGCCGCCGAACTTTCTGGTAGAATTTTCGGGCGTTGTTCCTATTGGCCAGCATCTCAAGCTCCTCGCACTCACGTATTTCGGCCTCACGTTTCTTCTGTCGGATAATACGTCTCTCTTCCTTTTTCAGCTCTCTGTAGCGATCCCACATGGCTCGCGTTGCGCCCGATCGCAGCGTGGCTCTATAGGCGGCATCTTTTCTTTCGGCGGCAGCATGACATTCCTCGTCGTACCAATTGTTTTTTCGGGCTCGCCGGAATCCGATTTCTTCTTCGGCGGCGGTACGTAGGGAACGAGAAATGTTGCTCCATTGCTCGCGCATGCCGGTGTGTTGGGCAGTGCTCTCCGAGAGCAGGAGTGAGAGTCGAGTGGCGAATCTTCTGGCTGTCTGTTGTGATTGCAGCTTTTCGATGTCGAACATTCTTTGCGTAGGTAGATGTACGTTTTTTGCTGCACAAAGGCGTGTGCGCTATTTGGCTGCAACAAGGTAATGATCCGAGTCGATGTTGGCTCCTCGGATCGTACGTACATCTAATACACTAGAAGCGTGTCTTCCATCTATCACAACATGATCGATCTGGTTTCGCGTTTTTCGATCAGGGGACAGCCAGGTAGCTTGGTGTATCTTTTTATGCTGGAATCTGGTGCTGCAGACTACCATGTTTCGGGCCCCGGCGAAGTCGATCAGCCTCTGTCCGTTGCCGGATGTTTCGTTGTGCAGGCTGAATTTTCCGACTGTGGGACCAAAAATTCCCTCCTTGCCCACCCTGGCGTTGAAGTCGCCAAGCACGATTTTTATGTCGTGGCGGGGGCAGCGCTCATAGGAACGTTCCAAGCGCTCATAGACAGAATCCTTGGTCGCATCGTCCTTCTCTTCCGTCGGGGCGTGGGCGCAAATTAGCGAGATGATAAAAAATCGCGCTTTGATGCGGATTATTGCGAGACGCTCGTCCACCGGAGTGAACGACAGTACTTGGCGACGAAGTCTCTCTCCCACAACAAATCCGACACCGAATTTGCACTCCTTTACATGGCAGCTGTAGTAGACGTCGCAAGGTCCTAGGTTTTTCTTACCTTGCCCCGTCCATCGCATCTCTTGGATGGCAGTGATGTCAGCCTTTACTCTCACGAGGATATCAACCAGCCGGGCAGAGGCACCTTCCCCATTAAGGGACCGGACATTCCAGGTGCATGCCCTCAAATCGTATTCCTTATTTCGTTTGCAGGGGTCGTCATCAGTATTGGAAGTTCTCATCCGAGGCTTTGTTGCTGTTTTCATTGGGGGGGCTTTTTAAGTGGCGGGTCCCAAACCCAGCGCACAACCAGCTATGCTGGGATGCTTCGCCTTCTCACGTTAGCTCACTCCCGAACGGGTGTTCGGAAGCTAACCAGAGGATACGTGGGCTAATCCCGGACGTTGTGAGCTGCTTGAACCATATGTAGAAGAATCGTCCTGGCCACTCCCAAGTGAATGGCGATCAGTAACTTTCCCCACTTGCGTGGACTTCTACACATGGAACCATCCTCCACACATTGAACCATCCTTCGAAATTGCGCAATTGCCATAAATAGGCAATCCATAGTCTATTTTTGATACTAATAAAGCTCTAGTTATGGTAATGATGGTATTTGTATAGATATGAAGGTGCTTAGATGAGAGGTATTTGATGATGTTAATATTTAACCCTCGGGTACTAAGACTATTCTTGAGGTACAGAGAAAGTTCTCTAAAAGTGTTTTTGTTGTCGAATAAAATACCAAGTATCTGCAGCGCTTTAGCCTCAGCTATATTTGTATTTTGATGATTAATTTGTAATTGTGGACATGGTTTCTTCCGGCAGATATGCAGTGTTTTGCATTTGCTGTATGATAAAATTGCCCCCGAATGTTTGCTCCAGGAGCTAATATTGTCAAGAAGTTTTTCGAATATTGATTGTACTTCATTGATGTCTTTGACTTTTGTGTAAAAGAAAGCATCATCAGCATATATCCGGAAGTGAAAACTTTTTTGTATGGAGGCAATTTTATTTATTTCCTCGAAAGCTATAATATAATATAGAGTACCACGGAGAGGGGAGAGACCAGACAATAAAGTAGGCTTTTCGATTTCTAAAATTGCTTATTATTAATAAATAGTGGGCAAAAGCTTGCTCCATTGGAATTTGGTTCAATGTTGCCTCTCTTTTACCCATAGCGTCTCTGAAGCCAAGCTGGGAACGACCCACTGCTGATTGCCATTTCTTGTAGACTCTGTCCTGAATAACTTTAAGGAGTATCTTAAATATATGATTCACCAGCAAGAACATGTGGGCTATCAATGCATACTTTTCTGTAAAGAACGGGCAGTGCTGGAGAAAGCATTCGAGCACACGCAATCGGCACTCACGTAAAAAAATTGGGTTTACTATTTAATCCCCATTGCAGAAGCTGACCATTTTCTCTCGAAATGTCCGGGGTTGGCAGCCACTGAGTGCTCCTTTCTTCGGCAGCCTGGGGCAGTGTTCCAACCTAAATCCCATCAATCTGCTCCGTTACATCAACAGCTCTAGTTGGCTGTAGATATCTTCGGTATTGATATATTTAGTCTTGCAAAGAAAAAAATTTGCGGGTTGAATATTGTCAATAAACAAGAATTTTTTCTAACGCTTTTGCCACTTCTCAATCTCTCAAAAAATTACTCATATCAATGTCGTCAAGAAATTTTCGTTTATCAGTATTTTGTTTTGCTGCTTTTGTTACTTGCTGAAGGAAGTTCAGGTGATTAGTTAAGTTTTATATTCAAATTGCTATTCAAATATACCTTGGCTGTTTTTCTTTTTTATTGTTTCTGCCTACAGAATGTGTCCATGCACTTCAATTGAGCGGCCTTACCACGAAAGCAATAGGTTTAAAATCACCGTACAGGCAAATCCGGAGTTAGAGTAAACAATTTCTTAGAGCACTAATAAACTACGAGCCACTTTACAACTACTTTTATCTTCGCGAGTAGTGATAAACAATCAGAAACATTTCCATATGTTAACTATGGCTTTTGATGCAGTAATTTCTGATTCGCGTCAGGTTGTAAGAAAATCTGATTTGTTTTCGACGTTGAAGGAATTAGAGGAAAAATGTATAAAAAATATTCAAAACAACGCCTGTGACAATAATTTCATATACGACTTCCTGCTTATGCTCTACAACAATGGCTCCTCATATCCATTTATATGTATTATTTGTTAAATTGAACGCTGCTTCGGAACCAACGGAAAAAGGGCTCATATGGTACTAGATAACAACTCTCGAATTTAGTACCAGTACCACACTATCGAAAGAGGAATGAAGCGTATAAAATGCAATAAGATTAGATAACATGGTTATCCTGTACTTAGCCTCTTGGAACGCTGTCATAGCTCTCAACGAAAATGTGCTTCCCATCTCTTCTAACAACAATTTGAGTTTATCAGAAACTTTAAAACATTTCTGGTTTCTACATATCTAAGATCCTCCAATTTTATGAATATTTCCTGTATAAAATTGAGTGTTCTCGATTACCTAGAGCAAGTCATTGGCATATCCTTCTCTTCTTCGTCTTGACATCCTCTATCCAAATCGGCCAGCATATTTGTCTATCAGACAATGTCTTCGATTTGTGCTTCTTCATAAATTTTCAAAAAAAATATCGCACAACTGGCATCTTAGTCAGGTTCAGGTACAGTGCTTTCGGTGCTGTAGTCCGCATCTCTCCAGTTTTGAATATTGGCGAGAGCTCTTGAACCTTGTCTAACTTTTTAAAGCTGAATCCTTTCTAAAGAGCACTACGTCACACTACGTTGTCATAGTATGAAGTTGCTCTGTCTACTGCTGTATTACCATCACCGTCATTAAGCGCTATGTACATGTTTTCATGTTTCCTGGTTCTTTGTTGCTTCCTTGACTCCATGCATCCTTCATCACTTTGAGTTCTTTTAGGTCTTCCTTCAGTTCGACGAATTTTGCTATGCTTTTTAAAAGAAAATCTGGGACCTTATTAAATCAATAAGTTCCAGTGTTATAGTTATTACGCATATAGTATATAACGGGCGGCTGCCGTGGCCAAATGGGTTGGTGCGTGACTACCATTCGGAATTTAGAGAGAACGTAGGTTCGAATCTCGGTAAAAAACCAAAATGAATAAAAAGTTTTTTGTAATAGGAGTGGCCCCTCGGCAGGCAATGGCAAACCTACGAGTTTATTGTGCCATGAAAAAGCTCCTCATAAAAAGTAACTGCCGTTTGAAGTCGGCTTAAAACTGTAGGTCACCCCATTTGTGGAAGAACATCAAGACGCACGGCACGAATAGGAGGAGGAGCTCGGCTTGAGAACTTAAAATAATAACACAAAACAGAAAATTGCTAGCATTCTAGCATTCAAATTTTTCTTTATTTATTTTTTTTTGTTTTTGTTTTGTTTTTTGTGGGTACAGACTACCAAGTACAGCACTCAGATACAATTAAATCCATTGTATCGCAATCGGATTCCCTTTTTAATTTTCTTTAAATCTACTCGACCTCCGAAGAAATCTGAGTAGATCTTATCGTGCCAAGGACCCAAAGTGGTCGCTACTTAACCCATCAATGCCAAAGACCCCAAGCTTGATTCGAGCGAAGGCCGAACGTTGCACAAAAAGTGGTCCGCCGTGTCATGCTACCATGCTGGCAGAGTGCACTGTCTGAAATGTCCACCTTTTCCATGTGCTTTGCCAGTTTTATCTATCTGCAGCCTCTCTCAGCCAGCCTGGCTGGCTTGTGGGTTAGAGTAGCCCGTTTGCTAACCGTGGCTTTGATGGCTACAGAAGGGAGTGCCAGAACGGGCTCCGAGCCAAAAAAGTTGGTCTTTATTTTAATCTGATAGATAATTTCATGGTATTTATTTTTTGAATATCATATACGACATATGTCCGCCGCGACTACGAATTACATGGCTCATTCGAACAGTCCACTTTTTGACTAACTTTTTCCAATAAATGTGAACAATCAGCAAAAATGCGATGTAAACGATGATTACTTGGCTTCAATTCTTGCGAACACCGTCTTCTACAGGCACGTAAGCCAAGATCTTTACGTAAAATCATCCACGTAGTTGAAGGGCAAAGACCAACAAGGAGTAGACATTTTGGTGTGTTCTTAAACACTTCGCACTACGAACATAAAATTTTTATTTTTTTTTTCAAAGTGAATCTCCATAATTTGAAAGTGTTGTTGTTGTGTCGTTAAACCATCCAATGCTGACTTGCCAAACCTTACTGAACAGAAATGTCACAGTTTGCCATTCTCAGCTGTCAAATCATAGTTATCTCTATCGAAAATTCTCATGCAATTAAAAAAAACACCCCATACGTACATATAATATCTCAGAAAGGAAAAACACGAACTATTCACTATTCCAAATTCACTGTGATGCCCCCAATTCAGTACAAGCGGATTTTCCTGCCGGATAGGTGACTTCTAACCGCTACTACATACTTTTTTATGTTCGTATCTGGATTTAAAAGTATTGGTTGTTATTACAGGTTTCTGTGTTGTGATGCCTTGCTTTAGCATGCCTTTATTTTTGATGAGACATCGGCCTGCGGCCGATTTTGCGGTTTATACTCGTATAAGTCCATTTTGATGCATTCGATAACCAACTTTAAATTTCAAAAACAATACTGTGGTTGTTGTGGAAAAGTACTCTGTTGAAGGCGGTTGAAAATGTGTGTATATCTCTATGTATTGTAGAGTAGGTAGCGGAAAAATTTAATGCAGAATATGCAATTTGAAAGTTAATGCGATGTGATCATTATTTTACTATGAACTATCAGAGAGTAAATAGATTTTATGAGCGCTTGAATATATATTTTGTGGATAAGTAGAGTAAGTTATGTTCTAGGTAGAATTTTCTGAAAATAAAACAATAAAAATCAGGCCCTACAAGCGGCATGTGTCTCATAAAAAGATATACGCTTAACCATTATATTGTGATTTAAAAAGTTGCGATCAACTCATTAATAACAAATTTCTGACTGTTATAGTATTGCTCAGAAGATATAATCATAAATCGAGTTACATTTTTTTCGCTCTGAAGGAAAGATTAATTTGTTAATATTTTTCTTGATCGATAATAAAACTCAATTCTTGAACTTTTTTTCTCCCTGAAAAATAATATAGAATTAATATTAAATTTCATTTTATTATTAAATTTAAATTAAATTTTTACGTTTTTAAATTAAAATTTATTTGTTTTTTTTTAATTAAAATGTTTTTTTTTTTTTAAATTATTTGGAAGGTTTAAAAGCAAAAGAAATTTATGAACGAATGTTGAAAGTGTACAATGACTTTTCGTCATCAATTCGACCTATAGAAAGATGGGTTGCTGAATTTAAACGTGGTCGCACTAACCTTGAGGATCATTCACGTAAAGGACGTGCAAAAACAACAGCAACACTAGAAATCGTAGGAAAATACAGGATATCGTATGGGAAAATCGTCGAGTAAGTGAAAAAGTGACTACTAAACCGTAGGCATTTCACTGGCATTTCGCTAAAGTATTGAATTCCAGAAAGCTGTATACACAATGGGTGCCGCATTCGCTAGCAATGGAACAAAAAGGCATTCGAATGCGACTTTCTCAGCAATATATAGTGCGTTTTCGAAAGGATAAAGTAGATTTTGTGCTTCGATTCTTCAGCTGGGACTTGGGTATATCACTATGATTGTAAATCAAAATAAGAGGCTAAGAGTGGTGTACACCTGGTTCTTCGACTCCGAAAAGAGTTCGTGTTCAGAAATCGGCCAAGTAGGTGTTAGTTGTGCCAGTTTTTTGGAATGCAAAAGAAATTTTGCTTATAGATTAGTTGTAAACTGTAAGAACAACAAATTATTGACTGAGAAAATTATCACTGAATATTATTTTAACCTTTTAGACCAGCTGAAGGAAAACGTTCGTGAAAAAATACCGAGTTTGCAAAAGCGAAAAATTCTTTTTCATCAAGACAATGCACCGTGCCACAAAAACATTTTTACAATGGGTATAATCCATGAACTAAAGTTTGAGTTCAAATCAAAACACTAGATTTGGCCCCGCAACTTCCATCTGTTTCTAGACCTAAAAAAATGTATGCGTGGATAGCGTTTTTCATCAAATAATGAGGTCATAACAGCTGTGGGAGCGTATTTTGTAGTCCTCCCAGAATCTCACTTCAAGGATGGAATTCATAAAGTGGAAACTCGTTGGAAAGGGGAAAGTGTGTGGTTTAAGGAGACTATACTGAATAATAAAATGTATTTTTCTTATCGAACAGCAAACTTATTGAAAGTGCAAGTTTGAAGTTGTTGAAAAGTCCCCTTGAATTTTATAATTTTGTTCCTTTGTCGGTGTTGCCCATTTACTCCATATAATAAAATTAAAACATTCAAAAAGAAAGGCAAAACTGATCAAAATGTTTATATGTTATCTCTTTGTTGCATAGTGTCAGTCACGAGAATTTAAAAAACCAACAAGTTCAAAGTTTTTCGAAATTAATTGAGGCATTTAGGCAAATATCGCAAGCCCTTTGTTATCTGCGCCTCAAGCCAATTCCTGACATTCTTCAAATTTATTCCTTATTTCTATATTATTCCTTATTATTTTCCTTCATTACTTATTCATTCATATTCATTCATTCATCCGACATGCATTCATTTGAAAACATTTCACTGAAGTTTCTGTGTTTTTGTTTTTTATTATTTTACCTCACGATGTTTACCGCAACAGTTGTCTTGTCTGTCACTTTGACCACATTACAAAATACTTAGAATAATAAATATAACCAGAGCATAGGGGCCAGCCACGACTTCCACATTTCTGTAAAAAACTTTCTGTTCCACTCCCACCTTCGATAATCGACCTCCTTCAAAGTGGGAAATGCTGCGTGTTTTGAGCAACGTCTGTCAGTTGTTTTGATGAGGGTTTCATGTTGTTTGACTTATCAGTGAATTACCAAATACTACATATGTAGTGGATTGATAATAACAAAATTGTTTTGAATTCAACGGGGATGCTGTAATAACTTTGTAATGAACTCTTTATTTCCGAGTTTTCTATCTTTTTTTTTTTTGATTATTTTTCAGACAAAAATGTTGAGCTTTTTGCGTTCCTTACTTATAAGTATGTATTTGAAGTTCTAGGAATAACTTCCTGGATTTTATATAACAGCGCATTTTTTCTAATATCAAATATGTTAAAAATATGAGTTGCTGTTATGAATAAAGTAATCTTTATCAATATTAGAGTAGAATGAAAAGTTCGGTTTGTTACTACTAACACCACACAGTAGTTCACAAAAATTCAAAAAACAAGGACAAAAATATATTCGGTGCGGCCTTCTATTTTGTACTCTACCCTCCATATAAATAAAACCCAATATTTTATTTGGTACAGAAGTTTTGATTATTTGAAGTGAAACTTCTTAAGCGTCGATGGGCGAGCGAGAATGCAGAGTAAAATTTCAAGGTCATGCAACGTTTTGGGCATTTTCGTTCCGCGAAAGAGAAAAAAGATATGACGCAGAGGAAAAGGAAAGAGAGAGCTATACCTTATATATATTTAGGCTATTCACGTCTCCCTTTTGTGCGGTCTTTCGTCTTTTCTCGCACTTCTACGCTAAGGTTCTAATCTACATAAGTCGTACGACGTTACTCGTACGAATATACCAATGAGAGAAAGAGAGTGACGCGTAAACGTACAGCACTAACGCCATATTACAATAGTAGAGCGAAAGAGGGCAACATATTAGAATAGGATAGATAGTATTGCGCATGCGCGTGCCGTGTCTATGCACATTATAGTGTTAGACGCTATATGTGCGCACAGCTCTAACGCCACGCTAATACATCGGAGCGAAAGAGAGCAACGTATAGTTAGAATACGACAGATCGTATTGTGCGTTGTGGCAGTGCGCGTTGGCGGCAGGCGCTATATTTACTCAGTGATATACCTCGTGTATTTTTTGTAAATTTTGTCTATTTGTATTCTCTGCAAATGTTTTGAATTTGTTTAGATATATCTTCTTTCTCTCTCTCTCCCTCTCTCTCATTCCAGATCAAAATCCTGTCTTAAAAAGTAAAAAATATTAAATTAACCAAAAAAAAAATTCGAATGAAGAAAAAATTGTTTCGGAAATTATGGAAAAATCTAGTTACTTTATTTCTAAGGCCGACTAAGTTGACTGATTACATCGCGTAATCTATAGTAAATTCAGCCATGAATAATAAAATAATTAAATATTTTTTTTTTTAAGTTTTTTCCAATCAAAAAAACATTTTTATCAAAAAAAGTTTTTTCCAACTAAACAATTTTTTTTTTTACAATAAAGTGTTTTCCAATTAAATCCTTTTTCGGAATGTATGGAAAAATTCTTTAACTTTGCTTTCTTTTGGACCAACTAATATACATTGATCGACTGCATAGGACCATGGCCGAAGATTGCGTTCAAGATCAAAATCCAGTCACAAAAAATCAAAAAGTTCAGAAAAAAAAAATTTTGTCAAGAATTGTTTATTATTAAAAAAAATATCTTTTAAAGAACTTTTCAGATTGATTTTAATTTTATAAGCGTAAATTATGAAAAACTCCAATTACTTGATTTTCTCTTATAGTTTACACTTTCTCCAATCTATATTTGATTTGCGCAAAGAAAGAAGGCTTGTATAAAAAATTCAATCAAACATTTTACGCCAATACCTCGGCAACCACTTACCTTTTGAATACTTATTTAGTATATTTAATTAGCGCTTACACCCTTTTTGTGTGTTTAGCCGAGCTCATCCTCGCCCCTACCGAGGAGCGACTGCTATTAACAAGCATTTTTTCTTTATTTTGGTGTTTCACGGAGATTCAAGCCAACGCACTTTGAATTCCGAATGGTAGTCACGCATCAACCCATTCGGCTACGGTGGTTTTTAGTTTTTTTGAACATATATTTTTTCTGAACAAATGTGAAAAAAAATTTCCTTTCGAAATAAATCTTCACTTCCAGCAATACAGCTCACGAATAAGGAAATCAAAATGTATAGCTCTTAAATTGCTTTATAATGATTACGAATATAGAAATGTTGCGCTTTAGTGCTGAGTTTTTCGAGTTGTAGCTGAAAATTCTAATTCTAATTCTCGATCGCGATGTGCAAAGCAATCAGCCGCTTAAGCGCATTTAAAAGCAACGAAAACAGCTATTCTCTTAAAACCTTCACATGAATTGAAACTTTTTGGAATTTTTGATAAATTCAAAACCTTCTCTTAAACAAATGTTTTATGTACACTACCTTCTGAGCTATGTCCTTACTAAATCTTTCCACGCGTATTTAGTTTTTAGAATATTTTCTTAACCAAAATTTAACCATACGGCACTACGGAATATTTTTAGTTTTAAATTTCAATAATAGATTTTTGCTTTCCCAAAATTTCATATTACTTGTTGAAAGGTTAGTTCTGTTTATTTAAAAATTTTGATATACAAAAATTGTATTTAAGAACATCCTGAAATAACCTCCTGAATTTATGAGCTCCTCCTTTTTTGGTCATCAAACTGTTGCTATTCGAAATTTCTGTTATCAGCTTTCGGTAACTTCACAAGAAAATTGCATACATTTTTGCGCAACTTATATACTCACTCATCAACAATGTAACACTCTTACAAATATACAAAGCCACAGCCAATATGCATTACAAAACTTCCCCCTGTCTCTAAGTCACAGCTACATACATACATACATGCCTGCTTACAGCCTCGATGTCTAGCACATTCGATGTATTTGCACATAAAGTAGCGCATAATGGAAGAGACGAGGTTAACAGGCATTTTATACAAGCAAAGCTACACCAACATATACATACTTGTATGCCAGTAAACAAGTGCTTGTTTGTATATTGGCATGTTATCTGAAATTCTATTAAGTGTGTATGTGTGTGTGAGCGTGCAGGCACCTTTCTCTCAATTTCCCCTGGGGGTATTCTGATCAAACAGGAAGTTCTTAAGCAACCGAAAAATATGCAACAAATTCCATCAATCGCTTGCCACTGACAGCGGCTGCAAAAGAAACAATGGGCACATAGGGGGGTGGGCAGCATACCTTTACATTCTTCATGGTGTTGATGATAATAGTGTATATGTATATGCATATTTACAATAATACTAACATACCTACAACAACATCGAAGCAACAAGTAAATAAGCAAATCTTTCGAAATTTATATGCTCGCTGCAAAAAAAGCTCACTTCATCTTATGATACCATCATTGCCCTCATCAAACGGTGAGCTGTGTGTTGTTTTGTGTGTGGAGTGTGGGAGCCAGTGGAGCCTATAAAATAATATTTCATTTGCGTAATACCGGAACTGGTTACATAAATTTATTAATGAGCGGAAAATGAAGTTTGTGCTCTGCCTTTGTTAAGCTGCTCGAACTTTGGCATCAAGGCGAAACGAGCGAACAAAACGAAATACACACACACATTTATGTGCTTAACATACTTTGCATACATATACAAAATGCCATACTAACATCTAATCAGAAATATTAGCTGCAGACTGGAATTGACGAAAAATATTTCCAAGAAAGTCGAGATGGAACAATTTAGAAATTTTGCTGTGGTGTGCACTTGAAATAATTTTTGGTGGATTATTTTGTGATAACTTTTTAAGAATTGTGTGATCTTTCCGTATAGCGTATTAATTAGTGAAACTTAGTAGCGAATCTGTTAATTATTTTAAAAATATTGATAATAATGTTAATAATTATAAAAATGAAAAACAAATCGAAATTTTTGCTGCCCTACTGAACAATTTAACACCTCGAAATGGCTTAACAACAACGATTGCTCAGCAAGGTTCTTGGAAATGTCTGCAGAACAAGCGAAGTTCGGCTTCGGCTTCGACCAAAAAGAAAGCGAACATTTGTGTGAATCTTTTTGTTCAAAAATTCCATCTACTGTTTAATATTTGTAACATTCTTTGAATACCATGGCCAAAGCCTTTGCCTGCTTTGAAAAACAGTGAAACCTCCCTTGAGCGGTCACTCACCATCAGACAGTTTTCCAATTTTTTTTTAACAATTCCAAAGCAGTTAAGACATTGTCCCGACATGTCCATTTTGACCATTTTTACTCTTTATTTTTGGACTTATTTCTTTTCAAATTTCATACGGCGACTAACTCAGTGCTGACATTTTGCCAAATGTACTAAATAAATTATTTCGTATATGGAAAACTTATAGATTTGATTAGTAAAACTTACCTACTAGCTCACGGACTAACAGACAGACAAATTGTTTTCCTCGTAAGCGTTAATAAAATCACGGCGTAAACCAAACCAAATCTGTGCATGAAAAAACATCACAATTTAATCGGGACGCCCTCTTTTTTCCATTTAGTAAGTACTTATAACGGGTGATTTTTTAGCTATTATCTTTTTAAACAGTTGCACAGGGGTCCCGCCGCGTAGGAAGAGCGGTCATAAGAACTTTTGGCGTGATAAATGTTTTTAAGTTGAGAAATGTTTTTATTTGTTAAAAAAAACATTAAGACATATAAAAAGTAATACAATATATATATAATAAGAATATATATAAGATATAATAATAATAATATATAATAAAGAAATATATAATTAATATAAAAAGTCAAAGGAAAATGAGGTACACACATTTTTTATATGAAATTTTTTTGTTTCGTTTAAAGTTTTGCATAAATCTTAAATTATAAACAATAATAGAAAAAAAACATTAAATTCCGAAAGGATGAGCATAAAGTATACTTCGATGCCAGTTAACTTATTCTTATTTATGAAAACAATAAAATATTCACTTCCCAAAAAGTTAATGTACTTAGAAATACAAAACTTTTAACTCAATAAATCTAACACTTCTCTTGACATCATAGATTTCTTTTTACATGGTAATTTTCGTAGACTAGATATAAATGGATCGGAATTAAGAAGAAGCCTGTGCAAAAGATCCGTGTTAGTTACAGTTCTTGAGTGCTTTCTGGTATTGTCACGTCTGAATTGTTTCACTAATTTATTACATGATTCAGCTGCCTCCTCCAATTGTTAATAAACAATGATCGATTACCTCCGACCCATGAATGAGCACTTTATGAACTGATGCAGGTAAATTATACCATGAATATTTACTAACTAGAATTTTAGCAGTGTCTAGTGCGTATATTTTGAATTTATTCGAATTAATTTTAAAACCAGATGAAAGACATTGTAGGAGATAACTACATCTGTCTATAACATGTTTGTCTATTCCTGTGATTTCTGATGATATGGTTGAATGAAGGAAAAATTTTCGTGCTGTATTTCCATCACTAGAGGTGCCACTTCCTCCACATCGCGGTTTGTCAACTATCAAGCCTAATTGTTCTCTAAACTCCCTCTGAACAAATTCCTTTCTCTTAACTAAAAGTGTTTTTTCCTCAGATGAACGTGCTTGCCACCTTTTAAATTCGATTCTAAAAGAAACATGAATAAGAACAAGAATGCAGGGGTGATAAACCAAATTCAAATCTACTGGAGTTTACTTGTTTGTTTCTACACTTTTCTAAGTCATTCATTTCTTTAGGTGTCGCACCACAAATATAACATTTACTCGTAGATGAGTCACTAAGAGCACAGCACACTTTACCATCAACCATAGTTAATTGTAAAGAATGATTTACTTTATAACTATGGTTATCGATTTTAACAACAGTCGGATTCAAGTCACTAATAGCTTTTTTAAAATACTCTTCTTCTTGAACGCAAAGTAGAATCACATTTTTCGAAATCCTCCACATAGGTACAGATTAAACCCTATATCAAGCGCAGTCGCAGGTCATCGCAGCTGGAAATTATTTTTCCTTAAAGAGGACATACGTAAGAATATTTTAATGTATGTTTCATTTGTGCATATTCGTGCGAACTTTGTTAAAACTTTACAAACTTCTTATAAAAAAAAATAAACGGAAAATTTTAAAGTACGTATTTCATACGGTCTGAAAACCTATTAAATAATAATTAAAAAAGATAACAAAACCTTCAACATGTCGTACATACCCTCAACTTGAGTTTCCATTGTACAACAGGTCCTAAACACAGTAATTCTTAGAAAAATAACACTTCCCGGAACAGCGTAAGTACGGAGCGGAGACCACGCTAACTATCACTTTTCAAATTCTCTTACTTTTAAGGCACAATTATAAGTGAATTGTTTGTGCAGTTGAAATTTCTTTTATACTCTAAGTTACTATGACTAATGAACTAACATTTAGCCAAATATTGTTGCATAATTTTAACATGACTATTTTCATCCAATGTCCTATGGCGGAACCACTGTGAGTTGGTTTAAACAGCTGACGCACGTTTCGTGTTTTGTTTCACTGTCAAACATCTTCAATTTGGTCTATAATTTAACCACGAATCGTCTTACAAACGAACAACGCTTGCAAATCATTGAATTTTATTATAAAAATGCGTGTTCTCTTAAGAAAGTTTATCCATTTACGGTCATTTTAATCGACCCACTGAAGCAGCTATTCGAGCTATTATGACTAAATTTAGAACTAAATTTACATTATTGGACATCAAACCACCAACACGCTTACGTAGAGTGCGAACTGAAGAAAATATCGCAGCTGTATCGGCCAGTGTTAATGATGACCATCAATTATCGATTCGTCGCCGTTCGCAGCAATTGGGCCTCTGTTACTCAACAACGTGGAAAATTTTGCGAAAGGATTTAGATATGATGCCTTTCAAAATATGGCTGGTACAAGAATTGAAGCCGAAGGAAGAATTTTTGGTGAATGGGCTCTTGGAAAGTTGGCCGAAGAACCACTTTTTTATCGAAAAATTGTGTTCAGCGACGAAACTCATTTTTGGGTCAATGGGTTCGTAAATAAGCATAATTGCCGATTTTGAGGTGAAGATCAGCCAGAAGAATTGCAAGAGCTACCAATGTATGCAGAAAAGGTCACAGTTTGGTGCGATTTATGGGCCGGTTCATTAGACCGTACTTCTTCAAAGATGCAGTGAATCATAACGTAACTGTGAATTGTGAGCGCTACCGTGAAATGATATCCAACTTTTTTTTTGCGCAAAGTGCAAGAGCTTGACTTGCATGGCATGTGGTTTCAGCGAGACGGTGCCACATGCCACACAGCACGCGTAACAATGGACTTGTTGAGAGGCGAGTTCGGTGAACATTTTATTTCACGTTCGGGACCTGTCAATTGGCCACCCAGATCGTGCGATATATCGCCTTTAGATTATTTTTTGTGGGGCTATGTTAAAGCTCATGTCTTTTCAGACAAGCCTGCTTCAATTAACGCATTGGAAGACAACATTAAAGCATTTATATGTGAGATACCGGCCGAAAGATTGGAAAGAGTATGCCAAAATTGGACTAAGCGGATGGACCATTTCAAGCGCAGTCACGGTCAACATTTTCATGAAATAATCTTCAAACGTTAAATTATATGGACTGTACTATCGATTTAAATAAGAATTTCATGCATTTTTCTGAATTTTACGTGTGTTTTTTGAAAAACTTTCCTGTAGCTCTTAAAAAATCACTTTCTTATAGCTCTTAAAAAATTACGGGACAGGAAACCAAAGCCGCAGAAGAAATAAAACTTTTTCATTTTAGAAGAATTCTCAAAAAAACTTTGTTTATTACCATCAATAGTCTGAATTCCTTTTTATTATTATTCGTTTTTTTTTTGTTCAAAGTAGCCTGTCTTCGGCGAAGTCTTGTTTTGCGTGGTCGGACTATTCGATTACCAGGTTTGGCCATCTGCTATGGTGAAAAATCAAATTGTGAGAAGAACTTCAACAGCCTTTCATAAGAGCCTTTATATTAATTATAATTAATTAATTATTTAATAATTAGTTTGATTAGTTTAAATCTTACAAATCTCAATATTGCCAAGCCATTCAGTGAATTTTCACAAACATGTAATTTTTCCTACTTTTGTTTTTTTCTATTAGGAGGGGAACTAACGTCAGACTTGTCAAAATCGGGATGAATATGGTAAAGTAACTGTTTTTAATGGCGCCGCTTAAGGTACTCAATTCGCCCTGATTTCACTTGTATTCACACAGACGTTGTTCAGATGGCATCGAAGTGTCATTGTGCTAATTTTTTTCGTATATCCCAACACTATCTCAGTTTTTTTCGTAAACAAACCGCTGTCATGACCCCGGTGATGTCAGCTCATCAGCTAATACTTTCGAATTCACTGAAGGCCAGTTAATACTCTAATACTGGTTAAATCTCCTGAAATTGTTTTATCATGATTCTTAGTTTACGGCAAGGAAAAAAATTGTTTTAGATATATTGAGGATTTATTTTGATTTCTTGACACATCGACCGTTGCAACAGCGGCGCTTAAAAAAAGGTCAAAATCAGTAAAAAAAAACTGGTTGAAAATTTTTTTGTAGGACGCAAAGTCTATTATTGATAAAATCTGTGTATGTAGTTTCATTCGGAATATAATTGTGAATACAACGATAAAATTTCAAGAATTTCAAGTTATGAAACATCGAGTTGTTGTCTTGTTTTTTTTTGTTTTTTCGTCGGAAGACTAGCAAGAACAGCACTCAGACACACACACAATTAAGTCCATTGTACTACACTTAGGTTCCCAGAGGTCTCGTTACCCACGTGTGCCGGGACCCATGTTAGGATCAGGCTATTATATCTGCCTACATAGGTTAGACTGGATTTACGGGACTCAACTGCCCTTGAAGTGCTTGGGGAGCTGTCTGAGGCCACGAGCACAGATTGGCTTTCGCTGCAGATACACACAAATCTGCCTCTCCATCTGTTTTTTACAGCAAAGTTCATCGCTTCTTCGCGAGGTTCGTTGGATCGAAGGTCATGCTTACTCTGTTGCCCAATGCCTGACAGGGGACGTACCAGTTCCCATAGTGTTTCAGCCTGCAAATAGCCTTCACGGCCTCTCCTTGGATGAAAGCATAAAGTGGCCACAGTGCGTCGTAGTCGCGGTAAGGTCTTCCAGGGTCCTAAGAAAGAGAGTCTACACATCCAGACCACTGAGGCATAGGTGACATAGATCTTATCATAGCCGTGCAGATCCATAGGAACTTACGAGGAGATAGACCCCACGTTTCTCATAGAAACCCCTGCACCGCCAGAAAGCGCATTGACAGCTTTGGTTGTCTTTGTTTCAATGTGTGACGTCCAATGGAGTTTACTATCAAGGATTTCTCAAAGGTTTCTTTGGATAGCGGGATTGTGTCTCATTTTAGCTTAGGCAGAACGAGTCCATCAAACTTCCTCTTTCTGACGAAGAGGGCAATACCAGTCTTGGTAGGGTTTGCCAAGATACTCCTCCATTTTTTTCCAAGTGCCGCGCTATTGGAACAAAAGTCCGAGAACTGCGTTAATAAGGCTTAAAAATTGCTATTATTCAATTTGTTTCTGTTTTACAAGACATAGCAAAGAGCATAAATAAAAAAAGTTTATTTTTTTTTAAACCCTCTTCACTTTTGTAAAATACCTATTTTGTCAGTGTAAAGTAATTTATGAAAACTAAGAACAGGAAAAACCTTTTTGCAAATTACTAGAGTAGCCTTACCCTTTACGGGCCGTTGCAAGAAAGTATAAGCATTTCACAGATGTTTGAAATGCTTTGCCATTTGCTTTTCTTCTTCTTTATCAGTCATTTTGTGCATGCAGAAAATCGTTCTAAAGACAATCTACCAATTTTTGAAGTCTAAGATATTCGTCAACATCCAGTTGCGCACATGGCTTTCCGTTATCCTACATTTACCAGCTTCTTCTCATTATCACTAAGCCACACATGCCAACAGTGAGGCACGCAAACTGAACTTTTTAATATTTTAATAACTAATAAATCCCCTTCGAGACTTACAAAAGCAACAACTACAAGCATTCCAACTGAAGTTTTATAAGAAACATTTGAAAACATTCTCAATATGAAATTTTAAATGTTACGAGATATGATTGTTGGTAGTATTACATATATACACTCAGCGTCACTAGAAAGTGTACACCACATATTGATAAGCTCTGACTACTTATTTATTTACTTTATAATTTCATTTTTTTTTTATAAAAACATAATTCTTACTGCAACAAAAACCACCTGAGCATACAGAGCTTGCCCCAGTGCTACCATAGAATTTCACTTTTTCAACTTTTTCGATATTTTCATCGCTGCTCAAATTGCAATCAGGCTAAAGGAGGTTGGCCTCTGGAGGTAATCACTCAAGAAACATTAGGGTAGCATTTTTAGGCAGTTAACACCATATTTCTCTGAACTTCGTACAGATCCCTCAATCCGCAAACTGGAGTTTGAGGGTCGTGCAGTGCAGTCTTTTCAAGTAAGCAGGTGTGGAACGAAGGGAAAATCTGCACCAAAGCTGGTACCTCGAGAATCGGAGCGGAATACTGCTAGTGTTTTTCAATTAGAAGTCGTTGCTATCCTGCAGGCATGCAAAATGCTTAGGAAACGTCAGAACGAGGGAGATATTAACATTTTTTAACATATTTTTCTGTAGTTAACATTTCCCTCATCTGGGTCCCAGGCTATAGGAACATAGACGGAAACGAAATTTCTGATGAGCCTGCCAAAAAGGGTCGACTGAGTTGGTCTCAGATATCTCCTACCCGGTCATCGGCATCTCCCTGACTGTTGTTGAAGGGGAGGAAAGTCCAGATAACATGGGGCTCCATTTTTTCTTGTACTATTTTAAAAAGCCTTTGGTCCCAGTATAATAGACGGAGGACTCAGCAAGACTTGGCGACTCCACGCCATGCAGTTTGCAAACTCGTAGCTGGGTTTACTGATCACTGGACGATCGGCATATGCGCGGAAGAGATAGATTTACCATTTAATCCCCATTGCAGAAGATGTGGAGGCCTTTCAGACAAGGAAACTGTTGAACACTTTCTCTCCCTTCACTGAACAACTTCTTTCTTTTCTCTTCGTGCTTGGCAGATAGCTGATTAAGGTCGCTGGGTGCTCTTTACTTCGACAGCATTGGGGGAGTGCGCCGACCTAAATCCCAGCAATCTTTCCCATTAAATCAAGAGTGCAGGCTGGTTGCCGATATCTGCCTAGGTCTCATAATGGAATAAAAACGGCGGTTTATTGCTACCTGAGGTATGCCAGAGTGATTTTTTAAGCATTTTACCTACCTACCTACAACAAAAACCATATACTATAAAGCAAAGTTTCGAACTAAAAATTAAATTAAATAAAGTTTGTAAGAATTCAGCAAATTCAGCAAATTTCAAATTTTACTCAGTATTTTAAAAAAAGTTTCGGGTATGCAGTTGTATAGACCATTGAATTTTGGTGCAATAAAATGCAAGTTTCAAGTCGGTCGAAAATTGGGTTGATTTTTGACCATTTTTTCTGCTGACGGTGTTGGGCGTGTTCTTCCATATAGAAAAATGCGAAGTTGGCGCTAAATAGGGAAAATACACTGCGGCGGAAAACAATTCTCAAAAATAGGTGCGATTTTTGACCTACTTGAAACTTGCATTTTATTATACCAAATTTAATGATCTATGAAGCTGCATACTCAGAATTTTTCTAAAAATTCTGAATAAAATTATTAAAATTTTGATATAAATTTGGCAATTTTTTTTTAATTTTATGCAAAGCTCGAAGTGATGCTTTATATGGTTTTTGTTGCAGTATGAACTATATTTTTATAATAAAATAATTGAAATTAAAAAAAAAATATATAAACAGACAAAACTTATCGATATGTGGCGTATACTTTCTTTTGACGATGACTGTATAAAAATAAATAATTGGCGCGTACACTTCTGTTAGGTGTTTGGCCGAGCTGCTCCTCCTATTTGTGGTGTGCGTCTTGATGTTGTTCCACAAATGGAGGGACCTACAGTTTCAAGCCGACTCCGAACGGCAGATATTTTTATGAGGAGCTTTTACATGGCAGAAATACACTCAGAGGTTTGCCATTGCCTGCCGAGGGGCGACCGCTATTAGAAAAATGTTTTTTTTTTTATTAATTTTGCTTTCACCGAGATTCGAACCAACGACGTCTCTGTGAATTCCGAATGGTAATCACGCATCAACCCATTCGGCTACGGCGGCCGCTGACTGTATATGGCAGCCTATAACAAGAATCCTATTCGAAAAGCTTTAAACAAATACATTTACAAATATGTACAACATGAAAAACTCCACAAACACTTTACCATTGTTAAAGTGTGTAAGTGTAAGTGTAGGTATACAAAAGAATCAACAGTTTTCAAAGTTGCCAGCAACCGATTCAACACCACTACACTTAAACGTGCACCTGTACGAAGGCAATTACGCTTAAGCTTGTAAGAAGAGCTGTGGAGCTGTGCAACGCACTTGACATGAGATTACAAAAGTTAACAAACTCTTGTGATTGATAAATATTTAAGGCGCCACCAACAAAGCGAAATAATTGAAATAAGTGAAGCGTTGCTGGCAACAGCAGCCGTCGCCCATAGTCCACCACACCAAAAGAAGCGTAAATAAAGTATACTCGTCTGCCAGTTGTTGCTACTTTACAGCTCCCTCGATATCGCAGCATCTGCTATCCAAGCGCCATGCCTTCCCCTTGTGGTTAACGGTGCTGTGCTGCTGGTAGCGTGCTTGCTTTAAATCGGCTGGTTGATGGTGGAGTGCGATGCGGTGTGTCTGCTAGCAGCGATGCGTAACGCAATGCGAACTTGTGCTCAACTTCTTATGCTACCAATAACTACTCAAACCCCGCACGCCAACTCGCACGCACATCCATAAATACATACTTGGCTACATACTTACTCACCTTAGTGCTGTCATGTCTGCCTTGGTGCTTTGTAATCGCGCAGAAGCCCGTTTCGGTTCATCACGGTTACGCCAAGCGCGCATCTGAAGCTAATTTTGCAGCTCATCGCTGAAGGTTAGCTGTTTTAAAATTCCGTATGAAATGCCAAAGTACTTGCGTTGAGATGCCATGACATTTTTTTAATTTTTCCAACTGTTACATACTACCCTTGACTTGATTTTTGTTTTTCTTATTTTCTTATTTTCCTACTTCTACCTTCCTTCAGCCTTTCTCTTCGATGTATACTGCGGCGCCCTTGTTAGATTGGCAATCCTTGACACCGTCAATGGCATCCCCTCAAATATTATATTTGTTGTGATTACTGCATAGAATGCTAGCAGCAACAACGGTATTATAGTCGTTGACAATGTCATTTGCCATTGCCGTTGATATCGCAGCCACTAAAACGTCGCTCTCGTCGCTCTGTTTTAGTTACTTTTGCAGTTAATGCCGTCGTTGCGTCGCAGTAGCAAAATTATGCTGGTTTTTCGGCTAGCAATTACACCCTCATCCTCCCCCACATCCTCTGCTCTAGTTTTACTTTCTTGCTCTATTTTATTTTTGTTTTTTACTCTCTGATTTCTCGTCAGTGTAAGCACCGTGTTGAGATGCAGTCAACCGCAATGAGTTGCCATAACCAATCCGCCATTTCGTTCCCTTCAAGAGCGTTGACACACCATTTTTACTAACAAAAATTTAATACTTTTTCCGTCACTGACAAATATCTTCCTTCTCCATTGCGTCTACTTTCACATTCTTCCTAACTTATTTGCTTTCCGATTCGTTGAAAGCAGGAAATTCTTGTCTGTGATATTGAAAAAACTTCCTATTCAATTTGAGTGTTTTTCCAATTGTTTACACGCTTTTCCAGATCAATTATCTTACGTTTGTCGATATTATTTTACATTACTTTACAAGCTGCTCGTTTGAATGTAGAAGCAAATATGGAGCTATCACAGGATATGTGCAACATAAATAAAATTATGGACATTAAAATCGGAGAATTGCAAAAAAATAATTGGACACGAAGTCACGTGGACTCAAATAAGGCACAGAGAAAACAGAACTAATACTTCCAACTAAGAAGTACATCCCGTTAGAAGTTAGCATGCAAACTTCCTCAAATACGTTAACCCCACAAAAGGTTCTTAAGTACCTAGGCATAAAACTGGACTCAAGGCTAAACTTCTGGGCCCAAATAAAACACGCAGTAGAGAAAGCCGCTAAGATACCAGCCCTACTAAGTCGACTGATGGTAAACATAAGGGGTCCAACCCAAACGAAACGAGAAATAATGATGGCTACTACGTTTTCCGTTCTCTTATACGGAACTGAACTGTGAGCAAATGCGCTAAAGGTAAAGCACCGATGCAAGCTCTTAACATCGGTACAACGAACGGCAGCTCGGAGAGATGTGTCCGCCTACCGCACCATATCAGCGCTAGCCATTCAAGTAATAAGCTGCTCAATACTTACTAGCCTTTGAGCGGAAAAAGTTGTGCTCATTAAAGAAAGACGGAACGGAAGAAAGTGTTAACAAAACTAATACGCGCGAGATAATGGATGAAATGCTAAGTCTATGGCAAGACCTCTGGATTAACGAAAGACGCGGCAGATGGACGGCTAGGCTAATAACTACACTACACTACTCTACATGGAACAGGAGGAACTTCGGTAAAGTCAATTTTTATGCAACCGAAATGCGTTCGAGCACGGGTATTTCCAGAAATACCTGTTCAAATTAGGGAAATGCGAACACCGGATATGCACATACGGGGATGCCGCCGAAGTTGACGCTGAGCACACATTCTCCCAGTGCATGCGTTGGGACAAGAACGTCGAACGCTGGAGAATGCAGTCAGTCACATAACCACTTGAAAATGTAGTCGAGAAGATCCTAAGCAGCGAGGAAACGTGGGTGATCATGAGTGGTTTCGCGGAAAAAATTCCCCAGATAAAAATGTGGGACCTGGCTGCAGGCACATAGGCATAGACCTTTGTATTGAAAAAGATGGAAGATTCAAGGGTGAGCAACGGTTCCAAACGAGTTAGGTTGTGACGGCTGCTTTGATGATGCATTGGGTATTTTGAGTCCGTACATGATCTGACTTCAAACCGGCGTATGCCAGATTGGTAGTGTAACCAACTAAAAAGGCCATAAATTTGGCTTGGAAAACTACTTTTATAATACAAAATTAAGAATTAATTTACTTTTGCTCGATATGACCACCTTTCGCCTTGACTATGGCCTTAAGATGGCCCAGAAAGGAATCGCAAGCTTCTCGAATGTGACTTGCAGGTATTTTGGTCCACTCGCAGACATTGGATTTTTTTAGCGCCTTGAGACTGGTGAACATTTTACTTCGGATCTTTCTCTCCAAAGGAGGCTAAAGAAAATAATCCATCAGATTCGCGTCTGGTGAATTTGGGAGCCATTGTGTGGACGTTATGAAGTGCGGTTGGTTCACTCATGTGCCTTTTGGATCTTGTAAGATGATGATCTTTCCGATAATTTTTCTATATGCGGTATCATTGTAACGAGTATTGGTGCAACTAACATAAGCTTTAATTACTATAAGGTGCTCCAGCTCATCAACAATCGCTGGTTGTGATTCCCTAGCCAAGTATATTGCGATCACACTATTACATTTGAAATCCATCACTAATTTTAGTTTTCCGCGTTTACTCTCGGCAAAATGCTTCAGCGCGCTTGTAAACAATGCTTTGTACTGTCATTTAGCCAACTAACAGACAGCTGATGCCCACGCCCATGCATCAACTGCGCGAGTGATCTGAAGTTGGGTACACTTCGACATCTACGACGAACCGAGTGCCTTATATCATCGTGAATGTTTATTACATGCACATAGATTCATTTCCAACTATCTTCTGATTTCAGTTTAAAATCTACAATACAATTTTCTCCGTTCAAGATTTTAAAGATTTCTAGAGCATAGCGTGGGCATTGGAACAAGACGTGAACAACATTTTCTTCCCTACCCATGCAGATTGAGCAACTTGCGGAATTGTGATGATCATATCTATCTAGGCATTTTCGAAATACGCCGTACCTTGAAAGGAATTGAGTTAGATGGCAGTTTGTTCCTCCATGGTTCCTTTCTGAACAGGTCGTAAAAATGGGTGTTTACGGTGGCTCAATAAAGAACTCGGACACTCAAGTGATATGGTTTTAAAATTAAAAATATATATTAAAATGCAAATCTAATGCCTTTATGTGTCACATTTACTTTCGCTCTTGAAGCGTATTTTTCAAAACTACAAAAAACATGAACTGACTTCAACTCATGCGACTCATTCAACACATAGAAAAAACAAACATAAAAACTTTGCAAAATACATGACAAAAAAGATCTCGGATATTTATATAAAGTAGAGTTAGGCAAAGAATGTTTAAGAAAAAACTATAAAATTAAGATTTAGTCGGTAAACTTTTATTTTTTTCGCATGTTAAAGGATCTATTTTCTTCCACTCTTCTTTAATATCATATCACATTCTAGGTTTTTCTTGTTTCTAATAAGAAGCTTTTTCAGTTTCTTTGTTTTCAAACGAGGCCACAGATGTCCAATTACATTGATGTGGAGGTGTTTCAAGCATTTTAGGGTAGTTCTATGATATATAAGCCATAGACGGACATCAAGTGCGTTATGCTTGGGATGTTTGTCTTGATAGTACTGGAAATTGTACTTAATTCTCAACTTTTCAGCACTTTGATCCAAATTTGCTTTCATAACACTGTGCGACAGTGATTTTATACTTTTATGGAAACCTAGCACAACTTGTAGGTATAGTAAAACTAAGAAAAATGATATAGGAGAAATTTGCAATATACCCCCAAAATCTCGTTTTATGGCCATAAAACCGTTTTTCAGTAGGTTGATATGAAGAATCACTCCTAACTTCGCCAATTTCCATCCGATTTCGAATACGTTTTTTTAGTTCGAAAGAACAAAAACAGCCTTTTTGACAGTGTGTTGACAATTTTTCTGAAATGGCAACTGACGAGACTGTAGGCGGAAGTATTTGGAATTTTTTTATATTTTCTCTATTTTTTCAACTTTGACATAATTTTTACGATATTATCCGATATTGAGGACTTTTTTAGTACACTACTGTTATAGTAAATTTAATTTTGCGTCGAATGAGCTATATTTGACTGTAATTGAATTAAAATTAATAGAGTTGTGTGAGTTTTAAGATTTTAGTTTTTTTTTTACTAATTTGGTATGTGGGTATAACTTACACTAAATGGGAATAAGGACGTGTTTTGATGCGTTATTATAGATACGTAATATATTATTTATTGGAGTATATATGTATACATAAGGGTACACTGTACGGCATACAATAGAACTGGTGAGAGCTTACGAAAATATCTGACGTATTATAGCACATTTTTTTTTTCAATGGAAATATGAAAAAGCTCCCAAGTGTACCAAAGTTCACACTGTACATTGATTAACAAAAGAAGTTTGTTATTATAATTTAACTTTATTAAAACGTCAAAGTTTTATTGTTTGTTTCATTGAAATTCAAAGAGATATAAATCAAAACGTTGCCAGAAAAGTCGAATTTCTCAATATTCTCCGATGATGTGGCATCATCAGCCTTATCATAAACCATATGATTGTTATTTTTGTAAAACGGACGTAAACGGTCATCATTATAAAACTCGAAAGCACATAAAGTATGCTGATGTTGCAACTGCTAAGAACCCCGTAGTCTTGGACGATATGATTGACTCAACTGCAAGTCATGAACTGAAGGAAGTTCAACTCATTGCTGATGATGATCAAACTGATAACAATAAACCTGATGATGAAGAGTACTTTCCGTCTCGTTGTAAGTCTTCAGAACGACACATTGTATCAAATTCAGATTTTCAGGATCCTTCTCGTGATTTACTTCTATCGGGAAGACAATCTGAAACGCTCGCTTCTCGATTTAAACAATGGAATTTAGTTGATGACGACTTCAGATGAATGATGATGATCGAATTTCTTACAGAGAAGTATTCAAAACTGATGAAGAGAATGACAAATGTACCGTACCATACTAAACTCCAAAGGGCCCTTTCCAATGCATTTTTCAGTTTGGAACCAGTTCCGTTGTGTACTGCACCGTACCATACCGTACAGTGCTGCACTGCACAATACTCCAATAAATATTATGTGCTTATAATGACACTTGTTATCATTTTCATGCTTCGATGCCTACATACCAAATTAGTAAAAAAATAAAATAAAATCTTAAAACTCACACAACTCTATTAATTTTAATTCAATTACAGTCAAATATAGCTCATTCGACGCAAAATTAAATTTACTATAACAATAGTGTACTAAAAAAAATCCTTAATATCGGATAATATCGTAAAAATTATGTCAAAGTTGAAAAAATAGAGAAAATATAAAAAAATTCCAAATACTTCCGCCTACAGTCTCGTCAGTTGTCATTTCAGAAAAATTGTGAACACACTGTCAAAAAGGCTTGTTTTCGTTCTTTCGAACTAAAAAAACAAATTCGAAATCGGATGGAAATTGGCGAAGTTAGGAGTGATTATTCACATCAACCTACTGAAAAACGGTTTTATGGCCATAAAATGAGATTTTGAGGGTGTATTGAAAATTTCTTCCATACCATTTTGTTTAGTTTTTCTACAGCCACAAGTTGTGCTAGGTCTCCATAAAAGTATATTTAATTTTTTTTTTTTTGTCACACAGTGTAATTATTAGGCATTGTCTGTGGTTTATATTACCCTGAATGAGGCACAAATTTCCAGTAGCAGCAGCGGACATACAACCTCATACATTTACCGACCCGCCCCCATATTTAACTATCGGACGAAAGTTTTTTTTCCAGCAACTCTTCATTAGGTCTTCGCCAGACATATGATTGTCCATCTGACCTCAATGTGTTAAACCTGCTTTCATCTGCAAATAAAACTTGCTTCCAGCACTCCAAGTCCTTAACCCCATGACGCTTTGCAAATTTTATTCTCTTGTGTTGTTGTTGTAGCAGCATAAACATCCCCGATACATATGTATGTGGGAAATGCTGCTGAAGTGACAGTTCTTGGCCGGATATAAATCCGGGTCGATCCGGTAACGTAGAACCGACTATCGTGGGAACGTATTCTCTTGTGTCAGTTAATTTCGTTGATGAAAGTTGGTTTTCGTTCAACCCTTCCGTTAAAATTATTATTTCGCAATCCTATACGTATGCTTTCGAGGTTGCAGCTAATATTAAGATATTGGGCGGCTTCTATTGCGAGCTTAGGAACGTTCAAATTTGGAATTTTCTTGTTTCGTTTATCTGCACCCGAAAAGAGTTTTGGTCGTCCCGATTTCTGTTCATTTTTCACGGATTTTGTTTCTTTGAAACGTTTTATCACGTCGTATACAGTCACTATTTCTGCGATTTCCCGAACAGTTTTACACATATGACTAATAATTAAATTTCTGAATTGAATTGAACTTTGTCCCCGCTCTCTACCCATGTTTATAATTTGGACTTTTATTCAACAAAATGCGATGGAAAATTTTATTTCAGTTTATTACGTTTCCTTCCTTCTTTGCACTGTTCTTGCGAATGTTGCATGATACATTTTTTATACCAAGGAGGTAATGGGTTGTAAAAATATAAAAGTAAAAATATTTAACTTGCATTTCTTACACAAATTTTTAATTTAAACTGATTGTTTTGTATGTCCGAGTTCTTTATTGAGCCACTGTACTTAGACGTACATCTACCCTTAGGTGATCTGTTCCACCGGTCTTGCCAGTGGGCTATCGAATGGCGCCCTTTAAACGCACTACAAACGCAGAACATCGGTATGCATGCAGCGGACGTGACTTCTTTACAATTGCAATAAAGTATCGAAGCGCAAGCCCAAAACCCGGAGATTTGAAGAAGAAGTAGTAAAGAATCACCTAAAAAGTCGAGCAAAGCATTTAGGACGAATGACATAAAATTATTATTTACATGAGAACTAATTATAATATAAAATACCGCAAGACTCTGTCATAGTAGCAGAAGTAGATTTTTAGTTCAAACAAATAAAATGAGCGATATTCATGCAAAATATTTAATATATAAAAACTGAAAAAAATATTTCATAATTTTTTATATTTTTATTTGAAATGTATATCTTTTAACTAGTTGGAGTTATTGAATGAAGCCAAATTTTGAAAAACCTTGTAAAAATGCGATTTTTCTTAAGAAATAATCTGAGTTATTTCTATAGACGCCAAAGCACATACCTCACAAGCTGTACCATATTTTACAGAAATACGCAATTTATTGATACTAGAAATTAAAAGCTGCTTGATAGCGTCTTTCCTACACTGTGCGCTGTCTTAATTAGTATAGTAGCTAATATTCGTAGTTTGAAATGAGTTACTTAATTTTAGGTATTCAATAAAATCCTTTTCTGCGTCTATTTAAATAATATACAATAAATAAAATTGTATGCCCGTAAACTTCGCCCATTAGCAAAATGCATTTGCATAAATAAAGCGAAACACTCCATACATTAAGAAATCACTCATTTCTCCCAACCCAAGCAAATGCATGACAGACATAAAACGCACAAATACAAATACAAATGAGTATTCACCCTGCGGTACAACTCGCAACTATACAGAAAATATATTGGTTTACAACTAGAAATTCCAGACTGGTATCGAACCAGTCCAAAAAAGATCAGATTTGTGTCGATTATAAAATGCTTTAGTTATGCATTTTTATTTGACTTCACCCTTTTATTTAACTTTTATTTGGGTATGTTATAAACTAAAGGATTTTCCAATAAGAGGTGTTATTCCCGTAAAAGATCAATGGTTTCGTTGCTTGTATGGCACGTAGCGCTTTCTTGTTGAAAATAAACGTTGTCCAGATCAATACCATCCAATTCCGGCCACAAAAAATCGTTAATCATCTCTCGATAGCGCAATCCATTCACCGTAACTGTTGCTCCAGCTTCATTTGCGAAAAAGTAAGGACCAATGACTCCGCCGGATCATAAACCGCACCAAACAGTCACACGTTGAGGATAGAGAGGCCTTTCAACAATAACTCTTGGATTTTCTGAGCCCCAGATCCGACAATTTTGCTTGTTGACGAAGCCTTCGAGGTGGGAATAGGCCTCATCCTTCAATATGATTTTTCGATGGAATTCCGGATCATTTTCATGCATTTCAACGACCCAATCAGCAAAGACACGAAATTGCAGATGAGTTTTTGTGTTAACTGGACTTTATAAACCTTAAGGCCCAATCCTTTATGCAAAATACGGGGTAATGACGTTTGTGAAATGCCTAATTCCAAAGATCGACGAGGAATGGACAAACCTAGCTTTTCTTCAACACTTTCGGCTACATCAGCAATATTTTCGGCTGCTCTTGAGCGATGTACAAGGGTTTTATTCTTCACATCACTAACTTGTCCCAACAGCTCGAATTTTTTCACCAATTTCTGTATTACGGCCCAACAAGGCGCTTCACGATGACCCAAAACTGTTCGAGTTTTACGAACCGTCTCTGCCAAATTTTCACCATTTTTATAGTGAATTTTAATAATGCAATGTGTTGTTTTGAGCGTGTATCGTTCCATTTTTATTAATGGTGTAGTTTCTACCTGTCAAATATCAAAATATTACAGCTTGTGAAATCTACCGAAATAGCGGGCTTTTCAAAATAACACCTGTTATTGGAAAACTCTTTAGCTACCTGTTGTTTTTGCTGTTGATCTTTTGATCTTGGTCAACATTTTATTTCGTGGGAAAAAAACCATAACATCTCAGGTGCTTGAGGGTGTTTAATTTTGTTTAGAAGGCGTTTTGACCGGATAACTTGCATTTCTCTTGTATGTTCCGATATACGGTAAACTGTCTTCTGTGCGTAACGTAGGGTTTATCCCGCACTCTTCATGACCAACTCGACGAATAAGACCGTTAGACACATTAAGCTCCCTAGCAAGGGACCCCATTGATTTGATTTGTTGAATAAATTCTGCAGATCGCACAGTGTCAGAACGTTCCGTGTCCTTATTGCGTGTTGCAATAGATTCTGCAGCGCCGTTTGATGCTTCCAATTCACGGCGAGTCTTATGAACGAGTGAACGGATGCACTTAAGAATATTAAGTACTTCTAAATCGGTTTAATTTGCATATCTAGTGACGATTACTGCATGACTCTTCACTTCTTGAGTTAAGTTACAGCCCCCCATGTCTTATCTGAAAAAGATCAAAACGAAAAATAATGGTTTCGGAAAGTTATAGCCTTATCTGAGTGCGTTTGTGCGTGACTACCATTCGGAATTCAGAGAGAACGTAGGTTCGAATCTTCGTTAAACACAAAAATGATAGAAAACGTTTTTTCTAATAGCGGTCGCCTTTCGACAGGCAATGGTGAACTTCTGGGTGTATTTCTGTTACGAAAAAGATCCTCATAAAAAACATTTGCCGTTCGGAGTCGGTGTAAAACTATAGATTCCTCTATTTTGAGGGAAGAGCTCGGCTAAACACCTAAAATGAGTGTAAGAGCCAATTATTTATTTTTATTTTTTTATATGCATATCCTTCCAATTTACACTCTGTACTTAATAAATCGGTTTTTTGTGTATTTAAGATTTTATTCAATTTTTCAATTACCCTTTTTAAACTCAAATTAGTGGATTTGGTTCATAATTGGACTAGTCTTTTTTATGTCCATTTTAAACTAGTATGAGACTGGTCTGTGAACAAGTAGAAATTAATGAGCGGGTCTGTCTGATCGAAATCCGACCCCGTAGGATATCGCTATGTAAAAAATACCAGGAAAATGGACAGTTGCACCTGCGACCCACACGCTTGCGGTTGTGCGGTGGTTTACAACTACAGTAGGAGCCCGATAAGTACAATTGGAAAATTTCAGCAATGATTGCACTTAGCGAAAAATTGCACTTTTGCGAATTTCTCCTGTGGATCGAGGAATACCTAGGCAAAAATATTTTAACTCTATTCAATGCAATTAATGAGCTCAAAAGGTCGATATTCAAGAAAAATGAACACATATTTATTGAAATTAATACAAAGAGATCAATGCGGAAGGACATATGAGTGTGTGCACCAAAATTCTATTATTTTTTTTTTTGGAAAACCTTTTTATTTTCGATTGCGTTTTCTCGTAACACTTTTCAAGTGCTTTTGATCGGATATCATGCAAACAAGCGATCTGATTGAATGACAGTACATCGTTCTGTTCACCCCATTTCAAAATTGTATTGACACAGCCAAAAATCGATTCATGCTGGACTTTTTCGGTTGTTTCTTCTTGAGTAGTATCTTCGGGTTCATTGGCTTCACTATCACCTTGATCTATTCCTAACTCCAAAACCAAATTGCGGATTTCATCTGTGTCTGCTTCACCGACATAGCTTTCGACCATCTCATTTAACCGTTGTAATCCTCAAGCAAGAAGGGAGTCGTCAATTTCGATATCCAATGGCATATCGTCTGGATTAGATTCAATAATCGCGTCAACTGTTGGGCTTGTACCCAATACGCTTTTCCAGCATTTAGCGATCGTTTCAGGGAGCAATTTCCCCCATGCTTGGCTCAACATGATCACGGCGGTTTTCAAATCAATTTTCTTCAATAGTTCATGTAATGAAGAATCTTTTTCACTAATTATGGTTTCCATTAGCAATGTTTTGTATTGAATTTTTGTCAAGTTAATAACACCTTGATCCATTGGTTGTAAAATCGCTGTGCAATTGGCCGGAAAATACATCACTTCGATCTCACCACAAACTAATTCTTCTTCGGGCGGATGAGATGGGGCTTGATCCAGCAAGAGTAATACTTTGGGTGGAACATCATTTTCTTTGGCGAATTTTTTCACTTCTTCGACAAAATTATCAAAGAACCACTTTTTGAAAATATCCCGCGTCATCCAAGCAGTCTTGTTGCTAGCATAATTCACCGGTAGACGAAAATTTTCAAGATAGATTTGCCGATCGTTAATGGTTTTATTTTGTGGCTGCCATCACCATTTGCACACAAAAGAACACTGATTCGATCTTTTGAAACTTTGTTGCCTGGAGCACTCTTTTCATCTTTCGAAACGTAGGTTTTATTTGGCAAAAGTTTCCAAAAGAGCCCCGTTTCATCAGCATTATATATTTGTGATGTTACATATCCTTTTTCAGCGATTTTCGCCGTCAATTTTTCCTTAAATGGATCACAAAATAATGATTCACCAGACACAGTCAAATAGCGAAGTCCGAAGCGTTTCTTGAATCGCGAAAACCATCCATCACTTGCATTGAATTGTTCTCCATCCTTTTTTATTTCATCAAATATTTTTAATGCTTTGCTTTTCAATATCAAGCTAGAAACAGGAGCATTTCGTCGCCGCTGATTCATGAAAAACTGGCACAAACGCTTCTCGGGCTCTGGATGATTGCCAACCCGCAAAGTTTTCCGTTTATTTTCAAGTGAAAATTAATTGTATGCATTTTCTTTTAATGAACGGGATTGTTTTTTTATTCGGCAAATCGTTGCGCAATCAACTTTGTATTCGAATGCAAGATCTCGTTGTTTAACGCCTTTTTAAATTTTTTGGAGAATCTCATCTCTTTCTTTCAATGTAAGAAAATGTAGATTCTTTTTCACTTTTCCCATGATTTTATTTGATGAAAGCAAAAAAAAAAAATGATTCAAACTCCGAATGACTGTTTTACTCTCAAGAACCAGCTTAAAACTAACGCGTGTTGAATGTCACAAACGATTCGATGCCATATTTTATGATATCAGCGCTACAATTTTACAGTTATTTGTATAAATCAAAAATCACAAAGCGTGAGAACAATGTTTTTGGTCGCAATAATTCCGAGAACCATAACTGTGCATAGCTATAAAGCTGTGTCTTCGCACGTGATGAACGCAAATACATTGCCGTATTAAGTAAAAAATTTCTTCGAACAAGAATTCTTTTGCGCCAGAAAATTGCAATTTTTTATTGCTCTTTTCGAGTTTTCTATGGACTCAAAATCGAATTGTATTTTCCGCGAAATTGCAGTTGTCGGTATTGCACTTATCGGGCTTCTACTGTAGTACATTTGACTACTGGGCATAGGCAGCCACCCGATCCACCATTATGCTATATATTATATATAAGGCTTTAGGCAGGTATGTATGTGTGTTATTGCCATCCGGCACAAATGAATTTTTCATGAAATGCCTGTAGTTATCAAAGCATCGGCGTAATTATACCGTAATTAAAATTTGAAATTTACAAGCTCACTTAAGCCAAAAGGAAGCATACGATTACAATAACATATACATACGTATATGAGAGAAATATTGTAGAAAAAACAAAGCCAAAGGTTGTATATTAGGCGAATGGGAAAATTTAAATATGAAAAATAAAATTTGTGAAATGTTCAGAGGGAGATAAAAAAGTAAAGTTAAAAAGCCGAAAAAACAAAAACCAAAAAAAATGGGACTGCATTAATGAGTAAATACAATATATGGAGCGCAATCATGTATGCACACACACGCAGATGTAGGTAAGTACTTACCACACATACATACAGATATACATACATAAATAAGCCCATTTGCTAGTTTGTTGACTTGCCACTGGTGGACACGAAAGTATTCTGACGCTGCAGCGCCGCCTGACTTGTATCGCTTTTAGCGATTTTGTGTTGCCAGCATGGAAAATATTTTAAAGATTTTTTATTTATTTTTATTTTTTGTTTTTTTTTTCAACCAACAACAAATAGTGTTTTTGTTGCAAATGCTAGAATTTACATTGCATGCCAGCAAAGTTGGTGATTTTTCTTTTGCCTTAAATACTTCGCTGATAAACAAGTAAGCCAAAGAACTCATACACATACCTAATTACATACAAATGAGTGTAAATACCCAACAACCAACAAAGCAATATTTTTCCAATCTGTGATAAATGTAAAATTCTCGTGTTGATTTTTCATATTCTTCCCCAATTGATTTTAAATCTTTGTGTAATTTACATTTCTTCTATCGCCTAAAAGGGTGCCCCAAGGACTGAGTACATGACCATGACGAAACAATGTTTATATTGGGTAGTCGAAAAAGTCTTTTCGTATTTCTAATCAAATTTCAACTCATTTTCTTGTATATTTATAATGAACTTTATTAAACCAAATATGTACCATTTTGGTCGACCACCTTTCGCCATTTTTCTTCTAGAGACATTATTCCATCAGTGTAAAACTTTTGTGGTTTCTCGCCGAAAAGCTGCGACAAGTAATTTTCACAGGCTTCTCTTGAAGCCAACTTTACTCCATTAAGGGAGTTCTGCATTGACCGAAGCAAATGGTAGTCCGATGGTGCAAGGTCAGGGATATATGGTGGATGCATCAAAACTTCCCAGCCAAGCTCTCCCAGTTTTTGCCGAGTCATCAAAGATGTGTGTGGCCTAGCGTTGTCCTGATGGAAGACGACGCCCTTTCTGCTGATAAGTTCTGGCCGTTTTTTTTCGATTGCTTACTTCAATCTCATCAGTTGTTGACAGTAAAGTGTAGAATCAATCGTTCGAGCAGGCTGGAGCAGCTCATAGTGGATGATTCCTTTCCAATCCCCCCAAACACACAGCATAACCTTTCGAGGCGGCGATCCTGGCTTTGCGACCATTTGTTGAACTTCACCAGCCTTACACCAGGATCTTTTTCACACATTATTGTCGTATTTGATCCACTTTTCGTCTCCTGTTACCATTCGCTTCAGAAATGGTTCAATTTCATTTCGTTTCAGCAAAGAATCGCAGATGTTAATTCGGTCCATTAAATTTTTCACAGACAATTCATGTGGTACCCAAACATTGAGCTTCTTTTTGTAACCAGCCTTTTTTAAATGGTTCAAAACCGTTTGATGATGAATGTTTAGTGCCTTGGCGATGTCATGGTAGTATATGTGACGGTCCTGGTCAATCTTTTCCATAATTTCATCAACTTTTACAACGATAGGTCGACCGGAGCGAGGTGCATCTTTCACATAGAAATTTCCAGAACGGAAGCGAGCGAACCATTGTTGTCCTACACGAACTGATACAGCATCGTCTCCGTAAACCTTCACAAATTTCATTGATGGCTTGCGTGGCATTCTTCCCTTTTTTATACAAAAATTTCAAAATATAGCGAATTTCTTCATTGAGGGATGAGGCCCATTTCCATGTCGGTTTCGTCAACAAGCAAAATTATCAGATCTGGGACTCAGAAAATCGAAAAGTTATTGTAGAGATGCCTCTCTATCCTCAACGTGTGACAGTTATGTGCGGTTTATGATCCGGCGGAATCATTCACTTTTACGAAAATGAAGCAGGATTAACAGTTAGGCTGAATGGATTACGCTATCTAGAGATGATTAACGATTTTCCATGGCCGGAATTGGATGGTATTGATCTGGACAACGTTTATTTTCACCAATATGGCACTACGTGCCACACAAGCAACGAAACCATTGATCTTTTATCAAAATAACGCCTCTTATTGGAAGACCCTTTATGTTAGAGGAGAAAACATCAAATGAATTTTTTCAATCCTGATTTAACTAGAAATTCTGATATTTGTAATATATTTTCTGAGAAGTCGTTCTTAACAGTGTAGAAGGTATTTGATTTCGGAAGATACTTTTTCTGATATGTTTAAAATGTGGGCAGTCGTCGAGTAGATGGCAGACCGTTAAAGATGATGAGTGACAGTGTTGGCAGCATTGAGGACTGGCACCATTGAAAACGTATGAATGTGTGGCGATTGTGTGCCCTAGTCGAAGGCGGACAAATGATTTGATATCGTTGTAACGGCAATTTAATGGGTAGCTTTGTTTTATCCTGTTTGGATTATTTACTATATAATGATGGGAAGTGGATCCCCAAGTGACCATTTGTGCATTATAGTGCCTGCGATTCTTTCTTGGTTCTTTCCCAGCGAGTTTAGCCGGTTCCTCTGCTAGATTGTTCCCTTTTATGTCTGCATGGCCTGGAACCCACACGAGTTTTATGCCGTCGCTGTTTTTTAATAATTTGCTTCGGATACAGGAGATGATGTGCATGTTGTTCATTGTGTTCATTATCGAGTAAATGACTGATTTGCGATCTGTGCAAATTACTGCTTTCGGTAAAGAGTTTTCAGCGAAAGTAATACCATGAAGGATCGCTGCAGCTTCGGCTGTATAAACGGAGTCATAGCTAAGGAAGAGGCCCGGCCGTAATTATTTCCCCTTTCGTAGTTTGTAGTTCGAACTTCGAACGAGGTGTTAGTATCAGTTTTTGACTCATCAGTGAAAATTAAACTCCATTCGGGAAGTAGAGCAGTTATGCCTTGGTGATTTACCATATTTCGCTAAGTTTAATATAAAACTAGATTCTTTCATCAACCATGGCGGAAACAGTTCATTTTGGCGAAGTGAAGCGGAAGTGATAACAATCTCTCTGGCGTAATCGATACAGAGTGAAATCGTCGGTTTGCGACGTGGTGTCTTACTTCGTTGAAGCTCGCCTACCACTGCTTCATATAAAGCGCTAGTGTAGATAGCAAAGAAATATCCTAGGTATGAATTTCTTCGAATTCGTCGTGAATCTATGTTCAATTGTGGGGAGGCCGGCTTCCGTCAATATAAATTTTGTTGGTGATTTAGGCATAGCACGGATGCTTCTGTTTACAGCCGTGTGGTAAGCTGAGTGAGTTATCATAAATGGGAAGGCCATAGTCTATCTTCGATAATATCAGTGCCCTGGTTACATTTATTAGCGTTGAAGAGTTGATTAAACAGTGTTTAGGGTACAAGTATTTGATAATATTAAACCTAGCAGCGAGTTGTTTTCTTAAATATGTACAATGTGCAGGGAGCAGGTGCAATGTCAGAGGAATACAGCAGGTGCGCCAAGATTTTCCAATTCAGCCCCTCTTAATATTTCTGGATCGATTTAGTAACGTGTGGCCTGGCGCTGTCATGCAGCAAAATCAATTTGTCATGTTTACCGTCCCGTTCCGGCCGCTTTTCTTTGAGGGCTCCATTCAAGCGCATTAGCGCAGTGGGTGATTTCAAATGGCTTAAGGAGCTCATAATGGATGACACCCTTCTGATGGTACAATATTCATAACATAATCCTTGAAGCATGAATATTTTTTTTCGCCGCCGATGGACCTGGTTCACCTGGCAGGCTCCAACATTTTCGACGCTTAGATGCGTTGGAGAAATACTTTCCTTTTTTGCCGTTCAAGAAGCATCTCACACGTCACCAAACGTCTCTCGATATTCCTCTTCTTCAATTGATATGGCACCCAGTTACCTGGTTTCTGGACGATTCTCATCGCCGGCAAACGTTTGCAGACAGTTTAAAAAAAATGGGACAGAACCCTAATGATCCTAACTAGTACTGTTTTTCAGATTAGCGATTGCGAGTTCGATATCATCATCATTTTTTTTGGCAAACTTTCGCATGCAGCACTCAATTTAATAATACGAAAAAGTGATCCAAATACATTTTCTTTTATATATCGAATTTACGATATCTGAAGGAAGAAAGTTCGCAACGCCTCAGCGAGAAAAATCTTCAAAAATCAACGAAAATTTTTGGCCACTTGCACAATAGGGAAATTGAAAGGGTTATAATACGCACATTTAAAAAAAAAGCTGACTGACGGACAAAATTTTTTTTTCTTCACAATTTACCAAATTTTTACCAATCGAATGTCTTCCGACTGGGCACTATTGAACTTCGTGCTGTGGGTGAAAAGTATGGCCTATACCATTAAGTAAGGGACAAAGTCAGAGCTACAAAATGAAATCCAAAACGATATGATTGATACACAGGGTGAACGTATGAAGTGTTACCAACTGCACACTGATACAGTAAAACAGCTCATGACATCAACGTCAAAATTGTTCTAATGACAGTTCAATATATTGGTTATAAGCCATCAAAAGCATTAGCGTCTCAATTTTCTTGAATTTTTTTTTCTGTGATGGAATTCAAACTTAATAGTGTGATTACGTTATATTATATTTGGCTGGAAAATCACAACCAGCCATTGTTCGTGAGCTCAGTCACCTCAAAGTGAATAAAATGTTTGTGTATCGCACTATAAAACGTTACAATGATACTGGTAGCATTGCAAAACGCTATGGAGGTGGACCAAAAAAAACCGCAACAACGCCAGAAATGGTTCGGAAAGTGAAGGCTCGACTTGAACGAAATCCACGTCGAAGTGGAAGAAAAATGGCCAAAGAACTGAAAATATCGCAAGGCAGCATTCAACGCATATTGAAAAATGCGCTCAAGGTCAAGGCTTACAAGTTCCAAAAAGCACACGATCTTTCACCCCAGCAAAAAAAAGTTCGGTGCAAAAGAGCAAAGGAGTTGTTGCGCTTGCACGAATGTGGCGAATTTCCTAACATTGTGTTTTCTGTTGAAAAAAATTCCCCAATTGAGCAATTCATAAGCACTCGAAACGATCGTGTTTACTTGACACTCATACGAGAATTTGAGCCTATGAATGGCCACTCGAAGCAATTTCCCATCGCAAGTAATGGTTTGGGCCGCAGTGACCACTGATGGACGCTCTCCAATCGTTTTTATCGAGCCTGATGTCAAAGGGAATGCGACTTATTATCGGAAAAATGTCTTAGAAGCTGCTTTAGAGCCGTGGACACGCAAGCATTTCGGTCGTAGACCATGGGCGTTCCAACAGGACTCGGCAACGTCTCATAAAGCTCGTGTGAACCAAGAATGGTTAGAAAATCATGTTCCACACTTCATTTCGTCCACACAATGGCTTTCGAATTCGCCAGATGCAAATCCGATGGACTATTCCATCTGATCCATTTTGGAGAGCAAGGTGAGGACTAAAAAATATGCCAGTATGGATGCGCTGAAAAAAGCGATTATACGAGAATGGGCCAAAATACCTGAAGATCACATTTGTGCAGCATGCAACTCATTTCTTGACCGTTTGAAGGCTATAGTCAAGGCAAAAGGTGGTAATATCGATCTAAAGTGAATATATGTTAAAATTGTAATCATTTTTGAACCATTTTGTCTTTGAAATCAATAAAAACTAATTTCACACCAAAAAGTTATGGTGTTTTGAATAGGTAACACTTCATATCGTTCACCCTGTACAGCTCGAACTATGCGAAAAAGTCATGGAAAATTTTAATATGCGCATCCTGTGTTGCTAGAGGAGTCATAACGGCATTTAATGTAGTTATATACAAACAAACAGACAAGTAAAGTTCAAAATAATGATTCCCTTCACTCAAAATATTTTTAATTTAGTAAAGAAGTTTATTGAAAAACAAAACCGCCTGACTAATTAAGGCGCCACCTTGTAACCACCACCTGGTATATTAAACAATGAAGGATAAAACTTTAGTTCAAGTTAAGAACTGAGTTTTTTGCCAGTAACAAAATAAAAAATTAACTTAATGCACTTCAGTTGGCAACCATCGAGTTGCATTCTAATTTAATGGTTTATTGGGCGATTATAAGTAGCAAAACTCACATGCACCCATATGCAATAAATTTGCATATAAATGCGCATGAGTGTACGTGTGTGTGTGGGTAGGCTGCGTGTAAATGAACGTGATTAAAATACGTTTAGAATACGGAAAACGCGGTCATTGCAGTGACCCATGTACAAGGAGTTAAAAAAATTCAAATCTTTTAACTCATAAGCCAAATACATTTTATATCGTATGGAAAATAGCATTACAAAAAAAAGAAAAAAAAGCGTCATACAACCCCAATATCGCATTGAAAGAGTCATCCTGCTGTGTTGCCAGGTGCTGCAGTGCCGCACCCAGCGAAAGTTGACGCAAATCGCCACTGTCGTGCACTCTGTCTCTGGCACAGGTTTTGCTCACTACTTCTGCTGCTGCTACTGTTGCTGGCATTTGGCGACTTGTGGCATGTTGAAAAGTGAAAGGTTTTGCATGATTTATGCCGGCCACGTTGAATTACCTCGTGCTGCAGTGTAATTAATCTCAAGCAAATACAAATGCGGTACAGCTTATGTATGTGTGAGTGTGCGTGTGTTGGTGTTGTGCGCTGCTACGTCAGCGGGGCGTGGTGCATCAATCACTGGAATGTAAGTGGATACCTGCTCGCGAATGAGGTCGCCTGATTGTTGTTCGCTACTAGTTGAAGTGATTTAAAGTAATGGTATTTAAAACACTCGGTGGTGAACTTATTAAAATGCCATAATAGAAATGTTAAAAACTTCAGCGCAAATAAAATTGATATAAATTCGGGAAGGATATCAGTCGTGAAAGTGAGTTCGGGAGGAAGTTTTTGCGATTACACCGACCGGCAAGACAAATAGCCACGACATTAGATACAATGATCTAATGAAAATGTTTCCACTGAATCTAAATATTATTTTCGGGATATGCAAAAATTTCCTTTTTTTTGGATTTAAAAAAGGATGATGCTACTAAATTTTAAACATTTTCCCGAAATTTGCATTTATTTTATTTTCTTATAGAAAATCAAAATAGTGCTTCCAAGGAAATAAAAATTATTGAAATGGGCTGAGAAGTGGCACCTCTATTTTTTCCAATTTTTTTTTTTAAAGAAATATAAGTCGCAGTTTTATTCATTTACTTCTATTTATTTATTTCATTCTGCAGAGAGATTTTTTACAGACTAATATCGGGTGTTGCTTTAAGAGCTTGAGAAATTAAGCTGATAATCGAAAAGAGAAATATAGATGAAATGAAATTGTTTTTATTATAATCTGGCAGATAATTTCATGGAATTTTTTTTTTAAGTGAAACTTCTTTAGCGGCGGTCTGATATTTGAGCGAGAATGGAGAGTGAATTGGAAAAAATGTTACGTTTAGAGATTTCGTTACGCGAGAGAGAAAAAAAGATACAACGTAGAGAGAAGGAGAAAGAGAGCTACACATTTTCTACACCTAAGACATAGGCTTCGTTGTAAGACAGAGTATACAGATATACCTATAATATAGAGAGAAAGAGAAGGAGAGCTATACATCATAATGTTACGCGACAGAGAAAAAAAGTTGCTGGTCATGTTGCAGCGCATAATATCAGTAAAACAGCGGTACCAATCGGACGACGCACATCAACAATCCCGCTTGACAACAACAAAACGATTAATGCTAAACGATCAAATTTACCATTAGTTTGTGCTTGTGCGACGACCATTCACAAGTCTCAGGGAAGCACGTATTCTGAAGTTGTTTACGAATATGATAAAAAACATTCGCAATCATTAGTTTACGTTGCTTTATCACGAGTCACTTGTATTGAAGGCTTGTTAAATAGACTGGAGACTATCGTTAAATAGACTGGAAACTGTGGATAAACAAATAATCGATTTCATGACTACAAGAAGAGGGCTATCTGTATATACTCCTAATTGTCAGAGCCTACGAGCACATTTCGCAGATTTAACAGAATCTGTCATCCGCAAATCGAGTATAGTACTTTTGTCCGAAACTTAGTTAAACGATAACGAGGATATTAGTATACCAAATTTCAATTGCATCATCAAATATAAGCGACTAAATGTTAGAGCTGGCGGTGTGGCAATCTACCACAATCAAGATGATAGCGTAAATATCGTCACACCAAACATGGAAATGACTGCAAGGCAGTCTCAGTCTCAGTCATATTCATCAACAGTCACACCAGTTGGCGATGTTTGCATTGCAGAATGTCAAACGCTGAATGGAAAAACTATTGTCGTAGCCGCTATCTATATCTCACCGAACCAAAATCTTGATGACATAATATATTTCATTCACCGCTCACTACTGCTTTACAGCCACGCAGGTGCAATTCACTTGGAAGAGGCGAAGACAAAATTCCATTGATTCTCGTGGGAGATTTCAACGTAAATTTCGGATCCAATGATTCTTTGCCGTTGATTCAATTTCTTCGAAAAACATTCGGTTTGCAGATAAACAATAACCCTAAAGAATCAACAACAAAATCCGGAACTACACTAGATGCAATTTTTACACGTTATCTAGAAAATATTGAATCACGTACATATAGGTACTCATATTTCAACTATCACAAGCTAATTATATCAGTACTACCAATTGAACCACCAACAGATAATGCTTAATGCATATATAGTTAATAAAATGGAATTTTGGTTACACAAATTGTATACTGTTGTATTTCTTTTGAAATTATCCCTGTCTCCTTCTCTTCCTCTCTCGCTCTTTCTCTCTCTTTCTCTCTCTCTCTCTCTCTTATTTACACTCATTCACACACAGAAGTTTCACTTCTACCACGTGTACGATGCTGCACATGATTTTTTTTTTTGCATATGTCCGTCGCGGCTGAATTCCATGATTCTTTCGATCAGTTCAATTTTTGACTACCTTTTTCAATGAATCTGGCCGTATGGTGTCAATGGCGGCTTTCATATTGCAATAATATTGCAATAAATCGATTGACGTATGGCAAGTTGCGCCGTCTTGTTGTATCCAAATATTGTCGATGTTTAACTGATTTAGTTATGAAAATAAAAATTCAGTCAGCATGTCTTGATAGCGCTCGCCATTCACCGTAACGGCAGTTCCTTCCGCGTTTCGAACGAAATAAAGAGACCTAAAAATAGATTTTTTTTTGTTTTCAAAGTAAATTTCCACAATTTGGAAGTGTTGTTCTGGCTCTAACCTATTCATAATGCCAAACTAAACCTTAATGAAGAAAAATTGCAACACAGTTTACCATTCTAAGCTGTCAAATGATAGTTATCGATATCGATAGTTCCCATGCAGCTAAGAAAGCCGATACAATTAGTTAAATTTTACAAAAATATTAAGCTTAAATAGTTTTTTTCTTTTTGGGTGGTGAGGTTGGGTTAAAAATACCTTCGCACTATGTAGTAACCGTCGCTACTACGTGTGTGGGGATTCAACTAAAAATATCCCTCCTCTTCTCTTGCATTTTTCTTTTCCCTCCATCCCGGGACTGCTTCCGCATTGCTTCGAGGTAGAGGGCCAAGACGGCGTCCTAACAAGAACACTTACTTACTCACCCTGCGTTCAGGGTCGCCTGTTTTGAAAAACTTGTGCTCAGTGCTCTTCAACATAAGTTTCCATTCCACGCTTCTTTTTTCGGATAATATCCTCCACGAAATTGGTGACGGCATTCCATTTTTCTTCGTCTATCATCATTTTCTCGATAATTTCTTCAGGTGTAAATACACCAATAGCTCGTTGCAGACCTGTTGTCTCTATGTTCCACCTCTCGCATTTAAAGAGGGCATATATGCAGTTTGGTAGGTTCACTTTTCCCATTCGCCACAAGTACTTGCGAAAGGACCCATGCCCGGTCAGAAACTGTGTGAGGTAATAGTTAACCTCACCGTGATGTCCACCTACCCACTTTTTTAGATCGGGTATTAGTCTCGCTGTCTATCTACCGTACTGTTCAGAGTTCCATCTTGCATGCCAAAGTGTGAGCGTTTGAACTCTAATATCGGAGAAGCGTGGCACTGGGATTCCTGTATTTTTTGCCTCCCATCTCTGGGGAAGGCATCTCTATTCGAAGGATTTCATCGTAGCTTATATTCCATAGTTCAGGTCCGAGTATTGATCCTTGAGTCGCACCTGTTGTTATTTGTTTAGTCGTACAAGTGTTTCGAAACTTTGGCTAAGAAAGGATGGAAATTTATTCCCATACCCAATTTAAAAAAATTGTTTTTAATTTTTAGTCAAGAAGTTATGTTGCACCAATCATACAGATTAACTCATTTACGCGCATTACTTACTATTTCTCTAAAATAATGTTGCATGAACTAGCAACTTTGCTTGTGTCACTTGCTAATTAAGTTTATAAAAATTTAGAGCTGCAAAAACCTACACACATACATATCCATATAGCTGGTGATCGCTAAGGATTTCGCACTGCTAGTGGCAGCTGGTTTTAGACAATGTTAATGACAGATGTGCGCTTTAGTGACTTTTGGTTTTTAATTGTAACAAAGCAAACGCATACACACACACACAGCAGTGGTCATAATGAAAGGCTGGCGGCCGGCAGAAGCTTGCGCAGAAGGATTTATGTAGCCAACTCACTGACACCAGCACAGGAGATTAAAGGACTTGCATATTATGTGGATGTCAGCCTCAGCTGTTGCGAGCGAAAGTTGTGCACAACAAACGGAATTTATATACCAGATGGTTGTTTTAGTTGCGATTGCAGTACTCATATTTGTAAGTAGGTATTTGTTGCAAACAAATATATGAATACATATACATACACCTGCAGCAACAGTGAACTGTGTTGCCAGTCAACTTTGTAATTAACATCAACAGCAACACACACAAAGGCACAAATATTTGCGAATGGACCGCAGTGAGCTTCATTAAGCTGGACATACACATTTCAAGGAAAAAAATTAGATTTAATTAGTTTTAGTTGTATCAAAGTTAAACACATACACACACACATATCTACATTCATATACGAAATCCTTCACTTACACCCTTTAATACGTACTTATAGATATATAAAAGTACACCCATACATCCATATAATTAGCGCATACACACACCTTTGCACAGGTCTCTGGCCGAGCTGCTCCTCTGATTTGTGATGTGCTATTTGTTGTGCTCGTGTAAATTAAAATATCAACAGTTGAATGCCACCCCCGAACGGCAGATAGATTTTATATGAATCTTATTACTGCTAACAAACAAAACAAACAAAACCAACAAATATATGAAGCTTTTCATTTACAAAAATGTGCTCGGTGCTTTGCAACTACTTTCTGAAGGTGCACCGCTATAGAAAAATGACGCCCACAGTGGGCTTCCAACTCGAGACCGGCCGAAAAGTAGTCACGTACAATCCCATTCCGTTACTCGGCCCCTAGTTTTTATTTTCCTTTTTGCGCTTATTTTTCTTTCTTATTGAAAATTGAGGAATTTCTCAATTGAAAAGCAGAAGCAACAGATATGAAAAGTTAACAAGGTGAATTGAGCAGGAACCAACGAGTTGGATATTTTCAGTTTATTAAAAGTAGAAATGTTGGCAGTAGGAGAAGAAAAATATTCGCGGAATAAATGGCGCGGAACAGAAGAATTAATTGATATCTCTTTGTTTTTATATTCTTTATATACAACTGAAATCGGAACAAGCAACAGAAACAATCTAGACTTACAACTGTGGAAAAGGGCGCACTTGCACTTTATGCGATTAATTTTTCTGCAAGACATCATGGGTGATCAAAAGGGAAGTACTTTTCCAATAGGGTTTTTCGACAGATAACTTTTTTCAGTATTCATTGACATTTCATCATGGAAAGACTAACGCCTTAATAACGACTAAAAATCGGCATTTCGAAGCCAATTGGTCTAATGAATTGATCAAGATGGGACGATCAACAAGTTTACGGAATATATTCAGAAAATTAAAAATACAAATTTGGTACTCAAAATTGATATTATCGCCTTCAAAGTACTCCCTACTAACTGCAAGGCACTTATGGCAGCGTTTGATGCAGCCCTCGAAACATTTTGGAACCATATTTTCGGGATAGCCATAAGAGCCGCCTTCCCGTTTTTCATTACCTCCTTTGGGCTGTTAAAATGCGTTCCCCGTACTGATTTTTTGACGCGGTCAGACAGAAAAAATCGCGGGGAGCCATATCAGGTAAATCCGATGGGCTCTGGATGGTTGGACTCGTTTCATTCTTGGTCAAAAATTGACGGATAATGATGGCACTGTGCGACGGTGCGTTACCATGTTGCAAAATCCACGATTTTTTTCCCCACAAATCCGTCTTTTGGCTTTTAGCGAATTGCTTCACGCCCAAATAACACATGATTATATAGATTCATATATTTTTCCCAAAAACCTTACAAACTCTACAATATTTGTTTACTTTATTTAAATGAACATCAAGCAATTACTTTAAAAGTCGTCTGCCGGAAAAATAAAGTAGATATTTATTTACGAAGCTGTTCATCTATAATAACTTGTGTGTACTTTAAAGCGCCAGTAATAAGATTGAAAATTTTTTCCACTGAAAATCATTTCCACCATTTGGAACATTAACTTTTCCGGTATTACCAAGGTATTACTTTTGGTCAAAACTGAAAAAAATCTACTAACCATTTCGGTTGCTTGCAACATTTTCATATTTATTTTTTAGGATCAAATAAAATAAATCAATAAATTTCCTCAAAATTTTCAGCGATTGCAGGATATAGTCAGCTATTAATGAAAAAATTTGAACAAAATTGAGAAAATAAGAGAGTTTCACAAATCTTGAACAAAAAATTAAATATTTTTTTCAAAAATAATTAAACTTTTTTTTTTAATTTTTTTCCTCAAAATTTTCGGGATTCAAAAAAACAAAAATTTTTAATACTTGTCAAAAAAAAAATTTTTTTCCTCAAAATTTTTCGGATTTTTTTTAAATTTTTTTTTTTCAAGTTATGGAAAACCCACTAAAAAAATGTCCAGGAAAATAATGCTTTTTTAAAAAAAAAATTTTTAATTTTTGTTCATAAACAAACTTTTTCCGCAAAATTTGTTTAATATTTTTGGAGTTGTAGAATCCCCACTACGAATGTTGCAGGGATTAACGAATGTTTTACACATGTTATGGAAAAAAACAGTGCGTGCACCGTAGTACACATAACAGAAGTGAAGCTTTCAATGCGGACAAAGAAAGAGGGAGAGACCCGAGAGAGAATTAGAGAGAGAGAGAGAGAAAGAATATGTATCTAAATAAATTCACAACATTTGCAGAGAATACAAATAGACAAAATTTACAAAAAACGGAGAAGGGTCGACCGGTGTGGGTAAACGTCGAACACAAACCATGGCAGCAACGCGCACTACTCCGAGCGCTTATCACCCGCGCCAAAAAGTAGGCACCAAAAAACGCCAAAAAAATTGGGACCAAAAAATGCTCCAAACAGTAGGCACGAGGGAAATATAACGCCAAAAAGTAGGCACCAAAAATATATTTCTTACACGTTTGCACCAATAAACAAGAGCCTCTACGTTATATCTTTTTCTCTCTCGCGGAACGAAAATGCCCGAAACGTTGCATGGCCTTCAAATTTTACTCCTCATTCTTTCTCGTCCATTGACGCCTAAGAAGTTTCACTTCAAAAAGAAGAAAAACAAAACCCTAAGAGTGGGCGTTTTTCCAAATCACAAAAAAAGTCCCAAAAATCTTGAACAAAGAAATAAAGAAAAATCTCAGAAAAATAAATTTTTTTTTTTTCAAAAAGCATAAAACTTTTTCCAAAAGAAAATTGTTTATATACAATAATTTATTATATCCCAAAAAAAAAAAAACATTTATAAAAAACTCAAAAAGAACCGAATATGTTTTACTTTAACAACTCCACACCAAACTTTTCCACATTGAATAAATCTCAAAATGATAAAATTATTCTCAAAATTTTTTCGGTTTACTTCCTTTTATACTAAAACCTATACTCAATCAATTTTCAAAAATTTAAAAAATACGGACAATGCGCAAATAAAGCAAATGAAGGGAAATTATCCCCTACTCTCTCAAGTAGATTGAAAAGCAAAATTATGCACATATAATTGACAGCACATACGCAAATAGGAATGAGCGTTCTGGTGATTCATCAAACCAAACATATTCCCAATAAATACTTTCAACCTTCTACCTACTATATGGACCACTTTGAAAGTAGACACGAGTGAAGTAATATAAAACTACTTGCTTTCTTAGACTGCCTTAAGCTGAATATGAGGACCTTGCGTTCATGTGTGAAACAACGAGTATTCATGAGGTAATCCACAGGCACAATTAGCAATTCCCACAAGCCATGGCTATAATACAAAACATGCGAATGGCAGAGAGAGCAATAAAGGTCCAAAAATATATATATTGAAATGCATAAGGAGAAGTCGATATTGATTTGCACTATAAGTAAATGATAATCAGAGTGTAGGAGGATACATATAACGTACTGATGTGTTCCTACGTACCATCGCAAAATATACTGGGTGTAACGTTTGCAATGAGGGTTTTTTTGTTTTTTTTTTTGGTGTTGGTCCTAGGGACTTGTAAGATGTATGTTAGTATGAGTATTGAGTTTCAGGCCACCGTTAGTCATCATCCTCTACTCCAAAGCCCCTTCTTCCTTTTCTTCAACTGTTTCGTTCCTTTATATAACTAAGGCTTTAGTTAATCAGAACTTAAGGGGCAGATGGTGCTATTTCTTAATAAGAAGAGTCAAAGGATTCTTAATGTTGAGTCAGAGGTTTCTTGATTATTATTTCTACTTTTGAATGGGGACAGTTTTTGGTTCCCACAAAAAATCCACTAAATGCACAGCAATTAAAGAACACACCGCTTAATAAATAGTCAAACATCTAGATACCCAACATGAGGGTAAATAACATTTTGCATTCAAGACGTTCCTCTCCTTCTTTATACGATTTTGAGCGAGTTTAACAAAGCGCGCCAGTCGTTTCTTTCTCGACCTAACCATCGTCAGTTGGAAACACCAAGTGAAGCCAAGACCTTCTCCGCTTGCATTTTTCCAGAGCCGGGACTTTTTTGTCTATTCGGACATCATAACCCAGCCAACGTAGCCGCTGGATCTTTATTCGTATCACTATGTCTATGTCGTCGTAAAGCTCATACAGCTGATTGATCCATCGCCTACGATACTCGCCGTCACCAACATGCAAAGGTCCAAAAATCTTACGCAGAATCTTTCTTTCAAACACTCCAAGGGATATACTCATCGTCAAAGCTTCTCCACGAGCATGATAAGAGTATTGTAGAGTGTTAATTTTTTTGTCGAGAGAGGACTTTACTACTCAATTACCTATTTAGTCCAAAGCAGCATTTCTTGGTAAGAGAAATTCTACTTTGGACTTCCAGACTGACATTGTTACCGGTGTTAATGCTGGTTGCCAAATAAACGAAGTATTTTACAACCTCGAAATCATAACTGTCAACAGTGACGCGGGTGCCAATACGCGAATGCGTGAACTGTTTGTTTGATGGCAGGAGGTACTTCGTTTTGTCCTCGTTCACCACCAGACAGATTCGCTGTGCTTTTTTATCCAGTTTGGGACGTCAGATATTAGGACGTCTGAATTGAATTTTTCTTTACAAATGCAAAACCATGATACACTTCACGCAAAGCCCCCAAAGATAAAAAAAAACAAAAATAAACAAAAAAATCAAAAATAAATAATTCTTAATAAAAATAGATATTTTCCGTTTTAATTTTTCTTAGATTTTGGAGAGTTAGTACCCCTTTATTTACTTTTATTTTTTCAGTTTTTTAAATTTTGTTTCCATTTTTTAGGGAATAATGAAGCAAAATCAAAAGAGGAGTTGAAATAGTAGGGATGCGTATACTTTTTAAACGAAATTTATTTCAAACACAAAAAAAATAATTTTTAATAAAAATAAATAATTTTTCTTTAATTTTGGAGGGCTTTTTTTAATTTTATTAATTTTTGTATTTTTTTTACTTTCTTTTTTTCTGGTTTTAATTTTTTAAGCATTTGTGAGGAAAAATTAAAAGGGGAATTGAAATATCATCGATCCGTAAATATTTTATATAAAACTTACTGAGAAAAAAACAAAAATAAAAAGTCTTCAATAAAAATAAATATTTCTGTTTTTAGTTTTTCTTTATTTAATCCATTTTTTTTCTTTTCTTATTTTTCGTTATAATTTTTATGCGTTGGTAAAAAGAAACGAAAGAGGAGTTGAAATAATATTCATCCGTAAATCTTTTATATAAAATGTACTCAAAAATTCAAAATAAATAATTTTAAATAAAAATGAATATTTTTTTTTTAATTTTGCCGGCTCCCTTTATTTCTTATATTCTTTAACCGTCCGTTGTGTGAAAGTTTTATATTCTTTCGTTGTTTAAAATGGCCTGGCCAGGCCACCTATGAGAACACGTGCTTTATTTATAGGCTGGTACGAAAATTATGTCTGTAATCAATTTAAGTGTAATACCGATTAATAAAAAAAACAGATTGATTAGTGTTAAAAGAAATGTATTGTATTTATCAAGGTTCATCCTTCTTACTGTTTTTTTTAATTATTTGAAAAATTCAATTTATAAATAAATAAAAATATAAAATTTTAAAAGTTGAAATGAATGAAATGAAGTTGACGTAGTTACTGCAGCTAGACATATGCTGCAAGTGTAGGTTTTGGTTTTTAAACCGTGAGTTAAGCACATCGCATCTTTGTAAATGTGGCAAGTAAATCGGGTTTTTCGGCGGCTCCTTTTTCCAAAACATATTGTCAATCTTGCACTCGTAACATTGCTTTTTTTCACCTAGTAATCGATTCACTCCACTGGCAAGATTTGAGACACTAGGCTCTGGTTCGATTACTTCATCCCATTCAACTTCATAAATTTCTTCGTTTTCAGGCAATTCTACTTCAACCTCAAGCTCATTCTCAATATCAGATACCTCTCCGTCATCAACAGGAACATAATCCTCATCATTATCGTCGTCGGTGACAAACGGATCATCTTCCTCATCCTCCGCTGCAATAAATTTGCTCAACACTTCCTCGTGATGGCGCATTTGCTCACTTGATAGACGATTACTTCTTCTACCGATAGCTAATAGAGCCCTATCTACTTCGTTTGAAAGTGACATTTCTGTTCCGGCACAAAGCACTTTATGAATAATACAGATCACCATTTCAATTGTTAATAAATACTTACTTTTCTCCACTCAAACAAAAATGATTGCAAAAAGCAAAATCAATCATACACAATAAAATGTGCACCTGTAATAAATAGAACCAAGTTCAATTCTAACGGCATATATCTGGCACCTGTTCTCGTGTTTTTTTTTTACTAAAACTAGTAAAACTGTCGAAAATGCGGTGAGAGCGAGAGAGCGACTAAAGTTTCAACTTCTGAGTGAGAAAGAACCGTATTCACTCTTTCTTGTACTCTAATTAGTCAAAAGACCAAGTACGGTGCATGACTATATTAAAATTGCAGTGGTGCAGGCCATTTACCCTAACATATGAAGTTTTTGTGTAAAATGTATTTTTTTTCATAATCATTTCGCTGGAAATGGTTATAAAATTTTCAGAAGATTCATCTAACAGACTTGTATGGTATATTTTCGCCGTTTTTTGAAAACTTAACGAAACAAAAAGATATACCCCTCTAAAATTCGGAATGGCCTGCGTAGGCCACATCACACAACGGACGGTTAATTTTTTGTTTTTTGGTATTTTTTTAGAAATTGGAGAAAAGAAATTAAAAACCGGAGATTCAGTAATAGCGATTTTTAAATATTCCATTGAAATTCAATGATAATTGAATGGTAATGGCAAACGCCCAAGCAAATGTAAAAAAAAAAATATTTAAAAAGCTGGTATCTAATTTTTTCGGCCATAGAACAAAGTTAACGGGAATCACGAAGACACTTTTTCTGCGCCATCCGAATGTGCATACTGCACCCCTTATTCCATTATTGCTTCAAATTTAATTTATTTTTATTCAAAACAGACGACCTCAGTGAGACATCCTCTACATCGATGACTTCATGTGCCCGCCCTGCAGCAGTTTTTAGTTTCGTATCCTTTACGCCTGCGGCTCCTCGCAGTTGCATGTGAAGCGATAATGTTCGTAATTAATTTAATTCCATTATATTTCCATCTAATATATCTATATGCCAAATGGCATAGTGCCTCGCGCTGTGCTGCTCTGCGCCCCTGGCTACCTGCCGTAAAGGGGGCTGCAATCCCGGCAGTAATCTGGCAACACCTGTCGGTGCACGCTAGTGTCAGCTACGCGTACTGCAATGCGCAGTTGAATGAAGTAAAACTAAAATTAAATTTTGTGCATCCTTGAGTTCTGACTTTATTGCCTTACATTCCAAGTAACCTTGTTTTTTGTTTTTTTTTTTTTGTATTTATTTTCATTTCATGGCAATATTGCTGTTGCTCAGTGTGTGCTGTGCGTTCTTGCATTTCTGTTTTTATTATTGTTGTGCATTGCTCCTTAAAAGCTGCCACCCACTGATTGCAAGGCGGCGCTGCCCTGAACTTCCGTCGTTAATTCTGAGAAGGCTGCTATCTTAGTTCTGTCTTCTGTCTTCTAATTTATATACACACATACAGACATACATACGCGAATGTGTACAGCTGTTTGATTACATGTTGGTATGTTTAATTGCGCTTTATTAGCTTCCTGTTTTCATTTGAAATGACGCCCTATGCTCGTATGTGGCTTTTATCAAAAACAAACAGAAAAAGTGGAAAAAAATTGTTCAAATGCGACCAAGTCACATTTGCCAGTAGCTCATTGCAGCGCTACATAAATACCCATACATACATAACTACAAATCTGCTATGCACGTCAGTTTGTTCGTAGGTATTTCCTTTTTTGTTATCTTTAATCGCGAACGCGTTACTGCTGACATTTACTACTGCCACAGTCACCACCAAAGATTCCTTTCAGCTGTTCGGTATTCCTCTCTCTGCCTCACAGTGCATTTCCAAAAGAAAATTTATTTTGCTCTTTTTCCTCCTCACTCTAATTCCATGTTGCACACCGCTGCATCGTCCTGCCATGTGAGCTATGCATGCATGTGTGTGTGTGTGTGTACATCATTAACAATAACAACAAAATATCTGTTAACTCGTCGCTAATTACTAAAGTTTGCTCTGCATTTTTCACCTCAACCGCTGTTGCCTGCCCCCGCCTATGCTTGGCGCGCTTCTTGCTCGTAGATACTAATTTCCCGTTTTATTTTATTTTTGCGCAGTTATTTTCGGTTTCACCGTTTTGCACGGTGCTATCTTGATTTTTGTTGTCTACCACAGTTGCTGTTACTGTTGTTTTTAGCGGGATTCCTTATTTCGGTTCATGTTGCACACATGCAATGCTCATTTGTTCGGCGTGCAGTAAATTAATTCCATTTAATTCGCTGCTTATGGTTTTGGGTTCGCTTCACTTTTGTCTGTTTTTGCTTTTTTTGTTGTTGTTTTTAATTTTTCATGTCCCTATTTTATTAGCTCATCGCAGATGTTCGCTAAAAGTCATAAAAACGAAATGGGATAGTCAGCTGTCATATCAGCGAAGATGTTTATTATTTGGCATAAAAATTAGTAGTAAATAATTGGTGATATTTAAAATTTGGTGCTAATTAGGTAGTCAAGACTTCGGTAGGAAACACTCAATGAGTTGATGCCGAACAAAATAATATTTAAGTACATTTACACCTGCGAAGTAAGAGTATTTGGGAGCTCTCCAATTTCCGACATTCCAAGTCATGACAAGGCATAATGCAAGCAGAAAGTTTAAATTCATTCTTATCCTTTTTTCTTTAATGTAGAGTAGAATGGGGTAAGATAGGTCATTTTTTTTTTTGGAGAGCTCTTGCTACGGTGTTTTTGCATTGATTTTGAAAAATAAGCAAGATTTTGAAAGGTTATTTATCTGCTAACATTTTGGTTATACTGACTTATGTTTGGCTAAATATTTTTTGGAAGCTGCATTCAATAAGACAAAGGTACTTTTTTTCGATATTTTCAAAATCGGGGGGCACGATAGGTCACTATGTGTGAGAGGAAAAGAACAATGTACATGGCTTGGAAATTAACGTTTTAACTTTTATTTATAGAGTATGAACACTGCACATGTTATAAAAGTTAGGAATTTTTCTTTAATTCATCACGCGAGCACGTAATGTTTCGAACGGAATTTTAAATTGTTTAGAGGCTGATCGAACACTAGCGCCATCTCGGACTGCCGCGATTGCGTTTTTTACATCCTCTTCATTTCGTTTCGGCGTTTTTCGCACATAATTACGCACCGTTTTGCTGCAAAAACAATTAAAATTTATTTTATTCCATTAAAAGTAGTGACCTACAATGCCCCCAGACGGCTGACCTATAGTGCCCCCAAGCACATGTTTTATGTTAGTGTCGATATTTTTTTAAAAAACAAAAATATCAAAAAACTGACACATTATTCGTGTTCAGCATTATTTTCTACGTAAAATAAAACTCACCTGAAAAATATTTACATACATTAAATGCACTGCAACGTAGAATAAAAAAAATGCTATGTCGGAGAAAAGCTCACAAAAAACTAAACGACGCCAGAACTAGGATAACTAATGAATGGTGACGGCCGAAATGACAGTCGCAAACGTTGTTCCCCACCATGTATTCAATTCACATAAGACGAGTGACCTCTGCAAAAACAGTGCGACGAAAACCCCACCTACCTATTGTGCCCCCATACCTATCTTACCCCATTCTACTCTACTGAAAAAACGGCAGAGGATCGGTATTTATAATAAATAATCTAAAATTGATATACCCTCTAGATTTCTCACACAAATTTTCACTCGACTAACCCCGAACTAGTTTGAGTTCGATGAATTCGCAGTACAGCTTTGAGGCAGAAAAAATGGCTCTGAGCTCTCCCAGAGAAAACTACTCTTTTCAGTTGTACCTCGGGGCTCAATTTGCTTATTCATTAACGGCATTTTTAGTGCAGGTCAACATCGCAAAATGTAACTTTATGCAGATGAACTAAAGCATTTCGTTTACACTCAAAACATCCATAAGCCAACCTGACAAATTCCCTCCCGGAGAAAGAGTTGATTATCACCTATCGAGTGCTGGGGGACAAGCGACATGCTGAATCCATACGAGGCTTACATTCATTTATTTAAAACTATCTGGCGGTTGCTAAACTTAAACAAGGTGGTAAGTAGGTGAAATGGTTGAAGTGCTGGTGTGGTACTCCTCAAGTGGTAATAAAGCGCTGTTTTGATACCATTATGAGACCTCCAACAGTTAGATATCTACAGCCAGCCAGAGCTGTTGATATAATAGAGGAAATTGGTTGGACTTTGGTTGGCGCACTGCTCCAGGCTGTCGAAGAAAGGAACGTCCAATGACCTTAGTCGTCTAGCTGTCAAACCCGGACATTTACAGAGAAAATGCTCTACAGTCACCTTCTCTGAAAGGTCCCCACAGCATCAGCAATGCAGGTTAAATGGTAACCCTAGCTTTTCCGCATGTGTGCCAATCGTCCAGTGACCGGTAAACACAGCTACGAGTTAGGAAATTTAATGACGAGAAGTTCAAAGGACTTTCGGAGTCCTTCGTATATCGTATTGGGGCCAAACGGTTTTCAAAATAGCACATGAAGAAATGGAGCTCCATCTTTTCTGCGCTTTCCTGTGTAGTCCCCTTTAACAACTCTCAGGGGGATACCGATGCCCGGGTAGGAGGTCTCTAAGGCCAATTCAGTACCCTTCCTGTCAAGTTCATCAGCAATTTCATTTCCCTCAATGTTTCTATGTCCTGGAACCCAGATCAGAGAAATGTTACCTGCACACCCAAGAGATTTGATCTCCTCTTTTACAGGAGTTTACTAATTTCGTTCTGCACCATGGCGTCGTCAAAGCCTTAATCGCGGCTTCACTATCGGAGAAAATGTTAATATCTCCCTCGCTCCCGCGGTCCTTAAGCATTTTGCGTGGCTGCAGGATCGCAAAGACTTCTGTCTGAAAAACACTAGCAGTATTCGGCAGTTTAAAGGAGATAGATAAATTGGCTGATTTAGAGAAAACCCCTGCTCCCACTGCCGATTCCATAGTGGAACTGTCAGTGAAGACAGAATTGCAAGTTTCGGTGCCGATTTTCCCCTCGATCCAATCCTGCCTATTTGGAAAGATTGCCTTAGCACGACCCTCAAACTCTAGTTTGCGGATAGAGAGATCTGTTCGAAGTTCGGAGAAATACGGTGTTAACTGCCCGAAAATGCTACCATGTCCTTTGAGATATGGCCCCCGAGGCCAATCTCCTTTATCCTGATTTCACTTTGAGCTGTGATGGAAATGACGGAAAAATCGATGAGAAGAAAGTTCAAAAGGACCTTCATGCCAATGCATGCAGTCCTTTGCACCCTCCCCAGTTAAGTATTAATATAGCCCTTCCGAAGAGCTTGCCACCAAACCAGGCATCCATACGTTAAAATTGGCAAAACCTCTGCGTTGTACATCCACAGCACGACCTGTGGCTTGAGTCCCGATTTTTTACCGAACATAGATTTTCAGGAGTAGAAGGCTATACTGGCCTTCTTTACCCGATTTTGAATGTGTAGCTTCCAATGGAGTTTGGAGTAAAGTATCACTCCAAGATACCTAACGTCCGATGAGAGCGGGAGAACGTGGTTATTTAATTTAGGAAGCCGATAAGAGGTTTACATTTTCTGGTAAATAGCACCAGCTCCGTTTTGTCAGAGTTGACTCGGAGGCCGCAAGTGTCAGCCCAGCGACTGAGTGCAGCCAGTGAACTTTCCAAAATCTCAGCCATGACCAAGGTGGAACAGGGAAAAATTTGCTGAAGAATGCCGAACTACAAAACATACATATGTAGGACGAAAATAATGTTAAAACAATATGGAATGCCTTAGAAGATACGATCATGCAATCAACTAGTGAGAAAGTGGGCAAACCATGCCCCACAAATGAATGGTATGATGACGAATGAAGGACCGCAAACAAAGCGAAGACAGAAACGCGAAACAAGTATATAACAGCGAAAAGAAGGCAAAACCAACAAGAATATCACGAAAAGAGAAAAAAATGCGAAAAAGATAATAAGGGGAAAAAAAATCTGACATGAATGCAAGAATTTCACGACTACAAAAAGATTTTGACAAAAAAAGACGATGGACATGCAATTACAGATTGGAAGCCAAACAAGAGCATATCAGCCGAGAACCAGCAAGTGTCGGAACAAAGACAGGCAGCTAATAGCAGAGAGAGATGGTACATTAAAGAGAGAGAGTATTATGCCGAGCTGTTAAATACGGAGTGCACTTTAGCTAGTACGCAAAATGGTATAATTGGAACTAATATCAAGGCGGAAAATTGTGTAGAGCCTCCTAACGATGCAGTAATCATAGAAAGTATTAAAAAAACTATAGAACAATCGAATTAGTGGTGAAGATCAAACAAGTGCAGAACACTTAAAATACGGAAGTAACGCCTTAACTTGCTGTATGACGATGCATATAAATAAAAATAATTTGGGATACGGAATGCATCCCAACCGAAAGGAACACGACTTATTATACCACTACACAAAAAAGGCTACAAAAAGATTTGCAATAACTGCCGGCGCAGTTGCTAAATACAAAGTACAAAGTACTCACAAACACTTTGAATAATATACCAAATATACACAGGCCGAGGAAATCTTAAGCGGCTACCAACGCGGATTTCGGACCTAAATTAGATCAGAGTCTCACTTTATTGCAAATAAAACACCCAACACCAAGTCAGTTTGGCAACTCGAATTATGATCTTCTTAGATTCTTAGTTTTTCTGTTTCTATCAGGGAGGAGAGGTTGATATCAGTTTCGTTCTCGCAAGGCGAGCTTAATTGTGCTGCTAATGGCTACACAGCGCTCCATTTTCTCCAAAGCACACAATCGTTTTAAACTGTATATTCTGACGGACTGACGCTATAGTACAGACACACTACTAAGCACTAACGCAGTTACAGCATTTACGTAATTGTCGCGATAGTTTCGCTCTTCTACCTGTAGATACAGATATGCTTCGCACTTGAGTGGAACAACCACCTATCAGGTGTGCAATATATCTATCAATTTTTTTTCTCAATGGTTTAGGTTACGGTAGTTGCCATGAGGGGCCCACTTAAACCAGGAGGCCTATTTTAATACCACTTATTTGGGCGCAAGCCTCTACCTCTAATTCCTGATATGGTGAAACCATTTCGTGCATCTGATAATGATGAAAAGTTGTGGATGGTTACAGATTCGAAGCTTGTTAGACATGCAAAGAAATAGAATTAAAACAGCGATATCGCGTTTTGTCAAGAGCAGAACAGTGACAGACAAAGCGTTCTTGAAGCTACGACATAAGTCATATGCTTCCCATGTGGCCCCATTAGGCAGTGTCCGGTGATGATGATGCCAACCACTGTACTAGTGGAAGGCTAATCTAGATGGATGAGGGACCAAGCTCTGTTTAAACTCCTTCCAGACCAGTACTGTCTAGTTACCTTACAAGTGGACTCCGTGATCCATCTGCTGTTAGTCTGCGCGATGAAGACAGACTTTTTTTTTTTTTTGCAGAGGAGGTTAAAATCGAAAATGTCAGAAACATCATCAAAGGTGCCGTCACACCAGTGGTATGTTGGATATAACATTCTTCCTCTTTCAGCTGATTCCACCCTGGGACTGCAATTTCATCAAGGTGGAGCCGTGTTTATGCCTTTTAGACACACCAGGTATCTGCGTCCAGGTTCCTCTCTTAACTGCGTATTGGGGCTAAACGCTATCGATAGCATTCATTAGTGTGTCACCAATGGGCCATCGCAAAATTGCAATCGTTACTCGATATCGACTTGTCGTCTGTTTGGGTTCGTCTTGAGGCTTTACCTCACTCGTTCATGCTTGTCGTCTGTTCGTGAATACAGTCATACCCACAGGAGATCTGTTTCAAAATGGATTCTTTGGGAGACACATCTAGGCATCTCTTGGGTATTTTAAATCGGTCGCATTTTCTTTGCTTCCGCTTTGCGCTCCCATTCTGGGTTTCGCAGTTTTATTAATATTCTTGATGCAAACTTTTTACTGCTTCCCATTTCTTATTCGAGTTCAGCATATGCGTTACAAGGTTTTCTGGTGAGGGAACGACGTCCAGGACTTTTGCGAGCTCGAAGCGTTCTTCATAAAATCTGGCGCAGTGAAAGGTCACGTGTTTTCCGCTGTCTGGGTAGGTCGAATTATTTAGATTGCTAGATTAAAACAGTGGAAGTACGCAGGAAAGCCACCATGTCCGCTGAGGATTTGGGTTAGATAGTAATCCGTTTCGCCGTGCTTTCTGCTTATCCATTCATCTAGTTTGGGGATCAACTTATACGTCCATCGTCCCAGTGATCCCATCTATTTTGCCACTTTGCTATCGTAGGTTCGCGGTCGGTTATTTTATCTTCAGATGCTGGTATGTGCCCACGTGAGTGATACAGTCGCTTAAGTTCTTCTGCTCGTATATCGAGGGGAACTTTACTCGCTGTAACGCAGATGGCATCATCAGACACTGTTCCGTACGCACATGCTACCCTGAACGCGCTAAGACACACCTGATCCAGAGTTTGAAGATAATGGCATGCCCACATTTTAGACAATAGCTTAACTAGTGGGGATAATATAAACATTTTCGCAAATATGCCTTTCTCCAAATCCAAAGTGAAACCTGGTATAGTACTTTTAATAATATTTTAGTTTTGAAAAGATAAAGCTCCACTTGGGCGAGTTCAAACATGCATTACACACATTGGGTCCCAAATAACACACTAATTTAGGCAGTTTGTAAACAGGATGTGCTTTGCCAAACATAGATTAATCGGTTAAATTAGATAGATCGGGAGGTAGGCAGCTGGTAGTAACGGTTCTTGCCTTCATGAAGCATTTAATGAAAGGTACAAATTATTTTGAAGCAAACTTATGTGATAATTTCCAGTTCTAAAACCGAGGATTTTAGGTAATGCGGAAACTCTGGTGGGACATAAAAAGAAGAGAGTGCTAAGCGTCTTCCCTTTCACTGCGCAATGCTCTAGGAGAGAGATATTAGCGAACATTTTTACAGCTATCAATTTTCACAGTAGACCATTTTTTCGAGTTCTTGGACAGTTTGGGTCCGGTCTGTCAAAATCTTGTTCTAGGTATCCCGCCGAGCGAATGTGTGATTTCAGAGCAGCCCGTATAACCTAACCGCACTTAACAGAGGTACGCACCAAGCATATTTTAAGTGTCTATGAATGAGAGTGAAATAGATTATAGAAGATACAAAATCACGCAAATCAGGCCGATGGGAATATAACATCCAGCAAAACCACAACTGGCCGCAGAGACTAAGTGCAGAGCCTTAATTGCCGCACCTCACTCATATTTTCTGTGGCAAACCACACGTGGAGCTTTCGCAACAACTGAAATAAAAGCGTTTGTTAATATTTTTGCTACAGTCGAAGCCTTCATGCAGCAGTGGCAACAACAACAAAACAGACCAAGCCAAAATTTGATAAGCTATGCAAATTTCGACGAAGTACTTTGGCGAGGCCAAAAACAAAAGCCTCTTAACCTTAAGCAACAAATACAAACTTTTAGCAAAAGCAGTGAATAACTACGAGTAAGTAATAATCAGTCCATGAAGATATGTAGATTGAAAAAAACACCACTATGAAACATAAAAGTGTGAAGCCAATGTAACGAGTAAAATCAGCTCAAGAAGTAGAAAAGCGGTAACTCTACTATGGAAGTGCAAGCAAAGATTCAAACAACAACAGCAAACTGAAAGTGGATAAGTGCTTAGAAAATGCAGGCTTCAATTAATAGGCTTCAAATATCACTAAGCACCAGCAGACTAACACAGTACCTACCTGTGCATACTCCCACACATACACACATATGTAAATCGGTATGAATGAATATGTAAATAGATAGATATGCACGTGTGTAGGTTTGTAACACAACGAGTGTGCGAGTGTGTGCATGTATGTGTATGTGTGCAACAAATGGCAAATTTCACTACGAAGCAAATTACAAGTGCACTGGGGGAAACTGTGTAATTGTATGCAAGTTGTTGCAAGTAGCAAGAGCAAGTTGCCACTAACTATGCACACATGGAACATAATTAACTCGGACTCGAGTCGCTCTCGAGTATTTAAGTAACTACTTTATATGTATGAAGATATTTGTATGTAAATGCAAATCAATATGAGGAGAGGTTAAAAGTATTTGAAATATCGTAAATGAACAAGAGGGCGTCTTGTGATTAGTAGCATTTAAGAAGATAGCAAAATGGAAGCAGCGTAACTAAACTTGTGGCTATGAGGCATGCAATAGGATATCAAGAGGCATTGTGGTGGAAACTAAATTTTGTACTGTCTGCTTGAAGGTATATTTTCGATGTAGTGTTGCTCAAAGTGTGCATGCATTTTTGCACACATACATGCATGTTCATATGTATAATTAGTTGCATATACACTTGCGGACAAAGTAATGGAATTCTAATATTTTGAACAGTTTTGACTATTTCTATTCTTCTTTTGGTTGGCTGGTTGCTGCAGGTGTTGTCTGAGTAGCACAGCCCAGATCCAATTAACACAAGAGGTGCCATTTTGTTACACCACTTATAGAAGCACTGCTTTTTATTAGTCGAACCATCTTGATTTGACTATGAGTCCGCCTATGTCTTAAATTTTTCTTCCTTCTTTCTTTCTTGGGCACTCACACAGATAGTGAAAACCTGTTTCTGTATATTCTTCTTAATTGCAGCTTCTACATTTGCTGTTGTACGGCCATCTCATCTTCCTGGTATGGTCTCAAGGCCAGTGGCTAGTTAAGAGCTTTTTTAAACAACTCGTCAGTTCTGGATTTGTTGAAATAAGGCCAAGTTTGTTTAATTCTATTGCAGGTATCCATGTTAGTCCATAAATGAACGGCCTACTTTTGGAATAACGAGAATATTTTCTTTTTGGACATGGCATGGGGACAGCCTATTTCTACAGCTTCAAACTTGTTATAGGATGCCCCCTGTCTTGCCAGTTCATCAGCTTTCTCATTTCATTCTATGCTCCTATGGCCAGGTACCCCGATGAGAGTGATGTCTGTCGCGTGCGCAAAAGTATTAAGTTCTTCTTTGTTTTATGTGACGATTTTTGAATTGGTTGTGGGTGACTTTAAAGCTAAGATGGCTGCTTGACTAACTGCAAAAATACATACCTCCGTTAGTTGTTGCGAAGAATTTTTAATTATTACGAGAACTTCTGCTTGAAAAATAGCATTCCAATTCCTCCAAGTCCCTTGGCTTGATAGTTTTGAGGTCTTTCAAATATACACCGGCGCTGACGCCGCATTGCATCCATCAGTGTAAAGTGCAGTTGTATTCTCTTTGACTACTGAATTAAAGTCCCATTCCTTTCGCGTGGGAAACTTTACTTTAAACTCTATTCTGAGGTCTAGAGTAGCGGTAGTAAAAGCTGATGGGTTACTAGTGAGCCTTTGGCGGCTTAAAATAACACTATGACCAAACGTTCTAGTCAAAACTGGTTCCACAAACCGCCTTCTTTTACCCTGAAGGCGGTATTAGTTGCTGTTAGTTAAAGTTGTAACTCTATTGGTAACATATTTCGTATGACTTCAGTGTCTCTGCCAGAGAGACTTTCCGAGTTGCATCATGGGTCTCATCCCTTACTTAGTTTTGGAAACTTACAGTGATTGCGACAGCAGCTGGAAGAGGGTCTCAAAAATTAGGTACCCTGTGATATGCTGGTCACGTTGTGTTTATATTTAATATTTTAAATATTGTATAATATTTTACAATATAGTTTAATATTTTGTACGAAATGTAAAGTTTGGCTCAAAAGTCAACACAACGAGTACAAAATATATGCGAATAAATGTAAGTAACCACATACAGTTCGAAATAGTTGGAGAAATATAGCGTTTTTCAATAGGTGCGCTTCAACTTTTTTCCGATAGGGAGGGCGAACGACGCAATATTTTTTTATTTTTTGCTTGTCATTTGTAAACTTCATTAGTATACATTTCATCATGGAACGCTAAACACTTGAGCAACGCTTGCAAATCATTGAATTTTATTATAAAAATGCGTGTTCTGTTAAGAAAGTTTAAAGTCGAAAAATCATCTTCAGTGATGAAGCTCACTTTTGGCTCAATGGCTTCGTCAACAAGCAAAATATGCGTTACTGGGCAGAAAGCAATCCACACGTGATCCATGAGGCACCGTTGCATCCCGAAAAAATCACTGTTTGGTGCGGTTTACATGCCGGCGGAGTAATTGGCCCATATTTACTGTGAATGGAAATCGATACCGCGACATGATAAACGATTATTTTTGGCCGCAATTGAATGATATGGACTTAGACGACATGTGGTTTCAACAGGACGGGGCCACAAGCCACACAGCACACCCTACAATTGATTTGTTGAAGAGTAAGTTCGATGAGCGCATTATTTCCAGAAATGGATCGGTCGAATGGCCGCCGCGCTCGAGTGATTTGACGCCTGTAGACAATTTTCTTTGGGGTTATGTGAAGTCATTGGTCTACAGTAACAAGCCGGCGACGATTTGTGAGCTCAGAGCCAATATTGAACGCGAAATTGCTGGAATTTCGGCCGATTTATGCAAAAGAGTGGTCGAAAATTGGGTTCAACGATTGGACTTCGTAAAACGTGCATGCAGTGGTAATGCAAAAGAAATCGAATTTTATACTTAAATGTATATGTTCAAACTCGATAATAAAAAAAAAATTAGTTAAAAAAGTTAAACCGTTTGTGTTTTATTCAAAAAAGTTCAAAAGTTGAAGCGCTCTTACTGAAAAACGCGAAGATGTTTAGAGGAGCAAATTTGACTAACTCGATAGCATCTTGACCGCCGACGCTGGTACAGTATTTGACATTCAGCAAAGGATATCCATTTGTTACTTTAAAGGAAAATTTGCATTTTCTGAAAGAGTAACAAAAATATAGATTTTTTATGTAAAATCAGTTTTAATCTGTGAGAACGAAATATGGCACCTAAAGTAAGAATAGGCAAGAAAATGACAGTAGTTTGTAAGTAGATATTTGCGGTGTACTATCGGCACTTAGTTGTCCCGAGCCATTTCTAACCAATTCATCAAACAAAAATCTATTGAAAAGGAAATTATGCGCAAGAGTACCAATGGATCGGGCACACGCTTCGAAAAAATTCGAGCGAAAAAGCTCATTTTACTTTGCAGTAGAATCCACAAAGCGCTAGAAATAGAGTCCAGCCAAATTGACTTGGAGAAGATGTATTAATATGGATACCAGTAAATCATTCAACTAACTTCAACAGCCTCTGGCTCATAGCATAAGTTAGTAATTATCTTCAGGTAAGAAATCATTTTCAAAAGTACTCAGTTAAATCATAATCCCTCTACATGGAGAGAGTTTAACGTCAACTTAATTCCGGTCAGGTAAAGGAAACCTAAGAACTTCAGTCCGACTAGTCTATCATCCTTTCTACTGAAAACCTTAAAAAGGCTGCTTGACATATCTATCAGGAATATCGCATTTGCGTATGGCTAACTCACAAGCAGACCTGCGCATATCTGGAACCTTTGTGAATTTTAGCGAGCAGTTACTTACACGCAGGCTCGTGAATTCAACGTTGGGCTCTTCGGTTATGCGCAGATTTATCAGGAGAAGTACTCCTGAAGGCGTTGTTTTTCCTCATCTTCTGTAGAATCTAAAGATATACAAGTTGTTTTTACACCTAGAGGAGGTCAGAATTCAGGTTGAGTCCTACGCGGCAATTTAGGTATACTACTAAGGGGCAAATTTTCAGGAAATTTCTCTAGTAGAATGCAAAGAACCTTCAAATACGTAGATACCTAGGCCAAAACATGTGGTTTAAGCCCCAATGCGATCAAGATGAAACTAGTATTATTTACAAGGAAATATAAAATCCTCGTCCCTCAGCTTTCGACACTTAGCGGAACTATTCTGTCGATCGGTGAGAAAGCAAGTTACCTTGGTTTAATCCTTGACATGAAACTTTCATAGAAGTTGAATATTCAGGACAGACTCATGTAAAAAACCAAGTGTAGGCTTGAAATGGGGCCTAGCTCACAAAATAGTTTACTGGTGGTCAAATTTTCGTGATCCTATTATTTTGATCGTAACTGTATCTATGTATACTGCAGGTATTTGAACAAACCCTCCAGTTAGTAAGATGTGAAGGGTATACTGCATGCACACTCCCCTTCTATTCCACTGTCAAGTGTTTTTGTATACCAAATATATTTACTTTCATTAAAAACACTTTCAACAACAAGCTTCAGGTGCAAAGAACTCCTTTGCTGAGCTGTGTTAATGCGGCAAACAAAGAGTGAGTGCGCACCAGGTATTTTGTACAATGAAATTTACATTGGAGCTGCACCATATTAGGTAGAAGTAGTACTAGGTAGGGTTTCTATGGCACTGATTTGTATATGTCAGCAAATGTGCCCGCAAAATGTTTTTTTTATATTTATTCTATTTACAGAGGGGTCCCGCTTGCCTCGAGCTCGAAAATTTAGGGTATTTTTAGAATTTTTTTTTTACAATAAAAAAATTAAAGACGATATTTAAATTTTTTTGGTTTTTATTTAACTTCTTTTACATACAGAAATGAAAAACAATTTTTTTTTTTTTATTTTAACAATTTAAACCATGGCGCTGAAGTTGACCCTCCCGAAAAATTGGACGTGGGCTCTTCTATTTATCTGAAACACAAAGACCAAAACAATATGTATGACTGTAGCTATGTCCCGTATTACAATAAAAAAAAATACATAATGGCGCGATTTTAAATTTGGCACTCTAAACTCGGGGTTTTGTTCAGTTTTTTAATAAAAAAATTTACGAAATAATTGAAATAAGAATAAGATTCTAATATGGGCGAAAGCCATAGTTGTTGTGAGCATTTCAAAATTTCAGATGATTCGGATGAATGGTGTTTTTTTGTTTGACAACACCAGGCCGAAAAAAGTAGTTTTGAGATAATTCAGTTTAAAGTTTTAAGAGTGGACATATTCAACCACTGATGCCGCCGCGTGACCAATCTGACTCTACTTGCTAAATCGGCTGTAGAATCGAAAATACTGGGAATATCCTTCGAAAAATTTTACAGTGTATTCTTTTATTCTCATAAAAAATATCTGCCGTTCGGAGTCGGTTTAAAACTGTAGGTCCGTCCATTTGTGGAACAACATCAAGACGCACACCACAAATAAGAGGAGGAGCTCGGTCAAACACCCAAAAATGGTGATTATATTTATATAAAAATAACCGACAGCAAGAAAACCGTCCCCGCCACAATTCTGTGCAACCAATGCGATTAAATGTGTTCTAATTTTGGTAAAAGAATAACGAATATAAAAAACGAAAGTACATAATTAAAACCCTGGGAATAAATAACACGGCTGGGCCTGGCTGGACTGGTTGTGATGACAAGGAGCAGGCAGACTAATAGGACTATGAATAAGTTCGTGCGGTTTTACAACAGATGGCGTAACTTGATTATTATTCCATCGATCCACATTTCCAAACATTCATTGGAGAGCTACTGTCGTAAGGCACAAACGTCAGTATAAGTTTTTTATTTGAAGCGTAAACAACAATATTTTTACCACACTTGAAAATGTCGAATTTCGTGCCAAATAATGTGTTTTTGCGGGGAATTCTTCTTCATTATTTTAATATGAAGAAAAAAGCAGCCGAAAGTCATCGTATCTTGGTGGAAGTTTATGGTGAGCATGCTCTATCTGAGCGAACGTGCCAGAAGTGGTTTGCACGCTTTAAAAGTGGTGATTTTGGCTTGGAAGACGAAGAATGCGAGGGTGCGCCGCCAAAGTTCATGGATACCGAATTGGAGGAATTGCTCGATCAAGATCCGGCTCAAACGCAAGAAGAGGTTGCAAAAACTTTGGGAGTTGATCAATCAACCATTTCCAAACGTTTAAAAGCCATGGGAATGATCCGAAAGGTAGGCCATTGGGTGCCGTATGAATTGAAGCCAAGAGACGTTGAACGCCGTTTTATGGCATGCGAACAACTGCTTCAACGGCACAAAAGAAAGGGTTTTTTGCATCGAATTGTGACTGGCGATGAAAAGTGGGTCCATTACGACAATCCAAAACGTCGGGCAACGTATGGATACCCTGGCCATGCTTCAACATCGACGTCGGCGCAGAATATTCATGGCCTGAAGGTTATGCTGTGTATCTGGTGGGACCAGCTGGGTGTTGTGTATTATGAGCTACTGAAACCGAATGAAACGATTACGGGGGATGTCTACCGACGACAATTGATGCGTTTGAGCCGAGCACTGCGAGAAAAACGGCCGCAATACGCCGATAGACACGACAAAGTTATTTTGCAACATGACAATGCTCGGCCACATGTTGCACAAGTGGTCAAAACATACTTAGAAACGCTCAAATGGGATGTCCTACCCCACCCGCCGTATAGTCCAGACCTTGCGCCATCCGATTACTATCTCTTCCGATCGATGCAACATGGCCTGGCTGACCAGCACTTCCGTAATTACGATGAAGTCAAAAAATGGATCGATTCGTGGATTGCGGCAAAACCGACCGAATTTTTCACAAAGGGAATCCGTGAATTGCCAGAAAGATGGGAAAAAGTAGTAGTAAGCGATGGACAATATTTTGAATATTAAATTTGTAACCATTTTACGTCAATAAAGTTTCAAATTTCGAAAAAAACCGCACGAACTTATTCATAGTCCTATAATTAACGTAGTTAGGCGTTATTTCAAAATTTTAAAGACCAGGAAGGTCCTGGAGCTCTTCCAAAGCTCGTATAAAGGAAGTTTTCGACAAGTGGGACATTTGATACGGCACCGGATGGATAGTCCAATGCATAGTCAAGCAAAAGAATTTATCCATCCTTTTAGAAGAGTATCAAATAAGATATTAACCCTGGATAGAGAGAGTTTTCTAACTCTCACTGGATTCTATACAGAACATTGTAATCTCCGTTATCATTTTAAGAAACTGGATTTAGTAGAAGCCACTATCTGCCATTTTTACGAGCTGCTAAGACCTACGGCTCTCACAAGAAAGCTTGGAAAATTTGTTGTGCTACGCTCACATTGTGCTAACAAACAGCAAAAGTGACGCTTAAATATCAGTAGTGAATAATTCCTAGACGATAATTTTTTTCGGTCATCTCTGAGATTTGTCCAATAGACATACATACAATTTTATGCATGGATTATTCAAATTTCTTATAAAAATTGTCGATCTTTAAGACCTACATTACGCAGAATTCAGAATTTTTTGGCGAAAATAATCGTCCGAATGAGTCGACAGCTCAAAGGTTGGGGAAAAACCTTCAAGAAACTGGTTCTGTCGACAATAGAAAAAAGCCTGGCAGACAGAAAACTGGACTTTCTGTTGAGAATATTTCTGATGTAGTGCGAAGTGTTGTTGAACACCCTTCACCGTCGATATCTCGACATTCTGAAGAATTAGGCATTTACGTATTGACTGTTTGGTGAACATTTAAGTCATATCATTTTTCTCATATAATTGCTAAAAGCCGTATTTTGAATAAAAATAGTGAAACCTGAAAGAATCTAAAGTCTTTCAAAGCACATCTGGGTACGTCTTTTGTAAGAGCCTTCATTTTATGTAAATTTTGCTGATTATCGCCTTCAGACAATTTTTTCACAAAATAGCTGCAGTTGATTTATGTATATATTTTAAAAATTCTGATTAAGTTGCTTAACACAACAACAATTTTGCAAAAAATCGAATTTAATATGGCCTTCAGGTAACTTCGCACCTAACACTTGACATGAAGCCCTTGAAATTTACGCCTTTGGTGAGTGAGCAAATGTGAGTAAATGTGCTCTACTTCATATAGGGCCTTGTAAGGGTACTAAAATTATTGAAATTCTCGCAAGCGGATTCAAACAAAGTGAGCAAGGTTTTTGAAGTATTTAGGTAGCGAAAATTCCTCAAAAATTCGACATCAAAAATTTCATCTTCAGTTTCTGCCGAAAGCAATTTCATAGACGGCAATATGATGCATTTATTCCAATAAATGAACAAAAATGTGCATAACTTGAGCGGCTTTGATGCAAAATATTTGAATTATTTTTGCGCTGTTAATATTCAACTAGCACTTGAATCTTAGAAACATGAAAATAAAAATTAAATGAATGGTTGCCACGTGCAATTCATATACCGTCAGCGTCAAAATAAAGTTCATATGATACATTGATAAGTTTTGATTACTTATTAACCTTTGTAATTTCAATTATTTTTTTACAAAAATGTAACTCATACTACAGCAACTACCATACAACCTACAAGAGTCAGGTTAGGTTAGGTTGTAATTGTTGCCCAGAAAATGGACCCACTTGGACGAAGAGTTTTAGTTCACGCTTTGTGATACCATTGCATGGCAAAAGAGGCAAACGAAACCGATAGGACGAAAGGAGAGAGAGGAGCAGGTGAGGGAAAGGAGGAAGGGGTTGAGTATTTATGGATTACAAACGGCGACTGATTTGCGGTTATGCTAACCGCAGATTTTTGATATCAAAGTCTGCTATATCAGCAGGCGTAGGAAAGCAGTGAGATGCCAAAATTTTAGTCCCGCGAGAGCAAGGCAGCTAAGGAGCAGGGCTGAGATGATTACAAATCATTCTCCATACATCTGACGCAAGAAGAACTCGAAGTAGTTTCAAGTCTCACGGCATGCATACCTCACGAATAGTGCCCCGTGAGGACACACACGAAGTTTGAGAGCGGAGGTTTTGTCATTATCAGCATATCGTGACCAGAGGGATCTCGCGACCTTACAAGTTTGTGTACTTGCCCAGCGCTCGCTGAGTTGATGCGAAGCCATCGTTCAGGTCCTTTTTCTGGCCAACTCGGATGCAATCGGACATGAAAACAGGCATTCCCTGACCAGTTTCGAATGTACCGTTATTGAGCCCAGAGCCCTAATTGCCGTTTGAGTAAATATTTACTTTCTTGACAGTTATTACCCAAGTTAGTAGCCAATCACCTGCGCCTTTGATTGGAGCTACCTCTGCTTGGAATACATTGCAGTCATCCGGTAACCAGAATTTGAATCTGATGGGGAGTTCTTCGCAGAATACTCCTCCGCCTACTCTTCCGTCCAACTTCGAGCCATTCATAAGTTTACCAAGCCCTGTCCCAAGTGTTGCACCTAGTACGGTCACAGTAAGATCCTCCTACAGGGACCCTCGCTGCTCAAAAACGGATCAGACTACACAGTCCCCGACCTCAACTTCAAGAACGGCTTTACGGTACGTTTTCCACCGAGAGCCGATTGGAGCAAAGGAGAGATGATTGGAACACACGATATCGAAATGTATACCGATGGTTCTAAGATGAACTGTGGAGAGGGAGCTGGCTTCCATTCGGAGCCAGTCAACCTATCTCAGTTAATTCGTCTTTCTGATTATGCCACAGTATTCCAGGCAGAACTTTTAGCGATCAAAGAAGCATGCAAATCCCTAGAGCTCTACAAGGAAGTAGCTGCAAGAGTAGCTATCTTCTCAGACAGTCAAACAGCTATTAAGGCCTTAGACTCATGCAGCTAGACTCAATCTACCCTTCAATCCTATCTGCAGAAGCTGTCAAGCGGAAGGGGCAAGGAAAGTCTTTTCCACTATTTATGTGAATGTCCGGGACTAGCCAGGGCACGACTCCGATCCTTCGGTAAGTCTTTCCTACAGCAAATTAAGGGGATCTCAGATATCTAGATAAAAGATTTGCTGTTATACTTGGACCTCACTACATGGATCTGACTTGGAAACAAAAAAAAAGAACAAATACATCATCACACGAGATAGTGGTAGTAAAACGGTGCTGGTTACTAAGTAGGAGTATTTCAGTGGAAATGTTCAACCACCTCAACAACAACAACAAAAACAGTCTTCCCTCGATGGAATGTGGGTGGAAAAAGCTCTGCTTGGACTACGCGAGGGTATACACTGATCCGTTGTCAGGGGGAAGAACGTGCAAAGTTTCTAAGGATACTTCAGTGTTCGTAAGTCAGGTCGAGCCTGAAGCTTGAACCTCTCAACCTGGTTGCGGTACGTGCAGCGGCAGTTTTGCCTGCGATATCTACATGTACCATAGTTAACATCATGTTAAGCGCTGTAATGGCAGTGGTTCGACTCTAATGAGTGCAGACTTTTGAACTCTCTGCAGCATCTGTGTATTCCACCAGACAATATGACGAAATTGGCTTTTTAATAGTACTATAGAGCCAAAATACAACTCTAGGCGAGGGGCCCCATCTTTTGTCAATTGCGCCATTGCATCCATGCAGGGCTAATTTTGTCTTCATTACCCTCTCCTCAATGTTAGGCTTCTAAGTTAGCTTACTGCTAAGGATTAGGCCAAAACAGTTCACCTTGTCAGAAAGCTCAAACGGAGCGCCCCCTATTGAGGGCAGTTGAGCTCTGGGTATATTATATTTCCTTGTGAATAGGACGAGCTCCGTCTTAAAAGGATGCAACGACAAGCCACAGTCCGCTGCCCATCAAACATTTACGTTCAGATATCAGTGCATCAAATCGTACTGAGTATCAACAGAACTGTCCGCTATCAATTAGTGCCACGCCATCCACGTAGGCTATAGCCCTGCAGCCTTTTCTCATAAGTCTTCCAGTAAGTCATTGATAACGATAACTTAGAAAAATGGTGAGCGAACAAGGCCTCAAAGAGTGTCACAACCCACCTGCCGGCAGAATGAGACGCCGCCTCACTCTGCCACGAGTGTCGCCAAGCATTCTCTAGATAGATTTTGGAAGATTGGCTCCAATCCCCAGTTTACCCAGATATTCAGAGATTACAACCTGCATATGCAACCTCTATTATAAATAAGGCAAATTCGGTCCAGATCGAACTTTCTATACTTGTGCGAATTTTGATTAGGGTGCAGGTATAATAAACTTTACAAAAAAATACTTTCATTTCTCATTGTTTAAAAGCTTTTGCGATTAGCCGCCAGCCCAACTTACATATGTTTTGACTATTTACTTGTTTAATTTATAATTTCAATAATTTTTTACAAACATTTGGTTCGCTCTATAACAAAGACCACAGTAATCCAAGTTTCAAACTTTGTTCAAGGTTTATAAAAATTCGACAAATTTTCATCAAAATTTGAAGACTTAAAGCAGTTAAGTATTTTCGTGGATTTTTGATCATTTTTACCCCTGACGATGATCGTATCTTCCTTGAAGTGCCTTGAAGGGCCGTTGTGAAACGACCAAGTCCAGTAAGGCGAAAATCGGCTGAGCCATTCAGGAGACATGGCCAGAGCCCGCCTCCGAGGCCTTGAAAAACTGCATTCCAAGAGGCGCTGCTACAAAGTCAGCCGAGGCAGCTGAATGAATGAAATCGTATTCCATGAATAATGAGAATATTTGCTCCTTCCAATAAAATTGATTTTTGTTAGCTTTATATAAATTTTTAAAAAGAAAGCACTTTATGGACCCCTGTGCAAGATATGTTATGATTAATGTAAATCAAATTGAAAGCAAACAAAAGCAGATATTGCGTAAAAAATCTTATTGTAAGAAATTTTCGAATGGAAACTACCCTTAAAAGTCAGAGAAATATAAGCCAAATTTTAGAAATTTTTAGCATACATATCTCAGCACAAAAAGTTGATTGAGATTTGCACAACACTGTACTTTGGTTGAACGTGTCGTAAAAAACGGATAAAAAAGGTCGAAGGTAAGTAGCCTATGTAGTGGATACCAAATTGTTGAACAAACCCCAATTAGAAAACTGACAACTAGAAAAATTGAAAATAGTATTTAATTTTCCATTCAAATCACTCTTCACTTTTAAGTTGGAATGAAATTAATTGATTTTAATATAATTCACCTGTGTAAATTATGTTAAGTGCAATTAAGTATGCAGTAGCAATCAACGAAACGAAACGAAACGAACAAAGAAAAAAAGAAAACAATTTAAAAAATAAATAAATTCACTCCGCCCTGTTGTATGCTTATTAATTTGTGTTTGCATTATTTTACATACGCACTTACATGTATGTGTGTGTGTGTGTGTTTAGCTTATTTATTTGCCTAGATTTGTATGCACTCCCAACCGCAAGCGTAATCTGAGCGCGCTGTTCATGGCCACTTTCGTTGATGAGTGTATGTAATACCCCTTTAATGCATATTCATTTGTATGTATGTGTGCGTGTGCCAGTGCATGTATGAGTTAAACAAATAAATAAATAAAATAAAATTAATGAGCGCAAACAATGATTGAAAACCAACAGTCGCACTTCAACTCATAACTAAAATACGTATGTATGTGTGTTCGTGTGTATGTATAAATACATGGATGGGGAATATTTTGCATCTGCGGGTGTAGCTCACATAATACTCTCCCCTAGCACTATAAGCCTTCCCTTATTGTGCGCGTTTCGAATAACACATAAAATGTCCGGTTCGGTATTAGCGCAGCTTTGTAGGTACCTTCTACCCAACACAGATACAGTCACGTGCAACTTATTAGAAACACTTGTGCTACGAAATAAATCCCCAAACTATTTGCAACATTTGTCGATAATTGAAAAGGTTTAAGTTGCAAAACTGTAAAAAGGATTTTATTTTTCAGATCTGAACGATTTTTATTATTCTTTGCTATAATTTTATTCATTTATCACTTTTAGGTTTGACTCAGCTGAATGGCTGCTCATTAATCAAGAGCTCACTCAATGACCTGAAGAGAAAACTTTCCCAAACCATTCCCTGTATGTCCTTAAATTAAATTTTGGCCACTCCAATAAGCTCTTCAAAAGAAGCAGTAACTAAACCATTGCAGTCTTTAAACAAATTACCACCGAGAAATCTTAGGCTCATCCTTTGAACTATATGGTATTTGCACAAGATGCGCTGAATGGATTATGCCGCTTTATCATACTCACAGTCCCTACAGGAGTCGAAGGTCATACGACCAACAATCCAATAATCCGTAAATTTATCCCTGAAAAGTTATATATTCGCTTTAGTTGCTCAGCCAGTGCAGTATTTTTTGTTCATCAGCGATGACCGTAGGGTACGCGAACGTCTACTGATGTCCAGATTAGTCATTAGAGACTAATTTACTCTTCTTCTAAAATTGTGAGACCTGTCACCTTTGTGTGGGCTCGATTTTCCAAGTACTGTTTCAAATTCTTTGCTCGTATATGTGTCTACTTTCTCATTCCCCGAAACACCACTGTGCCGTGGATACCAGTACATATTGACGACATACTATACATATATATTAGGGTGTCCGTTATTTACCAATTTGATTATTTTTTTTTGCGACGCCCCCTAAACTTTTAGTTTTTCGTCTAAGAAAAATTATCAGATCAAAATCAACTCTTAATATTCAGAATAAACCTTGCCCCAAACACGATATATTTCCCATATAAATTACATGGGATTTTGCTACTTTTTGGAATAAACTTTTTTTTTCTCTAGTATGCTAATTTACAGCTATGAAAAACACATATTCTGATGGCAATTTTAACTCTCTACAAAAAAGATCTCTTAAAATTTTTTGATAAATTGACTCCTTTAAAAGTTAATCGAAGTTAAAGTTGAACTGTGTGTAAATTTCAGACTTTTTCACTTTTTCTAATAGACGACATACTACCAATGATAATAATGAGATCTCATCTTTTAATGCTATTGAAATAATAAAAATATATACTTCGGGCTGAAATTCTAGCCATTAATGAGGTAGCTCTCTGGTTCGGTAAAACTGTTACTACCTTTAGAGAAGTCTATATATATTCCAATGGCCAAGCGGCGATTAAATCCCTTTTTGAGGTTGTCACTAATTTCATCATTGCTCGCAAATATGGGGCATCTCTCAACGAGATGGTGGAATATTTCCACATTCATTTGATATGGGTGTCAGGGCATGGAGACATACCAGAGAATTTTAAGGCAGACAAATTAGCGAGAGAGAGCACTACCACTCACCTCCTTTATGATATGGAGATTGTAGGTATACCACTCTCAATCTACAAACTATTGGTACAAGTAGCAGTGGCAATTCAGCCAATACGAGATGGTTTGATATTCAGAAATGAAACGCTAAGAAAAGAATTTGGTATTACAATAGATAACCAGTATACTACCGGGTAGTTCTGGAATTCTTCTTCTGCGAGTTTCTTCAGAACGCATTTCGTTTTCTCTTCCACTGCTCAGACGGCTTTAAATCGGCTTTTAGGGCAGACTTCATAGACTTATTGAACAAGTGAAAGTCGCACGGGACGAAATATATATTCGCACTGGAATTCTGCACTTGCGCCGGCTCTACGATGGAATCGGGAGTCAAAGCAGAGGTTCTCTCTAAATCAACCAATTTATCTATATCCTTTAATCTGCCGAATGCGATTGTTTTTCTTTGCGATCCTGCAGGCATGCAAAATGCTTAAGGAACGCGGGAGCGAGGGAGCTTTTAATATTTTCTCCGATAGTCAAGCCGCGATTAAGGCTTTGACGGCGCCATGGTTCAGAACGAAATTAGTAAACTCTTGTAAATAGGAGATCAAATCTCTTGGGTGTGCAGGTAACATTTCTCTGATCTGGGTCCCAGGACATAGAAACATAGAGGGAAATGAAATTGCTGATGAGCCTGCCAGGAAGGGGACTGAATTGACCACAGAGACCTCCTACCCGGGCATCGGTATCCCCCTGACAGTTGTTAAAGGGAAACTGCACAAATTATTTCTCTGGAAAGTGCAGTGCTACTTCGAAAACCATGGGGCCCCAGTACAATATACGGAGAACTCAGAAAGTCCTTTGGACTCCTCGCCATTCAATTTCCAAACTCGTAGCTGTGTGTTTACCGGTCACGGGATGATCGGCACACACGCGGAAAAGTTAGGGTTGTCATTTACTGGGGCAGTTCGCCAACTTAAATCCCATCAATCTTCTCCATTATATCAATAGCTCTGGCTGACTGTAGATATCTGCCATTTGGAGGTCTCGTAATGGTATCAAAACGGCGCTTTAGTTCTACTTGATGAGTGCCAGACTGGCACTTCAACCATTTCACCTACTTAAATGTTTTGGCTTGGTCGAGAAACTGATAGTTTTTTTTTTAATTTCAGGGAATTAACTGACCCTCTTCCGATCGCATTCAAGCACAGTGAAACTAAGCTCACTTGGGTATCTGGTCACAAGAGTACTGCAGGAATCTAAGGTGTGAATTAGTTAGCTAGAGAAGGCACCCATGAGGTATTTTCCTCTGCTCCTGGATAGGTGAACTTCGTGTCAACTCTGCGAGTGCTAGGCAAGTGCACCAACCTGCTATGTCGCGAGATCCTCCTGGCCACGGGAGGATCGAAACCGTTGGAATGAACTTCTAAGACTAACATAATCGCAGCTCTCGAATTTGTGGTAGGCCTTATCGGAAGTTGTCTGTAGGGCATACACGTGATGAGACTCAGCATTACTTCGCATCACTTTTGTATCGACAGCCTGGAGGTGGAGGTGGAATCCTCTCAACACCTTCTTCTCAGTTGCCTTACTTTCGCGGTACTAAAAATTTAAACATTTTGGCTCTCAGGGTTTTGCTACGCCTGCGGATATAACGTGTTTGGGCATTTCCCGTCGCTTGAATTTCATCACGTTGCGATAAATACCACAGTAAGTGATCATCGTTTGGTATTTCGGCAAAAATCTGCCATCCTCCTATTCGCTTTTCCTGTATTCTCTCTCTTTTCCTCCCGGAATTGGTTTTACCTTAATGGACATGGACGAATTTGATGTATTGTCGAAGCAAACCCTCAGTTGGCCAACAATAATTTTATCTAACCTCACCTATTTTCTCGTGCTTCTAATTAGTTGCACGAAGCTGTTTAGTGCTCATTAATTTCAAAATATTTTACTAGCTTCTAGAAAAAAGCTTAAATAATTATTTCAGTTAATATTTTTACAACTTCTATTTGCATAAGTTTTGATTGCGCGAATAAACTTTTTCAAATTCAGAATTTTTGTGTTGTTTCAAAATTGCAATTCAAATAGGAAACTAATATATGCACATCGAGCACTAATCGGGCACAGAACACAGCATTTTATGGTAATGTAATACGGATGCTGGACACAGCTTCTCCATTCTCCCAACCGTGGAATGACGCCGACGTGCCGTTTGCTAATTATTCAAATTTATCGAAAAATATACCACCTTGACCAAAAAGTTCCCATAACAACCACCAGGTTGATGTTCTAGGTCATCTGATTTGAGTTCTGTTTTTTTCTTCGTTAGGTTCCAAAAGTTACGCCGTCTTGAGCAAATCTACATCTGCACGTGTTTTCGATTTTTTTAAGTTTTAAAAATGGCACTAAAAATTGATTGAATGATGCCAAAATCTTAGCAATGTCAGGAACCTGTCTCGGTAATGATACTTTGGAGAAAACAATCGTTTACGAGTGGCATAAACGCTTCAAAAGAGATTAGGATGGCAGGCCGTCGACGTCGAAAACTGTTGAAAACATTAAAACAGTAACATTAAAACAGAAAAGTTGTTCAATAAGAGCAAATTTATCATCAGAGAGCTGGCAGAGTACTTGAACTTTGCTTATAAAGGGTTTTCCAATAACAGGTGTTGTTTGAGCAGCCCGTTATTTCGGTAGATGTCACTTTTGAAGCTGTCACTCTTTGATATTTGACTAGTGGAAACTATGCCATTAATAAAAATGGAACTATACATGCTCAAAACAACGCATTGAAATTATTAAAATTCTCTATAAAAATGGCCATGATATCCAGCTGCTGAAAACAAATTTTTGTTTATTTTTCGCCAGGACAAATATAGTACAATACAATAATGGCCTTTTTATTTTAAAAATCACAGTGGTGTTCCCCATTAAATATCATTGAAGTTTTTCAATGATTTATTTTGAAAAAAATATGTGTTAAAAGTATAACATACCTCAACTTCGTTGTGTTTGCTATTTTATAAAAACTTAACAGAAAAGTGACTGAGCTTTACTACTTTGAAATAATGTATACGCAGTGGATACCTCTACTTACGTTTCCTCCTTAAGAACTTTAAAGCCTTCTAAAAAATTGAATTTATGAGAAAATGAAAGGTTGGGTACACAGTACTTATATTTAAAATCTATTTGAATCTAATTTAATTTACTATTTCCTTGATAGCAAATAACTGCCACGGTTTAATAAGTACTTTGGAAGGTTTATATGCAACATAAATTTAAAAAAATGCATCGATGGACTTTAAAATTTAAATGTGGACGGAGAAACGGCAGGTTGACAGGATTCCAGACAGAGGACGTTCAAAAAGTACAACAAAACCAGAGATCAATGAGCAATTGCATGGTGTTTTTTATGAAGAAACAAGTTTTATCAAGCGTAAAACTACTGACAACCTATGCATCTCAGTTGTTGATTAATTACGCTATATTTTACATGAATAGTTACATATTGAAAAGCTGTTCAAAATGTTAGTGGCGCATGCGTTAACATGAAGATGTGAAAAGGTGTGAAACAATATTTTGCAGAGCTTTCGCAAAATCCTTCAGAGAAAAAATTTAAATTATTAGGGCATCATTGAAATAAGATTATTGAAGTTGAGGCAGAAAAATTGAGTGAAAAAGTAGTTCCATTTCAAAATTTGCATTCTTTTATTTTTGCTTGCTGAAAATGAAATTTGAATAGGTCGAGCCAAGAAGCACCAGGAGATTTGGCAGCTCCTAAAACACTCAAGCTAAGAAGCCCATTTTATTTAGAGCTCTGGAAAGAGGGTAGATAGTCAAGGAGGGAAGCAGAAAAGCTTTAGAGAAAGAGATAGGAAATAATAGATACTGAGATAATGGCAAATCTGTAAATATTCTCCAGTTTTAGGGAAGAACCCAAAACTCGTAGCCTTGCTCTAGCAAAGGCAGGACACTCACAGATAAAGTGCTCAGTGATATTCACCTTCTTCAAGCAACACAGGCACACTCCGGGAACTATACAGGCTGCAAAGTAGTGTATGTTTATGCATTACGGGTGCCATGAGCACAACCTCTGGCGATGCCCTAAATGCTACGCTTGATTTCCTCCCCTTGGATCTTAAGATAGAGCAAGAAGCAATAAAGGCAATATGTAGACATAAATATGGTTCGGGCACGGAGACGGAACTCCGGGACACAGTGAAATCTTTAAGTTGCTATTTGAGCAGTATCCACTAATCTAAACACGACCTGATAACCATAGTTTCATTTGGAAGGAAATTTGATGTTACGCAATGGAGCAATCCAGAATGCATTCAGGTAGGTGTGACGGATGGTACTTGAACGATAGTAATAGGTAATACTATGCTATGGGGGAATGGCAACTGTTTTCCAACGGGAAATTTTTGCCATCCTGAAAGTGTCCGAATGGATAATCGAGAGGAGATGGAGCGGGAATCAGATTGGAGATTTTAGTGACAGTCCGGATGCACTGAAGGCCCTGAACAAAGCGAAGCAAACCTCGAAGATTGTTCAAAAACGAAAGAAGAAGCTTAATTCAGTCGCAAGACAAAGCAGGCTTGTATTTATATGGGTTTCAGGACACTCCGGTGTTCCAGGAAACGAAATTGCCGATGAATTGGCCAACCGTGGATCAGCGGTTCCCTCACAAGGGCCAGGATCAATAATCGGAATCAGTTCCGCAGGAATCATGAAGTGGCTCAGCGATTATGTATACAATTTACATAAAGAGCAATGATTCAGTCTACAACACTGCAGAATTGCGAAGTGTTTTTTGCTTACTTACTTTACATCCAAACTGTAGCTAAAACACAGCTCTTACTTGTAGTTGTTTTTTTTTTTTTATTTTTTACCTTTTTTATTTATTGCTATTCACATAAGTATTTCCTGCACATTTTTTTGTGAAATGCCTGTTATTTTCCACATCCGATTACCCTTTCCTGCAAGCCTTTTTGCACCAATACACACACACATGCCTACATTCAGATTTTAGTTTCTTGCGATGGGTGCCTGCCTGCATATTCACATATTCACTTGCAATCACACTCGTATGCATTGCATTGCAGGTGAAGGGCAGCCTTCACTCGCCCCTCAAATAGTACACCAGCATCGTTATATTTAATTTTACGCGGCATTGATTTTCAAATATATGTATAAATATGCACAATATATAATATAAGTTACATACGGCCAACGAGTATGCCGCATAACAGGCATGAAAAAAATAATTTATCAATAATAAATATACAAACTTTCGAAGTATTGACCTGTTGTTACTGATGGCTGTTTCAAATTTGGTATTAATTAAAATGAAATGTAAATAATTTTATTTATTTACTTAATACACACATCCAAGCAGGCATGTGTGGCGTTATTTGCTCAAGTGTATGTTTTGCGGTTTTTGCATGTGGGTGTGTAAAATAGCAAACGAATTTGACTTTGGTGTTAAAAAAATATATATTTTCAGAAATACAGTACATTTGGAATCATTTACCCATGATTTAAAGGTTTAAATATCATATATGATAACTGCATGCACATACATTTATAGTTAGCGCTTACACCCTTTTTGAATGAATTTATATTACCATCTTGAATTTCAATATAATCCTGACAAGAACGGTTAAATAACCAAATAAAATGTATCAATTGCTAATTGGATTTTTTTAACACTTTCGTAATTTTTTTTACAAAAACAAACTTTACAAAAATTTTTTTAATTAAATTTTCTTGCTCAAAGTTCTTGGGGAATATATAATTTTTTCGTAATCTTTTACAATGAAATTCCCATAACTTTTATCTTTTTTAGTTTTTTTCAAGAAATTATTTTAATTAAACATATTTTGTGAAATTATTTTTATTGAAATTTTTTTATTACAATTTTTTGTTTCTTGGAAAAAACTTTACTGTTTCGTTCAAAATAGTTAGGAAAAAAATTCTTTTTCTTTTTGCCATATTTCAGAATGGAATTCCCATAAATTATAGTTATAATAAAAAAAAAAAATTGTAAATAATATTTCGTAATGGAATTCTTTCTTCTATTTAACATTTTTATAAATTTAAAATATATTTTTCTATGGAATTATTTTTATTAAAAATTTTTTATAATATTAGTTTTATTAATTTTTTTTGTCGGACGCTGTTTTTTTCCGTGGGTGGTAAACACTCTAAATAATGGAGCTCTTTAAATCTATTTTTTTTAAAAACTGGTTGAAAATCTCCAATCAACGCCAAGACGAATTCTTCTCTGAACTTTATCAGTTTTATTTTAGATGAAGTTACTTTTTGGTAAATTCTGAGAGCATTTTGTATATATATCTCTGTAATATGAAGTGAAACCTTTTTGTGCCAGCTAATAGTTTTTCTTAGAGATGAGTAGTACGAAATCACTTGATCTGATCGGTCAATGCCAGACATTCCATTATTGTAATCTCGAATTATATTCGGTTTCATAGAAATTCTTCCATTGCGATTGGGCACCTCTACCATTTCAATAGCGTGCATGTTTGAAATGGAAAGGACTTCTCGTTTGTCTTTCCATTTACATACAGTAACATTTGTCTGCCAAAAACACTCCCCTCTTTTTAGTTTACGATTTACCACACCTTTGGGGTTTCCTTTCCTGTTACTTCGTAGGGTTCCCCACACATAAGTTTTTCGTGTATATAACAGTTTTGTAAGACTAACTGAATTATAAAAATTATCCATGTAAAGCGCGTAGCCTTTATCGAGAATGTAAAACAACGTCAGCAGTGTGACCTACATTATGGGTAGTTTGCTCAGATTTTCCGCTGTAAATTTTTATTTTTATTACAAGACTGTCGGACTCACATAGTTCATATAGTTTGACACCATATTTGTATTTTTTATTTTTTATGTATTGGCGGAAAAGCAATCTTCCCCGCCATAGCATCATGGATTCGTTAATACAAATATTTTTACTTGGTACATAGTTTTCACGCATAACATCTTTGAAATGATTTAGGATTGGTCTCGCCTTGTATAATCTGTCGGTAGATGGTTGTGAGTTATCAACCAAATGAAAATAATGAAGCATCAACTGGAATCGATTGCGGCTCATATGTGTGCGCCAAAAGTTTACATTATATAGCTTGTTTGTGTTCCAGTAATGTTCTATTGTTGGAAAAGTACAAGGTCCCATTTGCAATAAAAGTGCAATAAAAACTTTCATCTCTGTAACACTTACGTCATGCCGATTTGATATCCTTTTAAATTTTTTTATAGCATTTTGATTCCCATTTTCCAATGCTGCAATTTCTTGCGCAGCATATAAAGTAGTTTGTTCTACCAGTAATGCAAGAAACTCATCCGAAAAAAATAAATCCACCAGCGTTTGTACTGTAAAATTTGGTGTATCTAATTTCACACCAACATTTTCTTCGAAAAGAAATAATTCAGGATTGTGTTGAACTTCTGTCCACAAATCATTATTCTCATTTGACATTGTTGCTTGAAAATCATCGACATTATTATCAGATTCGGAGACGTCTTCAGGTTCGGAGATGTCTTCATCTTCACTATCACTTGTATTCTCAGAAGGCTCATAAATGTCGTTACTACCATCGCTGAAATCATCTTCTGAATCACTTAGATTTGCGTTGTACTCAATTTCACTTTGATTCAGTGACCTTTTCTTATCCATATTGGGTTCTTGATAATTATAACAGTAATTTTAGAGAATGTTTATAAATCTAAAAAGAAAGAAAATAATAATAAAATTATGATAATTATAATGAATAATAATATCTATAAAACAAAATACTATAGAAAGCAAAAATGATGTTTTTTTAGGAAAAAAAGGACCTACCTACTGCGAGATAATTCGTAGCGAGTTCTTTCCCAGCCGCCAACTACGAGATAACTCGTAGGTCTTTTTTCTCCTTTAAAAAACATCATTTTTGATTTTTTATGACACCAATGATCTAGAAATAGAGTTTTTAGTAATATAATATAATGTGAAAAAATCAAAATGTCATTTTTGGCCAGTTTTCTGAAAATGGCTTTGGCAGTCAACGTGTTAAAAAAAACTTATTAAATTTTTTTTGTTTTTGGGAAAAAAACTTTTTTTTTCTTCTAAATTTTTGGAAAGAATTTTTTCCCCATTTCGTCATATTTCATAATAGTATGTATTCTCATAAATTTCCGAGTTATACCAGTTTTTTTTTTTTGTAATCTTTCGAATTGGAATTTCGATAACTTACATCGTTTTAACATTTTTATAAACAAAAAAAACAAAATTCATAAAATTTTTTTTATAAAATTATTAAAAACAATTCTTATTAAAAATGTTCTGTTTTTTTTTTGTGAAAAACAAAACTTTTTTTTTTTTGGATCAAAATATTTGGAAAATTTTCCTTTTTCTGTTTGTAATAGGAAATCGGATAAGTGGTGGAAGAAAGTGTTTCACCGTCTGATAATGAACCAGTGAACCCTTGGGTTATTTATAACGACCTCAACCGGAGAAAGATACCATTCAAATCGTTTTTAGTTACTTTAGCTGAGGCATTGATCACGGACGGCTTACAAACTACAGCCGTTCGACGGTCAAAACCTGGACGAACACCACAAATTGCCAGGCAATACGCCTTCCTGTTGACCTACACGACTTGGTTGCTGTTCTCAAAAAATTCAGACTCGCACTAAGACGATATGTAAAGAGTGCCAAGTGCCGCTTTGCAAAACGTGATTCGAACCTTACCATACGGGACTTTATAAATAAAGATATTTTTCACTAAAATTTTCTTGAATAATATAACAATTAAAAAATATAAATAAAAAAAATAAATTAATTAATTAAATATACATTTTTGTGTATATTATTTCTTATTTCTAAAGTGTGTTTTACAGGACGGCTGGTACTTATTTGTACCACATAACATCCCGAGTGGTACAACGCGCCACTCAGTTATTGCATCTCAGATTTTTAATAATTTTTAAATTATACATCACCTAATTAACCAACTTCGATAAACAATTTTATACCAGGATTGCTGTGCGAATGTCTGGTCGAAAGGATTAAACCAGGCCTTCAAAATACGCCAAATTTTGGAGAAGACCCACGAAAAAGAGCTAGACTCACATCCTTTCTTCATTGATTTTAAAGCCGCTTTTAATATCATAGATAGAAATTTTCTCTGTGCCGCAATGTCTAAGCTTGGCTTTTGTGGGAAACTAAAACGGCTTTGAGCGCTACGTTGAGCGCTCCCGCAAGCTCAGAATGGGAAGTAAACGCTCCGAGCCATTCGATACCAAACGCGGTTTCAAACCAGGTGATTCTCAATTCTATGACTGTTCCAACCTTCTACTGGAAGAAATTATTCGCGCTGCCACATGAATGTCATGTTGTTCGCATATGCCAACCGGGCTATATGTATACTCCAGCTTAAAGAGAGAGGCGACCAATGTGAGTCTTGCGGTCAATGAGGCAAAACAAAAAACCTGCTGCCAACCCATTTTCACGTGTTGGACAATTTTTCAAAGACTTGTGTACCTTGGGACCAGCATCAACCACAAAACTGATGTCAGTCTGGAGGTGAAGCGGAAAAGAACTCTTGCCAACAGGTCTTTCTTTGGTTTCAATAGCCAATAGAGAAGCAGAAATCTCTCTTGAAGGATCGAGCTGACGCTCTACAAAACGCTCATCATTTCCGTCCTGCTATACGTGTATGATGCAAAAGCATGGACGATGTCAACAGCAGGTGAGAAAGTTTGGAAGCTTTCGAGAGAAAAATTCTCCCTAAGATTTTTGGCTTCCTGCGGGTTGTTGAAGTGTATCGTGTACGGTGGAACAGCGAGTTGTATGAGCTATTTAGGAACATGGACTTAGTTAAGCGGACATGTCACCCGTATGAACGCAGACACTCTAGCAAGGTGAATCTACGACACTGTTCTTCTAAAAGGAAGAAGAAGAGGGGGAAAATATTATCTTCATTGGAAGAACCAAGTGCTGCTGTAGGACGTGTCAGTACTTTTGTCGTACCGCTTTTTTGCTATTTTGTTATTTCTTTTTTGCTATAAAGCAAGTGAAATAATTCCATTATTTTAGAATTTAATAAAAAATATGAATTCCAAAGAAAACTTCATCAACGGGTTTTTCAATTATTGTATACCTTCTGGAAAATTAGAAAATATGCCGCTGTATGTTGACTTAAGCCCTTCACTGTACATATTTTGGGGCTCAGTTTTATAAGATGTCGAGATATCAGCTTTTGAATAAATAAATAAATAATATGCTTTGACTTCCGTTCGATGACTTCTATGAAACGAAGCGTAAGTACTTTTCTAAAAAAAATTGCACGCAACAAATATTTTCACTTCTTTACGCTTCAATGCAATCAAAATGAAAGCGGCTAGAATGTAGATAGAAGATTAACGTCAAGAGGCCAAGGTGGTAGCAAGTACGGCCTTACATACTTACACATTGGCATGTATGTATGTATGTGTGCCTTGGCTCAGAAAGTATTGGTCAACCGAGAGCAATCTGCGTAGAGAGGCATATATATCACCGTGAATTTATGTGCATTTATGCCAAACACAGATCGAATGAGTCTTAAGTGAGCTGAGGTTCAACCGCAAATTGATGTAGACATAATGTGCATCCTTTTGGTTAGTTGGTGAAGCACTCATACTAAGTAGAGCATTGCTGTTGTTGTGACTAATGTGTGTGCGGTAGCACTCTAAAAACAAATAACAATAATTATCTTGACAACAATTTCCGGTATTTGTTACAAGTCAAGCGAACTGGAAGTCGACTTCAAAAGTAGGCACGATTTCAACTAACGAAAACTCCATTGGCTTGCCAACTTAACACTTAAGCACTTGGCAGTGGATGGCAAATTTATGGGGCTTACACTTTTGTGGTACGAATAATGTAGATGTATGTGTGTGCGTGTGTGTGAGTGAAAGAAGGTCAACTTCCAACTTGACGACTTGACTTATGCTTTGAAGGCGCTACTCCTTTATTGTTGTTGTTGATTGTTGCCTGTTGCCGTTTGTCTTTAGTCTTTTGCCTTTTCTTGGAACGGCGCATGCTGCCGATTAGCAGCAGACATTTTCGGTTGAAATTGGGAGGCGGGCTAGCGTTTTTGACTGTCAGTTGATGGATCTGTGTGCGGACCTGACCACCGACCGCTCCGAGTGATTTGTATAACCAAAACTACACACGCACCGACTTACATGCATACTCATCCCATATATGTGTGCGTGTTTGTGTTTGTAATTGTGTATTTGAAATTGTATGCTTTCACGCAGTTTACTGCGGCATATCATGTCAAAATGTTAAAAAGTTTTGTTTTATGATTTTATAAATTTGATAAGGATAGCATTTCAGCAAGGATATTACGTTCGGCAAAACTTTTTGTTGTTGTGTTGGTTTAGTGATGTGAGGTAAAGTAAATTTCGTGCTTATTTGCTGCTGGTAATTTCCAAGATATTAAATGCTAGTTTGAGCGTGAAATTAAAACATTACCGAGTTAAATTCCTCTTCTTCCGTTTCTTTGGTTACGATTGCTATTCTGTTCATCGTGGTAAGGGAGTGCACCACTCATTTCTTGAATTATGTTCGCCTTTTACAATACAATACTTACATATCTATCTGTAGAGCTTTCTTCTTGTACACAGATATGGGCGGACGTGGACAGATCTTTTGTTATTCCATATGAATTTATTGCAAAGGGGGATTATTTCAAGTTTGCACTCGCATAACTGCTGATAAATCTTTAATTTTCTTTTGTATTAAATTAAGCAAACTTTAAATTAGATGCATCTTTATTTATGAGACAGTGAAGAAGGTTCACAGGTTCCACAATTGTGAAATGAACACTTTGAATTGTGGAAGTTACTCATTCGAACAGGTATTTTATTATCTTGATGTTGGAAATGAAATGATGGCTGCATAATGAAATCCAATACAGGCTGGTATAAAATATTATATATCACAGCAATCTGATGGAAGTAAGAAAAATCTTCGTCCTGTCTTTATGTGCCCCTGCAGCAGTTTGCCGCTTTGGTCGCCATCATGAAAAAATCTGACGCTTCTTTGCCACGTAGCGCAAACTTTGAACTGTTTACTTTACAGGCCACTGTAGTCTCAGATATCATGTAGAAAAGTTATATAAATCATGAGGAGAAGTATATATATATATACAGGGTCCGCCATATGACTTTACGGAATTAAAAATGCTATAAAAAAGAAACTACTCAATATTTTTCCAAACTGTTTTTTTTATTTTGAAGTACAATCCTTCCGATTAATGATGGAACACAACTTCATTCATATGGCTGCCTCGGCTAGCCATGCACCATCCCATACGATCAGTCCAATTTTTCAACACATTTTCGATTGTATGCGGCTGTATTTCAGCTATGACATCGCGTATGTTGGTCTTCAGTGCATCAATTGTTGCTGGTTTGTTGGCATAACACTGGTCTTTGACGGCACCCCAAAGATAATAATCCAACGGCGTCAAATCGCAGCTCCGAGGCGGCCAAACGATATCAGAATTTCGGCTGATAATGCGATCTTCGAAGACAGTGCGCAAAAGATTGATCGTAGCATTCGCTGTGTGGCAAGTAGCGCCATCTTGTTGGAACCAAATGCCACCAATATCCTCCTCTTCAATTTCTCGGAACAAAAATTCGTTCAACATGGCCCGGTAACGCTCTCCATTGACGGTTACGGCCACTCCTCGCTAATTTTCGAAGAAAAATGGGCCAATGACGCCTCTCGACCGAAATCCGCACCAAACAGTGACTCGTTGTGAATGCATCGGCTTTTCTTCGAGTGCGTGCGGGTTTTCTGAGCCCCAAATGCGGCAATTTTGCTTGTTAACATACCCACCGAGATGGAAATGAGCTTGAAAATATCCTAAATTGCGGTGCCCTACTCACCCACTGATCAACTGGACAAGCAGAGGGAACACTTGCAGCGATCTTATCACACGGCCTTCAAATCGGTTTGTCCAGTATCTTGTAGCAAGAAAGACTTTCCTTCCTGGTGGTGCAAGGCGCTGACCGACTTGAAAAAGAAGGTTAGGAGGGTTTTTAACAAATGCTACCAAACTAAGAACTTTAAAAATTAACGTGTAATTTTGAATGCATACAAAAGAGCCATTAAATATGCGAAACGCAACTACTGGAAGGAGTACTGCGAATCAATTGAATCCGTGAAGGATTCTGCCAGGCTAAGGGAGATCCTTTCGAGAGACCACTCCTGCAGAACTCTTTTAAAAAGCGAGGATGGGGAGTGGGCTACATCTGCAAAAAAATCTTTGATTCTCCTGGTAAATAATCACTTTCCGGGGCAATACGTGACATTGTCGACACGAGTCGCTCATAGGGCTACTTGAGGTTTCCCTGGAATCTATTATGTCAGTTGACAGAAACACGTGAGCAATAAATAGTTTTTCTCCTTTTAAATCTCCTGGTTCTGACGATATCTTGCCTGTAAGATTTCAGAAAACAAGTACCTCGGTGGTTCCTGTCCTGCAAGAAATCTACCTGGCGTGTATCGCTCTTAATCACGTCCCCTTCAACTGGAAGAAAACGAGGGTTGTTTTCATACCGACGGCAGGGAGGAGAGGTTACGACTCGGCCAAGGACTTTAGCCCCATAAGTCTTACCTCATTTATCCTAAAAGTGTTTGAAAGATTGATTGATTATCATATCCGAGAGCACATCGAATCCAAATTATCTCCAGCGCAACACGCTGACCTGAAAGGGATTTCTACGGAATCAGCTTTATACGAGATCGTAGGGACTAGGGGAAAGTCTCTGGAAGGCAAACAATTCACTTTGGCGGCCTTCATAGATATGGAGGGTGCTTTTAATAGCATCAGGATAGAGCCAATTGTCACTGCGTTAGATAGACTAAAGGCGGAAGGACCTATCTGTCTCTGGATGTCGTCCTGCTTGGCTGCGGGAAAGTTAATGCAGTCGCAAGAGGGGCTAAAGTCACTAGATATTTTCAAAGAGGGCCGCCGCAGAGTGGTGTGCTTTCGCCCCTACTTTGGCTAGTTGCTATTGACGAAATTCTGTTAATGCTAAATAAGAGTGGGGATAAGGTAGTAGCATACGCCGATGACTTGGTGCTGATGGTCAGGGCTGAGATTTTGGAACGGTCACTGGCTGGGCTGCCACTTGCGACGTTCGAATCAACTCTGACAAAACAGGGCTGGTGCTATTTACCACAAAATATAAATCTCCACTTTTTCGGCTTTTAGATCACATTGCTTGTGAATATCCTGCACTAGGCAGAAGTAGGCTACACCACCTTGGTGGTATGGCTTGTCTCCATATAAAATATGGAAAAATAAACCCCAGAATGTGGTAAAATTTTTCAAAAGCCTTAAAATATGGGGTATCTCAGTTTGCTTCGCATAATAGATCTCTTTTGGTATTATTGGGTCTCTTCTTTTCGCCACGACTTAGCATTTAGAGAATAGATGAAGCAAGTGGTGCAAATGAACATATGTCGGCAACGCGGGAAGGGAGCTGCCCTAAATTTCAGTGCTGGTAAGGCAGTGTGGCCTAATTAGCAATAGCCATACTCGCTAGCGGCGAATCTTACGCGATAACTTTGTTGTTGCTTTCGCATGCAAATTTTTCGTCAAGTTAATCGAGCATAGAGATAGCGAGCGGGGAAATGGAAGAGGCTTATTATTTCTAAGTGTAAATATTTCGGATATTTCATTTCAAAATGCGTTCTCGGGGCCATATTCCTTAAATGTGTAAAACAGTAGCGGGTGTTCCTTGAGCTGCAAAAGATCTACCGTTTTGGTAACATTGGGAATGAGAAATTGTGTTAACATTTCTATTCAGTTTGTTTTATATTGAAATGCCTACTAAATCTGAGCTATGCTGAATATTTGAAGTACTTAGTCAAATTTATCGACTTCAGCGCTAGATGGATGCGAAAGCTAGACTGTGCTGAAACTTTTAAGGGATTATATGCATTTAGAATCGGTTTTTTTTTTATTTTATTTTCTTAATGTGCATATATTTAAGAATACTTACAGAAGGTTTCATATCGTTCCGCTGAACATTTTCGAAGTTACACGTAAATTTGAAAATGCGTTTCAGAGTGCTTGAAAGTACAAGACCGGAGCATCAGCGCTTACCTGAAAGTTTGAACGCGTTCTTCTCAAAATGGTGTTTTCAAAGTCGGTGATCAACATTACTCTAAAAGGGCTAGACCGATTAGTCTCATGTTTTAACACGAGTTACTTAATTTTAACGGGAGCTTTTTCATAATCGAAGATTTTTTCTCCTCGATAAGTATTTTTTTTGTTTTACAATTTAAGGCCAAAATTTTGGTCGAAAATCGATTTTTTTTTTTTTGAGAAACCGCCATTTTGTCAAAAAAATTTATTTTGCTTATTCCAATTCAGAGATATAAAGTGGTCACCGCAAAACGTCTCTTTTGAGAAAAGCTCCCGGAGATCAGCTGTAGCTCCTTTCCAATATATACTTTTACTAATAATACGTCTCAAAATACAGTTAAAAGATAACATAATATGTGTACAAAGTTTTAGATCAATAAATTTAAAAGCTTTCTCAGAAAAAATTCAGAAATATTCGCTTTTTTCGGCCTTCTAACTGCATATAACCCTTTAAGTCTCAAATCAACTATATTAAAAGTCTTTAATCAAATGTATTGACTCCAGCGCCATCTATCAAGGACGTTTTTTGTATTAGAATATCTTCGAAACCTAAGCCACGCTGAATATTTTAAGTCTCAAGTCAAATAAATGGTGGTTAAGTTTCAAGGGCCGGTGTTGGGTTTGAATAAAATACAATTTTTTTAAGAAATTATTGTCATTTCTCCTTGTTACGATACTATTGGTATGCCTCAATTATGTGTAAAACAAAATATTGGCCAAATGGCCGCCGCGGCCTTCGATGACGCTGAGGCATAATTGAGGTTCTCTGCCGTTAATGTGCCGAACTGTCTCATCCTTTAGCTCTTGAATTGTTGCTGGCTTATCAACGCACACCTTTCCTTTCAAATAACCCCAAAGAAAGAAGTCCAACGGTGTCAAATAACATGATCTTGGCGACAAATTGACATCGCCGCGACGTGAGATTTTTCGGTCATCAAATTTTTCGCGTAAAAGAGCCCTTGTTTCGTTAGCTGTGTGACAAGTGACACCGTCTTGTTGAGACCACATATCGTCCACATCCATATCTTCCAATTCGGGCCATAAAAAGTTCGTTATCATCTCAGCTGCCAGACCGGCCTCATTTTGGAAAAAATACGGCTCAATGATGACGCCGGCCCATAAAGCGCAACAAACAGTCACTCTTTGTGGGTGCATTGGTTTATCGGCAATCACTCTTGGATTCTCATTCGCCAAATGTCAAATGCGGCAATTCTGCTTATTGACGAATCCACTGAGATGAAAATGTGCCTCATGACAGAAGATGATTTTCTTCAAGAAGTGCGCGATATGCATTTTGATTTGAACGCCCGTTTTCATAATAAGCCTGAAGAACTTTAACGCGTTGTTCGATTGTATATCTTTCCATGATTCAAATTAAGTTAGTCTGAAAGTGAAAAATGTCGAATGAAATGCAGAAAAAGCTTGACGTTTGGGTGTGGTTCACATTCAACATCGGTCCTTGAAATTTAACCACCTTTTATATTAGCCCAGTCATCATTTACGGGATAAATTCTGTATTGAAATGCCTTCTAAATCTGAGCGAATTTTGAGCGAGACGGATGGTTTCTAGTTTCCATCTCATCCGGATGTTAGTTTAAAAACTGTCATAAAATGAAAAAAACAGGCAAAAAAAGTTTGAAAATAAAACATTTTCAGTGAGTGTCGCACCGACAGCGGCATCGCAAGAAATTTCCTAATTAAACGCCGCCGGACTAATAAGTACGCAAACATATCTCAGTTATGTACATTTAAACGCATGTAATAAAAGAAAGTCCACAGTTATTTAGACAAACCAAGATTTCTAACACCCAAATCTATTTTGATACTATACCATCGGAATTTCTCACTTACTTTTGGTAACCCAAAGAAACTTCAAAGTAAAAATGTTTACAATTTTCCCCTCATGAATGCAAACTATTCGAAAAGCAATTATTTTACTCTAAACCCAACAATACGCAGAAAAAACTTTATACATTAAGCCTAAAGTAATTGTAAGAATTTGCGAGGCAAATCTAAGAACTAACCTAAACTAGCAAATTGAGAAAGAAAAGTGTTTTCGGACACTAGCAGCACTCGTAACTTTTTTGCACTTCATTCATGGTCAACCGCAGCCAAAGTGAGTGAGACGTGCATAAGTAAAATAACAACAGCACAAATATTAAATAAAATCTACTGGAGCGTTTTATTACATACAAACACACATGCATAGGGGTGTGTGTGTGTGTATGTGTGAATGCAAGCAAGCCCAGCTTGCCTACAACCACATATGCAAAAATTTACTAAGCGTTCGCTTGCAGGCCTTCGAACCGCAGGCTGAGGGAAATTTTTACAACTTCTCGCCTCAGACCCACAGTAGCACTTTTGCATAGCTTGTTTAGTAATTTGTTGTCCGTTATTTGTCTTCATAATAGTGTGCGTGTACGGGTATGTGTGTGTGTGTATGCACAAATATATGTTGGAGTTAACTTGCCGCACGTAATAAACTTTTATGGGCGTGTTCATAATAATAAAATTTCATTAAATAACATACGCTGCAGCAGCAAAAAGGCAAAATAGAGCAATTTTCGAAATTCTCGACATTTTACAAAAAACGGTGCAGTCAAGCATAAAAGAGGCAAATGAAATAAGTGAATGCGAAAAGAGTTCGGGGAAGCTAAGGTGTGAGTGTGAAAGTAAATAGTGGTTAGCGCCAACGGCGGGAGGGGCAAACAAGTGCAGCTACAGCACAACTAACACAATTCAATTAGACAGTGCATACATACATACATACATACATACACATACACGAAAGTGCGGTTTTATTTGCTATTATGTGTTCTTAATAATTGGAAAGCCAATATTATGTGTGTGTTTGTATGTTGGCATGTATATATTTATATAAAACTAGGAAGTCTTGAAAACATTTTCTACCACTTTCAGTTCGATAGTTTAAAGAAAAAGAAAAATTACGAGTAATCTAATTTAAATAAAAATATTATATACAATTTGCTGCACCAGGAACGAATGAGTTTTGCAATCTCTCGAAATGGAAATATGCCAATTTTCCGCTTACCGCATTTTTGTGCACCAATACTTGTTCATTTTTATTTTTCTGAAACATTTTTATTTATAATATTTTTTTTTTTTTTTTTTTTTAAATATATATTGTATATTTTTTTTTTTTTGTAGCTAAAATATTGCTTTGGCTATTTTATTTTATTTTATTTTTCCCTTTCTAACTAAAATATTCTTTTTACCACAACAAGCCACTTTTTGCATTATTTTTCAATTTTTGCTTTGGTTCTTCGACATGTCGCCTTGACATATTTTGTGCGTTTGCAAATGTCGGTAGATATGTGCATGTGTGTGTGTGTGCAACAAAGAAGATTTACTGTCTTGTCAGCGAGTATTCAGATGGAGTATAAATCAAAAAATTTTCCATGTGGAAAATTTCAATGAAAACTTGTGGAGTCATACAAATTATTAACACACAATGGAAGGCATGTGGAGAGCTGGAAGAAATATCAAAAATTGAAATTGCAATTGAAAAGAAATAAAATGATAAATATAAAAGAAGACTAAATATACGAAATAGTTAAAAAATATAAACTGAAAATTCTGCTTAAAACAGAATGGAAAACATTTCAAAACATAATGAATAAATAAAATAAAATTAAAACAGCAAAAAAAACTCGATTTTTTTCAACGCAACTCAAGCTTGCCATACAAGGAGACCGTAAGACAGAGGCCGTACTCATCAGCAGCCGTAAGAGAATAGAAAAGCTGTAGCTCCGAGTTGGCGGCAACATCATTGAGTCCAAGGCATATGTAAAGTACTTAGGCAAACTGATAGATCATCGACTTAGCTTCCGTTACCACTTGGAGTAGGCTAGCAGCAAAGCTGCCGCTGCAATGGTAGCACTGGCCACAATAATGACAAATATCGGCAGACCAAGTCAGCACGCAAGACAAGTACTGTCAGGAGTGTTGGAATCTATGGCGCGAAAGTTTGGTGTGGCGCACTTAAACTTGCTACGTATGCACGAAGCATACATTTCAAGTACCGTTTGGTCTTGCTCTGCCTTCAGAACAGTTTCGAAAGATGCGGTGATCACCATAGCTGGCCTATGTCCACTTGACCTGATAGCGCAGGAGATGTGTGCAGCTAAAGACATAAGGCACAAAAAAAACCTATGCGATCCCAATATGAAAACTTGAAATTGAAATTTAAAAGGTCAACCAAGAAGCACCGAGAGATTTGGTAACTTCTAAAAGACTCAGACTAAAATGCCTATTGTATTTAAAGCTCTAAAAAGTGAAAGGGTAGATAGTCAAGCAGGAAAATAGATAAGTAACAGAAGGAAAAAATAGGATAGAATGGAGAAATAGAAGAAGTTAGGCCTGTGAGAATTTTCCAGATTCTTTGGTAAATCTGAAAATTTCCTAAAGTTTAAGAAAACCAATATTACTCATTCTCATGACATCGGACAGTCACAGTGACACAGTCTTGCTCCAGCAAATGCAGGACACTCACATAGAAAATGCTCAGTGCTATCTGCCTCCTCTAATCAAGACAGGCAAATTTGGTCGTCAATGAATGCAATGGTGGTCATACGAGGGGTGCCTTTTATATTTCGGGATTTGGCAACCCTGGTGTTGCAATCTGGCAACTGACAGCTGTATCGCAAAGTTTGACATTTTTTGGCTTTTAGGTACTCAGAACGTTTTGAAATACCGGCGCTATTTGTGTTGTTTACAGTAACTTAAAAGATTCATCTCGGTCCAAAAATGGAACTAAATCGTGAACATTTTCGTGCGATTATTTTTTACAACTTTCGACGTGGATTAACTCAGAAACATTGCATGGATGAACTTAATTCATTTTTTGGCGGTGAAGCTCCATCAAGGACCAGTGTTTATCGATGGTATGGTGAATTCAATAGTGGCTCCAAGACGAATTTCGTGAAGGTCGTCCAAAATCAGTTGTTGTTCCGAAAACCATTGATGCTGTGCGCGAACTGATATTGCAAGATCGTCATGTGACCTATCGTGAGATTGAGACAATCTTAGGCATTAGTGGGATCAGCATACATTCAATATTGCATAAACATTTGACTGTCAAAAAAATTTGTTCGCGTTGGATCCCACACAATTTGTCAATGGCTCAAAAAAAGGCTCGTGTCGATTGGTCGAAGGAAATGCTCAAAAAATACGATCGCGGGGCTTCGAAACACGTCTATGACATCGTGACAGGTGATGAATCATGGATTTACGCGTATGAGCCCGAAAGTAAACAGCAGTCGACTGTATGGGTGTTTCAAGATGAGCCGCACGAAGCATTTCCAAGCAAATGGTCGCCTGGTTTTTCGGAAAAACTGGACATGTCGCAACCATACCACTAGAACAACGCAGAACAGTAAGTTCTGAGTGGTACACAACCATTTGTTTGCCAGTTGTCTTCCAAGAAATTAGGAAAACTAATCGCCAAAGACGGATCACTCTTCACCAGGACAATGCGAGCTCTCACACATCGGCTCAAACAACTGCATTTTTGAGCACCCAAGACATCGAATTAATGGGTCATCCGCCGTATAGTCCTGACTTGGCACCGAATGACTTCTTTTTATTCCCGTACGTAAAAAACAAACTGAGAGGTCAACGTTTTTCGACACCTGAAGAAGCGGTTGCGGCATTCAGAATGCATGTTTTAGAGGTACCTCATTCAGAGTGGCAAAGGTGCTTCGATAATTGGTTCAAACGCATGCAAAGGTGTATAGATCTTCATGGAGAATATTTTGAAAAACAATAAAGTGATTTTCGATGATTAAAATTTGTTTTTATTCTCTAATCCCGACATATAAAAGGCATCCCTCGTATGATGGTCCCATGAGTGTTGTCTTGTAATAATACCGATCATCAACCGAACATCATTTCTACCAAGTTTTAGAAGAAAGTTCGGCACTTTTCTGTTCGGGCTTGGCACAAAACACTTTGCAGTTCTGCAGCGTTCTAGGCTGGACCATCGCTTTTCGTCTAAATTGCATACATAATCGGTGATCCACTTCATAATTCCTGCGGAACTGATTCCGATTATTGGCTGTGGACCATCTGGGGGAACCATTGATCTACAGATGGCCGATTCATCAGCAATTTCATTCCACTGAACACCGTAGTGTCCTAGAACATATATAAGTCCAAGCTTGTTCTATCTTGCAACAGAATTAAGCTTCTTTATACATTCTCAAACAATCTTTGAGTTTTGCTATGCGTTCTTCCGAGCCTTTAGTGCAGCCTGACTGTCACCAAAGACTCCAATCTGTTTCCCGCTCCATCTCCTCTCAGCAATCCAATCTGCTACTTTCAGAATGGGAAACCGTTTGGGAACCAGTTGTCATTCCACCCATAGCGTAATGATTCTTATTACTATCTCGGCTCGAGAACCTATTTCATTCTAGGACCCATCGGTAAAGAAAATATCCATCAAACCTCTTTGAATGCATTCCGGATTACTCCATTGCTCACGCAAATTTGGCATCAATGAACACTTAAAAATAGTAACAATGCGTACCGTAGACCAGTGACAGACGCGAAGGGATAGTTCAACAAAAAGCAGATGAACCCACCGCCTCATCTCTACTACGACAGGTTGATTACTACCCTTCTCAAATCCTTAGTTTTTATGGATGTTTTAAAGCATACATTCATGTTTGGGCATGACGAGACTCCTTACTGCGAGCATTGTGAGCCAGGAACCGACGAAGATGCCGGACATGTGATTTTCGTATGTCGTCGAGAAGACTTACAAAAATTCTAGGGGATAAGCTTGGCTGTAATGTTACGCCACAGACTTTAGTGCCACTGATGCCTGATGCCGTAATAATGCTGCAACTTTCGTACAGCGAGCAGGCAAAGCGAAGACACAAACGGCAAGAAAGCGTGTAAGCCAACAAACCCGAAAGTGCAGACAAACTGGATATACAAGCCATAGAAACTTACCTTTAATCTTTCTGATGGATAGGCGCATAGCGGGTGGGAGAGTACTCATACGAAAGGGGTAGCCCTCTCATCGAAAGACCTAAACAATGGGTAGTAACAAGCAGATGCTACTTCCAGCCTATTGCATCAGAACAGTAACGGACGTTCAGCCTAGCGCTCAAAAAACACGCCACCCGACCCAATACTTAACGGTAGTACCGGGTGGATCGGTTAAAGATCGGGGTTAAAGTCCCATATTGACGGGGTCAGGCTTTCGGTGCTTCCTCCTCGTAACAACTAACAAAAAAACACAAGGCTACACTGCGCATACACAGGGTGAGGCAAACAAAACCTCGTTATAATATTTATTAGTTTTCATAATGTTTTTTTTTTGTATTAAATACATTTTCTCGGATATTCTTTAGCCGTATGAGAAATATCGATATCGAAAACTGTGGTTTGATAGCCAGAAACGGCAAACTGTGTTCAAATTTCCGTTGAGTAAAGTTTGGCAAGTTAACACCGATAACAATGTCAGCCTTGAAATTCGGCGTAGAATCTCTCTTGGTGAATAAAACTAACACTCTACAAGGCACTTATATGTCCATCCTAACGTATGGCGCAGAGTGGTGTTTTGGAGTGTTTGAGAGAATGATTCTACCGGAGATTTTTTAACTTTTGCTCGCTATCCTTGATGATGTTGCGATGTAGCGATGAGTTATATGAGCTTCATGACGACATACACATCGTCCGAATGGAAATAAACGCTCCGACTCTGATACTATTCGATGCGGTACCAGCTGGTGGTAGTACAGAAAGAGGAAGGCCTTTGTGTTTGAGAAGGACCCTCCATCACTTGGTGTTTCCAACTAGTGCCGGTCAGCATGAGAAAGAAATGACTGGCGCACTTTGTTAAATTCGACCAACCTCGCGTAAGCGGTTATGGTGGCAACCAAGAAGAAGAAGAAAGTTTGGCAAGTCAGCATGAATCATTTGGTGCCAGAACAAAGCTTTCAAATTGTGGAAATTTACTTTGAGAAAAAAAATCTGTTCCCGAAGTGCTCTATGAACTTCGTTCTCATTTCACGGTCAACATAATCGGATGTGCGTACCGAAGAGAATATTGCTGCTGTAGCGCGAGGTGCTGAGCAAGAAGCCATAGGAAGCATTGGAAATTAATATTTAAGCCACCATTGACGCCATATGGCCAGATGTATTGGAAAAAGCAGTCGAAAAGTGGACTGATCGAATAGGCTATGCAAAACGTAGCCACTGCGGGCATATTCCGGATAAAAAATAAATGCCAGATGATAATAAAAATATCATTCCAAAAGTATTTCTGTTTGCCATTATCATTTTAACTCCTCCAGCTCATAAAAAATCAACCAATGTCTAGTAATTAATAATAATAAAATCCCACTCTATTCTTATATAAACACTGATAGGCAGTGTTCTAATTTTTTTTCTCTATTTATGCAGAAAAAGGTTTGAGTACCTGACTGTTCTAATGAAAATTGCCACTCCACTTGCACACTTACATTAACACATTACGAAAATTATAAAAATGTGGTCTTCCTTTTTAATTCTTTATACTATTTTACGCTACCCATGGAAAACTAAATTAAAATTTCACAAAACAAGAGTAATAGGAAGCCTAGCTGCCGAACTTATATTTAACAAATTTATTTTCCACGCTTTCTTTGTTTTATTTTCTCTTGGTGCTACATAAAAATTAAAGTAAACAAAAATGGGGCAATGCTAGGAAAAGCTAAAAAGAAATTAAAAACAAAATCCTTCTATGGCAAACACAAATGAATGGTCACACTCATTAAAACACGACAACATTGCTGTTTATGTGTGCGCTTATCACATTGTCACACACACACACACATTTACACAACCAACTATGACTACATAAATTACATATGCATGAAGTGTACTTAAAATGGAATGCAAACAGGGAGCCAAATAAGAAGAAGAAATGACGAAAAATACAAAAAAGCTATAATTTCACCTTATAACCGTTCACCGTTATAAGTGCAAACTAACCCCACCATTTACTCTACCAACTCCCCAATGGAGTACAACGTCTTGCACTCATTCACTTCGAAACTGTCACTGTCCGAAAATTAACAGAAAAAAATGGCCAACTGGAGCGGCTGTCAGAATATGCAAAATAGCAAAAATCTCTTTCAACTTTTGCCCTGCAATTCTTGCAGCTCTCGTGCCTCACCTTACCGTTGCCCAGCCGTGCTGCAGTCAAGTAAGCGTACAACTCGTTTGCGGTATGAAATGGCTGCTAAATGAAATCTTCTCCACCTGTCCGACACAGCCAAATGCCAGGCAGGCAAGCACTAATTATATAAGAGTGCATAGGTATGTTTAGGTGTACCCAGTTGGAAATGACAGCACCTGATAGAAATGCCAGGATCTAGAAGTACTTCTCGGCTTTCTTTTGGCGGACCGAAGGCCTACAAATATTGACATTATCGGCATCATCAACCGCGCTGTTAGTTCTGTCTTTTTCAAAGTGAATAAAGAGGCAAAGCGAATGGGTTTGGCGGTGAACGAGAACAAAACGAAGTACCTCCTGTTCTCAAACAAACAGTCGGAGCACTCGCTATAGCAATGTCAGCCTTGAAATCTGGCGTAGAGTCTCTCTTGCCAACAAGTGCTACTTTCGACTACGTGGGCAATTGAGTAGTAAAATCCGCTCTCGACGAATAAAACTGACACTCTACAAGGCTCTCATCATGCACGTTAACGTATAGCGCAGAAGCTTGGACAACGACAATATACGATGAAATGTCCCTTGGAGTGTTTGAGAGAAAGATTCTGCGAAAAACTTATTTACCCTTGCCCGCTAGCGACGGCGAGTATTGTATGATAGGTTATTGAACAATGAGCTGTATGAGCTTTACGATGACAAACACATAGCTCAGCGAATAAAGATCCAGCGGCTTCGTTGGCTGGGTCGTGTGGAATTCGGTGCGGTATCAGCTGGTTGTGGCAGACGAAGAGATTAGGAGAGGAGAGACTTGATTACACTTTGAGTGTCCAACTGGCACCGGTTAGCACGAGAAAGAAACGACAGGCACGTTTTGTTAAGAAGACGTATATGAAAGTTTAGGTCTACCCAGTTGGAAATGAACGGACTTGAAAACTCTTCTAGAACTACTTCTAGGCCTTACAACCTCCCACTTTTTTATAGTAAACAGCCCAGTAAGTGCTTATAGATAACTTTCGTTTATTGAGAAGCGCTTCCATTCAGGTTACCCTAAAAAATATGCTTTAACTCCTTCTTTTTATTCGTGTAATGTTTTTTTTTATTTAATATACCTAAGAAATTCATCTTTGGAGATAACCTGATAAATTTGTTTGCGCAAATATATAAAAAAAATTTAATTTATAAAAAAAAAAATTTTAAGTAAATTTCGGAAATTCCTCATAAAATGTAAAGGTTTTTAATTTAATATCAAAGATTATTTAAATAATTTATTATTATTTTAAAAATGCCAACAATACAAAGTCCAATGTAAACTATAGCAGCTTTTACAGGTTGAATAGGGATACATCTGAGCAAGGTTTTAAGCTTCTCAGTAACCTAGAACCTTGGTTAGCAAGGCGATAAAGGGCAACAGGTCTTCTGTGTGAAAAGGTATATCAGGAGGTCTTTGTTGGAGAAGCTCTTTTACGAATGCCAACTGGGTATGTATGCCTGTTTGTAAGTATATATGTATGTAAGCGTGTATGTGTATGTATTCTACAAGCCCTTGTCTACCTCAAGCGCATATGTGTTTGTGACTTATGGAAGAAGCAGTTTTTTTCAGCATTTGTGGATTCTCCTCCCCTTTTTTTCAAACTCTTCATCATACTACTTTTCTCTCTGCTAATGTATGTTAATTACAGGGGATTTCACGCGGAGGATTTGCATTTTTATTTATGCTACTTCTCTAAAAGCAAAACGCAAAAAAACACAAATGCACGAAAAAAGGTTCCGAAATATCGTAGTTGGTACTAAAAGCTCTATGCGCCGTAAGGCATGGCGCCTGTCCATTTGCGTTGATGTACCAAAGGTGCTGCAGCGGCGAGTGTGCCGAATGTTAGGTAGACACTACCATTTACACTCTGAAGTTTTATTTTATGGCCACGATGGTGCTGTATAACGTGAACGTGGCAAAAACCAATGAGGTCAGTAAAAAGGTGGTGTAAAAGCCACCCAAACTCCTCAACCTGCTGCCCTTTATTTTCTGTAATTTTGCGATTTTGTGGTAGAAAATTGTACAAAAACTTAAGTGAAATAATTAAAACTTCAAGCCAAATATTAAAGGCATTTTCATGACAAAATTATAACAAACACTTTTTGTTTTCTTTTTTTCATTTCTGAACAACATTTTACTGGTACACAGATGGCTCAAAAACCCCAGAAGGCATAGGCGCTGAAATTTACGGCCCCAGAACCAAACGGTCTGTGCCGATGGGTCATTTTTCAAGCATCTTCCAAGCGGAGATATATGGCATCAGACCATGTGCAGAGATAAACTTAGACAGGAATGTCCGGAAAGAGCGAATTGCCATTTTGAGTGACAATCTGACGGCACTCATGGTCCTATCGTCTTGCGAGATCAAATCGTCACTGGCACGTAAGTGCTTCCTGAACCTCTCACAATAATGTTTAATAAATCGTTGTCCTCTGTTATATTTGTTGATGACTGGAAGTTGTATTATCCATCCATAAGTTGTTAATATCCATCCACCATCATGGTTTCGTTGCAAACCGCTCCACTGGCACTAATTTGTCTATTTACAATGATTTCTGCTTTGTTAAATCGAGCTTAGAGTACGCCGCTATTAGATTAGATTAGATTATATTAGATTTGTGGGGGGTTTGACAAGTCCAAGCACTCAGTCAGGTGAGAAAGGAAAGATAGAATATAGGTGGTAAGACGGAAAAATTATTTAAGGCCACACTTCCACAAATCTCTTGGATTCATTGATGAACTTTAAGAGATCCGGAAGAGGAAGAGTATGAACTTTATCCATGCTCAGTATATTGCAACCCAATATCCTAAGTCTGATTCTGGAAAACGCCAGACAGCTACAGAGAAAATGCTCTGCAGTGTCGACATCTCAAAACAGGATAGGCAAATCGGGCTATCGACGACCCCCATGGCAGCCATATGCTGACCACAGACGTTGCACTCTGTGATTACACCCTCTAGTACTCTCAGGTCCTTTGTGTTGAATTTTAGGAGAAATGTCGCTGTTTTCCTGTTTGTTTCTTTCACAAAGCACTTGGCTACTATGAACGAGTTCAACCCAGACCAACGTTCTCTATGGGTAGACCTCATGAAGTTGTCAATCCATAGTTGAATCGATGCAGAATCGACACCTAGAAGGGAAGTCCAGTCGCCCACATAAGACTAACTTTGTTGTGTTTTGCAACACTGTTCAGTTTTGCCTTACATTCACCAACTAACTTCAAAGAGCAGCGTGGGTTAGCAAGGGCTTTCAGTGCAACTTAACTGTCACTACAAATTCCAATACTGCTACCCCACCACTTTTTCTCAATTATCCAGTATGCAACGTTCACGATGGCATAGACTTTCGTAAAGAATACCATCTTTCCTATGTCATAGGAGTACTTAGTGTCTTCGTCTAAGTAAGATTCAGATCCGCTACCATCACTAGTTTTGGATCCGTCGGTGTAGAAAGTGTATTGATATCCCGTTAATAGATTCTCTGGGCATTACCATTGATCTCTATCTGGGATCAAAACATCATACATACTTCCTACCGAAGCTAACGAAAGGCACCCGATTGTCCACTGGCATCGAGAACAGTGTGCAACGCTTCGAAAACTGGTGGTATATCTGACGTTGGTTCTCTTACACTACCAGAAGATTTCTAGTGCCGGTATTATTTGCAGGTCTCTTTAACTGGGTTGAGAGAGTTCAGAAAGTTTTTATTCGTTTTCCGCTCCGGTCTTTAAACTTTTCTGAACCTTTACCATCGTATCGCGCCCGAAGTTTATTGATTTACTTAAAAACACTTGATAGCAGAAGATCTATTCTATTCACTTATGTATTGTTCTAATATACTCATTTAATATTCGTGTCATACTGGAACAATTGATTGGCTATGCCTTCTGAGTAAAATTGAATTGAATGTTCCTAATAAGAAACTTCAGCGGTATGAAATCTTAAAAATTGGCTTCACGAGAACTCAATACAGGATGAATGCTTCCATTTCTGGGGCATGTGCGGATTTAAATTGGTTTTCCATTTCTTCTGATGCTGATTTTGTATGGCCGTATAGCCTCATTAAATAGGCGAGAAAAGACGAGAACTTCCTTTAAAACTTGTAAGTGGTGATGGAACGTGGTGTTTCCAACAGATCCTCAAAGTGCCGAATGGAGGGCCCTAGACGAGCCTCCTTCCAAAAAATCTATTCGATGCTCATTTGTCTTTACGATTTCAAGGGAATTGACTACAAGGAGTTCGTGCCAACGGGCCAAACCGTCAATGCATTTCTCTATCGTCATTCGTCGAATTCGCCCTGAATACCGCGAGGGAGGAAGCTGGTGCTTATTGCATGCTAATGCACCATTTCACTGATCCACTCTTGTGACTGACTTTTTGACTGACTGACCGCATTTTAACCATCAATCGCTCACCGTATTCGCCTGATATGGCTCTCTATGACTTCTACCTATTCGAAAAATAGCATTTGGCCATGAAAGGAAAACGTTTTGCGTCCGTAGAGGCCATCCAAAAGGCATATACCGACATCCTGAAGGACATTCCGGACTCCGGTCATTGACCTGAAACACTCTTTCAGAATGCTTTTAGATCCCGCAAATCACTGTATCGAGGCCAGGAGGGACTATTTTGAATAAATAAACTCGAAGTTATCAGAACAAAGCTCCTGTAGTTTCTATTTTACCTCAGTCTTGTTAATTGTGAAATTTCACCTTGTAGTCTGTAAGAATGTATCCATTTAAAACCAAATAAACAAATTATTATATTATCTGAATAATACAATAAAACTCAAAAACATCAGATTGATCTTTTTTTTTGGGATTCTGAAATTTTAAATCTTAAAATTATGATCACAGTATTATCAATTTTTTTGATTAGACTTACCGCGTTAAACAAAGGTTTAGTTAGGGGCATCCCAGTAAGCCTAGCCTCATAGTGTGGTGCCAGCAAAGCTCGCTTAGCCTTAACTCTTCACTCCTAAGCCTTTCCTTGATGGCGTGTCGTCCCATAGCAAGGAAGGTCCCATTACACTGTGCAACAAATTCAGGTTAGCAAAAATTAGGTCCATTCTGAGAGTGGCGGGTGAAAATAGAGGCGAAATTAGAAGACCCGTATCGCGCCGTTTTTTTATGTTAGTTCGAATTTTTTTTAATCGGCCTTCGAAGTTCGAAATCGGAGCCGATTTTCGGTATATTGTTTCATAAGTATCACAAAAATTTTCGAAATAAATTTTTTCAAAAATTGTAATTGTTGCACAGGTCTCTAGCAATAATTTGGCTTTTACGGATTGAAAAAATATCAATTAGTCGACGAGTTATAGCCAAAAAACCATATAAACAATTTTGCTCCGATTTCGAACTTCGAAGGCCGATTAAAAAAAATTCGAACTAACATAAAAAAACGGCGCGATACGGGTCTTCTAATTTCGCCTCTATTTTCTCCCGCCACTCTCAGAATGGACCTAATTTTTGCTAACCTGAATTTGTTCCACAGTGTTATTGGCGAGGCCGAATGCTAAGCGGTGCAATCTATCATCATTAAGGTAGTAGTCCGGTGTAACGACCGAAATCTCTACGTTTTTTCATGAATCTTTTTTAAAAAGAAAATAAAATGCGATCGTTTTAAAGTTTTTACATGTTTTTATTGGTGTTTTGAAGTACATAAAATTTTTTTTTTTAAAGTTAATTTTATATTAATTTGTTTAAATGATGATTTTAGATGATTTGGCTCGGGGAAACACACAGTCTTCCAAAGTGATCTGAAATAAAAAATGGCAAGAGATTATTATTCTGTAGACTTTATTTTAGGTCCCGAACATAAAATATACACAAAAATAAAAAAACAAAAACAAAATGGCGGACTTGTGAAAAAAGTTCTCAAAATCTAATTTTTTTTCTTCATAAATTGTTTAAATTAAATAGTTTATTATGAAAAAATTAAATGTTTTAACGGTCGCGGATCTAAATATGTGTGTCTAAAATAACGGGTTAAATTTTTAGCCAAATCGGTTGAATAGTTTTGAGTCAGTGATTCCTCGAAATTTCGAAAACATGGTTTTGAGAAAAACGCGTTCAAAGGCGGTCAGAGCAGCTGCTGTTGGCGTGTCACACGCTTTCATACACACTACGACGCGCTCTCTCTAATTTTAGCTATAACTTTAAAAATAATTAAAATTTCTGTCTGAAATTTTTATAGTATATTTTTAAGATATTTTTCTTCCGAAAAATGTAAAAAAAAAAAATTGATTTTTTGAACCCGTCGCACCGGGCTACTACCATAAAGGTATTTATGCCATATATTCCCTAAACCTATATACTTTTGCACTAAGCGCTTACTATCAATTTTGCATTCAATTGACTTTCGATACACTTGCATACATACATATCGACGTATGTACACATGTAACTGGTATATGAAACAAAACAAATTTTTTTCTTTATTACAAAAATATGTACTTGTGTAGGAAAAACAAAGGATAATCATATAAAAATACACACGCAAAGGGGAAAATCAGCGGCAACACAAAACCTACAACAGCATGCAAGAAAATATACCATAACTGTTTTTATCTGCATATGCGAATATGCCTGTTGGTGCCTTTTTCAAGCGAGTTGTCTGTCGTCCTTTCATGTCTTTGTCGTTTAATTAACTAAAAAATTGCTTTCTTAAATAGTTTATTGAAGTTTGTGATGCTCGAATGAATTCTCATTCCAGTAAATTGCCAAAGGCAAGCAAAAAGCAAACTATGAGGGGTAATATAAAGGAAACATGGAGTAATACGCAGCAAAGAGAAGTGAAAGAGCGCGTGCAGGCTAAGTCAATGTGTGTGGATTGTTTTATGTGTGTGTGCTTATTGGCTTCTGTCTTCACCGGCTTTAGGCAGTTTTTGCAAAAATTTATAATTTTCTGCATATTTCATCTTTTGTTTGCTTTCATATTCATGTATTGGGAACTTCTTTGCCACGTCTTAATGGAGAAAATATGCGAGTGCACACACGCACATGGGATGCTTGTATTTGTATGTATGTATGTATGCTAATAGATAATTAAGTATACGTATTTGTTCTACATGAGTAAACAAGGTGCCTTCTAAAGTATTATTTAATATGGTTCGGGTAGTTCGATTTGGGTCTAATATCCACCCGTTTGCTATATAATTTGTTGTCATTTTAAAGATAGCTTCATAAGGCCTTTTTCATAGAAGTTTTGGGCCTTATTGGCGATATTGACTCTAGTAAGTGATTTTCATAATCTTCTGTTGATACCAATTTCCTATCACTCGGGAAGATTTCCAATGCGAGAAAAAAGTGGTAATCGCTTGGCGACAAGTCTGAATGCATTAAAACGCTTCCCAACCAAACTCCGGGAGTTTTTGGCGAGTCACTACAGACGTGGATTGCTTTGTCCTGATGGAGCATAACACCTCTTCTGTTGGCCCATTTCTGGTCAATCACCAGCTTCAAAGGGTCCAATTGTTGACAGTAGAGATCTGAATTTAGTGTTTGACCATACGACAGCAACTCATAATAAATTATTCCTTTCAAGTCCCACCAAATACACATTCGAACCTTCTTGCCCAGGTCTAACGGCGACTGTTTTAGTTGCTTCATCACGCTTTGATCACGATCGTTTTCACACAAAATTGTCGCATCAGACCCGCTTTTTCATCCCCAGTCTCCATCCGTTTAAGATATGGGTCGATTTCATTCCGTGCTGTCAAGGCTTCGCAGATGGAATTTCGATCCATCATATTTTTTGAAGTTAATTGGTGTGACATCCAAAAATCAAATCTATCTTTTTGAATCCAGCTTTTCGCAAATGTTGTATGGTGAATCTTTAGCTCCTGAGCGATGCTACGACTAGTAACATGCCGGTCAACTTCGATTATTTCTGTGATTTTAACGAGATTATCGACTTTTTCTTTAACATCAAAAATACATAATGGAATCGACGAAACCAAAATTGTACACGGTTAGTTCTTACAGCATCGGCACCATAAACACCATCAGAATTTCAGCGGCCTGGCTTGCATTTTCGCGCTTTCGCCTTTATCAAAGAAAAACTGTAAAATATACCAAATTTTTTCTTTGTTGACTTCCATAGTTAACACCCTGTAACTCGCAACTGAATGGAGCAAACAAAAAACAGGAAATCAATTTTGTTAGTGTGAAATTTCACCTTGACAACGAACATAAACTTTGAATTGTTTCATTGATACTTGACAAGATATCGATCACTCTAGCCATCTAATAAATGAAAAAAAAAGAAAATTATGGATTTATTTTTCCCAAAACTAATATCATACATTCAGTTTCGATGGAATTTGCGGTAATCACACATTACGTTAAGTTAATCTGTTGCTCTTTCACTTTGTTGACATTTTCATCAGTTTTTGATGTCGGCAGCCTACCATTCCGTTTGTCATCCTCTATCGACTTACAGTCTCTTCTGAAGTGTGGACCATACCCGTAAACAGCTGTTTTCTTTAGACTATCATTACCGAAACAGTTTCCCAACATTTCGAAGGTATTTGCGGCATTTTTAACAAAAAATTTAATACAAACTCGTCGTTGCAAATCTAAATCCATTTTTAAATCTGTAAAAAACTGAAAACAAGTGCGAAGGTTGATTTTCTCAAGACGAAGTAACTTGTATAGGGTTATTCAATAGGTGCGCCTCAACTTTTTTCCGATAGGGAGGGCGAACGACGCAATATTTTTTATTTTTCGCTTGTCATTTGTAAACTTCATTAGTATACATTTCATCATGGAACGCTACACACTTGAGCAACGATTGTAAATCGTGCAAATTTTTTCTGTTGCTGCTACTTTAAGAGCATTACGGCCATTTTACGGTCCATTTAACAAGCCGTCCCGTTTTGAGGTTATGTGAAGTCATTGGTCTACAGTAACAAGCCGGCGACGATTTGTGAGCTCAGAGCCAATATTGAACGCGAAATTGCTGGAATTTCGGCCGATTTATGCAAAAGAGTGGTCGAAAATTGGGTTCAACGATTGGACTTCGTAAAACGTGCACGCGGTGGTCATGCAAAAGAAATCGAATTTCATACTTAAATGTATATGTTCAAACTCGATAATAAAAAAAATTAGTTAAAAAAGTCAAACCGTTTGTGTTTTATTCAAAAAAGTTCAAAAGTTGAAGCGCTCTTACTGAAAAACCCTATACAAATGTCAAATAATGCCGATAAAATTTTGGTGAAAATTTTAATTACAGTTGTCGAAATTTAACAAAAAAAAATCATAACTCAAATAAGTAGACTTGGAGCGCCACCTGGCGCTTATTCCAGTATCTTTTTGATCAAGGTGGTATGTGCCTCTTATGATGTCAGTCATGCGATGAGCAATCATCACTACAAACTCGATTTAACAAATACAAAGTTTTCGCAAAGTTATTACTAGATTTAATATAAAATACTACAGGGTCCGGCATTCGAAGTGTAACCTGTTAAAAAGGCCATACATGTAATTATTTTGCATGTGTAGAGTGCTGTGGCTGCTTTTTTACTCTATCATTTATCGTTTGTTTCCACGAAAGCTTCCTATCTGATACTAGTCCTAGGTAGCTTGCTTCTTCTCCGCTTGAAAGTGTGATTCCCCCATGGGTGGGGGATTTAGAACAGGTATCCTGTGCTTTCTGGTGAACATAATTAGTTCCGTTTTGTTGGGATTTACCCCAAGACCACTCGATACAGTCCACTAGCTTACATCGTTCAAAGCGGCGGGGGTTTCTGGAAATTTTCCTCTTATTAGTATTACAACATCATCTGCGTAGGACACTACGTGTAGATTCTCCTCTCCTCTAGATTCTTTAACAATCGATTCATTGCCAGTATCCATAGCAGAGAGGAAAGTACACTGCCCTGAGGAGTCCCCTCCTGACGGATCTGCGTATCGTCGAGAGAACGTCGAAATTACGAACCTGCCTCGGCGACACCCAAATCGCGCTTGTTATGACCTTCGGTAAGATGTTCTTGAAAGCGCCCTCTATGTCTAGGAAGGCTACTCTTTATCCTCTATTAATTTCTCTTTCTATGTAACTAGTGTACTTAGTGCTGTCTCTGTGGATTGATCTTTAGAGTGTGCATGTTGTGATCTCGCGAGTATCGAGTGCGGTGTCAAGCTTTCTCTTGTAAAGGTGTCTATTAATCGCTCTAACGTATTTAATACAAATGAGGAAAGACTAATAGGTGTGAAATCCTTAGGTTTCATATGAGAGATCCTACCGGCCTTAGGTATAAACACTACCCTGACTTCTCCCCACCTTAGAGCGACGTAATTCAATAGTAGTGTGGCTCTGAATATGGTTATCAGCCGTGGAAAACTACTTTTATTCAATTCAAAGTAAAAAATGTGTGAAAATAATGCAAAATTAAGAATACGTTTCCTGTTGCTCTATTTGACCACCTTTTGCCTTGACTATGGCCTTGAGACGGTCCAGAATCGAATCTCAAGCTGCTCGAATGTGACTTGCAGGACTTTGACCCAATCGCGAACAATGGCTTTTTTCAGCGCCTCGAGACTGGTGAACCTTTTAGTTCGGACTTTGCTCGCCCAAAGAGAATAATCCATCGGATTCGCGTCTGGTGAATTTGAGAGCCATTGTGCGGATGTTATGGAGTTCGTAACGTTGTTTTTTAGCCATTCTTGGTTCACTCGAGCTTTGTGAGACGATGCTGAGTCCTGTTGAAAATTCCATGGCCTGCCACTGAAATGTTTGTCTGCTCACGGTTTCAAAGCAAACTCCAGAATACTTTCCGCATAATATTTCGTATTTACTTTGACGCCAGGCTCAATAAAAAGGATTGAAGAGCGCCCATCTGCGGTTATAGCGGCTCAAACCATTACCTGTGGTGGCTGCTGCCTCCTGATGGCCAATCGATGACTCAAATTCTCGTATAACTGGTCGTTTTGGGAGTCTACGAATTGCTCAATTTTAAAAAATTTCTCGTCAGAAAACACAATGCCCGGAAATTGACCGCTTTCAGCCAAGCGAAGCAACTCCTCCGCTATCTCGAGTTTGACTTGTTCCTTCTTTGGTGGGAGATCATGCGCCTTTTGAATTTTGTAAGGCTTGACGTGGAGATCATTTTTCAGTATGCGGCGGATGCTACGGCCAGATATTTTCAATCCTTTCGTCATTTGATTGGCACTTCATCGGGCACTTCGCTCAAGTTGCATCTTCACTTTTTGAACCATTTCACGTGACGATACTGTCTTTTCATGACCACCTCCATGACATTTCGCGAAGCAAAAGCTTTATTTACTTTAAGCTCACGAAGCTTTACTCGAGCTCACGAAAAATCGCTGGTTGTGATTTTCCGGCCGAATATAATGCAATCACTCTATTACGTTTGAAATCCATTACTGATTTTCGGTTTCACGTTTACTCTTGACAAAATGCTTCCGCGCGCTTGTAAACAATACTCTGAAGTGTAATTTAGCCAACTAAGGTACGGGCACGGGCATTAGCTGCGCGAGCGGTATGGAGTTGGTTACACTTGGAGTGCTAGACCCTGTAACACCCTCTTTGATCTGCTTTTGTCCCCTTTCTCAGAAACATGAACTCAATTCGTTGTTTATTTGTCCAATATTTTAAAACTTGACAATAGATTAGTGCCAGTGGTTACACAAAAATAGCCTCTCCAAGAATACTATTGGAGGTTGAATTAGTTTTAAAGGTGGCACACAGATGGCGCTATTTATCACTTTATCGCGTTGGCAATACTGAATATATATTCATGACAAAGCCTCATCCCTAGGCTTTGTTTATCAGTATCTGTCATTTCGCTGAAGTATAAACAACGCAATGTTTTCGTGCTCCGAGTATGTCAACTTTCGTGCCGTCGAAACGCAATTTGCGGGAAGCTTTTCTGCTTCAATTTGAAAAAAAATACAGCCCAAGCCCGTGAATTGCTGCAGGAGGCCTACCCAGACCATACTCCGTCGATTTCAACATGTGAGTACTGGTTTCGACGATTCAAAAGTGGTGATTTTCACACCGAAGACAAGGAGCGTCTTGGCCAGCCCAAAAAGTTCGAGGACGCGGAATTGGGGGAATTGGTAAACGAGGACTCGTGCCAAACCCAAGAAGAACTTGCTGAATCATTGGGCGTTGATAAATCAACCGTTTGCAAGCGTCTAAAAGCGATGGGAATGATCCAAAAGCAAGGACATTGGGTCCCGTACGAGTTGAAGCTGCGCGACGTCGAACGGCGACTTTTTACGTGCGAATTGCTGATCGAGCGACAAAATCGGAAGGGTTTTTTGCATCGGGTGGTGACTGGCGACGAAAAATGGATCCACTACGATAACCCAAAACGCAAAAAATCATGGGGTTTGCCCGGCCACGCATCAACGTCGACGACCAAGCAGAATATTCACGGCAAGAAAATCATGCTCTGCATTTGGTGGGATCAGGTCGGCGTCGTATACTTTGAGCTGCTCCAACCGGGCGAAACAATCACGGGGGATCGTTACCGACTGCAATTGATGCGTTTAAGCCGGGCATTGAAAGAAAAACGGCCGGAAACGGTAAAAAGGCACGACAAGGTTATTTTGCAACATGACAACGCTCGGCCGCATGTTGCTCAACCTGTCAAAAAATACCTTGGAACGCTTGGCTGGGAAGTGTTACCCCACCCGCCGTATAGTCCAGACATAGCTCCCTCCGATTATCATTTGTTCCGGCATATGAGTCTCGATTTGGCGGACCAGCGGTTCTCCTCGTACGAGGCTACCAAAATATGGGTTGAGTCATGGATAGCCAAGCAGCGGCCAGAATTTTGAAGAAACGGCATCCGGAAATTGCCCGAAAAATGGGCGAAAGTTGTAGCTAGCGATGGCCAATACTTCGAATAAAATATTTTGTACCGTTTTTTCACAATAAAGCCCCAAATCTTCGAAAAAAAACTTTAAAACTAATTCAACCTCCCAATAATTAAAAAACAATAATTCCTATTTCCCTTAGAAATCACCCAGTTCGAGTTTGTTGCTCATAAGCTGCACCAACTTACAAGCTCTAAATCGTTTGAATGAGTTTGATAGGCAAATCTGGCAATCTGTCTTCTTGTGCGGCCATCTGCGTATAAGTATAAGCCTAATAAGTGTGCAAGTATTTGTAGTTTTTATACGGTAAGATTTTCCCATATTCCATCTGCCTCAAATGCCACTAAAATCGCCACATGCTCTTTGCCTTCACTAATCATCCATTTCTCCCATGACGCAAATATTTTATGTACAATTTTTGCGCTTACTGTAAGCCCATCGAACTTAATCCCCTGAGAGCAGATTACGTAATGTGTAAATAAATTCGCACGTGTGCAAATATCTGTATAAAATATATGAAATTAATAAATTCGTTAATCTGCTAATGGACGGCATAAAATAGTTGCCTAGAAACGAATGCCAAAGAATGAATAGCTTTGAGAGAGTTATGTGCTGCGCATAGAAGTTCTGTTGATTGGGCCATAATATTTAATATTTTAAAATAAAAACTATTTGAATATTTATGCGTTAGTATGAACTTTGCTGTAATTGGCTATTGCGATCTGCAAGCTTTTGCTAATTCGCAAAATATCGCTTGCGTGCACAAGCGCCCATGAAATATGTGGCTGTGCAAAAGTATTTTTTTTTTCGGATAGGTCAGCTTTATTATTATTAAGATATACTTCAAAAATGTATTCCCATTAGTGGAATCTAGTCACGCTATATTGATTTAGAAGCTCAAAAAGTGGTCTGAAATCGATCCAGTTAATTATTTTTCTCTAACTGCTGAACTAAAAATTTTAAGCGATTAGTGTGAGTGCGTATTTTTATTTAAAATAAGGTGAGGAATATTATTTTCATACAAATTTTTGACATCTGAGTGAGTTTCGATTTTGTTTGAGGCAGATTAAACTCAGCTTGTTTTTGGGTATTGAACCAAACCATTTGTTTTTAAGAAACTGAGGCACAAGTAAAAAGTGGGCATTCAAAGTTTGAAATTGGTACTTTGTTAGAAACTTATTTAAAATTAATGTATAGAAATAGGCAAAAAAGTAAAAACTTGGTCGTAATTCGCTTATTTCGCCTATTTAAAGAGTATATAACTTTTTTTGCGCAAAATTATATTACAGGGTGCTATTAGGGGCCGCAGATCAGATATTCAAACAATTAAAAATCTAGAATGGAATAAGTGGAACCACTGCTTGGCTGTTGCATTTTTTATTCTTGAACTTTCTTGTTTTTAAACTTAATTTTTAAACGTTATGATTCACAACTGACTGCACTAAGAACAAAATGCTAGATAAACATTTTTTAAAACATAGTCTAACTTTTAGAAACCCAAGCAAAATGATCCGATATGATATATATGGTACAATATGTGAGATACAGATCACTAAAGGTATCAAACAGAAAACATTCCGAACTTTTTATTTTACTATTTCTTTTTAATATAAAAGACGTTTTTCATCTGTAATCATCTGAAATATTGGCACTAAAAACAAATCCTTTCTAAACTGATTATTTAAACGCCTCTTTGCTCTCCATCACTCCAGTTCTCCACTAACTCCAGGCAGCCACACAATACATACCTATTTTTCCTCCACTCAATTTACTTCAAATATTCCGTTTCATTATTCGTCGCATTATGTGCCCGTTAAATCGACAAAATCAAAGGAAATTTATGGTCAATTGTTGGTTTACATGCACACACACATGCAGGACAAAACGCGTGCTACTGTTTGCTGAAACCGCACAACGTCGCAGCCATTTTGAACAATTTCCCGCACGCCGTAAGACCTTCGGCTGCCATTTGATTACACAAGTGGCCAATTTTTGGTGCAATTTAAATTGCCGCGTGCAAATAAAATAAATGCTACAAATGCAATTTCCGCGACGCTTTTCAAATATCTAAAATATCACGCACGCATACACACACACACACACACATGTTAACCGACTGCATTCCTCACACGTATTCGTAGGTTCTTCATACGCTCACCACTCACGTTGCCTGCTCAACCATCCAAAATCCACCACATTTCACACATACTCGCTCACACACACACGCATATCAGCGCTAACATGAAAATTTGCCCATTGTCGCATTAAATTTTTGACTATTTTATTATAATTGTTATTGCAGTCCATGTGAGTAAAGTACAAATGAAATAAACGATGTGATATTGACGGACAAGAGCCAACATTTTATTGTTGTACCAATTGGAAATTGTAATTGATGCAATTTTTGTGGTTTTCGATTCTTTTGTTGCTATTCTATGATGCCGTTATTGCCTTTCTTGTTCGATATTGTTATGTTAGCATTGATTTTGCTGGTGTAGCTTTGTTATTTTTGTTGTTGCCGTAGTTAGTTTCTATTGTATTTGCGCATTCTGTTTTCGAATGCATTGCTAAATCAAATAAAGCTACTCTGGTCGATTGGTCAAAAAAATTTCAGCAAATTCGAGCAAAGCCAAAAGAGAAAGCCATAGCCATTATAATAGATTTTCAATAACATATTTTTACCAGGATTTAAATGTTTTTTCCTGTATTTTTATTTTGTGAGCTCAAGACCGGTTTAATAATAAAACAACAAATTTAATTATTGCTTTTGTTTATTTGTCGATATTTCTAACTCATTTAAAGGTCAACTTCAGAACTGGAAAATATAATATAAGAACTGTGAGTTGTATTTATTTTATTTTAAAATATAACTCTTGTATTTTTAACCTTAAAAAAATGCCGGAAAACTAAAAACAAATGTGTTTAGTAAGCTGAGCTACCAACATGATTCAATGATAAAAGGTTTGCTCAGCTTTCTCGTTCTCTCTTGACAAAATAGCTCCCTTAGCAAGTCCCTGGGATACTAGTTTTAGAAATTTTGAGTAAAAATGGGGGAAAAGTAAAATTTGTAGAAAACACATTTCCTTTTAAAAATGGTCTGCTTACGAACAGCAACTCGCTAAAGAGTTTTCATCGGTATGTTCAGGACAATTATACAGGGTGGGCCATATAGCGTTTGCTTTTTAAACCACCTATTTGTTTGAGAATGGTAACACAAATTCCATGTCAAATGTGTTCATAATTTACTTAAAGGCTTGAAATTTACGAAATGGGACGCTATACGCTTGAACAAAATTGGGAAATATTGAAAACCTATTTCCAAAGTGGTGAGTCTTCTTCCTCTTTTCTGATTTTCACATCGGTGGCTACGTCAATAAGCAAAATTGTCGGATTTGGGGTTCAGAAAATCCACACGTTACTGTAGAGAAGCAAATGCATCCACAACGAGTCACTGTTTGGTGCGGTTTTTGGTCTGGCGGCATCATCGGGCCATTTTTTTCGAAAATGAGCGTAAATGGCGAACGTTACCGTGACATACTCAACGAGTTTTTGTTTCCAAAAATTGAAGAGGATGACATGGACGACATTTGGTTTCAACAGGACGGTGCAACTTGTCACCCTGCCAAAGTTACACTCGAACTTTTGGCTACCGTTTTTGAATTGTGGGGGGAGCCGTTAAGGACAAATGCTATACGAACCATCCAGAGACGATTGATGCTTTCAAAATAAAAAAAAGTTTGAAAAAATATTGATTATTTTTTCTTTTTTATAGCCGATTCGAAAAGCAAATTTTACATGGTCCACCCTATAGTATGACATGGATTACATACCGCTTAAGTCAGGGCATGGTAGAGTAATTGATGCAATCTGAGATCGGTGAGTGGAGAATTTACAAAGCTTTGTTTCTTATGATGTGGTGATTTAGACGGAATTCATGTTTTAGAAAGAGTTACGACGGGGAGAATAATTGGGTAGTCCCGACGCGATCGATAACATTGCATACCTCATTATAAAAAAATGGGGATTGACGGGACTTATTTGCAATGAGCCCACCTTCTCATGGATGGATGAAGTGTCCAGAGGAGGCTTAGCAAAGCACAGGACCAGCATGAAAAAGCTTCTCATAAAAAACCATCCACCGAAATCGGCTTAAAACTCTAGGTCCTTCCATTTGTGGAACGCGCGCTACAAATAGGAGGAAGATCTCGGCCAAACTCCTAACATAATTGTACGTGGCAATTATTTATTTATTTTTAACAAAATAGTTTCATATTGGCGAAACTTCGCAACTTCGCGATCGGTTTTAAATTTAAGAATAAATTCACAAAATAAAATCTTGGATTAAGTGAAATAATTTCTTGTTTTAATATTACACTTGGCAATTTCCGCTAATAAATTCTATTTGTACCATTATTTACATTCAAATATTAATTAAAATTAATTTTTTGCTACCATTTTAACCAAAAAGGATTTCAAATTGCCACTTTATTCACCTTCTTAAATACAACCTTTTGTAAGGGAGTGTCAAAAATCGAATGTCACTAGTGAGCAAAGCTTTAATAATTGAATCATGGGCAAAAACAATCCTGATATAAAATTCAAATTTAGAGTTTGAATAAGACATCTAGCAGTCATTACAATTTTAGTGTATTGCCATATAAGGAAAACTTTAAATTAAATCTTAACAAGTAGAAGTTATTGCCATGTAGAAATAAATGTATTTTTTTCAAAATTGGCATACAGTTAATTTATACATTAAAATAATATAAATTTTTTTTTTTTAATTTTAATCATTTAAAATGGCGGATGTACACTGAATTCTTCGAGGAAGGTCGCAGCGGAACTTCTCAATCAGCGGGCATTGTAGAATCGGCGTAAGTGACCTGAATACAAAAAACCAAAAACTTGTTTGTTTATTTATGTCATAATTTCTATATGAATTTAAAAAAAATGAAAAAAAAAAATTGTGGAATAAAAAGCTTCAAAAAAAAAAAAGGTATTTTGTAGCGAATTTTCCTACTATTTTAAAAATACTACAATATAAATTAAAATACCGAAGTCATTCAAGAACGGCTATTGCATCCATTGAAAACAACCGTTTGATGCGGCCATTATTTCTGGTCCCAATGTAAGAGTGAATAGCGAAGCTATCGCGCCTTGATAAACGACTTTTTGATACCAGAAATTGAAGCCCATCATCTCGACAATATTTGGTTCTAAAAGACGGTCATTGCGGTCACTTGCCATACAGCCCGTGCCATACAGCCGGTGAGCAATTCATCTCCCCTCTCGGACCAAGATCGTGCAATATCACCCCATTGGTCTTTTATTTGTGGGGGTATGTAAAGTTTAAATGCTTTGTGGTTAAATCAGCTTGGATTATTGTGGATAAAGCAAGTTTGGGATACCGACCGAAGTCCTCCAGCGAGTCATTCAAAAATGTTTTTACGTATGGCCGCGTTAACTTTTGGTTTTTGACGTGATAACGTCTTATAATTCGATGTAGCCGGCTGCACGCACCAAAAAATGCGTCGTTATCTTGCTCATGCATCGTTACCTTGCTCATGTGCGAGAGCGCGGAACGAACGACAAAGAGGCACAATCGGCCCGCGCGTTCGGCAACGTTCGACATCTGGCTGTCTCCTACTTGAGTGAGCATATGTATGTATGTATATGCGCATATGTATATAATTCACATATTTGTATTTGCATATGCCTTCTTCCTGTGTGCATGGTAATGAACCATTTCTCTATGAGGATTATCAATTTGATTTACTTGAAGAATTTAATATAAAACCAACTGTATCATCATCATCCTTACCGAATTTATAAATAGTGACGACTAGTTAGTAACCTTCCTATACCCGTGTTAATTTTTGTAACACATATACCCGGGCACGGTCTCACAGACCGAAAGTTCAAACTACATAAAATATTAGTTGTTTCAAACAAAACTAAAAACAAATTATTATTTTTCAATCCCGTAGATGTAATAAAAAAATAAAACTACGCATTAAATTTGTATTCACTTATTTTATTGATTTTAAGTGATTAACAAAAACGCCAACAAAATCGATAATTTTTTCTTAAGTACTACAAAAACAAAACAATAACATTTTTTTTATTCACATAAATCAAAATAAGTTATAATAACTTAAAAACACTTCTTGGACAATACATAAACTATAAATTATATTAGTTTTTAGTCTTGAAATAAAAAATCATGACATATCGCAATTCATGTAAAAATCTGCCTTAAAGAGAAAACTTACGCTAAAAAAAAAAAACCAAAAATGCCTTTTCTAGCTTAAAAAATATTTATTTGCAATAAAAACATCAAACTAAACTGGGACACACTGTAGTATTTTGGAAACGCGGCTACAACTTCTTCAAATAATTCCCTTATTGGAGCTAGTTTATCTACGGCAGTCCTTTCAGCTCACGTGAATTTATTGTCAAATCTTAGACAACGCATTAATAAATAAAATCTTTTCCAGCTCAAAGTTAATCGAAATATCTCCGGAAAGGAACCATCAGTTTTGAATAAATCTTTAGCATTCCAGCGACTATTTCTCCTAACTCCAGCAAAGATTAAAAGGCCTAAAAGGGCTTCGATTTCTATGTTGTCTGTATAGGTCAGTCGCTTTCTCTTGAAAAATTAGGTTTTATGAGATCAATATGTTCATTAGTATACTTTAAAATACGATTTATAACAACTTCAGTAAAAAATAATCTCCAAACCTCGCCGATTTCCTTCAAGCTTTTTGCTTCTTTTCTAGGCCCTGGCAGTTGAGTGACTATATTCCTAGCGAGACGTCTTACACGATTTGACGGAGCATCATTATTCCACCTAGTGTGTCCATCTTTAACAAGATAAAATTCTCTATCATCTATCTCATTTAACTCCTCGTCGATTTCTTCATCATCTGCTTGCTCGGTATCATAACTTTCTACATCTCCTGCAACAAAGTCTTCAATGTCGCTGTCATTTTCATCCTCATAATCAGAAGTCGAATTTTTTCCCTCCAAAAGTAGTCTGATTTGCTCTTCATTCATTATAATATAATATTAAAAAGTACCTGCAAAATAATATAGTAAAACGTAAAAAAATAAGAAAGAAACAAAAAACACAATAACTGCTTTAACTTCACAAAAAATTACACATATACCCGCGTCGGTCTCACAGACCAATTTTTATAAAATTCACCAACACGCCTGTCTAGTGCAAACGCCAAATCAACACTAATATAGAGCTTGCAAGAAAACCGGAAGCTAGCAGTAAATTCAACTTTGTAGAGTTTCTGGAAAAACAAAAATTTACGTAAAATCATTTTCTCGGTCTCACAGACCAATGCGCGGGTATAGGAAGGTTAATAATACCTGTTGTTTTAATGTTTTTATTATTAATTTATAGGATAGAATAGGACGATGATAGGAAAAGTAGGAAATGAAAGGGAGTGCTTCGAGTGTAAAGTGTCTTGAAAAAGTCTAATCGATGATGGTGCCTCTTAGTGTTGTTGACTTATTAACATCTGATGCACAATCGAAATTGAACACATCTTTCATGAATTTGATAAATGTGTCGTCATTTTTCACGTTTGTGTAAATGTAACTTCATCAATTCCATTGCGGTTCCATTTACTGTGAGCGTCAAAAAAGTGTTCAAAGCATTTTGTTACAATATGGATTTTATTTGAGTCTTTTATAACAACACAATATATTTTAATTTCATGTTTTTTAAATTAATATTTGATTCTCTACTTAGTACTAGAAAACAACAAAAAAATAAATTACAACAGCACAAGTTAAAAAAAAAAAAAAAAATTCTTCATATTTCACGCGTCAAAATAAAGTGTACAACGTACATCAGTGTTGCGATGTTGTACCGTGAAAAATATCGTTATTCTTGGTTGTTTACTTCGTTTTTCGTTGCATTGAAGCTTTGTTCATATTGTATTTTAATTGATTACCATCGGCAAAGTGAAAAGTTTTTGATCTACAGTAAATTAAATTCTATTAGTTATTTTTTTCAATAATGGGTAAACAAACTTCGACTGATGTTAGAGAACTGGTACTAAGGCTTCGCAATGAAGGTAAAATCTTTCGTGAAATTGGCTCTATTGTCAACAGAAGCCATAATACTGCGAAAAAAATAGTTGACAAATACAAAAAGTTCGGTAAAGTAGAAAATCGCCCTAGTGCAGGCCGTCCAAAAGTTGTAAATGAGACTGAAGTACAGTCTATAGTGCGTGATGTGAAGAAAAATCCCTTTAAAAGTGCGGCCAAAATATCACAAGAAGTTTCAACTGTATCAGATACTAGCATAAGTACCAGTACAATACATCGAGCGCTGCACGCAAATGGGTTACATGGTCGTCTCGCTCGAAAAAAGCCGCTAATATCGACAGTTAATAAAAAAACATCTTGATTATGCAAACAAATACGAAAATCGGGATGTTTTTTCTAGAAAAATGTCCAGTTTAGCGATGAAAGGAAATTCGAGGTATTGAGGCAGAAAAAACCGGTTAAAGTCTGGAGAACCAAAAATAGTGAGTATGCCGAAAATAACTTGATAACCACAGTTAAACACGTTGGGGGTTCGGTAATGCTGTGGGGATGTATGGCGGCAAGCGGAGTTGGCAATTTGGTTTTTATTGGAAGTACAATGAACTAAACAGATTATCTGAATATTTTACAAAATAATTTGCTAACCAGTGTGCAGAAATTAGACTTGCAGGGTTCTTTGATCTTTCAACAAGATAATGATGCCAAGCACACAGCAAAAATAGTAAAAGAATAGCTGCTTTAGCGTACTCCTAAGACATTGGATCATCCTCCACAGTCACCGGACTTAAACCCTATTGAAAAGTTGTGGGAGCTTTTAGACCGCCAAATCATCAATATGGATATGCTGAAACTCGTTATAAAGGAAGAGTAGGATAAAATTTCATCTGACGTGACAAAAAAACTAGTCGAGTCGATGCCCCGAAGACTGTCTTCCGTTATCAAAGCAAAAGGGAAATCAACCAAATACTAAATCGATATAATTTTGGTAAAATATATATCTGTACACTTTATTTTGACGCGTAAAATATGCACTAAATTCTGTTTTTGCTTTAGTATTAAGTAGAGAATCAGATACTAATATAAAAAAATACGAAATTAAAATATATTGTGATGTTATAAGAGACTCAAATAAAATCCATATTATAACAAGATGCTTTGTACACTTTATTTTGACGCTCACAGTACCTCCTTCTCTATATCCATACAAAATCTCTATCAAACAAATAAAATTAAAATTTTCTTTTGAAAAAACCAACCATTCCATCAGTATTTTCTTATGACGTTGCCACGTTAAACTATCGTCAGTAAATCGACTTTACAGACAACCTCCTTTTTGTAATTTTTTTTATTTAAAAAATAAATTTCATGAATGGTTCTACACAAAAAAAATTGTCCGATCTATTTGAATTTTCGTTGTTTTATTTTAATTTAACATCCAATACCGCTAATTAGAGCACCTCAACATAAACTAATGTTGCACAATTCTTATTTAAGTAAGTTAAGAATTTATTTAAGTTAATATTATTATTTATTTTACTTTTTATTTTTCTTTATTTCTATTAATTCTATTTTTATTTCTATTTCTATTTTGTGTTTTTTTTTTTTTGTGCTGACCACTTGAAAAGCAACCGAGCGAGCCGCTGCCTCTTTTCAACACTTTATTTACTTAAAGCAATTTGGATATACAAATCCCAGTTTTCATCTGCTATGCAGTCACTTGAACTAAAATATTTCTATCGGCGCACAGGAGCATGAAAATATATTGTATTTATTTGCTTTTGTGTGTGTATGCGAAACGTATTCAACTGCATATGTACGTGCATAAGTGTATTAATATATCCTCAGTTATACTACGACTTTTTTTTCATTATTTTTCATGTGTCTACTGAACCATTTTGTGGGTGTCACAATGTGGTCAGTCAAATGTGCCATTTGTGCAAAACAATTTTATTATTTTTCAGGCGGCATTTTCCGATGTCCAAACGGAATTTCTCACACTGAGCTAAAACAACAACAGAAATACGTACAAGTGGTAAGTGTAGAAATAAAGAACCGCAAGTGCAGTGGCACAAAGCAATGGCTGTTAGCAGCTGCTGGACACACAGCACAAATAGCAATTGCAACAAAAATGTATAACGAAAACAAAAACACAACAGGCAACAAACAGCAAACAACAACATCGAAATGAGTAAGCTAAGAGCTGAGGATGCGGCAGTGGTAGCAACAACATGACTTGATGACATTTCGTTGTTGAGAGATGCGGATATGCAGCTGTTGGGCAATTTACAATATTTTATTTTATTCACTTTACACTTGACAAATATACGCTTCATATGCGAGTACATACAGCGGATGAGCAACAATAACAACAACAACAACAAATGGCACAGCAGTGACGCTGACCACCGCCCATTCAATGCCGTATTTATTCTACAAATGCATGCAAAAAATAACAATAGCCATTGCAATAACAATAGCAATTGGCATAACAATAGGCATTACCACATCGGTAAATAACAAATAGTTTTCGAGTTAAAAGCGAAATATTGTAAAAAGTTCACACTTTCAAGTTGACTATTTTCGGCCATTTGCTGAGTGGTGTTGGCCAGTAGACAGCTGAGCATCCGAAATATTTATTCGAAATTTACATTACTCTGGGGGGTGGTATACAAGCATACATATATGTATATGTGTAGCATATGTCCACATGTATGGATGGTATTGGTGACTTGAATTCAAGTAGTGACACTTCAGGCTCTTGATTTCGTTTAGAAATCATTCCAACTACCAAACTTTGTATAGATTCATTAAAAAAATTAGTTCTTAAAGGTTTACAAGCTGCATAATCTGGACTACCTGGTTATTTTGAATTTGAGCACGCCCGCTCACGCCTCACAATTGTCAAATTAAATTACCACCACTTCAATATTTGACAAGTTTTGAATATTAGTCATTGCCTACAATCCATATAAATCCAACTATCACCTATGCATCAGTGGTCTGGAGGAGTAGACTCTCTCTCGTGGGAGTCAGGAGAACCTTATCGATGCTACAACGCACTGTGACCATCTATAGCGACGGAGCTTTTCCGACTACTTCAGGCCCGGCCCCTTGGGGGAACCTGTTATCCCTATAGGGCGCGTCCCCAGGTGGTGGATAGGGGAACGCCTCCCAGATATGGAAGGTAGGAGAGTAGGTCTCCCGCGAACCACACAGGTCGAAGACGTAAACTTCGTTAAAAAAACTCCCTCAACCCAAGGTGTGATGCGACCCGTGCCTATTGGGTGGGTTTGGCAGCCGGGGGACTAAATAAGGCTGTCTTCGTACGGAGCCCTCCTGATATCAGGCCGCCTCAGGTTGTAACGGTAGCCTTGCCATGGTATGGGGCGCTGCCATGGTCGACCGGATATTTCCCCACTATCCTCTTTGGTCACCGCGCATGGCGACATGCGCAGCTCCCTCGGCGGGGCAGGTGACCTTACGAACCAGTTGAAATGAAAAAACAAAAACTCAAAAATTCGGATGACGGGAAAACAAACACGGAACAAACGGAAAAAATGACAGGAAAACATACTGACGCATCGACAGCACGGACTGATAAAAAACCAAACATGCGGACAGACCTACAGGACAAGCAAACAGACAGACAGGAGGAAGTGACGGACACACTCAAAAAACAGTCAGACATTTGGACAAGACGTACGAGCAAGGACGAACTGAGGATGACGGGGTCACCCTCAGAGGATGAGCTCTTGGCCTCCAGCCAAGAAACAGTTGAGGGCAAAGCTGTGGGCCACAGTACGCCAACAACTATAAATGAACCAATAACATCCGCTAAAGCCATGGGGCAAAAGCGTGGCAATAAAGGTCCCTCGAGGTATAAACTTTACCAGAGGTCTCTCGCTATCCTTGGCAGGATTCGGAAAAACGAGACCGAAGGTAAAGTTCATCCCAAAGATGAGACCGACAAGGCAAGATGCCAAAAGGTGGTTGATGAATACTTGGCATTCCAAGCCGCCAACAAGACAGATGCCAAAAACGAAACCGCTCGCATGACGAAACTGGGAAGATAACAAAGAAGCACAAGATATCGGATCAGGGTGCAGTTGCCTCCAAACCTATCAAGCGATTTAGTGAGGTGGCACGGGACCATCTCCAAATGGCATTGGTAGACGAAACCTCTAAACGCGGAAAACCAGTGCTTGACAAATGGTCAGAGATTGAGGCACGGTTGTCTCGCATAGTCGTTGACCATGTCATGGCGAACCCGGAGGGCCAAACACCAGGTTTCGACTCGGTGGAGGTAGTCCGCGGCTACCGTGTCATTAAATGCGATGACCAATTCTCACTGCATTTCTTGACAAATGTGATTGGTAAAATCCAGAACAGCTGGGAAGGCTTGAAACTCAAGCTAATTCCGGCTAGCGAGATTCCACGAAGGCCGAGGGCTCGCATCTGGGTACCAAACATGGAGTTTGATGCCAATCAACTAATCCCCTACCTTCAGGCGCATAATCGCTCGGTGCCGATGACCGACTGGTCGATCATCAAAGCTGAGGCTCCGCAAAGGCACAGCAGATCATTCCTCCTTCTAATTACAGAAGAGAGTCTGGAACCACTGGAGAAAGTGGGAAACAAACTTCAGTTTGGGATCAGGAAGACCCAGCTGAAGATATTCCGTTCTGCAAACCCGGAAGAGGAGCAGGATGAGGTCGATGGTGCCAACGAACTGCTGACTGGCATGCAGCTAGATGACACCGAGTCCGAAAAAGGAAACCAGTAAACATGGGTTTAAAGGTTGTCCAAATCAATCTGCAGCATTCACGGTGTGCAACGGACAACCTAACCGTTCTCCTGGCGGAGGAGGACGTGGACATCGCACTAATTCAGGAACCCTGGGTGCGGAGCACCGAGGTGAAAGGGTGAACTGTGAAAACCCACAATATCTACTATAAACGGATAGAAGGTAATCCCAGAACACGTATTGTAGCTAAAAAACATTTAAACACATTTTTAATTCCATTGTATAGTTCACAGGATGTGACGGCTGTTGAGGTGGAAGCCACTGACGGAGTCAAAATTACGCTTGCCTCTATATACATGGCACATGAAAGACCAGCACCGCCTGAGGAGGCTTGTAAACTTGTGCAGGAAAACCCGAACAAAACCCTGCTTCTCGGATGCGATGCCAATGCAATGCATTCTCTATGGGGAAGCTCCGAAACAAACGACCGAGGTGAGTCTCCTTATGATTTCATAATTAACACTAACTTGTCGGTATGTAACAGGGGTAACACTCCCACTTTCACCTTTCCAAGTACGGAGTACTTCAGGGGATGGGAGGAAGTGATCGATGTTACCCTAATGTCTGAAAACAGCTCAGTAAGGTTAGACAATTGGAAGGTCTCTGATAAAAGGTCTTTTTCGGATCACAGCTGGATCCTGTACGATCTGGATCTTAATGTTGATCCGCCATTACCGTATAGAAATCCACTAAGAACCAACTGGAAAAGGTTCAGAAACATAGTCAATAAAAGGATAGGAGAGATTCCCATCCACAAAATCACTCTCACCGAAAACCTTGAGAGTAGGGTCACAACACTGGAGAAGGCATTTAGTACGGCCTACAAAACGTCCTGCCCCATAAAATTTAGCAAAAAATCCAGGGATTCTGCCAGGCTTAGCCGTGTTCTGTCCAAAGATCATTCAATGGCTTCTTGGGTCAAGAAACCTGATGGTACTTGGACAGCTACGACAGAGGAATCGCTAGAACTTCTGCTAAACACGCATTTCCCGGGGTGCAGCGTCCACGAAAGTGGGAGGGGAGTATCAGGCGGAGCCAATATAATCCACAGCACCTTGCAAAAGAAATAATTACAAAGGAGAAAGTTGCATGGGCAATTAAATCTTTTTCACCTTTTAAATCTCCGGGGCCAGAAGGGATCATCCCAAAGATGTTACAGGAAACCTTGGACTGTATCCTACCATGGCTAGAGGAAATTTTTAAAGCGTGTTTAAACCTAGGTCATATTCCAGTTAGTTGGAAACTAGTCAAGGTCGTCTTCGTTCCAAAAATAGGCAGGAGGGGACATGAATCAGCGAAGGACTATAGGCCAATCAGTCTTTCGTCTTTCCTGTTAAAAACCTTTGAAAGACTTTTGGGTATATATCTTAGAAGCTCTTTGGAGAGCTCTGGTATATCTACTGCACAACATGCGTACCTTAAAGGCAAATCTACGGAGACAGCGCTTCACGAGGTAATCCGAACAATAGAGCGCTCTCTAGAGAACAAACATTATACCATGGCGGCATTCTTGGATATAGAAGGCGCCTTTAACAATGTTAGTACAGATGCGATCCAACGGGCGTTGATAGACTTAGAGGTGGACAATTGCATTAGTAATTGGGTCATCTCTATGCTAGAAACCAGGATCATCAAATATGGGTAATATCAGTATAACCAAGAAGGTCCACAGGGGCACCCCACAGGGGGGAGTACTGTCTCCACTTCTCTGGTTATGCGTTATTAGCAAAATCTTAATAAAACTTAATAGAGGTGGGATAAAAGTGGTGGCGTACGCTGATGATGTGGTGTTAATGCCGTCAGGACTGTGTCCTAATACGATCAGTGGGATCATCCAAAGGGCATTAGGCGAGCTTAACTCTTGGGCCACAGGCTGTGCCCTAGGTTTAAACCCACGTAAAACAGAGCTTATGCTTTTCACCACCAGATAAAAGGTACCACCTTTTACCTTACCAAATATTAACGGACAAACTCTCTCACTATCACCCAGCGCAAAGTACTTAGGGGTAATTCTGGACTCCAAACTAAGCTGGAAATTAAATGTTGAAGAACGGGTAAGGAAGGCAGAAATTGCTTTATATGCCTGTAAACGTATGCATGGAAGAAGATGGGGTCTTCAACCTAAGCATACATTATGGCTGTATAAGACGGTTATACGACCTATTCTATCGTATGGTTCGGTAGTTTGGTGGAAGGCTCTAGGGAGAGAGTACAATACCAAACTACTCGGCAGAATACAAAGATCAGCATGTGCAATAACAGTCGGTGCAATCAGATCATGTCCTAGAGAGGCTCTCAATGTACTGACACACGTTATTCCAATAGACCTACATATTAAGAAGACGGCAACCATGAGTGCATTTAGATTAAATGAAGCGGGTCGCTGGAAAAGAAAACACTTATGGTCATGCTAGTCTATTATTGCGACAAACTCAGTTAATCTCGGTGAGAACTGACTACATCGTCCCGACGGTAACTTTCAATAGGAATTTTGCCACTCTCTTTCCAACTAAGGAAGAATGGAATAAGGGATTCTCTCTAAACAACTTCGACACTACAGTCTATACGGATGGAAGTAAAATGGGCTGCGGTGTTGGAGCTGGTATATATTCTTACAGACTTAAAATTGAGAAATCTGTGCGTCTCCCTAATACCAGCAGTGTCTTCCAGGCGGAAGTACTGGCGATTGGGGAAGCTTCCAGGCTACTAATCGCAGATTTCTCTTTTAAGGATAATATCGCTATTCTCTCGGATAGCCAAGCTGCAATCCAGGCACTGGGTTCGGCCACAACAACCTCCAAAGTGGTGGAACAAAGTAGGAATAGCCTCACCATCTTGAGTGAAAACCATAAAGTTACCTTAATCTGGGTCCCGGGACATCGGAACATTGAAGGTAACGAAAAAGCAGATGAACTGGCAAGAGGGGGATCTGCCATGAATAACGCTCTTGCAGAATCGGTACTCACACCATTAGGTGCAGTCAAGAGCACAATTTCCCAAAAATACCTCCGAATCGCTGACTGTAGGTGGAAAGTCCAGACGAAATGCAATATTAGCAGAACGTTATGGCCCACCTACAACCTCAAGCAGTCGTCGGCATTAATAAGAATGAAACGACGGGATGCCTGGAGACTAACGGCAGTCATAACTGGCTTTTGGTCTATCGGAGAACAAGCAGCCAAAATGGGTATCCCTCACAATACATACTGTCACAGTTGTAAACAACCGGAGAAAAAGGAGACAATCTTCCATTTCCTCTGTGAATGCCCTGCCCTATGGAAGGACAGACTGTTAACCCTGGGCCAACCGCTGTTCGAGAATCTCGAACAACTATCTGGCTTAGACGTTAACAACCTAATAAGGTTCCTTAACCGCACAGACTGGATATAGTTATGCTGTAAAATAAAACCATTAAACAAGTTGGCAACGAGGATGCGGCAACAAAATGGCGCGAAAGCGCTAGTTGGATTCTGGAAGAATCACCACTTTAACCAACCAACCAACCAGGCCCACTTGATGTTTTCACCCAAGCAGAGGCCTTGAAGGTCATCTGAAGGCTGAAACACCATGGGAATTGGTACGGCCCCGTACGGCACTGGACAACAGCTTAGGCATGGACTTCGATCCAATAGTGTGGAACTGCCAGAGGCTCAACTGTGGTCAAACTCTGAAAATGAGCCCGGCAAACACTGTTTTCGTATTTCACGGATGGACAAAACTGTACTTTACTCTTGGAATGGATGCATCTGTGCTTCAAGCGGAGGTGTATGCTGTTCAAGAAGCGATGAAGTTTGTTGTGGAAAACAGATTTAGAGGCAGATCTATATGTGTCTGCAGCGACAGCCAAGCTGCGCTCATGGCCAAAGGCAGCCCCCCAACCACTTCAAGGGTAGTCGAGATTTACAGAATCCAGGATGAACTATGTCGGTTAACATAATAGCCTGACGCTAACATGGGCCCCGGGACACGTGGGTATCGCGGGAAATGAGATCTCTGACTCTTTAGCTAGACTGGGATCTGAGGCCAACTTTTTTGGCCCGGAGCCCGTTCTGCTACTCCCTTCTACAGTCATCAAAGCCACGGTGAGCAAACGGGTTACTCTAACCCACAAGCGAGCTTAGCAGGCTGAGAGAGGCTGCAGATGGACAAAACAGAGGTTACCTGTCATGTCCGACCGACTGTCGTAGTTCCTCCTGTCACTAAGCAGAGGGGACTGTAGGAGGCTGGTTGGACTTTGCCCAGCATATGGAGAGGAGGATGAGATGGCGGACCACTTTCTGTGCGTCTGCCGTGCCTTCGCTCGAATCAAGCTTGAGGTCTTTGGCACTGATGTGTTAAGAAGCGACCACCTTGGATCCTTGACACCACAAGATCTGCTCAGATTTCTTCGGAGGTCGAGTAGATTTAAAGAAAATTAAAAAGGGAACCCGAGTGCAGTACAATGGATTTAATTGTGTCTGAGTGATGTACTCGCTAGTCTGTCATCCCAAAAACAATCTTTTAATCAGAGTCTCTAGAAATATGTTTGGTAAACAGTTTTTTTACCCATTAAATTATAACCAAATAAACTGCACGTTCGATGTTTCTAAAAAAACGCGATAATTTTTATTCCTTTATAACCAAAGCACGAAATTTTTTGTATACATTCTATCAAAAAAGTACCGTAGGCTCCATTCGAAGCAATACACATACGTCAATGATTAGTCCAGTAATCAAAGTATCTTTTAAACGCGTTTAATGAGATCTTCTTCAGCTCCTTTAGCCAATTCTTCGTAATGGCCTCTATCGACGCAAAGCGGCGTCCGCGGAGTGGCAATTTAAGTTTTGGAAAAAGGAAAAAGTCACAGGGGGCTAAAGCTGATGAGTACGGTGGTTGTTCGATGATATTTTCCGTGTTCGCATTATGAGCCTTGTGAGGTGGTGCGTCACCATGATGAATGAGTCTTCTTTCCACAAATTGGGCCATTTCATCCGCACATCCTCTCTCAAACATCGCATAAATTCCAAATAATTTACCATAGAACCATTTCAAACGAATTCCGTATGCGACTTTCACTTTTTACCGACTTTGACGTGGGTTTTTGGGTTTCGTCGCATGTGGATAGCGCCATTCAGAAGCCTGTTTACTGGTTTGCATGTCAAACTCATATACCCACGTCTCATTACCTGTTATGATGCACTAGAATTGGGTTATGGTTGAGTCCGAACTCACTTCCTCAGGCATGTCTTCAGCCACCTTCTCCCGATCAATTTTTTGAAAGAAGTTCAATTCTCTTGCAACGAATCGAGCAGCCATGCTTCTCATGCCCAATTGACTGTGTAAAATGTTGCGAATTGATTCGTGAGACACGCTAACACGCTAAGGTCACGAGCTACCTTCTTCAAACTTAAATGATGGTTTTCTAGCACCATTTCATTGACTTAATCGGTGTAAATGATAGTCTATCAAGGAGCTAATAGAAGCTATATTATTTTGCTCACCTGAAACTTCCCAAAAATAAATAACTACCAAGGTCGCATAAGCTACAAATCTAAAGGACGCTAATAAGACCAGTAGGAACATGTGGTAGCATGGGTACTGCAGATGCATTTCGTAAAATTCGTGACAATTTCGGTCATCATAAGCGTCTATTTCAGACAGTCCCGATATATAATGTACCAACAACACCTATAAGGAGATAAAGAGGTTCACTTAGTAGAGACCCATTGAGCTACCACTTGTTTGAACTTAGAATCCAAGTATGTCAGATATCCAAAGAAGTAAGGGTTTAGACAGCGACATCGCGTTCTGGTAAAAGCAAGACAGTGGCAAAGAAAATGTTCAACACTGTACTCTTCTTCCTCGTTTCTGCAGCTGCGACAGAAGACATTTGAGGGAACAACATCCATATCGTCTTTAATCAATCATTGGAGGAGATTTTGGCAATGCTACCTTTGACTCTATGTGCTCTTCTATCAGAAATTATGGAGTAGAAGAAATCATTGTCAAATGGATTCACTCTATGCTATCCTAAAGACTGCTTACTATGGATAGAGAAAGCGATGAAGGAGTCAAGGTTGAGGTTAAGAAGGGTTGCCCACAAGGCGATGTACTCTCTCCCCTACTTTGGCGCTTCGTGGCGGACGCTCCTCTTAATGATCTGCAGGAAATTGGACACATCCAAGCCTACGCGGACGAGGTGTGCGTATTAATCTCAGGACGATCACTTGAAGTTATATGCAATAAAATGCAGGTAGCTCTAAATAAGATTGGCCATTGGTGCGAACTGCAAGGTCTTGCGGTGAATCTTATAAAAAGTACCTTAGTGCTTTTCACTAGGAAACGCAATAGGGAAGGCCTGTTACTACCCACATTGAAAGGGGTAAGGTTAAACATTTAGGAGAATTCCTAGAAAATAAGCTTACCTGGAAGAAGCACGTCGAGGTGAAGGTCTCTCGAACACTAAAGGTCTTCTGGCAGTGTATGAGAACCTTTGGCAAGACATGGGGTCTAAGACCGGCTATAATACACTGATTGTACATCTTCCTGATTAGACCCATTACTATTAGACCCATTACTACATACGCCTCTGTAGTATGGTGGAAAGCCACAATGCCTAATTCCGGAGTAAAACCACTAAATAGAGTACAGAGAAGTGTATGATTGGGTATCACAGGTGCTATTAGTACGACATCTGGTGATGTCCTTAATGCCATTCTGAACTTGCAAACTCTAGATCTTCAAATTCGAAAGGAAGCGATCAAAGCGGCGTACAGACTCATGTTAAACGGAGTCTGAGGAAATGAAGTAAGCACTGGCCAGTGTCAGATATACCACCAGTTGTCGGAGCGTTGCACACTGTTCTCCATGCTAGTGGACAATCGGGTGCCTGTCGTTAGCTTCGGTAGGAAGTATGAAGTTTTGATCCTAGATAGAGATCAATGGTTAACTCCAGAGAACCTGTTAACGGGATATCAACACACTTTGTACACCGACGGGCCCAAAACTGGTGATGGCAGCGGATCTGAATGGTACTTAGACGAAGACACTAAGTACTCCTATGACATAGGACAGATGGCCACGGTATTCTTTACAGAAGTCTGTGCCACCAGTCAAGCTGAAGCCATCTCTAACCCTCGCTGCTCTTCAAATTTAGTCGGTGAATGTCCGACAAAAAGTGAGCAGTGTTGCAAAACACAACAAAATTAGTCTTATATGGGTGCCTGGACATTGTGGTATTACGGGGAACGAGTTAGCTAATAAACTGACTAATAAAGGCTCTGCAAGTATGTCACTAGGCCCTGAACACTTTCTAGATGTCAATTCTGCGTCGGTTCAACTATGGATTGACGACTTCGTGAGGTGTACCCATAGAGGACGCTGGTCTGAGTTGAACTCGTGCAGAGAAGCCAAGTGCTTTGTGAAAGAAACAAACAGGAAAACAGCGACCTTTCTCGTAAAACTCAGCAGGAAGGACCTGAAAGTACTGGTGGGTATAATCACAGGGCACAGCGTCTGCGGTCAGCATATGGCTACCATGGGAGTCGTAGATAGCCCGATATGCCTATCCTGTCTTGAGAATGACGACACTACAGAGCATTTTCTCTGTAGCTGTCCTGCATTTTCCCGAATCAGACTTAAGATATTGGGTTCCGATATACTGCGTATGGATAAAGTTCATACTCTTCCTCTTCCGGATCTCTTAAGATTCATCAATGAGTCCAAGAATTTGTGGAAGAGTGCCCTCAAACTAATTTTTCCGTCTTACCACCCACATTTTATCTTTCCTATCTCTATTCTTTCTACTGAATTCTATCCGGGTGTAGTACAATGGTCTCCTGACTGAGAGCTTGGGCTTGTCCAACTCCCCACAAATCTGATCTATTCTAACATCCAGATGCACACCACAAATAAAGAGAAGGAGCTTCGTCAAACACCTGACAGAAATGTACGCTCCAATTATTTTTTTTAAGGTTAGAGATGGGAGCCATACGGAACCAGTCGAATCAATTACAGCCTTAAAATTAAAATCGATGATGATGGGATTTACGAAATAGGCTAGCGATTTTGCCAAATTTGTTTGAAAGAGGCAGCAATCGGTCGCGATGGGAATCTGTTCAACATAATTTTTCATTTATAATTTCCAAGCCTTACTCTTTCTAATAAAATAAAAAATTTAATAATTTTCATCAAAATTCTGTGTTTGATTTTGTTTTGAAAAGCAAAGTTCCTGAAAAACTCTGGAGTAAGGAACAAAAAAGGAAAAATGTGTTAATAAATGAGGATCTAAAGCCGACTGACTTTAACCTCTAGGCCCGTAATCTGGGTAGTAGTGGTGCTGAAGAGTGTGTCGAATTCTCTCTTATTTCAGCCACACATAACACTCGGCCCATATGTTTATATGTTTAAATATGCGAATGACTGAATTTAAAATGGAAAATTCTGATTTCTTGCGCTCGTGTTTGAGGCCGCAATATTTGTGTGTGTGTGTGTGTGTATGTAACCCAAGTGTACGTATTGTATGTTTGTATATGAATAATACAAATCAAGGGCATAATAGAATATTTTAGAAAGTAATTTACCACACACACACACGCGCACATGCGGCGTGACGCGTGATGCAATAAAAACGCAGCATTGATGAGCCTGATGCCGAACTGCTCAACAACTGCTGTTAAAGCAAGAATTTTCGCAATGAAATCACAAAGCAAAAACCCCATTCTTCTTCGCTTTCTATTTCCCCGAGGAAGTTGTCACGAAAATCGCGAAAATGAAAAGCAGTCATTGGCGAGCGTGTAATGGCTACAAGTGCAACATGCCACAGAAACATGCCACTTGGGCACTTCTAGCACATAACCACGCATAGGGGATGGAGGTTAGCGAGATGAACACACAATATGTACAATATATGTGTGAGTATATAATCGTAAAAAAAAAAATTGTTAACTGTTCGAAGTACTTGAAAATGCAGAACAGCTGAAAAGTCAAATAAACACAAATAAAAGAGGCATTTGTGGCAGGCAGACGCTGTGGCATTAAAGCCACTAAAAAATGGTGTAGTATTGTAAGAGAGTGTGTTGAGCACATACTTACAGTGGTTCATAGAAGTAGATTCCATGAATGCGAAAATTTCGAATGCCTTCCCACAAAGGCACAACTTCAACTTCGGTGCGCTGAACACTCAGGAGTAACGGTCGCGTAGCACGAAAAAACCGGTTATATGAAAATAATTCAAGAAAAGCGACTTTTTCCAACACCTACAAGAGAAGAAGTGTTGAGTTTAGGAAAATTTTAGTTACAAAACCATATTTTATCTGTAGTGAAAAAAGCAAATACAATAAATTTGGATCAACGTTGTTGTTGTTGTTATTGTAGCAGTTCCCTACATCCTGCCAATGCGGTGTATCGACTAACGATATTCCCAGAAAACGCGAAGTACCGATAGGTTGGATCCAGAGAGAGAGGGATGTAAGATAAGAGGTTTAGTGAGGGCAGCTTTCAAATTCCGGGCAAGTATTGAGAATGTCGTGGTCAATTCTGGATAGGCAGGAGTTTAACCTGCTCAATATCCAGAACCTAATTGAGCCAAAGTTATGCGGGTCACACGAAACAGCTGATGATCTTCGCCTGGAATAAGTGATGATTGACCTCCGATAACGGCATTCGGCAGGCGACAGTTTAGGAAGATGGTGAGAGTATCCCGATGAATGTCGTTTAGTGTGTGTCTATACAGGGTTTGATTGAAAAGTAATGAGCCTTCCCGCGCGGAGCGTCTGCCAAGCGATCAACCGAATCGGCTGGTGGGGAAAATGATCGTTGGACCTTCCCCTTCCACTAGAAACCGGTCCCAGTTCGCTGGCAACAGCGGTTCAGTCAACATCGCTCCGCGCGTGAAAGCTGTTTTAAAAGTGTGTTAGGATTTTGCAGTGGCGAAAATGCAGCGTTCGTTGGAGCAACGTTGCTCGATTAAATTTTGCGTAAAGCTAAACAAAACGAGTACCGAAACGGTTGGGCTACTCAGGGAGGCTTACGGGGGCAAGAGAGAGAGTGCGGAGTGGCACACGAGCCAGTCGCCACGACCCAAGAAGGCGCGCATGTCGAAATCCAAGGACAAAACCATGCTGATCATCTTTTTCGACTCTCGAGGCATCGTCCACAAGGAGTTTGTACCTCCAGGAAGCACTGTAAATGTGGCATTTTACAAAGAAGTGCTCCTTCGGCGAAAAAACCGCGTTTCACGGGTTCGGGCCGACCTCGTCAACAATTGGACCCTTGATCACGACAATACGCCGGCGCACACCGCCTTTGTCTGCACCTCTGCATTGGCCAAGATGGGGGTTCCGGTGCTTCCCCACCCTCACTACAGCCTAGACCTCTCCCCTCCGGATTTCTTCTTGTTTCCGCGCCTGAACAGAAAGCTGAAGGGGAGGCGTTTCGACTCCATCAAGGCGATCCAAAAAACTCTGACAGCCGAATTGAACGCGATTCCGGCGGATGAGTTTAAAAAATGTTTCCTGCAGTAGAAGGACCGCTACCAGCGGTGTATTGACGCTCAAGGGTCCTATTTTGAAGAATATTAGTTGTATAAGCCAAAAGGTTTAATAAAACTGCTTAAAAAAATAAGGCTCATTACTTTTCAATCAAACCCTGTATACTGCCCTACTGGATTGGGTGCAGTTGTGTTTTGTTCCGATGCTCGTCGGAATTTACGTTCTAGTGCAGAAAGAATAGGCGTGTCAAGGAGTGAGTTTTTATTTGAACGCAATAAAAACCCCAAACATGCAGCACAAATCATTTAGTTCACCTTCCCAAAGTTCTAACACAAACCCTGTACACAATCTTTGAGCTTATACGAGTATCAAGAACAAAGTGCAGGGACACAAATTTCTACCAAAAAGTGACCTTGAAGCAATTTCGCTCGAGGAATGGGGAAAAATACCTGCCGAGTTTTGTCGAAAGTTGGTAGAATCTATGCCAAGACGCGTAGAGATTGTCTGCGAAAATGATGGTTATCATACGAAATATTAAATATTAATTTAATACTAGGTTGTTCAATAAGTTTTGGGATTCCATAAGAAAAATAAAATTTTATGGTTTGAAATATACGCTCAAGTATATTCAGTACAGTCTGCCTGAACATCAATTCACTTGTTTCAATTTATGCATTCCAGCCTTGAAGTGAGAATCCGGAAGGGCTGCAAAGTACGCTTCCACAGCTGTTATGACCTTATCATTTGATGCAACACGCTTTCCACGCATGAATTTTTTTCAGTCTGGAAACAAATGGAAGTGCCTGAGGCAAAATCTGATGAATGCGGTGGATGCTCCAATAATTCGAACTTTAATTTATGAATTTTAGCCATTGTCAAAATTCTCTTGATGTTTTCTTTTTCTTTTGCAAACTGGATTTTTTTACGAATTTTTCCCCTCAGCTCTTCCAACAGGATAAAATAATATTGAAAATGTAATATTTTACCAGCTTGCAAGTAATCCCGAAACAAAATTTCTTTCGCATCCCAAAAAACTGATGCTAACACCTCCTTAACCGATTTCTGGACACGAACTTGTTTCGGAGCTGAAGAACCAGGTTCACAACACTATTTTTTATATTCTTCCTTACTCTGCTCGAAGCCTTGACACGGACTTGTCTATCGTACACTGTTCTGGACTGTTGTTTTTGTGCTGTCCTATGTGATTTCAGCATCTGCTAGTTCGCACAACATCGACATTTGCCAAGTGATCTTAGGCCGACCGCTACCTCTGCTCCTTTGCCGGTTGCAGTCCAGTTGCCATTCTCGTGATGCTATCTGGTGGTTTTCTCAATGTGTGACCTCTCCATCGCCACTTTCTGTATTTGATTTGCAATAGGATGACCGCCTCATTCGTTGGTCTCCACGGCATGTCTTTGCTGACGGTGTTCGGCCAGAATATTCTACAGATGACACGGAGGCATTTGTTGACGAAAGATTGTAGCATCTCTGTAAGGGTGTTAGAAACCAGCCATGTTTCATTTCTGTAGTATAATACTGGCTTCACACATGAGCTGAATATCCGCTGTTTAGTGCGCCTTGAGATTTGTGAACTCGTCCATACAGTATGCATTCGCCCGTACATCGCACTAACTTTGTTAAGCTTGCAGTTGACATCTTCGACTGGTCTGCCCTCTGTTGTGATAGTGCAGTTGAGGTGGCATAAGCTTTCGACAAATTCCTTGGGTTGACACTCATAGCCTTGGTCTTTGCGATGCAGACCTCCAGTCCGAGTGTACGTGCCAGCAGACTAGTCCGCCATCGCTTACATGTCACTGAGTTTGTGAGAAAGGAGGCAGGTGTCATCGGCGAAGTCCAGGTACTCCAGATGTCTGATGAAACTCAGACAATGCCTTTCTTGTACAAGGTCAATTGGCTCATAACGTCGTCTAGCCACTCTTTAGCCTCTTTTTTCGATTGCGAATCCCGGCGATAGACCCAAGTTTCATCCATACTGATGAAGCGATACACAAAATCCACTTTATCCTCTCGAAATCGCTCTAAATGTTGCTGAGAAAGTCGCATTCGAATGTGTTTTTGTTTCATGGTTAGCGAATGCGGCTCCCATTGCGCACACAGCTTCCCGAAACCTAATACTTCAATCAAAATATTGCTTACACTTCCCCATGAGATGCCTAGGGCTTCTAACGGGTGGGGCATATAGCGTTTGCTTTTTGAACCACCTATTTTTTAGAGAATGGTAACACAAATGACATGTGAAATGTGTTCATAATTTACTTAAAGGTTTCACATTTACGAAATGGGACGCTATACGCTTGAACAAAATTGGGAAATATTGAAAACCTATTTCCAAAGTGGTGAGTCTTCTTCTTCTTTTCTGATTTTCACATCGGTCAATAAGCAAAATTGTCGGATTTGGGGCTCAGAAAATCCACACGTTACTGTATCCACAACGAATCACTGTTTGGTGCGGTTTTTGGTCTGGCGGCATCATCGGGCCATTTTGTTTCGAAAATGAGCGAGTAGCCGCGATTACAGTAAATGGCGAGCGTTACCGTGACATGCACAACGAGTTGTTTCCAAAAATTGAAGAGGATGACATGGACGACATTTGGTTTCAACAGGACGGTGCAACTTGTCACACTGCCAAAGTTACACTCGAATTTTTGGCTACCGTTTTTGAAAACCGAATAATCAGCCGAAATTCCCATATCAATTGGCCCCCTCGGAGCTGTGATTTAAGCCTGTTGGACTATTTTTTGTGGGGAGCCGTTAAGGAAAAATGTTATGCGAACCATCCAGAGATGATTGATGCTTTAAAACACGAAATCGAAGTTACCATTCATGAAATTGGAGCCCAAACAATCGAAAATGTGCTTAAAAATTGGTTTGATCGAATGGCCTACTGTACAGCCAGTCGTGGCAGTCATTTGAACGATATTATTTTTCATTCATAAATGACAATGTTCAATCTTCAAAATAAAAAAAAAGTTTGAAAAAATATTGATTAGTTTTTTTTTATAGCCGATTCAAAAAGCAAATTTTTCATGGCCCACCCTATACTAAATTTCTTTTCCAGGTCGATTTCCCGTATTTTTTCGACGATTTTCTTAAATTTTGCAGAATTTTTTGTGAAGATTACCCTTTAATTTTAATAAACTCTTAAATAATTTGTTATTAAATTATTAAAAAAAAAAAAAAAAAAAATAAATTATAAAAACAAAAAAAATGTATATAAAACAAGAATCTAAAGATTTACTGAATCGTCTTCAACTGCAAAATACTTATATAAGCCACTGTATGTATGGATGTATGTATGTACGTATGTATGTAGGTTTGTGTGTATGTATGTATGTGGTAGTATAAGCACGCGTCAGCCACAGAGCATTTGTGCGATTGGAACGTGAGGTGATTTGCTTGTGCGGCATACAAAATGAGGCAGCAATGTGAATATGGCCGCAACAACAAATGTTAATTTTCTTCTCAAACAAACAAAAACCAAAAACAAAAAATACAATAAAATTCAAAATGCGCCGCGATTCTTGTTAAAAGCCAAAGAAAACTGCATGGCCTTCGACATGTTGGCGCCACATGCCACAAACGGCATCCAGCACGCGCAACGAATGCTCATCAACAAAGCAGCTGTATCGAACAGCGCAAAAATACTAAATATGGAATAAGTTCATACGCTCACATCTACACTACATACACGTTAAATATGTGCCTATGTGTGCGAGTGTGTGGAAATTATTTCGCTTATAACAATTCGAAATCATTCACAATGAAATGGGAAGAAATTTTTGCTTTACCACAGCCACTACAGTTTATGCAACAAGCCGCACGCGGTGTACAAAACGAAATGTGGCAACGATTTTTCGCGCAACTACAGGAGAGAGCATCAATGATGCAACATGACAAATGCATACAATTGCGGCATGCCACAAAAGCGTTCAAATCGTTTACATCATTTTTATTGACTGCTGTTGCAACATTGTTACCAATGCACTAACACATGTACGGTATGTGTATATGTACGGCTTGTTGTTGCTGTGTGCATTTTTATTATCGGCATACATTTTTATGGTCATGCAACAAAAGCAAATCATTTCCACACATAAGCGAATAGCTAAAACAAATAGTTGTGTATATATGTGTGTGTGTGTGTGTATGTGTATGTATATATTGATGAATAACTTTTTACCGCAACAGCAATAACAACAACAATGCAGTGCATCCAAGGCAACAGCTGTGCCAGCACGCCAGGATGCCGGATTGTTAGATTGCCAAGCGCCGCATCTGCAAAAAATGACACAAACAATCAATTTCTACTCACCGGCGATTGCATTGTGGGGTGCGGCGTGGCAGTACGCTGGCGCATGTGACAGGCACATAACTAATAACATATCATGTGAAAATATTTGCTTTTGCTTTGGCTAACATCTCTAAAATGCAATGCCTCGCATACACGCATACACACACACACACACACATGCGCATAAGTATGTTTGTGTGAGCGCTCGAGTGTGTGGGCGATTCGTGTCAACAGCAGACATCAGCGTAAAAATAAATATTTAGCCGCCCGTGTGGCAATTGTGTTGAGCCACAAATAAACCGTACACATACAAACAATGCAGCAGCGCAATTGCATCACACACACACACACACGCACACGCACATATGCCTCCGAATCTATTTTTTTATAATTCACTCATATAATATGGATTAGTCAATTTTTTCTCAATGATGGATGTGTATGTGTGTGTGTAGGTACATAAAATATTTAAGTGCCAACGATTTGAAAACCTCAACACCTGTCAGCGCGGTAAGCGAACGCAAACAAAGGCGCACACATACAGGTATATCAATTTTATAAAAATCATTAAATTGCTTTGAATTTGTTTTTTGTTTTTTAAGCATAGTTGGTAAATTTTTGAACCAACAAACAAAAAGGAAGCTAGATAAAATGAATGATTTTCTTTTTTTTTTTGCCTTTTAATCATAGAATTCACGGAATTTCCGCATTGTTTTTTACGGATTTCTTCTCCTTTAATAACCACAAGGGGAAGTCCAAAATAAACAAGACTGAGCTAAAATAGAAACGAGAGGAGCTTTGTTCTGATAACTTCGAGTTTATTTATTCAAAATAGTCCCCTCTGGCCTCGATACACTGTTTTGCGCGATCTAAAAGCTTTTCGAAAGAGTGTTTCATGTCATTGACCGGAATGTCCTTCAGGATGTCGGTACAAGCCTTTTGGATGGCCTCTACGGATACAAAACGTTTTCCTCTCATGGCCAAATGCAGTTTTCTGAATAGGTAGAAGTCACAGGGAGCCATATCAGGCGAATACGGTGAGTGATTGATGGTTAAAATGCGATTTCTAGTCAATAAGCGCCAGCTTTCTCCTTAGCGGTATTCAGGGCAAATTCGACGAGTGACGTTAAACGTTTGTAAAAACGAGAAGATAGAAACTAGCATTGACGTTTTGGCCCATTGGCTCGAACTCCTTGTGGACAATTCCCTTGGATTCGTAAATGCAAATGAGTATCGACTTGATTTTTGACTTCTCCAAAAGCGATTTTTTGGGTAGTGGTCCGTCTGGGGCCTTCCATTCGGCACTTTGACGCTTAGTTTCAGGTTCATGTTAGAAACACCGCGTTTCATCTCCAGTTACGATGTTGCACAGGAAGTTCTTGTCTTTTCTCCCCTATTTAATGAGGTCTTTCGAATGTTGAATTCTGCCCAATTTTTGGTTTTCAGTTAACTTATGCGGAATGAACCGTGCACCAGCCTTTCGTAAGCCCAAATGATCACTTCAAATGCGATACGTCGATGTTTTGGAGTCATTCAACTCCGATTCTATGAATTTGAATGATGATTTCGGTTCATTTTTGATAAATTTACGGACAATTTCGGAGTTTTCGGTGACTACTGATTTTGGGTGGCCCGTATGCTCATTGTTATTTATGTCCTCACAACCATCTCTGAAACGTGTAAGCCACTCATGAACTCTGGCACGAGATAGACAATCATCGCTATACACTTTTTTCATCAATTCAAATGTTTCAGTAAACGTTTTACCGATTTTAAAACAATATTTGATATTAGCTCTTTGTTCGAAACTCATTTTTGTACCATTGACACAAAAATATTGACACTTTGGATGCAATAACTTCGCTTCCACATAACCGAACTTCACCAAGCTTTCACTGGAAGTCAGCTAAGGATGTAACTTCAAACGCACTAACTCATTAAAAAGGTGACGCCATCAAAAACCTTTTTATGACGCTAGTCTTGTTTATTTTGGACTTCACCTTGCATATCCATTTTTTAGGTGTGCAATTTGTTTCGGCCGAGGTAGCCGAATGGGTGGGTGCGTGACTGCCATCCGGAATTCGGAGAAAATCTCGGTGAAACACCAAAAAGGAAGAAAAAGTTGTTTCTAATAGCGATTGCCCCTCGGCAGGCAATGGCAAACCTCCAAGTGTATTTCTGCTATGAAAAACCTGCTCATAAAAAAATATCTGCCGTTCGGAATCGGCTTGAAATGGTAGGTCCCCCATTTGTGGAACAACATCAAGACGCACACCACAAGTAGGAGGAGGAGCTCGGCCAAACCCCCAAAAAGGGTGTAACGCCAATTATCATACATATATATAAATCTATAATTTGTTTTTGTAAAATGTTTTGTTTTATTTGCAAATGCAAAATTTGTTTTTAAGCTTCATACTTGCCCTGGGATAGTAACAGGGCTGCCACAACTTTACAGATGAACAATTTCAAGTCGTAATTTCAAAAAGTATTTGCTCGGTCAGGTTGTGTAATTCACTTCACTTGGAAGGGAATTTATGGGGAAATGTAAGAGTGATTTAAAATACACTTAAAGAAAGCAGTTGTTTTCAATGGCCCACAAGTCAAATCACGGAAGCAATCTTCTTCTTCTTCTTGACTGGCGCGATAACAGCTTACGCGATTTTCACCGAGTTTAACAAAGCGTCTCAGTCATTTCTTTCGAGTGCTAACAGACGCCAGTTGGACACTCTAAGTGAAATCAAGTACTTCTACAACTGATCTTTGCAACGCAGAGGAGGCCTTCCTCTTCCTCTGCTACCACCAGCTGGTAACGCAACGAACACTTTCAGAGCCGGAGTGTTTGTATTCATTCGAACGATATGACTTAGCCAACGAAGAGACCCGAAAAAATGATGATTTTCAATAAGTTTTTTTTTTTGCTAGTCAATTGCTTGTCCATGTTTCGACTGGACTTCGACTGGACTTTAGCAAAATTTCAAAAGAAAAAGTAATACGAGTTACTCGTAATTGTTAAAGTTATCTCTGTTTGTGTGAAGCCCGTTTCTCCACAAGTCCCTTATGGTCATAAGTTCTTGAATATTCCTCTAAAATCAATCGGTCAAAAAAAATTAGTTTTATTAATTATTGATGTAAATTTTTTTTTTTGTTTTTTTTCAAAGTTAACCATATGGCGGCCTCAGGAAATTTTTCAGATTTTAGAAAAAAAAACAGCCATTAATTGTCGGCTGTTTAAAAAAAATCGACTTTTTTGAAAAAAAAAAAATCTTTCGATCCGGCACGACTTTTTTCTGTTTTTCAAAAGCAGTATAAATTTTATTGAAATCTACCAAGCGGTTTTTAAGTTACAGTGATCACCAATTTAAAAAACATAGTTTTGAGGATAGTTGGATACGATCTTAAGAAGCTGAGAATACGTAACTACGAAGCAACAACTCAAGATAGACTGCTTTGGAGGAGCATTTTGAAGGAAGCTTTGACGCACCCCGCGGTGTAACGCTATGAAAGAAGAAGAAGTTTTGAGAAAAACGCATTCCTAGTTTTGCGAACGATCCGGGGTCACCCGAGTGCTCTTGTTTAATTGTTGAACAAGAACAAGAACAAGATCTCGAAAAGTATTTGTCGGATTCACTTCAAATTTTCACACAAAATTTTTAAGAAAATGCAAAAAAAAATCCAATTTTTTTTTAAATCTGACAACTTCTAATCCCTTATGAGAGGATTTAGCACTACGACCGGAAATATCGATTGTGCCCTTTCGTGAACTCCCAAGTATTGTATTCAGCCAATTTTCTCAATAAATTTTATTTTATTTATTTGTTCTTCAATAGATTTCATATTTGTTCAGTTTTATTGACTTTCATTTCCACTTCTGGTGGAATATATTTATTTACCCACTTTTCTCTCCGCACTGGACACCTTGGGGGTCGTGGACAGCCCGATATGTCTTATCCTGTCTTGAGAATGACGGCATTGCAGAGCATTTTCTCTGTAGCTGTCCTGCATTTGCCAGAATCAGACTTAGGATATTAGGTTGCGACACACTGAGTATGGACAAAGTTCATACTCTTCCTCTTCCGGATCTCTTAAAATTCATCAATGAATCCAACAGATTTGTGGAAGAGTGACCTCAAACTAATCTATCCATTTTTTCCATTCACATTCTATCTTTCCTATCTCTAGTCTTTCTACTGATTTCTATCCGGGTGTAGTAGAATGGTCTACTGACTGAGTGATTGGCCTTTTCAAACCCCCCACAAATCTAATCTAATTTAATCTACTGGTCAAGATTCGATCTTCCTCCATACAGAACCTGCAAGTTCCATCGTAGTTTATTCCCAGGTAAGTCAGATGATAATTGAATCTGAAATGCCCTACTAAAATTTTTGTGAAGATTCTAAAATTGTTTTTATAATCTTTAAAGCGGTTTAGGTGAAAGCTGATTGATTTCGATTGCGATAAGCTCGGTGGGTTATCCCGCATGATCTTCTTTGCCTTTCCTCTACTACTCGGGGAGCAAAAGCAATTATGGTCTGTGTTCAGGGTCAGTTACAGGGTCCGGCACTCGAAATAAAACCAATTAAAAAGGCCATAAATTTAGTTTGGAAAATTACCTTTATTCAATTCAAAGTAAAGGAATTGTAAAAATAATACAAAATTAAGAATCCATTTACTTTTGCTCGATATGACAACCTTTTGCCTTTACTATGGTCTTGAAACGGTCCAGAAACGAATCGCAAGCTGCCCAAATGTGACTTGCAGGTATTTTAGGCCACTCACGGACAATGGCTTCTTTCAGCGCCTCGAGACTGGTGAATCTTTTAGTTCGGACCTTACTCTCCAAAATGGCCTAAAGAGAATAATCCATCGGATTCGCGTCTGGTGAATTTGAGAGCCATTGCGTGGACGTTATAAAGTTCGAAACGTAGTTTTGTAGCCATTCTTGGTTTACTCGAGTTTTGTGAGATGGTGCCAAATCCTCTTGAAACGTCCATGGGCTGCCACCGAAATGTTGAAATTTGAAATATGAAATTTGAAAAGGTCGAGCCAAGGAGCACCAGGGGATTTGGTGGCTCCTAAAACACTCAGGCTAAAGAGCCCATTGTATTTAAAGCTTTGGAAAGAGGTTAGATAGTCAAGAAGGGAAGGATAAAAGTATCAGAGAAAGAGATAGGAAAGAATAGAGACAGAGATAGAGATAGTAAGTCCTGCGAGAATTTTTCAGATTCTTTGGCAAATCTGTAAATATCCTCCAGTTTTAGAGAACGAATATTACTCATTCTCATGACATCAGAACCCAATACTCGTAGTCGTGCTCTAGCAAAGGCAGGACACTCACAGAGAAAGTGATCAGTGCTAACCGCCGCCTCCAAACAAGACAGGCACATGGGGTCCTCAATGTCTCCAATGGTGGTCATATGCTGACCCTATGTGTTATGTCTTGTAATAATACCGGCCACCAACCGGACGTCTTTCCTTCCAAGTTTTAGTAGAAAGTTTGACAGTTTGCTGTTCGGACTTGTCACAAAACACTTTGCAGTTCTGCAGCGTTCTAGACCGGACCATCGCTCTTTATGTAGATTGCCTACATAATCGTTGATCCAATTCTTGATTCCTGCGGGACTGATTCCGATTATTGGCTCTGGCCCCTGTGGGAGCACCGCTGATCCACGGTTGGCCAATTCGTCGGCAATTTCGTTTCCTTGAACACCGGAGTGTCCCGGAATCCATATAAGTACAAGCCTGTTTTGTCTTTCGACAGAATTAAGCTTCTTCTTACATTCTTGAACAATCTTTGAGGTTTGCTTCGCGTTCTCCAGGGCCTTCAATGCAGCCTGACTGTCACTGAAGACTCCAATCTGTTTCCCGCTCCATCTCCTCTCGATTATCCATTCGGCTACTTTTAGGATGGCAAAAACTTCTGTTTGGAAAACAGTTGCCATTCCCCCCATAGCATAGTGATACTTATTACTATCGTTTAAGTACCATCCGGCTCCAGACCCTATTTCAGTCTTGGACCCATCGGTAAAGAAAATATCCGTCAAACCTCCCTGCATGCATTCTGGATTGCTCCATTGCTCACGCAATGGAAATCTGACATCAAATTTCCTTCCAAATGAAACTGTGGGTATCAGGTCATCTTTAGCAACTTAAAGATTTATCTGTATCCCGAAGTTCCATCTTCGTGCCAGAAACCATATTTATGGAGTCTACACATTGCTTTTATTGCTTCCTGTTGTATCTTAAGATCCAGGGGGAGCAAATCAAGCATAGCATTTAGGGCATCACCAGAGGTTGTACTCATGGCACCCGTGATGCATAAACATACACTTCTTTGCAGCCTGTATAGTTCCCGGATTGTGGACTTAACCATGCTCCGTCGCCACCAGACCACAGAAGCGTAAGTGATGATTGGTCTGATAAGTGCCGTGTATATCTCGTGCAAAGCCTCCTTAAGGATTTTGTGATTTATTCGTCACTGCTCCCACCAGCGGTTAACAGCCTCTCAGAGAGCATGGAATATATCCATTTTATAATGGCTTGATTAACTCCGTGTCGTTCGGCAGAAGAACATATCGAGCCGAAAGTGGCATTATCAAAAGCCCCCTCAATGTCCACGAACACGCCCATTGTGTATTCGTCAGCTTCCAGCCCAGCTTCAATCTTGTTAACAAGATCGTGTAAGGCTGTTTCACATGATTTTCCACTCTGGTAAGCGTGTTGATTTCTACTAAGTTGACTTCTCGGCAATACCCCCACTCGAATATGTTTCTCCACCACTCGTTCCAGACTTATCAACATAAACGATGTCAAACTGATTGGTCTAAAACTTTTTGCAAGGGAATAGTCATCTTTTCCTGGTTTCGGTATAAATACTACTCTTACGTAGCGCCATTGTGATGGTATATAACCAAATGCAAGACAGGCTGTGAAGATCCTTTTCAGGGCCTCAATCAGCCTGTCTCCTCCTTTTTTAAGCATTGCTAGATATATTCCGTCAGGTCCAAGGGACTTAAAGTTCTCAAAGTAAGACAAGGAAAACCTTATCGATTCCCTTGTCACTATCCGACTAGCAATATACCAGCTGTACCTAGAGGTTCCACCGTTGCTACCGGTATTGTTCTTGCCACTCTCTACTTCAGAGAGAGTTCTACCGCTTCGCTTTCGGCCAAGCAAAGCAACTCCTTCGCTCTCTCAAGTCTGACTTGTTGCTGCTTTGGTGTGAGATCATGCGCCATTTGGATCTTGTAAGGCTTGATGAGATCATTTTTCATTATGCGGCGGATGCTATGGTCAGGTATTTTCAATTCTTTCGCCATTTGATTGGCACTTCGTCGAGGATTTCGCTCAAGTCGCTTCTTCACGTTTTGAACCATTTCATGTTATGTTGCAGTTTATTCGTTGCGTTTACTCGCGACAAAATACTTACGCGCGGTTGTAAACAATACTCTGTTGTAAACAATAAACTGTCATTTAGCCAACTAAGAGGCAGCTGATGCCTGTGCTTTCGAGGTTGTAGTGAGTGCAGACCATTCGTAAACTTCCCCTGGAAATACCTATGTGTATTTTTATTCCTGCCTAACGCTTCCAAGTATATTTTTTCACGTCAGCAGATAGCCGCCCCAGCTCATGTTCTGGGTTGTTGTGTTGATTGTATGTAGATAACCCTTCCCAGGTATTTTTATTGTCCAGCTCAGTCTTGAAGCGATTGACAAAACTGACAATCGGTAGCATTATGTCACGTGGCACTGAGATCTCAGGGGCTTTTTCAGCAAGAATATCGAACTTTCTGCGATTTTGATAAACTTCTGAGCAAACGGTAGATGAAGCTTAGAAACAAAAATAAATTGCAAGAAAGCCAGAAATTTTTACACAAAGTGCAAGTACCGGCTGGACCGGTGGAACTTCGAAGGGAAATTCGTTTGGATGAATATAATCTATTTTTTGCTTTACTATTTTACGAAAACTTGCATGAAATATGGTTTGTTATCAAAAAGAATCTTCCGTCTGTCTATTTACCTAGTAATTATTGATTTTGGTGTGTTATTTGACCATAGATTCTCTTTTCAAAAGCACTTCATTGAAAAGTAGTATAATATACTTTATCGAATGCCGCATCCAAACAAGGTGAATTGAATACAGAAGGTGGCGTCTACCGCAAACAGTTACTTTATTTTTGGCAATTTTGACAAAAGCCTGGCGTCAGGCTCCTAAGCAATACAAATCAAACAAAAATGACGCGAAATTACATGTTTATGAAAATGCAGTGAATGGCTTGTTGTTATTGTAATTTTAAGTTTTAAATGAAACAAAGAAATGATGTGTCGCGTGTTAAATTTAAAGTCTTTAAAATTATTAAAATTTTTTTTTTTTTTTTTTTTGGCGTTGTATTTCTATAAAAAAATGTAGCTCGCAGTCAAACTCAAAAATTCTCAACGGCCTTAGTACAAACAGAGAATGTTAATGGAATGAGAAGGAGCAAATGTTAAATGACTAATTTGTAGATTCATACTAAGGGATTTTCAAATTCAACTTTGCTCACTAGTGGGGGATTGCAGATATTTACCACGCTTGTGGAGGGTTTCTATATTTACTTACCACGCTAGGACAGGAATTCAGATTTTTTCTGCGTTTACCACACTACTAAGGGATTTCATAAGATTTTTCGCCACATTATTAAGGGATTCGACTTATTTCATGCCCACAGCGATGCGAATAAATTTGCGATTAAGAAGGCCGCGCTGCAGTTAATTTGTGGTGCAGAAGATAAAGTCGGCGGAATTATTCGTTTTGTTTTTTGGCCCGTATTTAATTCAGGTTCAAGTCCTGAAGTCATATTTTTTTCCTTGCACATTTTTTTTACAATTCAAACCAGGAAAGTTTGGTAAAATTTTTGAGTTTATTTTAATTAAAATTTCTTTAAAATACTGTTATTTTTGTATTTCATAAATGGAAATTTCTTTTCGGTATAAATTAGTTCATACTGGATATGACCTGATTTTTATATAAATCAATCAAAACAGAAAATATGTACATATGTCTTTAATTTCTTTTACCAAATCCAAATTATATTGATGAGAAAATATCATTCTAATATCCGTCCAGAAGGCCAAACGCGCATACACACATACATATGCATATAATTACGCATACAAACTTTCAACTAACGCAGAATATTCTATTAACATTCTCTGGTACAAATTTGCCTTACATGGTGACATCCATCAAATTGCCCCCTATCAGCATCGAATTAGTGCACCAGTTAATGAATATGAATGCATAATGGACAAAAAGGAAAGCAGGCGATTGACTCCATCAACATTTTTTTTTTTTAAGAAATCCTCATATCGTATATCCTTGCGTTTAAAACAGTCTAAATTCTCATTTGAAATATTATTTAATTTTAAATCTTAAGAGGTTTCATTTTTAATAATTCCAGCTAAATCTACAGAGCGTTAATTATTAAAACTGTTATAAGTTTAACAAAAAAAGACGAAATGAAGCATACTTTTAGGCATATGCGCAAAATAACTGCTTCACATACCCTCCCCACATAGCTATTTCACTCACAAAGAGAATGAGAAATACGCAGCAGTTCTTATATTGAGAGGAATGAGCAGTTAATGAAGAGCAAATGCATGTGGAGCAGAAAGAGAAAGATGTGGCTAATCGGCCCACAGCGAATTTGAAACTGAAGTTGCATTCTATCATTCTTGCATGTAACCAAAGCAACAGTGCGATCATATGATCAAGAAAAAAAGTTGAAAGATAAGTTGATGCTACGAAAATAGAAACTAAATAAAAGTCAGCAATTTTTGGACACTTGCAAGTTTTAATTTCATTTATGTGCATTTGCAAATTAGAACAAAACCACTGGTCCTGATTTATTTCACACCACAGCTGAGTTTATTTTAAAGCTGCCAGAATAGTAGAGAAAATTGCAAATGTGCATGCCGAATATCTGTTTATGTTGAAGCAGAGCTGTGGGCAAATGCTAACTAAGGTCAACGTGGGCAGTGAAGTATTTATAAGTGAAATTTTCTTCAAAACTTCCAACTTTATGCAGATTTTTTATAAAAAAAATTTTTTTTAATTTTAATGGAAATTTAAAACTTTTTGATCATAATTTTAAGGCATACAGATTTTATTGCCTTAAGAACACAGAAAAAACGAAATAAAATGACTCAGAGCTTATTTGATGCAGGTAATACTTTTTTAGAAAAAAGAAAATGACTCGATGTTTCGTAAATTTGCTCAAAAACATGGAGATATGTATGTTCTGTTTACCACTACAGAAAGAACAATAACAAAAACAGAGCTTGCTGAAAAAATATAGCAACAAATAGTTTCCTCATCAAAATATGCTCACAGCTTAAACGATGCACTGTATTTTATATTTTCTCTGAGAATGCAATAACGGTGAATTGTATTTTATCTTAAGTCATTGTCAAAAAATTTGTGTAAAAAAAGAAAAGTTGAAATTTTTTTTTTATTTTAAATAGGAAAACGGACCTCACTTGAAGAAAGCGAAGATATTATTCGTTATTACAAAGAGGACAAAAGCCAACGAAAAATTGCAGAAATTGTTGCTATTAGTTCCTCAACTGTCCAGCACATTATAGAAAGGTTTCGCCACGAAAACAGGATAGAAGATGAAGGCAGATCTGCGCCAAATAAAATATTTAATGATGCAGATAAGAGATGTATTGTTCACAAAGTTAAAGAAAACCCCGATTTAAGCGCTCCAAAGTTAACGAACGAAGTCGAAAAATACTTAGGCAAGATCTGTAACCCTGAAATTATTCGTCGAGTTCTGCGCAAAGAAAATTTGCATGAAAGGACAGCCCGAAATAAGCCATTGATTAATGCTCGTAATAGAAAACAAAGAATAGAATTTTGCAGACAACATTTGAACAAAGGCAATTCGTTCTGGGAGTTGGTTGCTTTTGCGGATGAAAGCAAATTTAACTTTTCCGGTTTGATGGAGAAAACCAAACACCGCGCTTCAATCATGTAATTTGCGCTCCACAGTTAAACACGGCGGGGGCAGTGTGATGATATGTGGTTGCATGTCCTATTCAGGCGTCGTAAATTACACATTTATCGAAGGGAACATGAATAAAGAGATGTATCTGGATCTGCTAAAAGATAATTCAGTAAAAAGTGCGGATAAAATGGGGATTCGTTTAGGTTGTACCAAGACAACGATCCACAAGAATGCGGCTGGTATTGTAAGAACTTGGCTTATCTGGAACTGCCCACATGTAGTACAGACACCTACCCAGAGTCCAGATATCAACGTTATTGAGGATTTGTGATCAGTGCTGGAAAATGAAATAAGAAACAACAATATTTCTAATACTTCTGATCTGAAACGGCCTCTACAGGAAGGAAGGGATAAAACTAGTTCCGATTTTACAGCAAAACTCGAATTCTATGAATTCCCGATTAAAAGCTGTTCTGAACCAAAAGGGATAGCCCATTAAGTATTAGGCGTAGTTAATGTTATTCAACAATAAAAAAAAATATCAAATTTTTCTGTACAAGATATTTGATATTTTAATATTTTTTTTTTTTGCTGCATCAAATAAGCTGTTAGTCACTGTATATGCACTTCGCAAAGCAAACGAGTGATGATGCACACATTCAAATGGATGGTGAATGCATGCAGAGAGTTGACAAATTTAAATACTTAGGTCCCTTTTTCAGCAGTAATTCTGACACCGCTAATGAAGAGACCTGTGACACTTCCTTGACAATAAGGCATTCCTTGCACACATAAAATTATTCAAGACTCGATTGGTTTTTTTTTTGTTTTTGAAGTGAAACTTCTTAGGCGTCTATGGAGAGAAAAATTTCAAGGCCATACAACGTTTTGGGCGTTTTCGTTCCGCGAGAGAGAAAAAAGATATTACGTAGAGGAAAAGGAGAGAGATACCTATACCTTATATATATCTTAGGTACACTTTAGGCTATTTTTCCTGATTTTTTCCTTGTGGTTGCCAATTTCTAGTGAGAAATAACTCTTTGGGGGGTTGGAGGGTGTGAGGTAGGGTTCAAAATGCCTTCGCACTTACAACAACCGTCGTCTATTGCGTCCAGTGGTGTGACCAATCAAATAATTCATCGTCCTCTTCTGGGGAGACTCTCTTTCCGGGACTACTTTCTGCATTACTTTGGGAGGGCCCATAACGACGTCCATGGTATAGACCACTTCTATTCACCGTCTGAGTCCACCATGATTGCAGTCACCTTCATGTTATAGGCTCGTCTTACAAACTGTAAAGGCGTAGTAGAAGATCGATCGAAGTGGAAGACCGTAGTTGTGGAAGCAACGATGTATTAAGAAAACGTCTGGAATATCAATAGTAGACCAAGATGGCTTTCCTTAAGGTACACCTGAGGCAACTTTAATAACGTCGGATCTTATATTGTTAATACGAACGAATTGAGTTCTATCAGTGAGATAAGAAGCAAACCACTTAGTAAATTATGGTGAAGATCGGGCGATAATTTTGGTCATCCGACATGCTTCCAGACTTATTTATGTATCGATGTGATAAAAAATAGTTAAAATTCGTATTTATCAGGTCAGTCCATAAGCTCGTGCGTATTTTACCCATAATTTCACTTTTGTACGATTTTTGCATACAAAAAATTATTCGCGGAATATAACGGAACTATTTATATTTTCTTTGATATATTGTGCATTCAACAAGGGATTTTAGTAGTGGATAGAAGCACGTGTTGTTAAAAAATAAAATGGAGTCTTCGAACGTGTATAAGTGGTATATTTTGTATTTTTTTTATAAAAGTGGTAAAAACGCAACATCTGCTGCTGCAGAAATAAACACTGTTCACGGAGAGGATAACGTGAGTGTAAGGACTGCACAAAAGTGGTTTTCAAAATTCCAAAGTGGTAACTGCGACGTGGAGGATGCCTCGCGCGCTGGTCGTCCTGAAGTCTTTAACTCCGACGCCTTGCTCGAGCTCGTGGAAGCTGAGCCAAATTTGACAGTCGATATGATAGCTCAGAGGTTAAATTCATGGCATGGAACAGTTCATAGGCACCTGGTTCAGTTGGGAAAGATTTCAAAGCTGGGAAAATGGGTTCCGTCCGCATAGACTTTCCGTCGCCAAAATTCAGCAGAGAGTGAATGTGGGTTTTGAGCTGCTGCAACGGCTTGAACATGAAAGTTTTTTGAACCGTATCGTTACTGGTGATGATAAATGGGTCCTTTGCAATAATCCTGTTCGCAAACGCCAATGGTTAGATAAAGATGAAACACCAGAACCGACCCCTAGAGATGGCCTTCACCCCAAGAAGATGCTCCTGTCTATTTGTTGGGATATGGCCGGTATTCTTTATTATGAACTTCTGGAACCAAACCAGACGATAACTGCTGATTATTATTCCCATCAGCTATCAAACCTGGATGAGGCGCTTAACAAAAAACGACCGTCTTTAGTGAATAGATGCAAAGTTTTGTTTCACCACGACAACGCAAGACCTCATACCGCAAGGCAAACATTTGGCAAGCTGAACGAGCTCGGATGGGAGCTAATGCCGCATCCACCATACTCTCCGGATATTGCACCTTGTGATTATCACCTTTTGCGCGGACTTCCATCCCATATGAGTAACAAGAACTACTCCTGAAAAGAAGCTATAAAAAGGGATATCGAAGCGTATTTTGTTCCAAGGACAAACAATTTTTTGAGCAGGGAATTCAAAATTTGCCTAAACGTTGCGAAGACATTGTAAATAATGGAGGAAAATATATTATTGATTAATAAAAACTTTAAACATCTTTTTTATTAATTTTAATACCACCTTTAAAAAACGCACGAACTTATGGACTGGCCTGATATAAGCTCTTCAGTTGAGTTTTTTTCTCAAATTTGTAGTATTTGTTTCAAAAATACAAAATATGCCCACGAGATTTGCCTTTTTTGCATCCAAGTAAAAATTAAATAAAAGTTGTGTTTTATTTAACCCTTCTTTTAACTCAATTTAATCAAGTCCAAATTGTAGGCCATTACAAAATTGTTCATTAAGTGAATAGAGCACAAAAATTAGTGCTAAGTCTATTCTCGAAATGTCTAAAGCAACAACACTTTTGTTACTATAAAAACTGTAAATATTAGATTTCAAACGGAAAGAGCAGCTAAACGATAAGCGCCAAATAGCAAACAAGCAAATATGCAAATGACGATTGCGGAAAAACAGAACAGAGCCTTAGCCAAGCAACACAAACCCCAACACTTAATTATGCAAATAGGAAAAAAATCATGAAAGATAAAGACCGATTCTCTAAACGCGTACATATTTGAGCAGGTCATTTTGCGCGCGCTGGTAAATGGCGGGCGGTAACTTTAATTAGTAAAAACAAAAACACGTTTTTCAATTTTCTGCTTTTTTATTTATTTAAACTTGTCAGCATTACTTAAAGCGTCTAATAGTAAAATATAATACAATTTTTATTCCACTTATAATTAAATTCTTTAGATTTATATACCTATTTTATGTTTCACTTATAAAAAGTAAGCAGCTTAACGGCTTTTAACAGACTGTCGGCCATTTAATGTCTTCTTCGCCGCCGCTCAGTTACTTTAGCTGAGCAATGTTGGAGTGGTGGAAAAATTGTTGAAGCTTTCAATGGATTTACTACCCCCTGGTTGTTCCGCCATGAGTGTTTACATAGAAATATTTATGATTTGACCATTAGTTAATCCTATGTATGCATATGTGCATGAATATTTATGTATCTGTAACTTTACTTGTACCCACTTTTGTCTAGTAAAGATGGACAGAAGTTTAACTATTTAAATACTTGCAAGTATTAATATTAGGTTGGGGAATAAGAGTTCGTAGCGTTTCTACCGAAGACTTTTATTTAAACAAAAAACAATAATTATATCAAAAAGTTACTCAATAATATAATTTCCGTTGCTGTTTACAACCACTTTCGACCGCTCGAACAGTTTCTTGATGCTGTTCCGCCAAAACTCACCTGGTATGGTGCCAAAGAAGTTGTTAAGCCAGTTTTTGAGGAGCTCTGTGTTATCGAAGGTAACACCCTTCATATGGTTTCACAGGGAGCGGAAATGATGGTAATCGGTCGTTGCAAGTTCCGGAAAATACGGCGGATGCTGACGAAACTTCCATTAGAGCGCTTGGAGTAAGGCTTTGACGACTTGCGCAACATGGGGCCTGGCGTTTGCGTGAAAGAGTATGGTTTCATCATGGCGATCACGTATTTTCGGTCGAATTGCCTCAATCACGCGGTGTAACTGGGCAATGTAGAGCTTCTTGTTGACCATGGCATTATTTCCGAGCATTTCCCAGTGCACCATGTTCTCGCAGTCCTACCAAGCACATATCATGTTCTTCTTTGGATGAAGATCCGACTTGACTCTCGTTTTTGGCGTATCTCCTGAGAAACAATTCAAAGGCGACTTTCTTTGTTTTTTTCGTCGAGCTCGTGCGACACCTAGCCTCCCAATTTTTCGATAAATCCCATTGAATGAAGATGACTGAGAATCTTTTTATGATCGGAGTTAATTTTTTTTTGCCAATTCATGACTAGTTTCGCGACCGTTCTCCTTCAAAATTTTTTGAAACGTTCTTCACCGAATTCAGAAGACCTTCCGCTGCGAAATGTGTCATCAATATCAAAGTCGTAATTTTTGAACTTTGCAAACATTACGGTGATGTAGCCTCGCTTATGACACCGTCTCCATATTCGTCGCAAATATCCCTGGCTGCTTCTACAGCTTTAAATAACTCAACAGTCAGGATAGCTTTATAGGGCAGAAAGAGTTATATCAAATGAATGCTTACCCTTTGCCAAACAGAAAAAAAAATCGTACACTTTGGCGACCTTTATAGTCATAAAGGGCGCTTTCAATGATATTAGGGCTGGGGCTGAGTCAATTGTCACTGCGCTAAATAGGCTAGAGGTAGAAATACCTATGTGTCTCTGGATCTCGTCCCTGCTAGGTTGTAGGGAACTTATTGCTAATGACTTCGCCCTATTGGAACCTTGCGTTATAAAAGGATGTAAATATCTACTACGACAGGAGTTAGGTCGATGAGCTGGTTAGAGAGGGGACCCTGGAGATGGTTTCATCGCAAAATAAGAATATTGGGATTCCCTTGGGATTCCCTGTAGTAAGCTACTGGAAAGGTGCGCCTCGCGTAAACTCAGTGAGCACTGGGCTAGTATGCAAACGTACAAAGTTGCGAGATCCTTCTGGCCACGGGTATATCCGAGGCACTCGAGATAACTTCTAAGGCTAACTAAGCTGCAGCTCTGGAATTTGGCAGCCGTCCTTACCGGGCATTGTCCGTTAGGTGTACATGCGGTGAGACTGGCGATTGCTTCGAGTCCTTTCTGCAGAAGCTGTCTAAAGGATGAGATGGCATCATCTCAGCACATTCTTCTCAGCTAGCCTGCTCTTGTCGAGCAAAGATTTAGACATCTGGGATCTCCCTTTTTCGCTATACCGGCGGACATTGCGGGTTTAAATATCACACAACTTGGTGAAATTCATACAATTGTTGTTGTTGTAGCATCATAAGCATTCCTCATACATATACGGGAACGCAGCTGAACTCACAGTTCTTGGCCGGACATAAATTTGGATCGTTCCGGCTACATAGAATGGAATTCGGAAGTATTCGTGGCCAGAGAGGCAAAAATTCACGAAATAGTTCACTTGCCCGAAACTCCTTTGAGCCTATTGTTGGCATAAGTTTCGTCTTACATTAGCCACTCGATTCAATATCCCATCGGCTTCCTCACCGCTGCATGGTTGGACATCTCTGTTCCATGGCGGTCGTAATGGAGTTTTTTTTCTTTGAATTCCAAGCAACCATTCGTTCCCAGGCTATGAAGTCTATCCACTGATTACAAAAACTGTCGCGCCTGAGGCAGTGCGTTAGGCTGAAGCAACTCTGAGTGCCGCTGTTCCCCATACCTTGCTGCCGTACAAGAGTATAGAATTTGTGAAAGCTATGGTCAGCCATCTTTTGCTCTGTGTGTGTGCTCGGTGGACCGATGTTTGCCATTAGTCTCCTTAGCGTTGCCGTGACCTTCGTTAATGTGGTAATCATCACGTGTTGTAAGCCTGCAATCAAGTTGAATGTCTAAGAATTCCACTGTCACTTTTGAGTCACTAGGGACTTGTCGCCTATTTGCGTGCTGACCTCGAGTAGCAAGTGAGCTCGTGTCATCAGCCTCGTATCATTGAGTTCCAGGCCGTGGTCCTGAAACCATATTTTATTTATTTATTATTTATTAATTTTCATTGTTCTCAGCGAATTTGGCAGCATCACTGAGTGACGTCACATTTGGGCAATTTATTCGTATATTGTTTGTATAATTTCTTTTCCTTCTGGCATTCTTGTTCGCATTTTCACATTTTCCTCGCGCAACTGTACCAATGTGACGTCGCGCTCTCTGATGGACGCAATATTGAATTCGATCTTTCTTAGTAAGTTCTGACACAAGAGAGTCACAGGTGCTCTCTCACTTCGCTCTCTCTCTTACGAACGCTTTTCGGACTAAATCTGATTACTTCTGACTATTTCTTGTAGATAAGGAACGCAGCCAATATTTCGTATCTTAATTAGATGATAAGTGAATGTGCATGTGTACATGCATACTTACATACATACATATGTATGTAAAACCCATTGAATGGTGCCCTCATTTGTGATTCTGTCCCACGTTAATTTTATTCCTCTTTTCTTGTTTTGTTTTTCCTTTGTAACCCATATTTTAATGCACATGTTGAATTCAACAGGCAGTCAGTCGGCTATTGCAAAATAACTTTTGCTCTTGGGCTGCAATATTTTTTGAGAGATACTTCACGATGATCTGTTTCTTCAATTACTCATCAAAACAAATCAGCTGAGTACGTGCACATGCATGTGATTTCCCCAGAGTTTACGCAGCGATCGTACCGCATGGAAGCAAACCAACAAACCGGCATGCATTGCTTTAACAAAGACATGGATATTACAGTTGTTTTTGTACAGCTAAACATGCATACGTTAATCGCCGCATGCATGCACCTTTGTTCATGTGTAGGTATGGCAGTGTATGTATTCTCCAGCTATAGCGTACGAGTACAATATATCACACGCTGGTTCGCTTCAACTACAAGCCGTGCGCTCTTTTCGCATTGATAGTCACCAGTGCGGTTGTATGTTAAAATACGACACAATTTAGCCAGATGAACAACGAAGAAATACTCAAAATTGAGCATAGAGAATTACGGCATGCAGGAGCGGATTGAAATCGCATATCGGTCGCCCTGTTTTTAAAATATTTTTATACTCGCGCATAACGGTCGACTGTAAAGGAATTGAGATAAATTTAGACATACATACACACATACATAAGTACAGGGTGGGCCATATAGCGTTTGCTTTTAAACCACCTATTTTTTTGAGAATGGTAACACAAATGACATGTCAAATGTGTTCATAATTTACTTAAAGGTTTGACATTTACGAAATGGGACGCTATACGCTTGAACAAAATTGGGAAATATTGAAAACCTGAAAACCTATTTCCAAAGTAGTGAGTCTTCTTCTTATTTTCTGATTTTCACATCGGTGGCTACGTCAATAAGCAAAATTGTCGGATTTGGGGTTCAGAAAATCCACACGTTACTGTAGAGAAGCAAATGCATCCACAACGAGTCACTGTTTGGTGCGGTTCTTGGTCTGGCGGCACCATCGGGCCATTTTTTTCGAAAATGAGCGAGCAGCCGCGGTTACAGTAAATGGCGAGTGTTACCGTGACATGCTCAACGAGTTGTCTCCAAAAATTGAAGAGGTTGACATGGACGACATTTGGTTTCAACAGGGCGGTGAAACTTGTCACACTGCCAAAGTTACACTCGAACTTTTGGCTACCGTTTTTGAAAACCGAATAATCAGCCGAAATTCCGATATCAATTGGCCACCTCGGACCTGTGATTTAAGCCCGTTGGACTATTTTTTATGGGAAGACGAGTGATGCTTTACAACACGAAATCGAAGTTGCCATTCATGAAATTGGAGCCCAAACAATCGAAAATGTGCTTAAGAATTGGGTTGATCGAAGGGCCTACTGTAAAGCCAGTCGTGGCAGTCATTTGAACATTATTATTTTTCATTCATAAATGACAATATTCAATCTTCAAAATAAAAAAAGTTTGAAAAAATATTGATTAGTTTTTTTTTATAGCGGATTCAAAAAGCAAATTTCACATGAGCCACCCTATATATACTAAAATGATGAGAAGAGTCAGTTTAGCCAAGCTGGCTGCTAATGCACCCGATAGTTTGATCAAAACTTAATATACATATTTTAATGAAGCTGGTACTCAGATGACTCTTGGTCCAAAGCAAGTTGGTATTGGAAATGGGCGAAATAGGTCGATAACCACGCCCAACTTCCGCAATAAAAAAATGGAGAAAAATTGGGATTTCTGTGTTATAAAGTATTTAAAATTCTCAAAAATGGACTATGCCATGCCTACTTTGGGTAAATGTGTGTAAATCGTAACGACTTGACAAAATTTAAATAACAACTCGCTCCGGAATGGCAAAAAGTTCTACGCACTTATTCTAGTAAACGCCTCTGTAAAATTCAAAGGAATCTGCATACGAACTTCGTTCTTCCGGAAGCCGTTTCTGAAGCATCGTTCAAGCGGAGATGTGTGCCATCTTTCTATGTGCAGGGATAAACTTAAACAGAAATTGCCGGAATGAGCGAATTGCGATTCTGAGCGTTACCCAGGCAGCCCTAGCACGGGCATTCGCACAAGACACTGCAAATTGCACTGCACATAATCGGGAAATGGTCCGCTAATTCTTACCGTTTCAGCGACCGATCCTAGGAGACTCTAATTGCCGTTTTCCTTGAATGCAGCGCTATAGTGCGGAGAAGATTGAGACATCTCGGCCAACCACAGCTAGAAGAAAGGCACATACGCTCAAACAAACCCAACTCTGTCCTAAGTTTAATAGCGAACTGGATCTGGATGAAGTAGAGTAGAGAGCACAAAAAACCACGAGGTCGAAGTGCAAACCTCGTAGAAAGTCTTTCTGGTATCTATCTATAAGCCTCCGGGGGGTACAGTTTTCATTTTTAGGATGCGGATGCACTCTTCTACCCTCCTTTTACACTCTTTTTTCAAAGCGTGTTGGCATTATATCACTCATTCTAAATATTTCGTTTCTTATTCCAAAAAAATAACAGCCAGTTCAATTGAAAGTTCTGTTCGGACAGTATTTAGTTTTCCATATTTATTTTCTTACATGTTTTTCCTATGATCAAAAAGTACTGAGAATGTTTAATTCTTCGATTGCCAAGGCGTAGTGCACCATGCGTACTTTCCATCGGGCCAGAGAGTCAATAAAGAATATTATTTATCCCTTTTGAAGCGGTTGAGAGATGTTGTACGTTGCAAACGGCCGGAAATGTGGGCAAACAGTTCTTGGATTTTTCATGATGATAACGCGCCATCGCACCGAGCCCAAATTGTGCTGGATTATTTGACCAAACACCAAGTAAATACCATCGTGCAAGCACCGTTTCTCCTAATATGGCACCGTGCGACTTCTATTTGTTTCTCAAGTTGAAGTTACCACTTCGTGGAAAGAGATTTCAGTCGATAGAGGAGATCAAAGAGAATGCAACGAAGGAGCTGAAGGCCATCCATTCGTCGGTCTACCAGGGGTGTACGGAGGACTGGGTTAAGCGTTGGCACATGTGTGTTGCTTCAGTCGAGTCATATTTTGAAGGAGATAAAATAAATTTAATTTGCCTGAGATTTAACTCTGTTTTGTTTAATTTAAACATGCCCGGTACTTTCTGATCATAGGGCATGTTTGTAAATTTAGTTAGTTACTCACTGATTTTGTGGTGGTGGGCGCCGCATTTAACCCTCCAGGGTCTGGCCAGACTAGCTTTTTCAGCGTGAATTTAACAAATTTCTCTATACGTAGTTTACGGCTACAATTTAATTTTCTATCGATTTATTGATATAACCTTTTAAAAACGATCCTCGAACAGGACGAAAAAAGGCCGGATACGGGTACTCAACCCAAGGTTTAAAACAGGAGGGTTAAAACCCCACATATTAGAAAGACGGTCCTTTAAGAAGGGAGCCTGGTTTATAAAGTCAAAAAAATCAATTTTTTTTTTCGTTTTAAGCGATTCCTAATATATTTCAGAATATTCACACAAAGTTACAGATCCTAATTCTCAATATTTCCGTAGATACAAAGCCAAAGGTAGGCGAGCGTTAGGTAGTTACGCTGTGACCGGACAGCTATAGTACAAACTTTGTCTTCTTTTCTCGGCTTTTCATTTTTATGATTTCTTTGAATTGGCGTACATGAATGAAAAAAACTAATGAACCTTTTGAAATGAAGCACAGCTTGTTCCCTTCAGTATTAAATTCTCTTCTATTTGAACTAACAAAATAGGTAAAAAAAATTTTCAAGATTTTTATACCAAGTTGTGGTGATTTTTTTTTTTTTATAGAAAGGCATTTTTTTTCTTTAAAACCTCCAAAAAGTTGAAATTTTGGAATTTCTCTCAGTTTTTAGTTCATCTAGAATAAAAAATCATGATAATTAGAAATCCATTTGAATTTTTTGCTTTAGATAATAATTACGAGCTGTATTTTTTACGCCCGTTGGAAACTCCAGCGTTGCAGCGCTCTACTAATTTCTATAATAAACATTTTTTTCAACTTATTTTAAACAGTACAAAAATTTTTTATACTTTTTAAATGTTCATGAAAAGATAGAAAAAACTTTGCAGTGCTAAATTTATTTTTTCCTTAAAAAAAATCGCAAAGAGATGCAATTTTTAGACCTCATAAACCATGCTCCCCCCTTTAACTTTAACAACATCGTGACCATATATTTAAAGCGTACCCTAAATCGCATTAAAGCACATAATGCATGAGCAATTTTATTTTTAAAACACTGATTATTTTTCATTTGTACTGCTGAAAAACCTTGGCGCATTACCCGCATTCTCCCAAATCCGCCGCTGCCTCAAAAAACTAATCCGATCACTAGGCCGCTCGCTCGCAAAGGCAACAACACAGTTCTCCTCTTGCCTTCACCTTGTCAACTTGTCCGCTGAGCACATATAGTACATACATACGTGTGCACATATTTATTCACTATTCACACACTATTTGCTCGTCGCTCGCCCGTGCTTATGCAGCACTAGTATGTTTTGCCCGTCCATCCATCCAACCAGCCCGTCCGTATATTGCTAGCGGCCTGTTCATTGAGAATTTCGTTTCAGTACTTGGTCGCATCTTCGAGATACTCGTTCGTTCGGTTTATATACGCTCCATATAGTGTGCTTACGCGGTTACCCACATCCATACAAACGTATATACACGTACATACACACAAACGCGTACTAGCAAAAAAGTTCTTTTTGCTCATTTTTTGCGCTGGCAATTTGTTTGTGCGTTTGTCGGTTTGCTTTCGGTGACGAGTGGACGCGTGACACGCGAGTGCCCCCACACATACATACATACATACATCACTAAATAGGCTGATAAAAGGCATTGAAGTGCATAAAGAATAATTGCAAAGAAAAATCAATTGCATCCAATTTGCTATTTTGTTTTTCTTGTTGTTTTATTTGTTTGGTGTGAAAAGTGTGTATTTAGCTCAATCCGAAAATGAGGGAAATCGTTCATTTGCAAGCTGGCCAGTGCGGCAATCAAATTGGGTCAAAGGTGCGTGGTGTGAAATTTTAGAAAACAATTGTTTTTTACTAATAATTAAGAATTAAGTAAACAATTTATATGAAAATAAATAGTAATGAAAAAAATACATTTTATCTTATAAAAATTATAGTTATTGTTGTGACTTTTATGAAAAACTGTGCATATGTTTTCTTATAAGCACGAAATAATTTGTTAGTTTGCAATAAAATAAATTTTTAAATCTTTAAATCACATATTTTCTAATTGCTTTACTAATTTCAGTTAAGTTTTCATTGGAAAGATGTTTATTATATTTTCATAAAATTTATTTCCTTTCCCAATTTTTAATAACTTGCTACGAGCTTCTTAACTTTTAGAATCAACTACATATTCGAAAAAAAAATTTTCGTTTCTTCTTTATACTTTTCCTACATCGTGACTTTTCACATACTCGTGCATTCATTTCACCACAAAATATGACGTACTGACTTTCTTTTATGCACATACACATTCACATATATGAATTTTTCATTCTTCTTCCCTTTATTACGTTATAATTAGCCCATCTCAATTCTTCCGCTACTATTTATAAACAGAACTAAAAAAATTTAGAAATTCTTTACAATTTTGCTTTCTCTCGGTATTCTTACTAACAAACAGCCATAAGCCCGAGCGCGGGGTCGACCACCCATTTGCGGCACATTGAAAGCGTTTTGTTTTTTCTAACCTCAAAAATTAATTATAATATAGAATTACGAAAAGCAGCTGCAGCAAAAATACAGAGCGAGCAAAGAGCAAAAGTCAACTTAAATAAATAAAAATAAATGCACACATACATACTTACATATATGGCATTCAGAAATTACCACAACCGGCCGGCCAAGGTGCTTGCTTGCTTGCTTTCGCATAGTAAAATTTCGCTCTCTCTTGATTGAGTTGTTTGCCACGTGTAAAGTATATGTGAGGTGGAAAAATGGGAAATGGGAAATGTGAAAAATTCAACAACAATGCGCATTTGTATGTTATCGCTCGGCGCTTCGCTCTATCTTGTATTTGATATTCCATTTTGTGCGCATCAAACGACCAACTCTGCCAGCAAATCGTTGTGGAAATGCCAGAATCAGCTGTTAGTAACTATGCGCACATACGCCTGAACTTATATATTTTTATGCGCATATCTATAGATAATACCATTTAAGTACTGCTACTGCTTTCTAATAACACGTAAATGATGTGTTGGTCATGCGGCCGTCGTTGCCGTCATTTTGCCACTTTGCTTCTTATTTTACTTGCAAGCGTAATACGTACGAGGGCCGCTTAATATTTACTCATGTTAGTAGTGATCGGATAAAGAAGTAAAGCGTATAAGTGTGGTGGTAAACGAGGATAAAACGATGTACCTCCTGTCGGCGCACGCATTGGCATCCACGTAATTGTTGACAGTTATGGTTTCGAGGTCGTAAGAGACTTCGTTTATTTAGGAACCAACATTAACACCGATAAAAAAGTTAGCCTTGAAATCTAACGCAGAATCTCTCTTGCCAACAAGTGCTACTTTGGACTAAGTAGGCAATTGAGTAGTAAAGTCCTCTCTTGACAAACAAAACTAACACTCTACAAGGCTCTCATCATGCCCGTCCTAACGTATGGCGCAGAAGCTTGGACGATGACATTATCCGACGAGGTGTCTCTTGGAGTGTTTGAGAGAAAGATTCTGCGTAAGATTTTTGGACCTTTGCACGTTGGCAACGGCGAATAACGCAGGCGATGGAACGATGAGCTGTATGAGCTTTACGACGACACAGACATAGCGCAGTGAATAAAGATCCAGCGGCTACATTGGCTGGGTCATGTTGTCCGAATGAATGCAAATGCTCCGGCTCTGAAAGTTTTCAGTGCGGTACCAGCTGGTGGTAGCAGAGGACGAGGAAGGCCTCCTCTGCGTTGGTAAGGTGAGGGGGAGAAGGACTTGGTTTTATTTGATGTTTCCAACTGGCGCTGGTTAGCATGAGAATGAAACGACTGGCTTTTTTAAACTCGGCCAAATTCGCGTAAGCGGTTGTCGAGCCAATCAAGAAGAAGAACAAGTAATGAGAACGAAAATTTGTCTCATTTTATACCTCTTAAGTTAGATCCATGTTTTTGGAAATGTTTTAGAGCCTTCTAAAAAAATATCAATTGAGAAATTGCCACGACGAAAAACTTCTGAGTGTTGAGACCTAGATAAAGCTAGGTAACTGAGGCGGCAGCCTTTGCTCGTGGAAAACCCTAGTCATTCCAGTATGTGGAACTGGCTATCAACCAGCTAAAGTTCTTGTTTTATTTACTTGATTTTCCCTCATATAATCACTTTTTCATGTTAATTTCATGTCAACAGAGAGAAAATCCGGATCAGTACATTGGTTCATCAATGCTGTTAAACCTTAGTTTCTTCTTAACCAAATTAGCCTTCTACAAGCTCTGTTCAGATCAGTCCAATAATTCACTGCAGTAGTACCCCGTGATCGCTCTTCGATTTAGTGAAGAGTTCATGAAAAAATCGAATATATTTAGAATGCAGATTTATCGAAAGTATTTGGTCCTTTGCATTGTTGAGCATTTGAGGATCGGTAATTGGAGCACTGGTGGGAGCTAGCTCTGGTCCACCATAAGATTCCTGCCTAATCCGACGAAGCACAGTGGCAGAGTGGGAATCACATTCAGTAGTTGTGTTAGATCCGAAGAATTGTGAGAGCCTCTCCGGCCGACAACTTATATTGCAGCATCCAGCCATTTTATATTGCAGCCTCCGATTGGCATATCTAAACGTCGTGGAGGGTTACATAGTCTGCCAAATAGTGCAGCGCTTGCTTTCAATAGGGATGCAGTTCAGAAGGCCATCAGGCCATCAATATGAAAAAGTAGACTTTCAAATAAAAAAGTCACAAATCTGTCTGGAACTTATTGTGGTATCGTTTGACAGATGACGGTAACGGTAATATTATATAAACTTTCTATAGCAATTCAAGCTTTCATCAAACATGGATATTTATTGATCGCCTCTCGTACGGGTTTTTCTCTCCAACTGATTGTAATTGGAAAAGAAAATATATGAAAGTCGAATTTGTCTGCTGCGCTCATTTTATTTACCGTGCCTTCGTCCATTATTAAGATTTTACCTGATTTAAAAACATAATAGCTCATTTAATAGCATTATTTATAATTTGAGTAATTATCTATAGACTTTTAGCATTTTTCATGCATCCAGCAAACTTTGTAATTTTTGTTTTGATTTTAGTCAATTTCATTTTTCTTACTGGGAAAATCAATTGCTCATATCAGCATGCCGCATACCAAACAGCAATCTTATAGAAAGTTTCTTGTTTTGTTGTTTACAATTTCGACTAATTGAACGTAAGTTTCTTTTTCTTGATTGACTCACACCAGTCCTTTCATTCTCGTGCTAGCCGACGCCAGTTGGAAACATCAAGTGAAGACAAATCCTTCCCCACCTGATCTTTCTAACGCAAATGAGTCCTTCCTCTTCCTCTCCTACCACCAGCTGGTACCGCATGGAATACTTTCAGAGCCGGAGCATTTGTATCCATTCGGACGACATGACCCAGCCAACGAAGCCGCTGGATCTTTATTCGCTGCGCTATGTCTATGTCGTCGTAAAGCTCATACAGCTCCTTGTTTCGTCGCCTACGATACTCGTCGTCACTAATGCGCTAGGGTAAAAAAATTTTCAGCATAATCTTTCTCTTGAACACTCCAAGTGGTGCTTTATCGGATGTTGTCATTGTGCACGGTTCTGCGCCATACGTTAGGACGGGCATGATGAGAGACTTGTAGAGTGTTAGTTTTGTTCGTCGATGACCTAAACTTCACAGACTTATGTATGAGAAAATTGTAAGAGCAGCAAATGAATGAAAGATGACGTAATGAAACCACCTGCAGAATCGCCTGACAATTTTGGTTGGCTCTCAATGCTAAACGCACAGAATCTCTGCTATGCCAAAATAAGCATAGCATTAGCACACTGATTTCAGTTATAACGGGGTACTGCCTAATAGACAGACACGCCTAGAGGATGCGCGTGCAAACACATGACTTCTGCAGAAGCTGTCTCGATGAGGAAGAGGAAGATACGATCTCACACCTCCTGTGTCATTGTCCTGCTTTATCAAGACGTAGAATCACCGCTTTAGATAGATAATTTTTTAATAACTTGAAATATCTCAGTGCACAGTGGGGATCTCACGAATCTTTTACAATTTTTGAAAATTCACACTGGTTTAAGGAGCGATAAGGAAAAGTTCTCCACCCGGCATCACAATGAGCTATGAGCCTGAGTGGATTCCATATAATTTGTCATATCCATCGTCAACAGCGCTCAAAGCTTCATAAATCTACGTAAAATCCTTCATACGAACACTACAAGAGCCGTGTGTGTCAAATCTCTTTTAAACGGTATTTTCGAAGAATTGATCGATGGTTGGTTTACCAGATCTAAAGCAGCACTGGTAGAGTTCAGTTTATTAGCAACGAGCTTTAGTCTTTGCAATATGCAATATTAGGAAGATTTAGTCTTATTAGGAAGAGAAGCGAATGTTATTTTACTCGCGTAAGTAAAATATTTTCGCTATCGCTTTGACTTTAAAATATATCTATTAAAAGATTTCCGCCTTTATTTATGGTGAGATTAAACGATAGCAGAAAAAAGCTTATTTACAAGGTTTTTGCGATTGCATATAAAATACACAAAAATTATAAAAATAAGTGCGAGATTTTAAATGAATTTTAGGTATTACATACTAAAATTTTAATTGAAATTTTTTGTTTCTTTCTGCTGTCAGTAACAAATAAAAACTTACGTTGCCGGCGTGTGAAATGGCGTCAAGTTCTGTTGACGCAACTCATTATCAATGAGTCAACGAGTTGCGGCAAAACGCTCCATAACTTGTACGTATGTACACACATGCGAATGTATGTCTCAATAAAAAATATAGAAAAGTATGATAACTTGTTTGTATTTATAGCTTTAGGTACATAAAGAAAAAAAATTGTATGAAAACAATTAAATTATTTACAAGTGGTGACATCAGCTGCCCTCAACACGCACCAGCAGAAATTACATTGAACAAAATTATTTTTGTAATTTTTCTCACATTACTGTACTTTTATTTCACAGTGACTTTTATATTTTTTCCCCCAGTTTGATGTTAGATGTGGTTTTAATATAGTTTGATATGTCAGCAGCACCGCTAACCTTGCCAGCGTCCAATTGTTGCTCGCAACCAAGCGCCAAACCATATAAAATCTATTTTGTTGTTTTTTATGGCTAGGAAAATTGCTCATTACAATCGCTAGGCCATGTAGGTACGTGTTGATATGCAGGTTTTTCACTTCTAAGCGCTCAAAAAACAAAATGTATGTATGTATTTATGTACGTTGTGTTCTGCATTGCTGTTTAACTCGTTTCTTTCATTACACTTGAGTCATATAGTTGCTTTTTATTCTTCATTTTGTTTTGCCGGCGATAAGTTATCGCACTGCTCGCATAATTTAGCCGCTTCAGTGATAGCAGCAATTAGCAGAGACCGCTTATGTAATTACGAGGCGTACTCGAAAGTAGAGCAAATTTTTTTTGAAATTTAAATCCAGTTGAATGGTCTGACTGGATGGTCTCAGATGGACATAGAGCTCCTATGTACTGAACTCCGAACTGAACAGGGTTAGACCACTGAAATAGCAGCACACTTGGTTGTGGAAGAAGTCAAGTTATTGCTCTACGTTAAGCCCAAGAATCATAGCATACGATTACAAGATTGCGCAGATTAAAGTGGGGTAAAGAGCACACCACTGCCGCACAGTTCCGCGAGTGCAGTCAAAATAGAAGGAAAAAAAGAGGTTGTCGTTTAACGTGACAACGTCATAAGAAAATACTGATGGAATGGTGGCATTTAAAAAAAAAAATTGAATTTTATTTGTTTGATAGATATTTTGTATGAATATAGAGAAGGAGGTAAATTGAATCGCAATGGAATTGATCAAGTTACATTAACACAAACGTGAAACAAAACATTTATCAAATTCATGAAAGATATGTGCAATTTCGATTGTGCATCAGATGTTAATAAGTCAATAACACTAAGAGGCAGCATCATCGATTTGCCTTTTTCAAGACACTTTACACACGAAACACTCCCTTTCATTTCCTACTTTTTCTATCATCGTTCTATTCTCAACAGAGAAATGGTGCATTACCATGCACACAGGAAGAAGTCATATATGATATTTAACTTCTTACTATTTTTGTTATTCTGTTGATGCAACAGCTGCTTGAACCGCCATGGGAACAGGAATTGCCGGAAAGAGTGGCTCCTTTGTGAGATTGACAGGCTCATTAGGTTGATCTTCAGTGGTGGTAGATTGTTGCGCGTGTTGTCCTTGACATCTAGGTTGGACATTGTGCGACTTTTCCCCTGAACGAGATGAAGATGTAGTTGTCGCTTCAAGAGGACCACTGGCAATAGTCAAGTTAGCAGCTTGGCGTAATCTGTTGTTTCGATCTCTTACAGGTATGTACATTACGTGTTTTCTTGCAGCTGCTTTCTGTGCAGGAGTTTTGGATGCAGCAAGCCGCTGTCTGTACTCACGTTGTATTTGTGCCCTTGTTTTTGGAGCAGCGATTGTTGGCTGCGCAAATGGCGTTGCTAAAGTTGAACCTCCATGGGTTCACTCATCGAAGGTAGTGGCTCATTCGTGACATCCTCTGGTACGTCAGGTTGTTTTTTTTCTGCAAAATGAATCGTCGTTCGAAGCAATTTAGAAAAATGTTTCATAAAATTCTTCGTTCCGAAAATCATTTTAATTTACAAAGTACTTTAATAAAATATTGTTTCAATTTCTACTCGACTGTTAAAATTTAATTTTTGATTTTATTATTTTATAATAATAATACATTTTGTATTAACATTATTTCTTTCAGCAAGTGAACTGAATAAAAGTTGTTGTTCAATTAGTTACTTAATTATTTTTGTAAATTTAATTGTAATTTGTTGTAAAAAGTTACAATATAATTTTGAACAATTTATTATAAGAATAAATTGTGATAAAATTATTGTTCATAAATCTTAAATTTAAAAATGGAAATTTGGAAACATTAAAATTTTTGTAACTCTAACTTTTAAAAAGCCCTCCTCAATGTGTATGATATATGAGAAAATTGTTCCCTTTAACGGCTGGCTCAGAGAACGTTAATATATAGAGAAGTCTCACGGGCTACGAATAATGTGAATTGTCAAAAATGATGTGAAACCACGAACACTTCTTCACCTCGCTCAACTCGACAGCGGGGAACTTCTTAACAAAGCTGATTACACTGAATTACTACTGTCGGCAAAAAGTAAGGTGAATTTGGTTGTAAAATGAAAAATCTTTATTTATTCTTGTAAATAAATTTCATCCCCTTCAAAATAATCCCCTCTCGATGAAATACACTTATGCCAACGATTTTTCCAATATTCGAAACATACCAAATAATTCATTTCCGGTATAGTCATCAGCACCTTCTTCGATTCAGCTTTTATCTCCTCAATCGACTTGAAACGCGTTCCCCGGAGTGGTCTCTTGAGTTTTGGGAACAGACAGAAGTCACACGGAGCCAAAACAGGCGAATACGGTGGTTGCGGAACGATATGCGTGGAATTTTTGGCGAAATGGTCACGAAGAACGAGTGCAGTGTGAGACGGTGCATTATCGTGATGCAAAAACCAAGATTTGTTGGCCCATAATTCTGATCTTTTTAGACGAATTGCTTCACGTAAACGACGCATAACGCTCAAATAATATTACTTATTAACAGTTTGGCCAGGTGGAAGGAATTCATGGTGCACCACACCACGAAAATCGAAAAAAACTGTCATCATGACCTTTATTTTTGAACGACTTTGACGTGCTCTTTTCGGTCTGGCCTCGCCTTTAGCACGATATTCGATTGATTGGTCGGTTGTTTCAGGGTCGTAAGCATAAATCCAAGTCTGATCTCCCGTAATGATGGATTTGAGCTTGTCTTGATAGTCTGAAAGCATTGTTTCACACACATCAACGCGACGACTTTTTTCCAAGAAATTGAGTGTTTTCGGTACCAAACGATATTTAACTTTTCGTAGGCCCAAATGGTCTTTCAAAATGGTTTTCACAGATCCTTCTGATAATCCGATCATATCAGTAAGGTCTTTAACAGTCAACCGACGATTTTTGAGCACCAACTCCTTCACTTTATTGACGTATTGGTCATCTGTTGACGTCGATGGTCGTCCGGAGCGCTCCAAGTCATCAACACGTTCTCGACCCCCTTTGAAGTCTTTGTACCCCTTATAAACATTTTTCTGCGACATGGTCGAATCACCAAATGCCTTCTGCAACATGCTAAACGTTTCTGCAGCCGAAATTTCATTCCGCAAACAAAATTTGATGACACCTCTCTGCTCAATCAAATCAGACATTGTAAAAATCGAAAAATGCACTCTTGGTCGTTTGGTAAACACAAGCGTAAATATATTACTGATAATGACATTCACATGAAAGTTGGTCCAGATGTTATTAACAGTGCTGCCAACTCATGAAAAAAATTACTAGAGCGAAATTTTAATCCCGCGAAGTTTGACAAATAAATTCACCTTACTTTTTGCCCCCGAAAATGTACAAGTACATTGGCTCTGCTCAGTTTTTGGTTTCTGTATGAAAACAAATTGACGAATGCCGTCGGTATTTTGCATAGAATTTTCTGGTGCATTTTTATGTTCCCCTGATAAACGAAAATTTATTCAATTTATATTTTCAAACCAACTTATATGATTGATGAATGATTTATTTATTATATGCGCCAACATTTAAAGTCAAAGTAACTTTAATGTTTGTTTAAACTTATTATGAAGATCGGCAACATATAGCAAATTTTTTGATTTTTTGTGAAAACAATTGTCCGAACGAGTGACAATTCAAAGATTAGTGAACAATTTGAAGAAACTGGTTCTGTCCGGGATAGAAAAGGTAGCTAGAACTGAATGTTCTGATGAAAATATTTCTGCTGTAGCGCAAAGTTTTGCTGATTAACTTTCACCTTGGATATCTGGTCTCGAAGGCATTATGTGAAACGAAATAGTAGATGAGATAGCAAAAAGTGATGTTTGACTACCATTTGAACAAGACAACGACATACCAAACCGCTAATTACTATATACAAAGAAATGGACGACTACATGAAAAAGCGAGTGGAAGCAAGAGGGACCCATCTCACCAAATGCAAAACAGCAAAAGTTATGTGTAGAACTAACGCCAAAAAACTTACTCAATATATACTCACGCTCTCGCGAAAGGACTGCGGAACCATTATAGGTATGCTGACAGGTCATAATTTATTTTCTGCAGATGCGTACAAGATAGAGATTGCTAACACAGAGAACTGCAGGAAATGCAGAGAGGATGTTGAGGAAACTTTAGAACACCTTCTGTGCGTTTGCCCGGCATTATTAAAAACGCGTTTAAAATGCCTGGGAGCCCCATTGTTTGAGGGTCTGGAGGACATCTCAAAAGCGATTTTCCCAGCTCTGCTTAGATTTGCCAAAAGCGCTGACATTTTACTTGATGTCTATTTTCAGTATTCATAAGGTCGTCCTCCATCTGGTATCGCTACAGACCAAAAGGTCTATGCGTGGCTTAATGCCAACCAGGCTAACCTAACCTAACTTTCCCCTTCACCCTCACCATCGATATATCGACGTTCTAAACAAGTGACGACTATTTGGCGGATTTTTCCTGTAGTGTGCTCATGGTGGGCATTTATTGTATATGATATCATTTTTCATATATAATTGTTAAAGAAAGAAGAGAAGAAGAGTGGTTTTGAAAAAAATACTTCAGAATAACTTTATTTTAATTTTATATTACGTAACGAGAATACGTGACAAGTACAAGCAAAGGGAGGAAAATAGAAGAAATTCGACCTGCTCAGCTCTTAAGCCAAATAGGGAGTGGTCCACGCGGTATGTTAACACATGTTCCTCCCGCCATCGGACACCCTCAGCTCCTACGGCGCAACCAAGCAGCACCACAAACAGACCCTCCACGATTCACAGAGCTCACCCGAGCAAAGCAATTACCTCCTCATGCGCCTCTGCATCCCCACCTCTGTACCCCAACCTCCTCCTACTTCCAGCTCCAGCCCCCGCAGCATCTTTTGGTCCCAATTCTTGCAACGGCTGATGCCTCTTTCGGAGGTGGTCTGCGACTAGTTGCAGCCACAACCGCCCAATAAGGCGCGGCCGACTTCCACCATCAGGCCGCAACAGCAAAAGCGGAATGCAAAACAAAGCCGACGTAGACAACCACACGCGTCCCTCACACCCCGAAAAGGACCGTCATCCCGAAGAGCTTTAAGCTCCTTCAATTCAACGGACTCATTAGTAAGATTGACGAGATAAACGACTTCATTAGCCGACATGGAAACCCAATAGACACAATTGCATGCTAGCTCTATCACCCCTGCCGACATTTCTGAAGCGTGAGCCACCTTCCAAGCACGTCAGGAGGCATATCTTCAACTACACTGAAGAGACCCACACCGGACAGTACACAGACAGGCACTAAATTACATTTATCGGGAGACCCTTACCACCTCCCTAAACTCTCAGCTTCCTATTGTTGACGAAGAGTTACAGCTGGGTTTTTGTGGCTTTCTGGGTATTGAAGCAGGTTAAATCCTACTTATCCAAAATCGACCGCGACTTACCCAATATGTGTCCAGCATGTGAAGGCACACCACACGACACTAACCACCTTTTCACATGCCCCATCAAATCCACTCATCTAACACCCCTCTCCCTCAGGACCTAACCTGTCGAAACAGCAAGTTTTCTGTGCCTACCTTTAGATGAGTTTGACGAAGACGACCGGTGACTACACCGCACTGACAGCGTTAAGTAAACTTCTGCAATAAAAACAACTATTCCATTCTCAGTGAATTCGGCAGAATTGCTGTGGGTGTGACGTCACAATTGTGCAGTTTATCCGGGATTACAGGATTCAGAAATATTGTCATGGGTATAAGCACAGTAACGATTACAGCTGAGATGATTATTTTTGTTCATATTTAAAATGTTTTACGAGTTAGAATTCGTTCGGTTTTTTATAATTTCGAAGACTTTTGTTATGCTTGAAGTGTGGTGAGTGGTATGTCCTTTAGCGTCGAAATACATAAATGTACGTATTTATGTATTTATATCTAATTCACTAAACAAATTTTGGCTACTACTGAAAATTATTCATTGTCGAATTCGTAAGTTTTTCTTCACCGCAGCCAATCATGTGGACGGCATTTGTTTGAGTTTTAAGTAAACCCGCTAATGCATTTCCCCTTTTTTATTGCTTCGCTTCAGTGTCGTAAATACCTCAGCTAGTTTATCATATGATTAGGCAACTCACAAACACAAATGTACATAAAATCACACTTAGAAATGAACAATCGCATTCACTGTTACCATAATAGAATCATGCAATGAAGAAAAAATTGTGATTGCCCTCAGCAATGCAGATTATTTCGCTTGATTAAAAGCTTTTAATGTTCTAAATGAATTTCAATTAAAGCCAGTTAAATACAGACGTCATTATAGCAAATTATCATTAAATAAAGGGGCATTTATGAGATGTTTCCGTATTTTTTTAACTCTACCTTTCAAGTGTAATTTTGACTGTCTTTGCTTTATTTTTTGCACGATGCTCTTATTTCTTTATATTAATCGTTCTGTGCTTGCTAATCGTGGCGGTCACATGAGTTGTTTAGGCGCTCAGGGCAAATAAAATAAGGATAAGATTTTCACCTTTAGTACTTCTAGTGGCATAGCAGAAGGAAGGTTCACTTGAAGTCCATATGTCTACGTCCACTCAGTCCAACTCAGCTCTATCTTAAGGGAACTGGAGCTGGGACTATACAGGGAACCATACATCAAAACTGGTCTTATTATTGTTGTGCAAATGCTGTATTTATAGCTGCGCGAGAGTAGTCTGGATTTTAGTAGTTGCAGTTTGGTGTGGGGACAGCCACAAAACTGATTACTCCTTTAATGCCCCTATTACACGTGCTTTAAATGAACTGAACTTGATATCGAGCAATCTACAGGGTTTGATTGAAAAGTAATGAGCCTCATTTTTTTTTTTAAGCAGTTTTATTAAACCTTTTTGCTTATACAACTAATATTCTTCAAAATAGGACCCTTGAGCGTTAATACATCGCTGGTAGCGGTCCTTCCACTGCAGGAAACATTTTCTAAACTCATCCGCCGGAATCGCGTTCAATTCGGCTGTCACAGTTTTTTGGATCGTCTCGATGGAGTCGACACGCCTCCCCTTCAGCTTTCTTTTCAGGCGCGGGAACAAGAAGAAGTCCGGAGGGGTCTGGTCTGGGCTGTAGGGAGAGTGGGGAAGCACCCGAACGACCATTTCGACCATAATTAGAAGTCAACTTCATCTCGACACTGTATTGGGGACCATAAATAAGACAGTTATTTGGCCTCCTGCTCGAACTTTTCACTTTGGTCGTTGTGATACTGAAGAATGCACTGAATTTAGAGTGATGTAACACAACTGGTTTTACCAAACAGAAGAAGAATTGTTAAGGAATACTTTTTTCAAATCTAATGGCAATTTTAATTCGTTGTCTAGTATGCGATGTATACATCAAGAGATATGGCAGTGCAGAAAACATTCAGTACTTTTCATTGCACTCAATGAATTTTCTCTCACGGTTTGTATCAAAAGTGTGTCGGGGAACAATGTCTTAGCTGCTATATGAGCCAACTTTCTATTTCGTGGTCACGCACCTACATTTCGGTTAAAGAGCGTGGTATAACTAACTTCTATCTACTACAAAAATAAATAGAACTACATAAAAAAATTGGGTTAATTGTGAAAGTAAAAGAGCCAGATAAATTAAGCTTTGCAGCCACTAAGGAATCAATGGGAATGAAATCATTTGAGGTGTGTATTCCAAATTAGCATCAAATGTGGTATTGGTGCATTTGATTTTAAGCACATCGCGGAAGTCGCCTCCGAAATCGAGCAAACCTCTACATATAAGAACCGTAAAGGCCGAAATGTGAATGTAGTATGGAGTGTGCGAGGTCGACAGGAATAGCTTAGCAGGAAACGCAGATTTTTTTTATAAAGTTAATATTAATTTTATATAAAGTATGATCTACGAAACTGCTCAAATTTGTTATAGTTTTAGTTCAAAATAAATAGAACTTTCTTGGCACTCAATTTACGATTGTTGATTTCATGCCTATTTTTAGTGAAGTGAGCCAATTTCTCAATATAAGGGGTTACATAAGTCCATCAGCGCCAAAAATGCACTAAAAGACAAACTGTTTTTAGAAAGGATAACAATAGAAATAAATATAAAAAAATTGTATGCATTGTTTATTAGTACTTAAACTTTATAAAACAATTTATTTTGATTTTTCTTTAAAAAAATTAGTATATAAAAAATGACGTGACCCAAAGTACAATGAAAAAAGTTGCTCCTCGGTCTGCATCATTTATCCGTGATACTTTGATGGACCTGTAAAAAGTAAAAAATTCCTGTAAAATAAAGTTGTAGTGCTAGGCTGTCGTGTCGGATTCTTGAATTTCGAAACTTTTTGGAATTTACGGCATTTAAAAAAAAATATGCGTTTTACGCCCTAAATATCACACTCTAATCATGTTTATAAAATTTTTTAATAAAAAAACTCCGGCTCGACAAGTATAGAAAAAACACTTTCGAATATTTGAAAAAAACCGCATCGAAAAATATAACAAAATGTATGAGTTATCATGCAGACCGTGCCGGAAAAAGTAGTTTCGAGAAAAACGAGTTTACGCGCGGGCAGTTGCATTTTCTACCATAACTTTGTAATATATTTATGGGAATTTTTGCAAACAACTTTCACAGAAATACGCCTAAAATTATAAAGAATAATAATCTGTAAAAAAATCGATTTTTTGAAAATTTTGGACGCATTTATGTGCATATGCATGTGTTCACAACGTATAGCGAATTTTTGCGTTTTTTTTTCAAAAATTATTTATTTATTCATTAATATCAAGTTTGTCTCTTTCAAAATAATCCCCATGAGATAGTATGCACTTGTGCCAACGTTTTTTTTCCAATCTTCGGAGCACTTCAAAAATCATTTTTTTTTTATCTTGTTCAGCTTCTGCTTCGATACCGTCTTTATCTCGTCAATCGTAGCGTAGCGTCGTTCTTTCATGGGCCACTTCAGTTTCGGGAACAAGAAAAAGTCACACGAGGCCAGATCTGGGGAATACGAGTACGGTGGCTGTGGCATCATTAGTGTGTTGCTTTTAGCAAAAAAGTCGGGCACAAGCAAGGATGTGTGAGCAGGGGCGTTATCGTGATACAAGAGCCAATTTTTGTTCTTCCACAAATCCACAAATCCACAAATCCGGGTGTTTCTGGCGGATTGCTTCGCGCAAATTGCGCATAACTTGCAGGTAATATTCCTTATTGACCGTTTTACCTTGTGGCAAGAAGAAAACGGTAAGCAAAACTTTCACGTTCGACCGAACTTGGCGCGCTTCTTTCGTTTTTCGGTCTTGGTTCGTGCGGCAACTTCCATTGAGATGATTGAGCTTTGGTTTCCACGTCATAATCACAAACCCACGATTCGTCACCAGTTATGACCCTCTGGAGAAAATTTAGGTCGTCGCGGATAGAGTCCAACTTCTCATTAGCAATGGTCATACGATGCTGGTTTTGGTTGATTGAGCAGTTTTGGTAGGTATTTTCCGGCGACCCGTCTCATGCCTAAATCATTGAAGAAAATCGAATGGCACAAGCCAATCGATATGTCTAGATCCTCAGCAACTACTCTAACGGTGGTTCGACGATTGGCTTATACAATTTTCTTCACTTCATAAATTTTTTCGTGTCTTGTTGAAGTGCTCGGGCGTCCGGTATGCCTTTCCTCGTTCACATCTTCTCGGCCTTCTGAGAACATTTTGTACCACCGATAAACGTTGCTTTGGTCCAAAGTAACTTATCCGTATGACACAGTCAGCTTTCGGAATGCATCCGCGCACTTAATTTCGTTTTTCACACAAAATTTGATACAGATTCTCTGATCCATCTTTTTGAATAGGTAAAAATCGGAGACGAGCCGAAAAACATGCAAGCAAAGCAGCTGTCAACATTTAACTGAACACTGAAAATGGGCGAACTCGTCGGTATGAGTGAGAGGCATGTGTTCCAACATATCGCCACAAAAAAATCGAAATTCGAAAGTACCTAACCTGCGAAAATTCAAAATTCGCGATACTTTGTGAGCACACCTCGTATATCTCTACCTTCTTTCAATGATTTCCATAAAGTCCCATTAGCAACTTTTTCGATGGAAATGTATTCATTGTCAAATGTATCAATAGCAACTAATTCCTCTCCGATTTCAGAATCAGAAATAGTCCTTACTCTTTGTTTGCTAGGGACTATATAATGAAAATCCTCTTCTTCACTACTTGAAAATTAAATGCTCTTAATTTCCTTCTCTATGTATTTCACTTTCATTATCACATAGTTCCATATCAGTTGCAATCGACTAATTATCATATTGGTCTCCCCTTACTTTTGCAAAAGAAAACTTTTATGATTTCTTCCCATATTAGCTGCCCTTCAATGTAGGTAGGTAGGTGAAATGGTTGAAGAGCCAGTCTGGCACTCCTTAAGTAGCACTGAAGCGCCGTTTTGATACCATTTAGGTTGGTGCACTTAAATATAAAATATATTGTATATGAATTGAAATACCTTTTTCAAATAGATATTGAAATTGCCTTCGTGGACCAAATTATTGTTGCAAAGAATTGATTTTATAAAATTATATTAATATATATTATTATTTCACCAGAAAAGTTCTGTTTACACAATGAAAGAGTTGGGTAAATAAGACACCTTTTGACACCAGCTAACTAATAAATAAATTGAGTGTTAAAGCATCAGCTTTGTTTAGAATTTCGATAAGAACTTTCTTTGTGCAAGCCATAAGTTTCATTTAATTAAAGCAATTAACTGTTGAATCATTTTATGAGTTAATTTGGCTCATAGCCATACCACATCCAAATATGCGAAATGAGAGGGTCGGCAGAGGGGAGTAACCTATATTTACCTATACTTTATGATGTAACTAAAAACCAACATACCTACATTAGTGTGAATTTAAAAAATAATATTGCAGTTTTGCATACGAGGTGTGTGCAAAAAATAAGGTGAATTTCAAATTGTACCACTTTTGATTCTTTTTTTAATGTTGGTACACTCGTCTCGAAGGTATGTGCACGGTTTTAGCAATAAAACATATTTAGTTTGTTTGCGAGAGGCATAAATAAAAAAAGTGTTTAGCGTGTTCGGTGATTTTCTGCTATCAAAAAAAACAAAAAATGATCAAAGAAGTTGCATCAAATTTTGTGTAAAAAATGGAATTAAGTGCTTTGAGCACTTGAAGTGTTGACAGTGGCATACGGGGAGAGTACTCTGAGTCAAAACAATGTTTACAAGGGGTACAAGCTTTTCAAAGGAGGTCGGCAAAATGTGAATGACGACGCTCGCTCTGGACGCTCCAGGACCTCAGCAACCGATGAAAATGTTGAGAAAGTGAGGAAAATTGTTATGGAGAATCGTCGAATCGCAATTAGAGAAGTTTCTGAGGATGTTGGCATATCGGTTGGCTCATGCCATGCAATCTTATAGGAAATTTTGGGCATGAAGCCTGTGGCAGCGAAGTTCGTTCCAAAATTGCTGAATTTCGACCAAAAACAACGTCGCATGAGCATGGCTGAGGAATTGTTGAATGTCGTCAACGATAATACAGATTTGCTTAAAAGGGACATAACTGGTGACGAATCATGGGTATATGGTTATGTCTTCGAAACCAAAGCCCAATCGTCCCAATGGAAGAGTTCAGGAGAGCCAAGACCAAAAAGGCACGCCAACCTCGATCAAATGTTATGGTTCTGCACACTGCCTTCTTCGATTACCATGGCGCAGTGCATCATGAGTTCTTACCACATGGTAAATAAGGAGTAGTACCTTGAAGTTATGCTCCGTTTACGTGAAGCAATACGAAAACAAAATTTTTGAGGAAAAAATGCATGGATTTTGCATCATAATAATGCACCTGCTAACTCATCTTTGCTTGTTATTTGCCCAAAAACAATACTGTTATCATGCATCAGCCACCGTATTCACCATATTGGGCCCCCTGCGACTTTTTCCTGTTCCCAAGATTGAAGAGACCCATTAAAGGATGGCGTTTTGCGATGATTGAGGAAATAAGAACCGAGTGGCTGAGAGAGCTCATGGACATACCAAGAAGTGCATATCAGAACTGCTGCTAGGATTGGAAAAAACGCTGGCACAAGTGTATTTTAGCTGAGGGAAATAGATAAATAAATAAATAGTTTTTGAGAAAAATGAAAATTCACCCTATTTTTTGAACACACCTCGTATATTATATAGGTAAGTATAGCAAGAGGCTTTTCAATGAGCCAAATGGGCTCAGTCCGTAAATCTAGTGGTTCTTTCTTGCTGTTGTAGTAGCATCATACACATTCCCAATATATGTACGGGTAATGCTGCTGGAATAACAGTCCTTGGCCAGAAATAAATCCGAATCGTTCCGGTAACGTAGAACCCACCGTCGTGGGAACGTAATTACTTTTCGCTTGAGTGAGTTCGCTTTCACTTTAGCAACTTTATTTTAAATGGGTCCCGTTTTTGTTTGCTAGCTTTCAACTTTTACATCTACTTCTAATAAAAAATTGTGCGGTTGTAGTTGTTGTAGCAGCATAAAAATACCCCATAAATAGACCAAATATTTCGGTCCTTTGATATGTGTTTTTCAGCCATATACGTGAGTATTTCTCTAAAATACCAGTTAATTCAGTTTCGAGTTTTGTAATAAAGTAACCAAAGTTTACTTAACCCGCAACAGTGAGAAAAGTCATGTTACTGAAAGTATTATGAGAACATGGGACCTCGTCTGAAATTAATTCACATAACGGTTGTTTGTAGAAGCTTACTAAAGGAGAAATAGTTAATAGACATGCGTATGTTTGTGTAGCAAAATATTCAGCAGCGCTTCGTAATCGGTGAAATCGTACTAGTTCTGAATTAGAAATTTGAAGCACTTGTTCGCGTTTTCTCTGCATAGAGTATTTTACATACACACATATACACTGGTCCATATAATTGTACATGTATTTCGTGACAAAATCTTTTATGTACTCTACTTTTTTCAAAGCATTTACATATTCCTGTTTGCTATTAACAGACAGGCAACTGTGTTCACAATAATAGCAGCGTGACATATTAAAAAGTTTTAACTATTTGTTCACTTTCTAATTATTTTTTTCATTTTTTTTAAAGAAATATAGTTTATACTGCGATAAAAACCATATAATTAAAGGTAAAGAAATTTTGTTTCTTTGTTTTTTAAATTTCATGTATGCTGTTATACAACGCCATGAATTTTGGTATACCAGAGCAAAATTTTGAGTTGTATAAAATTTGTAAAAATTCGGCAAATTTTCAACAAAAACTTTTAGCCAAAAACTTCATTCAACTTAAAATTTAACTGTGAAATAAAAGCTTTTCTTATTTTCTTCCTATGAATTCATATTTTTGAATACATTCCCCTAACATACGGTTGCCTAGTTTGGTGGTTAGCTCTTCAGAAGGGCTACAACTTCACTAAATTAGAGAGAGTGCAGAGAACTGCATGTGTGGGCATCACTGGTGCCTGCAGAACATGTCCCACCGCTGCGCTCAACGTTATACTCCACTTAATTCCTGTGGATCTGCAGGTTAAATCCATTGCTGCTCAGAGTGCTATCAGACTGAGGGAGTTTGGCCTCTGGAGACAACTCCCTGTTGGGCATAGCAGCATCTTGAAGCAGATCTCCCCTTCCTTTTCAGATATTCGCACCGACCTCTCCATCCGCAAACTGTGCTTTGAGGGTTGTGCTAGGGCTATCTTTCCGAGCAGGCAAGATTGGAAAGAGGGGAGAGTTGTTGCGGATATAGAGGCCTCACTGACGGATCCAAAATGGAGTCTGGAGTGGGAGCGGGGGTCTACTCCAAATCAGCCAACATCTCGGTCTCCTATAAATTGCCGGAGACAAGCAGCGTCTTTCAAGCAGAGGTCTTCGCGATCCTGCAGGCATGCAAAATGCTTCGGGATCGCTGTTGGGAGGGAGACATAAATATTGTTTCCGATAGCCAAGCTGCAATCAAGGCACTGTCGTCGCCGCATTGCAGCTCTCTTCTCGTAAACTCCTGCAAGGAGGAACTTAAACGCCTCGAACGGGCAGGAAACATCTCCCTCATCTGGGTTCCTGGGCACAGGAATATAGAGGGAAATGAAATTGCCGATGAGCTTGCCAGGAAGGGGGCGGCAGAACCGAGTCCAGCTGCCCTCTTCTCAGACATCGGTATCCCCTTGGCCGTCGTTAAAGGGAAACTACACAACTTCTTTCTAAGAAAAGCGCAAGACAGATGGAGGTCTGTCTCATCGTGTGCCATTTCAAAAGCACTATGGCCTCAATACGACATAAACAGAACGCTTAAGGTGATGGGAACCCCCCGCCATTCAATTTCCAAACTCATCGCGGTGATCACTGGCCACTGGGGGATCGGCACTCACGCGGAGAAGCTTGGAATTCCGTACAACCCCCATTGCAGAAGCTGTGGGGATCCTACAGAGAAAGAGACTGTGGTACACTTTCTCTGCAGATGTCCGGCTTTGGCGGCTAGGCGCTTGAGATTCCTCAGCGTTCCCTTTGGGGATGACTTGACGAAATTCTCCAGCCTAGATCCCTTTTCTCTCCTCCGCTACATCAACAGCACTGGATAGCTGTAGACGGTCTTATCTCCTCCATTAATCCTTTCACAGGTAGTGGTCCACTCTATGGTATCAAAACGGCACGTAAGTGCTACTTGTAGCGTACCTGGGGTACTCTTGCCATCTTACCTACCTACCTACCCTGCCAGTGCTACCAAACTAATGACGAAAAGCAAAACGAACAGAAGGCAACATAAATTGAACCGGATCTCAATAAGGGTCACATTAAACTTGTAGTGTTTGCGTACAAAATTTTTATGTGGATCCCAATCACTGGCCACTGAAACACAGCTAATATGTCGCGCTGCTATTATTGTGATCACAGGTGTATGTATGTTTCTGTATCGTACATACAACACCTCTAATTTATAAATTGCTTTATTATTCTTGCAGCTTTTATTTTTTATTTTTTATAATTCTTCATGTGGCATTTCTGTTTGTTAGCTTATCAGCAGCTATTTTGCTTTTGCTCCCCATTTACTATTTTTGTGTTTGGTTTCACACGACTAATTTTACAACTTTCTGTCGACGTCATCGTTTGCGCACGTAAACTTGTTTAATATATTTCGAAGCAGAAATTTCAGGCGCATTGTTGTTTGTACATATGTATGTATGTATGCTAAACTTTATAAGAAATACGCAAACTCATTGGATTGTCTTTTTGCCTTGCTTACTCTCTAGGCGCAATTATATTTTCTTGAGTTTACCTGTTCTAAAATTTTTTTTTTTTTAAATAGTTTATGTACGTTTGTATGTCATTGCTGACTGTTAACTGTTGATATTGGTTATTAAATTATTCGACGTTAAAAACGACAATAAATGGCATTAATCTCGAGTATCTTTCATGTGTGCACACACACATACTTATATATGGATATGTATGTGGATTGTTCCCGATAATACTATAGAGCAAGAGTTGGCAATCTTTTGAGCCGGAGTGAAAAATTTGAATTTATAAAATATTAAAGTTTTTAAGTAAAAAAATTTGTCTGGTCAACGATCAGTAATAAAAAAAAAAGTTTTCGCCTAAGTGCTGAGGCGTTCAGAGCGAGCGTCGCGATTTTCATCTTCTGCGAAAAGCTTGTACCTCTTGTAAACATTTTTTTTTTGTTTTTGACTTAGAGTACTCTCACCTCTCTAAACGGCAGTCATAACTTTTGGTCTATCGGAGAGCAAGCAGCCAAAATGGGTATCCCTCATACATACATAGTTGTAAACCACCGGAGAAAAAGGAGACAATCTTCCATTTCCTCTGTAAATGCCTATGGAAGGACAGAATGTTAACCCTGGGCCAACCGCTGTTCGAGAGCATCGAACAACTGTCTGGCTTAAACGTCAACAACCTAATAAGTTTTGCAACCGCACAGACTGGATATAGTCATTGTGTAAATAACCGTTAAATAAGTTGGTAACGAAGATGTGGCAACAAAATGGTGTGGAACCGCAAGTTGGATTTGGATTCTACTTTAACCAACCAACCAACCAACTCTCACCGTATGCCACTGTCAACATGTCAAGTCTTTTTGAGCACTAAATTCCATTTTTTACACAAAATTTTATGCAGCTTTCCTCCTTACATTAGTCATCCTAAAATATATAAGAATATAATTGGAGCGTACACCCTTTTAGAGTGTTTGGCCGATCTCCTTCTCCTATTTGTGGTGTGCATCTTGATGTTGTGCCACAAATGGAGGGACCTACAGTTTCAAGCCGACTCCGAACGGCAGATATTTTTTTATGAGGAGCTTTTTCATGGCAGAAATACACTCGGAGGTTTTGCCATTGCCTGCCGAGGAGCGACCGCTATTAGAAAAAACTTTTTCGACATTTTGGGTGTCTCACAGAGTTTCGTGCATTCCCAATGATCGTCACGCACCAACCCATTTAGCCACAGGGGCCGCCATTAGTCATCCTTAACCATCCATCCGACCCATTCAGATTGAACTTCTTTTCGTCACTAAATACTACTTTTTCACTCACCGGGTTCGTTATTTTTAACAGAACTTCAAGTCATGTGGGCCCTTGCCAAACGGAGCCGGCGTTTTTTACGAAATGTATTCATATATCTGTTTTTGGAATTTCTTATGCTTCAGATGTGGCGCTTTAGAGAAACCCTTCGAACGATGGATTTGCTGCCTACAACATTTGCCATTTCTTTATTTTTTGCTGTTGGAAGATCGGAATTTGATGCAATTCTGTGGAGTTTGGGGTTTGCTTCGGTGGCAAAGCCATCGCAATTCAGTTCTTGCAGTTCTTACTATAGAAGGCACCTTGTTTCACGTAAAGATCCTCAACATTTGGCGATTTGAAAGTCCATCTGAGGTCAAGATATCAATTTATCCTTTTTCGAGATGTATTAAACCTGAGAAATCTATTAAAGGAGATCTGATTTCCCATTTTGTTAGAATTAGGAAGTTTTTGATAAACTCAATGAATGCTAAAAAAACCGGTCCCTTTTCCTAACTTGAATGCGTAAATAATTTAAGCAAACTGAGTGCTTCTATTCAAGTGAACCAATAAACTGAATAATATTTCGTTCAACACAAGCAAAGTACAGCCTTCACTTGAATTATCAGAAAACCTTAGATTGCTAGATCAAATACGGTTGCTTTAATAATCATTTCCTTCCATAAGTAAGCATAAGCATACATCCACGTTGGTTGATACGTGTGATTAGCCCCTAAGCAATAGTTCTTAGTCAACTTAAAAATATGTTCACACCTTAAGTTAAGTGTTTAAACTTTAAGTATTGTTTGTTTTGTTTAAAAGCGTGGCTAACAGCCATTTAGAAAAATGAATAAAGGAACAGATTGGATTTGACCACGAACAAGATTGGTTGTAAATTTCTATACTCAGTGTTTTCACATAATATTTATTGCCTCTAATCGAGTGAACCGGACTGTACATAGATTAGATATTATTCCTATATTACCTTCAGAATTTTGCTACCAAAATATTTTTAAAAGGTTCCAAATTTCGTTCCATATTCCCAAAATTGTTTCCTCTAAGCTAATCTTAAACCCGACTAATTTGGAAGATGTTGTGCTTTTCTCGAATCCTGTGAGAAATTTTTAATTACCAAAATTAAATTATTTTTATAATACAATACATAAGTTTGTATACTATGATTTACACAAAAACCAAAAGGTATTTTTTTATTGCCTGACAAAAGAAGCAAAGAGAATACAAAATTTCGCAGTTTGAAGTGAAAAAATTAGTGACTTTGTCGTAACGTAATTATAAATTAAATATGCGGAAGAACTATGAAGGTAGATTCCAAGTGGTCTACAAAAATGAAAAGTTAGGCTAAGTTAATGTAAACTAGTTAGCTAATGGAAAAGATAATTGAAAGAAAAAATGTGTTTGCAAACAAAACTTAGATTAGAGGTGTTCACAGCTGGAAAGCCCTAAGTAGCGTAGCGAAATTGAATACTAAAGGGTTATTTAATAAGAGATGTTATTTTGATATTCAAAGAAAAATGCTATTTTTTAATATGAATGATCGGATGTTTATTTCATTATAATAAGGAATGTATTATGTAAGTAAATGTATTATTAATGTTAATAGTGGAAAATAACATCAGACAAATGACCACCACGACCACGCTTACAGGTCAATATCCTTTTCATGAAATTTCCGATAAACGAATTGCATCTTTGAGGTCTTGAATCGACCCTGAGCTGTTGGCGTAGACCTTCTCTTTCACGTGGCCTCAAAGAAAAAAGTCACAAGGTGTTAAATCACAAGATCTCGGTGGCCAATTGTGATCACCTCTTCGAGAGATTACATGATCCGGAAACTTTTCTCGTAAAAGATCAATGGTTTCGTTGCTTGTGTGGCACGTAGCGCCGTCTTGTTGAAAATAAAAGTTGTCCAGATCAATACCATCCAATTCCGGCTATAAAAAATCGTTAATCATCTCTCGATAGTGCAATCCTTTCACTTGTAACACCAGTTATGGGAAAACCCTTTAGTTCCCCATTGTAGGCAAAGGCATCGCAGGGTAAAATTTACCAGTTTTTTATATGGAAAAAGAAAGGCGAACTAGTCATAGTTCTAAGCTCACTAAAAGCATATCGGTTTGTTATTAGTGGGATTTCCCATGGAGGTTTTTTGACCACATGACTTGAATGTATATCAAATTCATGGATAAAATGTGTTTATTTTCTTGAACATTAAACGCTGATTCAGTGAAAATACATTTTTCGTGGTGTCTCGTTCTTGCGTTGTGCCTAAAAACTAATCTACTCAATTCATATACAATCGATTCATTGAGAAATGCATTTTTCGACTTATTATTCTTAGTTTAAAATTCCCCACGTGCAGTTGTAAATTAGTCCAGCATATTTCTACATACTTGCATCGATTCCCAGCAATTAAGCCGCTTAATTGGTAAATTTATTTTTATTCTCTATTTTCAAAAATTGTATTGCTTTAGCAGCTAGACGCGCTTGCGCAGCACTTTGAAGCAAATGAGCTATGCCTGGTTTATAAATAAGTAGGCCGATCATTACGGCTCTGAACGCTACTAAACCAAAAAAGGAAAATATGATAAACACTATTGATATACGAGGTGTGGCTATTAAATAACGGAACTGATGGTCAAAATATTTTAATTGACATATATACAAATGTACGGGTTGTTCAATAACTTATGCGGTTCGATAAGAAAACCACAATTTTATGGTTTGTCTGGCTGGTGCTGAGTAGAAAGGAAGCTCCGGCCAAGATAATCCGCCTCATCAAAGCCCTCTACGAGAACTCCGAACTGGCAGTACTTCATAATAGCGCTATCAGCGATCCATTCACTACAAATGCAGGCGCAAGGCAAGGTTGTCCCCTGTCGCCCCTTCTCTTCGCCATCGTCCTTGCTGACATCAAGAGCCAATTGACCCTGTACAAAAAAGGCATCGTATAGAATTTCACCAGAAATCTTGAGGACCTGGACTTCCCCGATGATATCTTCCTCCTCTCTCACAAACTATGTGACGTCCAAGCGAAGGTGGGCAGACTAGTCGCGCACGCTGGCACGCACTGTCGGACTGAAGGTTGACATCGCCAAGACCAAGGCTATGAGAGTTAACCACAATAACGCAAGGCAGATATTGGTTGACGGATGCCCGGTGGAATTTGTCGAAAGCTTCTGCTCCCTCGACTGCTTCATCACGGCAGATGAGGGAGCAGACGAAGCGAAACTGGTCTCTAACGCCACCACACAGAGGCTACAATCTTTCGTTAACAATTGCCTCCGCATCATCTCCGCATTCTGGCCAAACAACATCAGTAACGACGCACTGTGGAGATTGAATGAGGAGCCCATCGCTTAGGCAAATTAAACGCAGAAAGTGGCGCCTGATAGGTCGCACGCTCAGAAAACCACCAGAAAGCATCATGAGAATGACACTGAACTGGAACCCGCAATGGAGCAGAGGTCGCGATCGACCAAAAACACTTGAAGGAGGTCGATGTTGCGCGAACTAGCAGCTGCCAACATCTCATGGTGCGGTGCGAAAACAGCAGCACAGAACCATGTACGACGGAAGAGTCTTGTCGAGGTCCTATGCTCCCGAGAAGAGTTAAAAAAACGGAAAAAAAAGGTTTGAAATACACTCTTCAGTATATTCATACCTGAAGCGAGAATCTAGGAGTGCTGCAAAGTATTCTTCCACAGCGGTTATGACCCCGTCACTTGATGAAAAACACTTGCCACATATGATTTTTTTTAAGTGTGGAAAGAGATGGAAGTCGGGAGGGGCCAAATCTGATGAATACGCAAGTCTGGTGGATGCTCAAACAATTCGAACTTTAATTCATGCATTTTAGCCATTGTCAAAATATTCTTACTACTGCGTCACTTTTCACTCATTTTTTCCTTCAGCTGGTCTAAAGGGTTACAATAATATTTGGAATTTATGTTTTGATTGCAAGTAATTCATACACAAAATTCCTTTCGCATCACGAAAAACTGAAGCTAACTCCTTCTTGGCCGACTTCTGGACACGAACTCGTTTCAGAGCCGAAGAGCCAGATTCACCCCGCTGTTAAGCCTCTTATTTTGATTTAAGTTCCTGGCGATAGCCCCAAGTCTCATCCATAGTGATGAAGCGACGCAGAAAATTCACTTTTTTCTTTCAAAAACGCTCTAAATGTTGCTGGGAAAGTCGCATTCGAAAGAGTTTTTGTTTCATTGTTAGCGAATGTGGCACCCATTGCGTACACAGTTTTCTGAAACCCAATACTGCAGTCGAAATATTTCTTACACTGCCCAATGAGATACCCAAGGCTTTTACTAAATCCCTGTTAGTCCCTCTAGGATTTTCCAATACGATATGCCGGGTTTTTTTCTACGATATCTGATGTTGTTGCTGTTTTTAGAAGTTCTCGACGTGGATCGTCTTTAAGGCTTGTACGACCACATTTCAATTCAGTAGCCCATTTTTCTACTCTACTAATTGAAGTCCTTATATAATTTCAGCTTTTGTTCATAAATTTCCGTTGCTTTTAAGTCCTCGAAAAATAAGAATTCAATCACTGCAAGAAACTTGATTTTTTCCATTGTAGAAAATATATGAAAGGATTGTAAGCAAAGAATAAATTGCCAGATTGAAATGAAACTTCACATACGTTCATATGAAGAGTGCATCAAGGGGTTATACACAGTTAGAATTTTCAAAAAATCTATTTTTTTTCTTAATGTACATATACAATATTTAAGAATACACATTCCGTTGAATTTAATATCATTCCGTTGAATATTTACGAAGTTACACCCGAAAAGGCGTTTCAGAGTGCTTGAAAGTACAAGGCCGAAGCATCAGCGCTTACCTGAAAGTTTAAACGCGTTTTTCTTGAAATGGTGTTTTCAAAGTCGGTGACCAACATTACTCGAAAACCAACATTAGTCTAAAATTTTAACACTAGCTTTTTAAACATATTTTTTACTAATTTATCGAAAATTTTTTCTCATCGATAAATATTTTTCTTTTATAAACAATTTAAGACCGAAATTTTGGTCAAAAAAAAAATGTATTTTGCTTATTCCTTCGATTAGTTACTAGATTTAACATCAACTCTGTTGAGTTTTTAATTTCAGAGGATCCAGTTCAAAGATATAGTGATCACCGCAAAAAGTCTTTTTTGAAAGAAGCTCCCGGAGATCAGATGTACCTCCTTTCCAAATAAATATTTTTACTAATACTAAGTCTTAAAATACAGTTAAAGGATATCATAATATGTGTATAAATTTAAAGATCAATTAATTTAAAAGTTGTCTCAGAAAAAATTCTCGAAAATTCGCTTTTTTTCGGACCTCTAACTGTATGTAACCCCTCAATATAACCAAAAAACTGTAGTCTAGTAGTAATGTCTTCTCCTACCGAACCAGTGAACTTATTGAACAATCTAGTTATTATTATTATTAGTTGCTATCGCGCCGTCTTTGGGCGCATAGTGCCGAAGCAAATGCTTTCGAATGTTGTCTCAATTTGGGTCCATGAGAGAGAATCGTCAATTTCTAAAAATTCAGTCCAGTGCCATTCTACTTCTGACGATCGTTGGCTTGTGCCAGTTTCCATTTGCTCGTTTGTATTTAAATGTCAATTGGTTTTTATCTGCTTCGGTTGAGAAGTTGTTAGTTTGAATTGCAAAAATATCGGGCTACCAAATACGGAGAATTGTTCTTAGACATCGGTTCACAAATATCAGCAGCTTCCGCGTTGACACCAACCACGTTTCACAGCCTTACGTGTATAGTGGACGGTTTTAACATTCGAATTAAAAATTCGTAGTTTGTTATGCGTTGTCAGCTGTTTTGAAAACTTGATATTTTTAGGCTTCCAAAAGCTGCTTTAGCTTTTTTGGTACTCACATCGATATCGTCTTTTGCGCCACCGTGCAGAGTAATTTGGTCTTCCTAGGTAGGTAAAGCTGTTTATCAATGGGGGTTCTCCAAAAAATTCTGAGCCTAAGAGAGAGCACAAAAGGCTATGGCTCTAAGTGCAAATCTCATTCCCACTCATTCATTGATTTCTGTCAAATGTTGTATATGTACATCTAAGAAGGTCTAATACTGTTCCCAGCTGCCTATTTTGTAATCTGCCTGCCCGCCTGTGTTCGCAAATTGTTCGAGTGCCTCCTTTTCAACTTTCTGCTTCAATCATACCGGCATCGATACCTTATTTTTTAAAAAGGAAAAGCGTTGGCGCCAATTTTCATCAATTTCCATGTTAGCCACTGTTTTATGCTTCAAATTAATTGCAATCATAAATTTTCGCTGTGATATATGAATTATTTGTTTCTTTTCTTTCATTTATGTAACAACAACGGAAACTTTTTTTACCAAAATTCATTGTGACGCTTGTATTGTTGTTATGGCAAAATAATGGTTCTAGATGTCGCTCCGCATAGAGGTCTATGGTTTTTGGTTTCAAATATACCTATATGTGTGTGTGCGTGTGTTGATACAGTATCGAATGCAAAAAATGTTGATGAACGAATTTCTACTGGAATAAGCAATTGACTATACAACAGAAGCATTATTGTTTTAATATGAGTTGTAATTTATACAGCTATTTTCTATTTATTTTAACTCATTTTTATTTTGTTTTATTTTTTTATAATATATTTAAATTTTTTTATTTTATAATTTTTTTTTTTTTGTACTTAATGAAGCAGCCACTTTTTGCGCCGCATTGTCTTACATCACTAATTTTTTTACTGCACAGCTCAAGAGCATTTTTCATCGTGGTGTGTGTACTGTGTACTTATATGTGGTATATACTTATGTGCCAATTTTTTTCCACACACAAGGATTTCCTATCTGAAATATCGGAATTTAAATTATGATTTTAATAAATAATTTGTAATTTGACATGGGATACTTCTTTCGTTTTTTTTTAGCATTTAGCTATGAATTTTTTCATGCAATTATATTTGCATATGTATGCATGTGTGTGTATGTATTTATAGCTTTTGCCTTTGTTGGCTCATACAAATTATGCATTATCTCTGAAGCGTAAAAATTCATTCATATTATCCGCAATATTATTTGTATGAGATGATTATAATGTAATTAATGGGTATTCTATTATTGTTGTTGTTGCGTGCTTTTTTTTTTTTTTTTGCACTTCACCCGCTATTCACTAAATATAAAAAAACGCATAGTCGCGTATATAGATATGTATGTGCGTGCGTTTGCTGTTTACCCATTAAGCAAAAAGTGTCGAAATGTAAAGAAATTGCAAGAATTTCTTTTACATTTTAGTTTCTATAGGTGCGCATTACTTTTGAGTTCAGAATATAATCTGCATGGTATATATATACCGAAGGTTTCATGGAGATTTCGTCAGATAAGACCCTGAGTAACGTTAAGCTCCCTCGCAAGGGCCCCCATTGATTTTAAAGAGCCCTCGTCAATTGTTGCTTGCCCTTGTTGAACCAATTCTGCAGATCGGACAGTGTCAGAATGTTTCTTGTGTGGTTTGTGTTTTGCAACAGATTCTGCATCGCCGCGTGATGCTTTCAATTCAGTGTTTTTGAAGTGAAAATTTTTTTAGAATCGTTGGGAGTGATTTGAGACTCGATGGAACGAAAAAGCGGCACTACGAAGCGTTATATGTTGATATACGTATATGTGTGTGGCTGCGTACTGCTGAGCCACGCTAGTATAGTGAGTATTGTAGTATGTATACTACACTGCCTATTACTTGCTTTGGTGTTTAGTTCAAGCGTCATACGTATGTATGTTTGTATATGCTAGTACGTATGTGTGCGCGCCTGTGTATTACGGAGCCACGGTGAGCGAGAAGGCATTATGTATACCTATACTACACTACCTAATACTTGCTTAGACCAAGCGTCCTACCAATGCTTGTGTGTATGTTAGTATGTCTGTGTAATATACGCGTTACGACGCTCATAATAGCAACCGCGTGTGCTGTATTGCGTCCGTATCTTTATATTCGTAAATATTTTCATTTTTAAATATTTACCGCAATTGCAGGCGGTGTTGCAATATACCACAATCAAAATGACGGTGCTCGTATTGTAACTCCACAGATAGATCTGAATGCACAGCAACTAGAATCACTGTCTGTTCAGTTCTCTAAAGTGGAAGAAATATGAGCATGCGAAACCAGATTGAGCAATGGAAAAACAGTTTTAATTGTGGCAATTTATATTTCACCGAATCAATCAATAAATAGCATCACGGAATTCATTCACGAAAATTTAATAAAGCATACACCAGAAGTATCGCGGATACTTAGAAAAGATTACGATAAAGTTCCAATGATTTTAAGTGGCGATTTTAACGTAAATTTTGCATTGGACACAGCGGTTCCTTTAATTGACTTTCTCAATACAACACTCAATTTAAAATGTGTAACAATCGCACTGAATCGACAACACGATCAAAAACAACAATGAGGATGAATACTAATAAAATGAAGAAAATAAAATATGAACTTTATAGCAATATTATAATGAACCTATAATTATCCCGCTCCTAATGCTGCTTTCGTCTCATTCTCTCTCAGTTTGTTTTACGGAAGGTTTCATTTCTATCTCATCTAACCATTAGATTGGTATTTTTTTTTTTTGTCGTTCAGGAACATAGGACCTTGACAAGATTCTTTCAGCATACATGGTTCTGGGCTGTCTGCTAGCTCTCGCAACATCTACCTTCTTATTAGCCTTTTCCAAGTATCCTTTGTGTCATTCTCGTGATGGTATCTGGTGGTTTTCTAAGCATGTGAACATATCAATCGCCACTTTCTGCGTTTCATTTGCCATAGAATAGACTACTCATTCGTTGGTCTCCACAGCGCATCGTAGCTAATGGGGTTCGGCCAGAATATTCTACAGATGATGCGGAGGCAGTTGTTGACGAAAGATTGCAGCCTCTGTATGATGGGGGTAGAGACCAGCCATGTTTCATTTCTGTACTGCAATACCAACTTCACATATGAGCTGAGTTTTCGCTGTTTAGAGTGCCTGGAGATTTGCGAACTCGCCCAAACTATGTGCATTCGCTCGAACGCTGCCCTTACTTTTGTAAGCCGGCCGTAGACATCTTCATTTGCTCCCCCGTCTGTCGTGATAGTGCAGCCGTCGTAGCCGAAGCTTTCAACAATTATGATTTTTGTATTCTGCAGCAGATTCTGTATCACTGTCTGATGATTCCAATTCTCGGCGAACCTTATAAACGAATGAACAGGCGTACTTAAGAAAATTAGAGATTTCTATATTAAATCGGTGCGATTTGCACACATAGGGACGATAGCTGCATGTCTCTTCATTTCTTGAGTTAAGTTGTTGTTCTCCATGTCTTATTTGAAAAAGAGTATACATATATACAAGTCTCTAATCACCATATGCACTCTGTATTATGAAATTTGTGGGAATAACTTCGTTTTACGTAGTGTACTATATAGGTTATAAATGACTAATGCAAATATGTCAAATCTGGCATTGTCATCGTAAAGCGTTAAATTTTTAGTTCTCACTGTACTTGAGATGTTTTGCCATACGAGTACTATTTGCGTTGTTTACAGGCACTTGAAACACCGTTGACGTTAAAAAATCGATCAGAATCGTCACTATTTTCGTTCTATGGTTTTCTAACACTTTCGATGTTTCGTAGATGTAGAATACGCCAATAAATGTGGGTTGTTGTTATTGTTGTTGTCACAGCATAAACATTCCTCATAAAAAAAATTTAAACAAAAAAAAAACATAAATAATTGGCCGAGCTCGACCTATTTGTGGTGTTCGTCTTGATGCTGTTCCACAAATGGAGGCACCTAAAATTTTAGCCCGACTCCGAACAGCAGATTCAAACCTACGCACTCCCGAATGATAGTCACGCACCAACCCATTCGGCTACGGGTGCCGCCTAATAAATAATTTTCGTACTTTTATTTTATGAGCTGAAAATCCATATATGTTTGGGGAATGCGGCTGAAAAGACAGTCCTTGGCCGTATATCTATCCATGTCGTACCGGTAGTGTAGAACCGACTGTTGTAGGCCAATTGTCGATTTCTAATGGATAATTTGCTAACACTTTGATATGTTGATTGCATTCCTGGTTTCAAATACTCTCAAATTTTCGCCAAATTCCAGTCTTTTCATAATAATAAAGAAAAATTATTATAGCCTGTGAACTTAATCAAGTCTTCTAAAGGGAGCAGTGGTATTAGTTCAAGCAAATAATTCAATGGTAGACGCCTTCGATTCTCCACTTATCTGCTCGTTATGTGTGGGCTCTCCTCGCTTGACGATAAATTTGCATGTGAAAGCAACAACAAAGTCACCGAGCAAGATTCGCCGCTAGCGAGTATGGCTAAACTTCATGAAACTGGTATAACTCAATATTTCCAATGCTGCCAACTCTATTTTTTGCTATTTGGAAAGTTTCATTAGACCAAGTTCATACAGGGCAACATTTATTGCTTCAATTTTGTGATTTCTCTTCTGATGATCCCGTCGTGTTCACACATATTGCAGTTGCTAGTTTTTAGTCTACAAGGTTCCATTCTACAAATGGTATTAAAGCAACAAAAGTTGCCCTATATGAACGCGGTCTTAATAATCCTTTTTAAATGCTTCCAAAGTAGTTTTTGGTCTCTTCTTCCCAACTAACGCATGGTGCATCAAAGACGCCTTGTATCCACATCTCAAGTCTGTTTCGCTAATGAGCTAAATCAAATAGTGATCGCTCTTTGCTACAGGACAATTTTCAAAATCGGTTATTGTAGCAGAAGCCATCGTTGCTGTGTGTGAACTGATTGATATTAATAGTTCGTCATGTGATATAAAGGGTTCGGATGTCGCACAATTTCATAGTCATTCAAAAACAAAGCACATTTTGATTGGTGGAAATAAATGTGGGAAATCTGTTTCAACGCATGCAAGGGTATATTGATCCTCATGATAATATTCAGAATATTCAGAAAATCCATAAAACCATTTGCAACCTTTGTTTGAATACGCTCCCATGACTTCTAATAAATTTGCTAAACGAAAATTGTGTTGGCCCCCTGATTAAGTTCTCGCGGTGTTTCTGAAAAATGACGATGCAACTGACACCTTTAATTTACAAAAAGTTACGTAAAACAGCGTGAAAATGGAAAACCCGTAGAAAGATCAAAAGACTTTTATTAAAGTGCACAAAGGAAGAAAATATTAAAATTACTTTAACTTAAAATGTTGTGAAGAATATTTTAGAGTTGCCGATACATGGCAAGATATAAAGCCTTGTTTTCAATAATAAAAAGAAAAGTAAAATTATAAAATTTCTCTGCATTGTCTTTGTGACTTTCTCTAGTTACATAATTAACACAATATATATAATTTTTTTTGTTTTAATTCACCTCACACAATTCGACATCTTTTGTTGACTGGGTTCACACGTACATTAATTTACTAACGCATAGCGGTAATTTATTTGACCTCGCTGATAAAACATAATTTATTTCAGTTTGCAGCTTAAATAAATATTGTTTTAAATATTTTTAAATGAGATTGTTTTTAAAGCGTAAATTTTAAAATTTAAAGAAAGTTAGGATGTAATGAAAGAGAACTACGGCAAATTTTCAAGCTAAAATCTATCAGGTCAGTCCATAAGTTCGTGCGTTTTTTAAAGGTGGTTTTAAAATTAATAAAAAAGCTGTTTAAAGTATTTGTTAATCCATAATATATTTTCCCTCATTATTTACAATGTCTTCCCAACGTTTAGGCAAATTTTTAATTCCCTGCTCAAAAACTTTTTTGACCTTGGAGCCAAAATACGCTTCGATATCCCCTTTTATAGCTTCTTTTGAGGAGAATTTCTTGTTGCTCATATGGGATTGAAGTCCACGGAAAAGGTGATAATCACAAGGTGCAAGGAGAGTATGGTGGATGCGGCATTAGCGCCCATCCGAGCTCATTCAGCTTGCCTAATGTTTGCCTTGCGGTATGAGGTCTTGCGTTGTCGTGGTGAAACAAAACTTTGCGTCTATTCACTAAAGACGGTCGATTTTTGTCAAAGTGCCTCATTCAAGTTTGATAGCTGATGGGAATAATAATCAGCAGTTATCGTCTGGTTTGGTTCCAGAAGTTCATAATAAACAATACCGGTCATATACCACCAAATAGACAGGAGAATCTTCTTGGGGTGAAGGCCATCTCTAGGTGTCGGTTCTGGTGTTTCATTTTAGCCTAACCATTGGCGTTTGCGAACAGGATTATTGTAAAGGACCCATTTTTCATCACCAGTAACGATACGGTTCAAAAAACTTTCATTTTCAAGCCGCTGCAGCAGCTGAGAACACAGATTCGCTCTCTGCTGAAGGGTGGCGATGGAAAGTCTATGCGGAACCCATTTTCCCAGCTTTGAAACCTTTCCCAACTGAACCAGGTGCCTGTGAACTGTTCCATGCCATGAATTTAACCTCTGAGCTGTTATATCGACTGTCAAATTTGGCTCAGCTTCCACGAGTTCGAGCAAGGCGTCGGAGTTAAAGACTTCAGGACGACCACCGCGCGGGGCATCCTCCACGTCGCAGTTACCACTTCGGACTTTTGAAAACCACTTTTGCGCAGTCCTTACACTCACGGTATCCTCTCTGTGAGCAGTGTTTATTTCTGCAACAGCAGTTGTTGCGTTTTTACAACTTTTACAAAAAAAATACAAAATATGTCTCTTATATGCGTTCTAAGATTCCATTTTATTTTTTAACAAGGCGTGCTTCTATCCGCGATTAAAATCTCTTGTTGAATCCACAATATATCGAAGAAAAAAATATAAATAGTTCCGTTATATTTCGCGAATAGTTGTTTGTATGCCAAAATAGCTTTGTTTAACCAAAATGGTACACTTGTGACGAGATGGAGAGAATCATAAGGTGGCGCCTATCGGGGTACAGGTACTTTGCTCTCACCGAATTTGACAATATCAGCTGATTTGCGTGACGTTGCACTGTTGCATTTGGTGAGCAGTGTGACCAGATTAACATTTTCATAATTTTATTTAGCATTTTTTCTTACTGACATTTTGTAACCTCTTTTTGTTTCTACGTGACGCTCATAAATATGTAAAATATAATTTTTTTGTAAATTAGTTCAATAATTCACTCAGTTCTATTAAGGGGTTACATCCAGAATTTTCAAAAAAAATGATTATTTTTTTCGATATTTCGAAAGTATAGTATTTTTAAAATATGCTGTGAAATTTTCAAGCGCAAATTCCCAATATTATAGCTTCCAGAGCCTATTAACTAGGTAGAGAGCAGTCCGCGTGCTCCTGTACCTCAAACTTTAAACTCGTTTTTCTCGAAACTACTTTTTCCGGCACTTTCTGCATGATAACTCATACAGTTTTTAATATTTTATGATGCGGTTTTTTTAAGTATTTGTGATATTTTTATTAAAAATTTGTATAAACATAATTAAAGTGTGACATTTATGACGTAAAACGCATACTTTTTTTTTTAAATGCCGTAAATTGCAAACATTTTCGAATTTCCAAAATCCAGCTCGACAGACTATAACTACAACTTTATTTTACAAGATTTTTTTTTACTTTTTACTGATCCATCAAAATTTTGAAGAAGAAATAATGCGGTCTGCAAGCAACTTTTTTTTTTTCATTGTACTTTGGGCCACGTGATTTTTTATATACTAATTTTTGTAGAGAAAAATTAAAATTAATTTTTTTATAAAGTTGAAGTATACTTTTTTTATATTTTTTTCTATTGTTATCCCTTCTAAAAACAGTTTTTCTTTTTGCGCAATTTTGGCGCTGCTGGACATATGTAACCCCTTATATTTTACTTCAGGTTTTTACTTTGGTTTTTTTTATTATTTGGTCACAATGTCGCCGATTGCGATTATTGTTTGTGTTGGTGCTTATTTGTGTGCGGCATTTCTTCGCGTCAATTAAATTTTTTTCCAAATTTGTTTTTTTTCTACTTCGAGCAGCTAAATCTCTCTCGCACTGCAGTGTTGCCTAGTTTTGGACATAAAAAAAAAAACTAAAATGGTCATTTAAAGAAAAGAAAATGCCAAATTTTTATTGACTTACATAAAGAACTTTATATGCGTGACAAATTGTCTGTACTGTGTGCGTTTTTTTTTAATAAATTTGATTATATTTAGTTATGTAAGTATGTACTGTAGACTGTATTAAAATAAACAGAGTCTTAAAAATCCTTCCTTGTATTCAAAATTTATGTTAAGAGAACTTTTCCAAAAACGGCGAAAAAACACTTTTTTCCATATTTGAGCTTAAGGTACTTCTTTTTCAGAAAGGTCTTTGGGGTTTCTTCAGTAATTAAAGGTTTTTTTTAATATATATAAAAAGGTTTTATATGTTAAGATTTGTTGAGAAAAGAAGACCCCTATTTTTGAATAACCCCAAAAGCAGCATAAAATGAGATTTGCACTTTTAAAATATCACATTTTAAGGGGGTAGTCAGAGGCCCGAAAAAATGATGATTTTCAATAATTTTTTTTTTGCTAGTCAATTGCTTTATTTTACAAAAATAAAAACATAACATTAATGTCATACAACATGGCCTCAGGAAATATTTTTCAGATTTTCGAAGAAAAAATCGACAATTAATTGTTAAATTTTTGAAAAAAAATCCTTCGATCAGGCACGAGTTTTTTATGTCTTTCAAAGGCAGTATAAATTTTATTGAAATCCCCGAAGCGGTTTTTAAGTTACAGTGATCACCAATTTAAAAAACATAGTTTTGAGAAAAACGCATTTAAAGTTTTGCTATCGAGCTCCGGAGCGACCGAGCGCCCTTTGTTAATTGTTGAATAACTCGAAAAGTATTTGTCGGATTCACTTAACACAATAATTTATAGATATTACACTTTGAGAAAATGCAAACAAAAATCCAATTGTTTGAAAATTCTGACTGCCCCTAACCCTTAAAAGAGTCAATAAATTTTCTTCGCATTACGGCTAAACTAAACCAATTTGACGTCACGCACTCTCTGATGGGCGCAATCTTGTTTCTATCCTTCTTTCTCCTTGTGATTTATATTCAGGACTTTATGGTAACTTTCCTATGCCAATCGGAAAATCTAAATTTGCTCTGTACTTGTAACACACCTATAAACAAATGCATGAAACCTACAGATATCTGTTAGGTTTGAGAAATTGAAATTGTTTCCATCGGTTTCCATCAATTTAGTTAACGCAAATATCTGATTATTATTCGTCTGATATTTGCTAAGAAAGTAATAACAGACTGTTCACGTATAATAATATTATAGTTAAATATTTAAGTTCCTTTTTTGTGCCGATTGCAACGGAATTTTCTAAATAAATAACTCTGGGCCACTACTAAAAAAATTGTTAACATAAAAGAGAAAAGGTTTGCATTTGCAATGCGCAGGTTATCAAAATAAAACATTGCTGTGCATTTTTATTACAACCAGTGTAGACTTTAATGCAAAAACTATTTCAACAAAAAAAAATTTAACAAAGGAATGCACGACGGATATTGTTGGTATTTTTGTATCCAATGATCGTTTAGTACAGTATATTTATACCAAAGACAAAGTAATTTTATTAAATTTTTTTTAATTCTGTCACACAGAAACTAATACATTTTCCTCCTCTGTTAGTATATGGTAGTAAACGCTCGCACCTGAAAGTATGCTATAAAATGTGTACAAATGGCAACAATGGCCTTCACTGTTAATATAACATTTTCTGTTAATTACATTTACATGAGAAGATAACCAGAGAATGTTAACGATTTTTTCTTTGTGAAAATGTCAATAATTCATTCCTAATGATTGATTAACACTTTCTGATTTAACTGCATTAGTTTTAACACGATAAGAACGCCGCTTTGCGGCGTAACGGCAGAAAAATTACCTTGTTTGCAAATGTTTTAAAGTTAGCTGTTTAAATATTTTATATAAAAGCGGCAGTAACCTAGCAAAATTTTTGCTCATAGTGTTATATTTTTTTTAAATAAAATAAATAAATAAATATTTGTATAAAATCATCGATTGTTATTACATTTGATAGAGCTCTACATTTGCCCAATGTCGATGTCCAAATTTCAAATATACCTCTTGATTAAAAAGTTCCCGGAACAACGGCAATATGACGCTCTAAATCAATTGATTTGAGTTCTGATTCTTTTTGTTTAATTGCCACATCTTTGACTAACTTTCATACAAATTAATTTATCACATCTTATTGTCATTGCTTAACATTTGTAGAAGTTACGCCGTCTTGACTTAAAATACATACACTGTAAGTGTTTTTGATTTTTCGGTACAGTTTTAAAAACGGATTTGAATTTGCAACAACGAGTTTGTACTAAATTTTGCATTAAAAATGGATTCAATGGTGCGAATCCTTAGAAGTTTTGGGAAACTGTAATGATACTCTAAAGAAAAAAGCCATTTAAAACTGACTTCAAAACGTTAATAATTCTTTCACTTTACCAAATTTACCAGTAACCGCAAATTTATCATCAGAAAGCAGGCAGAGGACTTGGTACCTGTATGCCAAACAAAAGTAATTTTATGGAGGTACCTCACGTAACTTGTAAGCCTCTTATTATGGGCACACTAATCAGTTCTGTAATTCAAAGATGGATACCTGTGAAATTGCTAGACAAACATGACCAAGGCTAAATCAGCGTCTATCCAAGAATGTTAAAGAATATTATAAAATTGAGTAGATTTCAAATTAAGACCTTAGTAGAGGCCCTCACAGGACATTGTCCCATAGGAAATCCAGCAAGGAGAATAGGTGTTTACATGCATGATTTCTGTCGTAGCTGCAGGAAAGAGGAGGAGTTGGAAATAATTCAACACCATTTTTGCACATGCCCGGCTCTAGCCATAATCTTACTTCCTAATGAGTACAGATAATCTATACACCTTAGGTATATTTTGCGCTTCGTGAAAAGCTCAGGAGGGTTCTATATGGAAGGGAAAATGTAGCCCAACCCCTGCGGCTCACAACGAACCCATTTCGTGGCCTAAGTGGCATCGCTGTCTCTATGTGCGATGCGCAACGCAATTTCCATCAGAAACAATGCAATCATTTCAGCGCCGCTTCAACATTTCAATACCACTTTTATAGAGCATTCATTCGAGGGAAATTTCTTACCGGCGGACATTTTTTTTTTAATCTGCGGACAGCCAGTAGTCGCTGGGAGCCAAATCTGGTGAATAAAGTGAATGTGGGAGCAATTCGAGGTTCAATTCATGTAGTTTTGCCATTGTTTTGATTGACTCGTAACACGGTGCGTTGTCTTGATGAAAGAAAAAATAGTGAGCAAATACGGCCCCACTTTGAACAGAGCTTTCTCATAGTCAAGTGCTCATGCAATATAAAGCCAAAACGCACTTTTGATATCTTTACGATGTCAGCTAACTCACGCAATTTCATTTTTCGATCATTCAATACAATTTTTTGGATTTTTTTGATATTTTCTGGTGTTACCGCCTCATTTGGGTGTTCATTGCGTTGTGTATGATCGATGTCTCTACGACCACGAACGGAATTTTCCCCCCATCAAGAGGCAGTGTAAAATTAAAACACGATTTTTTTGTTTTTTTTTTAACAGCTGTTTTTTAAGGTTAGTACTAACTGAAAAAGAGGTGAATGCAATAAAACAAATTATAAAAGGGAAATAATTAAATTAAATTACTTTAATTAATCGCTTGACTGCAAAATATGGTTAATGAAGTCATCTATTTATAGAGACTAATACAAACATTTTAGAAAATGGCTATGCTCGTGGAGGGTTAAGAGATGCAAACAGTTTACAATTCAGGTCGAGTGGTCGATTACGCCACCCGCTGGAGTTAACAGTCTATGAAGGTACTATAATTCTCCTTTTCTAAGTAAAAAAAACAACTCAATTCAATATTCATTACATTTACATAAAAGCGTTGTGAATATATTTCCACACCTTCTGAGTAGGTAGTAGCTAACATATTTACATACAGTTAGCGTCAAAATAAAGTGCAAACCACATTTTGATAAGTTTTGAATATTTTTTTATTTATTTTTTAATTTCAATTATTTTTTTATAAAAATATATGTATATAGTTTTGGACTTTGTATAAAATTTGTAGAAATTCGGCAAATTTTCATCAAAACTTTCAAACTTTATACTCAGAATTATTTTTTAATTTTTTAGAAAATGTTTGGGTATGCAATTTTATAGCCTATTGAATTTTGGTAGAATGAAGTGAAAGTTCCAAGCTGTTCAAAAATGGCGTTGATTTTTGTTAATTTTTTCTGATGCACCGCCATATTTTTTATTTGTTTTTAAATTCCAATTATTATTTTTCGGGCTTTGTACCTATAAAATTTGTAGAAACTCGGCAAAGTTTCATTTTTTATTTTAAATTTTTAGAAAATGTTCGGGTATGCAATTTTATAGCCTATTGAATTTTGCTAAAATAAAGTGAAAGTTTCAAGCTGTTCAAAAATTGCGTTGATTTTTGTCAGAGTAGGCTGCAGTTAGCTTCAATTAGTGGGGATGTGCCTGAGCCATAACCGTAACCATAGCAATCAGCTGTTTAGATCAAACATGTGGGCATCACTGTAAGCGATTATAGGTGCCGCACCATAACGTCAAAGCCGTATCCGTAGCCGTATGTATCTACTGAATTTTGGTCCTGCCCCGTAACCGTAAGCAGCTGTGAAATACTTGGCACTGTTTTTTCTTTGATACTTGCGATAAAAATTTGAATATGAGATATGAACGACAAAAATATAACTGACTTAGTGGAAAGTTATACGTCTTTTTATGACTAAATGCAAATGTTGGCATTAATTCTACGTCAATATCAGTTTTTTATGGTGAAGGCGTGACTAATCGATAAGTTCTGCAATATTGCGAATATGGTTATGGCTACGGTTATGGTGTTATGGCTACGGCATCACCAATGGCAGCTTTAAATGGAGAAAATACACAGCACTACAAAGCACTAAAGCGCCGTTTTGTTACCATTTATGTGACCTCCAAAAGGCAGATATCTACAGCCAGCCAAAGTTGTTGACGTAAAGGAGAGGATTAATGGGATTTAGTTTGGCGCATTGCTCCAGGCTATCGAAGAAAAGAGCACTCAATGATCTTTATCGTATAGCTGCCAAACCCGGACATTTACATTTCAACAGCCTCCTTCTCTGAAAGGTCCCCACAGCTTCTGCATTGGGGGTTAAATGGTAAACCTAGCTTTTCCGCGTGTGTGCCGATCCTCAATGGCTGGTAAACACAAAATAAATAAATACTAAATACTTATCAATATGTGGCGTACACTTTATTTTGACGCTGAATATTAGGCCGGGTCGATTTGTGGGGAGGCAAAGAAATCGCCCATTGATCTGTGAAAATCATATTCTAGGAATCAAAATAAGAAACTTTGCTGAAGGAACCATACCTCTAAAACGAATTCTGATGTCCCCCAATTTGGGTCGAACTTTTTAGTTTCTTTTCTATAACTCACTTAAATTAATTTTTTCATTTACATATGTTCTGACTAAATAAATTTCTTAAGAGAAAAAATAGATACAATATTATTATAAATAAATAATAAATATTATTATAAATAAATAAAAATAAAGAAAAAACATAGCCATTTAGCTGATTTTTTCAGGTAAAGGCCAAAAATGGTGATATTTTGAAATTGGGGGACATCAGAATTCGTTTTAGAGGTATGGTTCCTTCGGCAAAGTTTCTTATTTTGATCCCTCGAATACAATTTTCACACAGCAATGAGAGAATTTTAAATCGACCCGCCCTACTGAAGATACATGTAAAAAAGCTGAAGCCATGAAAAATCAATCATGCGCACCCTCGTCTCCACAATTGAAGTGAAATTTTTAATGCTTTTGCTTTTATTTAATCTGACCATTGAAATATGAATACTTCGCGGATGAGTATTTCCCATTTATTACTGGCATTCTCCGAACAGCCTGCCATCCTCACCACTTTGCAATAGCACCCATGCTGACGCTTGTAGCGCTGAGTGAGCGACGCGCTAAAATTTTCTTAGGAACGTCACTCAAAAATAGTAAATTGCCCATTCGATTGGGTGTAGGGATAACAAAATAAACATGAAGTAGAAAATTTATCTTTCGTTACTTTATCGGTGTACAATAAAGATGGAAAAATTAAAATCTCAAAACTCAAAAAAAAAAAAAACACACCAGCAATGCAAATACAAAAACGAGCGCGGCAACAATAAAATGTGGTATGATGACAAAAGCTATGCCGTGTCGCATAGAAGGCAAAAGTAATTTCCATATTTATGACATGCGATTTTTTTCTTTCTGTTGTTGTTCCCTACCCTTGCCGTGCCTTTGGTTTTTTGCATTGTCCAACAAACGCCACTCTACCCTCGTACATATTGAGCATATTACTGCTATACAAAAACAATGGCGAGAGTGAGAACGGAAGCGAAAGAGGAAGAACAACATTGAGGACGGCTACAAGCGTACGCTCAATTTGCATATTTATGTAGATTTTCGTTATCGTTTTGCGTGCATACGATCCGGGTTTTAACCGCATGCATGTACATACACACACACACACGCGCACACACATCGGCACACATTTGCTAAGACCGTTGTGTTGTTGTGTGTGTGTTCGTTTGTTGGAGGGATATGCATCGATGAAAAATCCAAATCCAAATCTAAACTGTACCAATACCATTTGAGTTAAGCGAAAGTGGGGAAAAACCCAGCGCAGGACATGCAATGGAATGCCGGTTCATGTTGCATCAATACGTAATGCATCAATCCCCAGCCACCCCTCGTAGCGAGAGCGGCCATTGTAGAATTTTAACTACAAACCAAAATAATTGATAGGCGGAAAGTTAGTTGAAAGTGGAAAGGTATTTCGAGCAAAGGAATAAGCGTATGGACATCGATTGTGGGTTTTGTACGCCGCTCGCCACAATTGCCATTGCCAGCAGCGTGCATTCAATTTAACAGCAAATTTTTAAAATGCAAATTTTCGTTTGAAATTTTGTATTTTTTCAGGTTTTTTTTTTTTTGTTTTAGTTCCCCCTACCCAATTCTAAGCGCGGCGAATCAATTGCAGTGAGTTAAATAAGAATGCAAGTAAACAGTATTTTTTGTATGTATGGATTTTGTGGAAACTTTTGTTTCAATTTTTTTGCAAAGACATACATAGGCACTCATCTATATAAAGGATATGTGCTAACATTTGTTGTTGCTGTTAGCAGTTTACTGTGCTAACGATTTCAGCGCGCACTTTCAGCTAAAAACTGAATTTCTCCATCGCTAGTGCACTCTAACATTCAACTGGTCACTCACAACCGCTCACTGGTAGGGGAAGAGAAATAGAAGTTCACACACACATACACACACGTAGTTAGTTATATGCATTTTTCGCACTATTTCCTTTCGTTTATTTTCCCTGTGTCCTGCCTTTGTAGTCTGGCTCGTAGGAATACTTAAATGCATTTGCATATTGAAACACCCGCATACCGAAAAAAGTGCACTCACATACACACACCCATATACACATACAGACTATTATATTTTAAGTATCATATGTAGATGTCGCTAAATTGAATAACCTTGTTTTAGTAAAACAACGCGAAAAACGTCAACGCTGCGCATTGCAATCATAAACGAATTATCTATGTATTGGTGTGTCCTCGCTATACCATCGTCTCACACATATCGGGCACTATTTGTGAGGTTTTTTTTTATTAGCTGTGCTTTATTCTTTGGCGCGTGTTCATCGCTCACAGTGCTTGCGCGATAATTTAATCATTTGCTGCCCTTTTAACTCCTATTACAGTTATGGCTGGCTGAGTTAAGTTAGAATAATGCACAAACAACAAAAAACAAACGAAATTATAAAAAGTTTTAGAAGAGAAAGATGGTATATTTGAGAGGTAAAAACAAAGGAATTTTCTGGAAAAAACAATGATTGAAAGAAGGACCAAACGAGATTCAATCAGGTTTAGCTGACAATGAAAATCCAATTTAAAAGCTTTTGAAAAGCTTGTGATAGATATCAAAGATTGTTTGTAAAGCATGCATGTTGGCCATCACGAAGAGCTCATACGAGAATATCCGAGTGTTTGAACGCACCCACCATCGATTTTGGCTATTTGCTGTCACTTCACAAAGTAGTGTCATTATCATAAGAAACAAAAAACAATTGAACGACATGAAGAAGAAAAAGTTAGCACACCAGAGTGTCAAGTCACATCAGTCGGAATTAAATTTAGTATTTATGATCTGACAGTTACTGCTACATATACAGGGTCCGGCACTCGAAGTGTAACCAACTTCAGACCGCTCGTGCAGCTGATGCCCGGGCAACAGCTGTCTGTTAGTTGCCTAAATGGCAGTCCAGGGTACTGTTTACAAGCGCGCGGAAACATTTTGACAAGGGTAAACGCGAAAAAAGAAACTCAGTAATGGATTTCAAACGTAATAGTGAGATTGCAGATTTGAGAGAGCGAAGGGGTTGCTTCGCTTGGCCGGAGGTGGTCAATTTCCGAACATTTTGTTTTCTGACTAGAAAATTATTCAAACAGAGCAATTCGTAAACTTCCAAAACGATAGGGTTTATTTGGCCGACCGTAAATACGAGAATTTGAGTCATCGATTGGCCACCAGGAGGCAGCATCCGCCACAGGTAATGGTTTGGGCCGCTGGATGTCGCTAAAAGCCTTTTGAATGCTCTCTACGGATACAAAACGTTTTCCTTCCATGGCCAAATGCAATTTTCCGAATAGGCGCCAGCTTCCACCTTCCGAGTATTTAGGGCGTACGCTTAAAATTGCATTGACGGTTTGGCCCATTGGCTCGAACTCCTTGTGATCCAAATGATCAGTTAAAATGCGATAAATAGATATTTTGGAGATATTCAACTCTGACTCCATGAATTTCAAGGATAATTTCGATCATTTCGGTGACTACTGATTTTGGGTGGCGCACAGTGCGGCCGATTCCCGAAAAGCTGGCCAAAACTCAAAAAATTAAGTAATTGATTCAAAATTTCTTACTCGGGGGTTGTCGGGGTCGCTGATTACGAATTTGATCTTAAAATTTTGAAAATCCACCCCCTTTCCACCCCTATTGGCCACCCCCTCACGTGAAATAGCGTATATTCTAGAACATAATCAAGATGCATGTTAATTTATATGTTTTCGGGGTCGCAAGGTAGCAAGTTGTAGCAGCTGAATCTTGTTTTATTCAGTGACCATTACTTTTTTGAGTAACCTTTAATAGGTGTCAAAGCAGCATATGACGGCGTTGTATTACTATACAGTTTGAAAACTCAAATTTTATAAAAAAAATTGCAAAAAATGTATCTACGTATTGCTGCAGCTAAAAATTTTGTGTCGAGGCATTGATATGTACTAAAGATTTCTCGTATTTTACTAACCTTCCGAAGATGATTCCATTTGGTTTTGTTCAATTTACTCCATTACAAAATCTTTCAAATGTGTACAACTTTCACTATTCATCGACAGTAATACGATGCTCAAACGAAGGCCACGTTGCGACTGAAAATACAGAGGATACTTAGGGTACAGGACGTTGCTATGAACGGTTTTCACTACTCAAGGCATTACAGTAGCCAACCCAAAGACAAAAAAACTCTATCTAGAAACTTTTTTTTTTCGACTTTTGGCCAGCTTTTTGGGAGTTGGCCGCACTGTGCGGCGTATGGGACCGTATGCTCATTGTCATTTATGTCCTCACAAACATCTCTGAAACGTGTAAACCACTCATGAACTCTGGCACGAGATAGACAATCATCGCCATAAACTTTTTTCATCGTTTTACCGATTTCAAAACAAAATTTGATATTAGCTCTCTGTCTGAAACTCATTTTTGTACCGATGACACAAACATACTGACACTTGAGACGCAATAACTTCGCCCCCATTGAATCGAATGTCACCAAGCCATGTCACTGGAGGTCAGCTAGGGATGTAACTTCCAACGCACTAACTCATTAAAACATTTTTATGACGCCAGTCTTCTTTATTCTAGGCTTCACCTTGTTTTTATAAATAACACTAGTTTACACCAATAATGGTCCTCGACCAAAAGGCGTTTTTTTAAACTAATTTGAGTTCGCTGAAACCAAAAATGAATTTTATTTTTTTTTTTTTCAAAGAAAGATAGGGAGATATTCCCAAAAAACCTGTTTTTTGGTCAATAGTGCAGTTATTACCTGCAATCTCGAAAACAGTGCGCGCCATTTCTTTGAAGTGCATACATGTCACCTACATTTTAAGCCTAAGTTTGTCTGAATTGTCTGAAAAAACTGGTTTTTTGAGAATATCTCGGAAACCGTTCTTTGAAAAAAAAAATATAATTCATTTTTGGTTTCAGCGACCTCAAATTAGTCTAAAAAACGGTTTTTGGTCGAGGACCATTTTTGAAAGTGAAAATTCGTAAACTACTGTAATTGGCGCTTACACCCATTTGGGCCGAAGTCCTCCCCCTAATCGTGGCGTACGTCTTGATTATGGTCCAAAACTAGGGCATAAGCAGACCAATTTCCAGTGAAATCGGATTATTTTTCCTTTAGAACCTTCACGCAAATTAATTTATCCCATTCCCACACGCTCTAGTTGGAAAACTCTTTACTTCGGCCACATTTTATATGACAGCATTGCACTGAGCGATAGCAACTGAATTTTGTAATGAAAAACTCTACTTTAGTATGATTCTTTTTAACGTGCTCGACCAACTGGTATGTGAAAGGTATTTCACAAAGATATATTTCTTCATTTATAATACTCGTACCACTATGAATTGGTAGGGGCTTCCGCCAGCCATAGAAAACCGTGCAGGCTCAGTTATCATATTAATTGTTGCCTACAAGTAATTTTTTTTTAATTCTTTTTTTAATTCACTACGACATTAATCAGTCAAACTAAGTGCCAACTTCACTATTGATGCATCGGCCATTGCAGCTGCATAAATTTACAACTCAGTAGTTAAATCATCTCGGTGAGTCTCCATTTATATGAAATTGCGAACTCAAACGCGTATTTTTATTTGTTTTTATACATCGAATGGATAACTCCACATTATCACGTATTTCCAGAAAGTGTTTGTGCCAACACTCTGACGTTATTAAAAATCGCATATGTATGTGTGCATGAGTGTAGTTTCTCTCGAGCAAGTGCAACGCATATCATAAAGCACGCAACTGATAATCTCATGTGCTGCCAACGCTTAACCCACATGCACACATGCATATGCATGTTGCACTTTAGCGCAGACCACTTTCGCCTTTTGCTTTTCAAACCAACACCACAGCGTTTTTTTTTTTTTTTTTTTTTTGTTTTCTCGTTGATTCTTAAAAGCAGCTGCAGTTGGAGGTGTTCCATTGTATTGCCTACAATACCACAATGGCGGCGCGTTAAGTGTTTCCATGCACGACTTTATTTATTTACGTTATTTTAAAAAGCATTTCGTTTGCTCATTAATTTCTCATAACGCTTTTTAAATGCCAACCAACAGCAATCAAGACTTTTGCCCAACTTCAGCCGAAACGCTGTGGCAAACGCCAGCTAAAAGCGCATGTGGAAAATATGAAAAAAAGAAGCACACACACACACGCTTACATGCATGTAATTATCCATTGTCGTAGCTGTGGCACGTACTTATGTTTGTTGTTATTTTTCGTATTTTGTTAATTTTATATTACTATAATTTTATTACAGAGATTGTAATTGAATATTTTTGGTACTAGTGGTTTCTCATTTTCAATGTAAATTATATTGGTGGCAAGCACGTCCATATGCGTGTGAATACGAGTACTACGCATGTATGTGTGTATGTGTATGAGTATTTATGTAGTGAGTGTATGCGCTGTTAAATTTTAATTTTTTGGTCAATATGTTGGCTATCAGTGAGGTGGTAAGCTGCTGCTCTGTAAGTGCAACAAATGCAGCCAGCAGTCATTGAGCGTCTGTTCTTTATTATATTGCGAATATTCAATGAAAGTATTACGTACTTTGCGGTTAAGCTGGCATGTAATGCGCTTGCTGTAAAATGGTACAAAAAAGCTTGATATTTTTTATGGCATTGCGCTTTATTTTAGCCATTTAAAATATTCATTAGCGGAAAATGCATTTAAGCGGCCTCATGCCTGCACACATACACACCTACCTGCGTGCATACCTACATGCACACACACACACGCATTGGTATTATTATATAAATGCATTGCAAAGCGGATGCCTATGCTTAATTGAATATATGTATGTGTATGTAATGAATTTAAATGAACTTTCAATACTCAATCGGATTCACCACGTAATGAGACTAACTAACTAATGTAACTGTAGATGTGCGAGTATGCATCTAAAATTGATACTTTAAGCATTATTGAATTATTTAAAGAAAAACGTTTTAAAACGGCTACTCAAATGCATTAAAGCAGTGCGTACTTACATAACTACATACACATATGAATGTCATCCGCTTTTGTAACTTGTATATTTATCGTAGATAAGGATAGTTAGGAAAAAATTAAGATTCATAAAATTTAATTTAAGGAGAAGATACCTCCGTTACATTGTAGATTAGCTTTTGATAATAGCCTTCAGGTTGATCCTGTTTATACCGATTTTTTCAAGGCTTCCGATAAAGTCTGCCACTCACCTCTAGTCTCAAAACTAATAACTTTGGAGTGACTCTATTTTGCTTAAAGAGGCGACAAAAGACGAAAACTTCCTTTACAACATTGGAACGGGTGATAAAACGTGGTGTTTCCAACACGAACCTGAAACTAAGCGTCAAAGTGCCGAATGGAGAGCCGCAACCGGCCCCCATAAAAAAAAATAAAGTCGATGCTCATTTGTTTTTACCATTCCAAGAGAATTGTCCACAAGGAGTTCGTGCCAATGGGCCAATTTCTTAGCGTTTCGAAGCGTTTGTGTCTCATTCCCCAAATTCGCCCTAAATACAGCGAAGGAGGAAGATGGCGCTTATTGCATGATAATACCCCATCTCATCGATCCACTCTTTTGACTGATTTTTTGCCGTTCCGCTAAAAATCGCACGGTCTGGTGTCACAGAAGTTGTTCAGCCAGTTTTTAACGACCTCTGTTGTTATCGAAGGTAACGACCTTCATATGGTTTAGGCAGGGAGCAGAAAAGGGAGTAGTCGGTCGTCTAATGCAGTTTTTTGCATTCATCCACGATGCCACCATCATATTTTCCTTTGTCAATGATTGCAATAGAACAGTAGTCAATGGAATCCCGATTCTCTTCTTTTGAAGAGAAATCAACTTGGATATGGTCATCTCAATATTATGAATACGAAACCGAGAAGCAATGTAAACTAAAACTTGAACTATTCAGCTTGAGCAATACGTAACTCAAATACAATCTTATGTACGAAAGCTTTGTGAAAAAACTGCAATCGAAACCAAAATCAATTTACGTGGTGATATATAACGTCGAGCTTTACACTTTTACACTTTTTTAATTCACTTCTCCAGTGTTTATAACCTGAGTCAGAAGAATGTGGTACATCTGCTGATAAAGTGTAGAACAGTGTGTCTACACATATAAAGGGTGCTTCGATTCATAATGGCTTGCCGAAACATTACTGAACAGAAATGTCACAGTTAGTCCTTCTCAACTGTCAAACCACATGAATAGTTCTCATTGCAGCTAAAAAAGCCGCCCATATACAGCAAAAGATGAATGGAGAGGAGAATTTAAATCAATAGTCGTCTTCACTTATCCCATATACAGCATTTCTTTTTTTTTTTTTTAGTCAGGAGGTGTAAATCAAAATGTCTGAAACATCATCAAAGGTGTCGTCACACCAATGGTATGTGGGGCATGCTCCCACTAACACTATAACATTCCTCCTCCTCGGCTTATTTCCACCCTGGAACCTGGGCGTATGGGGATTTTACGCCATCGATAGTATTCAGCCAGTGGGAGGGCTTCGAGAGCGGTTGTGGGGGGATTGAAACATACTCACAAACTATTGTCTTGTCTTCAGCTCGGTACTGTTGTAAGTGTTTGGCTCAAGCGTCTGTGTCTGTTGTCGGTTTGTCTAAAACAGTTCATCTCCACTGTCCACCTGCTAGCAAAGGTACCAAAAACTTTGTAATCAACGAATAGGCTTTATATTTATAAGGCTGTTTTCTATTTTTTGTTTTTCATTTCTCCTAAGACCTGTCGAATTTGGACTTAGCTGGATTACGTACATTGCATAATAAATAATCTAGCTAGTCTTTCTACCTAATTAATTTAATATCTTAATAGTATTGAATACTTAGTATATCTTTCTGCTTCTACTGCTGCTGCCACTGTTGTTGCTGCAGTAGCAACTGCTGCTGTCATTTCTGTCACGACTGTAGCCGCGAACGTTTTTGCGGCGTCCCATTTAGTGATGGTCGAGCACATACCCTGGACAAGTCTTGCGTGGGATGGCGGATGTTCGAATGCCTTCGCCAGCATTGCTCGTTCTTCACTGAAACGTCTGCAGTGAAGGACCACATGTTCTGCGCTCTTGACTGTATTCGAGTAACTCCGGCAAAAAGGGCTGTCGGCCAGCTGGAAACGGTGTAGATATGCAAGGAAGCAGCCGTGTCCGGTGCGTATCTGAGTTAGTAGTAGTCAATATCGCCATGCTTCGTATTCATCCACCCTTCAAGGGTCGGTATGAGTTTGTAAGTCTGCCGGCCTTTGGATGACTCATCCCATCTTCTTTGCCATTCGTTCTTTCTACCGCCTTTTCTGCTATCGTCGGTTTCACTTGTGGGCCACCTTTGTTAGGCAGAATTCTCGCTAGTGCGCCATTGACAGCCGCTGCCTTACAGTTAACTGCTGTCAGATGATGCTTGAACTTTAGTATAGAATATTTCTTGTCCGCCCACCGTGATTCTCATAATTGTTTGTTGCTTCCGCGCGCTTATAAGCACGGCCTCTGTTTTCTGGGCTGCCAGCTCCAATCCTGCATTATCGAGCCATCGATGTACTCTCGCTGCTGCATCGTTACATTTTGCTTCCAGCTGATCTAACCGCTTGTCTACAGCTACCAGCGCAATATCATCCTACGATATACAGCATTTCTTGGCTTGGAGTAATATATGTATGTAGATATATTCTTCGTTGGGTGTTTGGTAGAGCTTCTACTCCAATTCTTGTTGTTACACAAATTGAGTGACTTTCCGAACGGAACCTCCGAACCTTTTTCATTGCAGAAAATCAATCAAAGCAATGTAATTGCCTGTGGAGGGATGACTGCCATCATAAAATATAATTTTCTTTAATTTGGCTAAAGCAACCTTTATTTTATTTTCCAATAGAACTTTTAGGAACTTTTAGTTGCATGTCGTTAGATTATTGATTCTAAAGGCTCTGTGGCGATCCCAAGCCTAAACGAAAGTTCTCACGTAATTAAAAAATAAAATTTCCAACTATTTATGAACCCAGCATACATTTTCATTGCTTTCTGCACTCTCAATCTCTCGCTAGAAGGCAAATTTCTGCCTACAGGCGAACTTCTTGATGAACAGATGGGGCAGATTTTCGAAAGTCATTGAACTGGGAAAGATATTTTTCTTTCAACACTGCGATATACCTATTGCATGAATTTTAAAAACCTGGGCGTAGCAAGCCAATTATCGGAGGTAGCTATTGTTGTTGTTGTAGCACCATAAACATTTCCCATACATATACCGGCAATGCTGCTGAAGTTACATTCCTTGGCCGGATATAAATCCGGCTCATAAATCCGGCTTAGTTTGCTCATCGTTTATTTGACCATTCGGTAGATAAAGACTAAATAATTAATTGAAATCAATTTCAACAGAGCACTTAAATTCACTCGTAGCAAAGGCTACTTGGGTTGGATTGAAACTTTGCTAAGTAGCAGCATCATTCAATTCTAATGAATTTTCACAAAATTTATATTAAATTATGTGTACTTTTATACCCTGCAGTATTTTTCAACAAATGGAAGTTAAATAAACAACCAAATTAATTAAAGTCACAAAACAAATATCTGTTGTACATAAAAAGCGTTTGTTATTACTAGTAGCTCATTTTGGCCGCCGGATGTAGTGAGTGAAACAAGTTTTATTCGGCTTAAAAATACAATACATTTATTAGTGAATGGAATGTCTAAGCTATTTGTGTTTTTATACAAACCAGTGGCTGGTCCAAAGTTTTGCGACGGGTGTTAACAACAACTTAAATTATTTCCAAAATTTTTTCTATGGCAGAACACAAAAAAAAAAATAAATGAGACACCTATTTTTTTAATTTATTGTTATTTACTTATTTTTGTTGTACCAGTTCATCAATGCATACCAGTACGGTGTGATCACCGGTTGTTGTTGTTGCTGTTGCTGCTGCTGTTGTTGTTGTTGTTGTAGCAGTTCAATAGGTCCTGCCGGAGCGATTTCGTCACCGCTCGTTATTGTCTATCTCATCCAACGCTAGCCCCAGAAAATATGCGGTTTCGACGGGTTGGGTCCGAAGGGGGAGGAGTGTTAGGTGAGGGGGTTTAAGGTGGCGTGTGAATAGATGGTTAGTGTCCTGCAAGGGTTTTAGCATTTCCAACGTTTTGAAAATTAGCATTGAATTCGAACGTGAAAAATTGCTTTTTAATAAATTAGGTCGATTTTATTTCATCTTGTCTTTAAAGACACGTTCCTCAGATGTCAAGAAAATTATACTTTGCTGTATACTTTATTTAAAAGAAATAATTTCATCAATATTTTATAGAAACCGTGAAACGCAAAAAAAAACTAAAAAATTAAGACTCGTCTAATTTCTTTTTTTCCTCCAATTTTTTTTTCCTTTTAAATAACAAAAGAAGGGAAATTATTAAATAATGCAATGGTAATTTTCAAAGCATTTGTGGGTCGTTAAAATATAGGGTATAAGAATAAGTTTGCGCCCACGTAGAAAGGGTATTGCTGCTGATACTATTTTGGTGTTCACTCTAGTAATACGCTAGTGATTTGAAGGTGTATATGTGAAGTCTCGATCGCAGTATTTGGCGTTCGTTTGAAGCGTAAAGATCCTTTTTTATCTGACGTAAAAAATTTCTACGTACGGGGCACCGAACAAATTTGAAGATGCTCAGCTACAAAAATTATTGGCTGAAGACGCATATCGTACCCTTGATGATATGTCTAACCGTCGGTAAACGTTTGCATGCGATGGGAATGGTCCACAAAATAAGTAACTGGGTGCCACATCAATTGAAGGTAAGCGATATCGAGACACGTTTGGTGACGTGTGAGATGCTTCTTGAACGGCAGAAAAGAAAAGGTTTTCTGCGTCGCATCGTCACTGGCGATGAAAAATGGATCTATTATGATAACCCTAAGCGTTGAAAACCATCACTGGCGATCGTTACCGGCTGCAGCTAATGCGTTGAATCGAGCTCTCAAAGAAAAGCGGCCGGAATGGGACGGTCGACATGACAAACTGATTTTGCTGCATGACAACACCAGGTTATACGTTGCTAAATTGGTCCAGAAATACTTAGGGGGACTGAATTGGGAAATCTTGCCCACCCGCCGTATTACCCAGACATTGGACCTTCGGATTAACATCTGTTCCAATCAGTGCAGTCTGGCCTTATTGGGCAGTCAGTAAGCCTCTTATTGTTTAAATAACTCGTAACTTCGGCAAGCAAAGGACGAAAACTTATTACCATATCCAATATTAAAAAAAACATGTAAAATAGGGATCTAATTTTGTTGGTCATTCATTCATTTTGTGGATAACCTGAAAAAAAAATATATATCAACGGGACTACCAGGAAATGAGTTTATAATAATAATATTTTTTGGGTGGGTGTGCGAGTGTATTGTAACAGCATAAATACCCCTTAAATGTTTGGAGAATGCTGCTGGAGTGACAGTCCTTAGCCGGATATAAATCCGGGTCGTTCCGATTACGTAGAACCGACTGTCGGGGGAGCGAATATGTTTTGGGCTTCATGGATGTTGTTGTATTAATGAAATGCAAGTGCTGACCTGCCAGACAACCACACGAATCCTATATTAAAAGTCTAAGAGGAAAAATTTTATTTTTATTTTTTTTATCTGATATATGTAAAGTTATACTCCACTCAAACTCACACTACCCACTATTCTTCTAACACTTCCTCAACTACCCTCTCTCACCTTCTTGTATAGTTACTTATCTATATTAGTACTCTAGTTTAAGATACCATAAGCCGAAGGCCTTGGCAGCCAGTGCTTATTTCGTAAGTGCAATAGTTATTAATGGCTGTTACTCTTTTAAATAAATAAAAAATAATTTTTTTATCTGACAATCAAGCATAGCCTTTGATTCAGTTCTTAATTTGATATCTTCTACTGAATATCATAGACATTTTAACGAGGTAGTCCACCAGGCTGTAAAAATAAGAAATCATACTAGAAAATATTTAAAGTTGTTTATAAGATTTATGCGATCGGCATGAGAGAAAGCATAAAGCTCTCCAATAACACCTGCAGTGAGTCTTAATTCCTTGAAGGCAACAATGCGGCTTCACGTTGCGTCTTATTCATGAGATTAGATTTCGCTTATGCCTTTTGGTAGTATTATAAAATATTCTTAAAATATATAATAAAAATAAAATCTTGGAGTTGAATTGTCTGAATAATGGACTTGAGTATCACTCGTCCTTCTAGAAGTTATTGCCCGCGAAATTATTTGCTACTGATGTCATCAGCGGGATTAGGCAGCTCAAGCATATTTTTAAAATTAGCTCAGTCGCTTTTTGGACTAACCTGCATTTTCTTTCATATACACTCAAGTACTCGAGTAAACTCATAAAACTCGAGTACGTACTTTGTATGGGAGAAAAAATGTTACACCTCACCAAAAATTTTGAATTTAAAAATCAAAAAGTTACTAGTTTAGAAGAGTAAGTGGATGAAAAGCAAAAATAATAGAACAGGCGTTAAGGCTTAGTAAGTTATTATAGAGCAAACAACCAATTTGAAGCGTTTTAGATGAGAAATAAAGTCAGCCCAATAGCTGATTCTGTAAAATTCACTGATACGCAAAATCTTCTATATTCCCTCAAATGGGTTTCTTGGCTATATTCATCAGTATAGCGAACATCGCTTTGATTAGTACTATATTGGTCATGCCCGTGATGACTACTTGTGAATCCTCTGCTGATCAGCCTCCTAAGAAAGTTACTCTGAAAATCCTGCACCGCCTAGCTGCTAAAACTTGTGTTCTTCTTTTTTTAAAACGAAAGAACTTCCTCTTGGAAACGCCACTGATTACACCGTGCGACAGTAAAAGTTAGCCAGTAAAACTTTATTTGCACGTGAAACTATGCATAATGCTGCATATTCAGTTTTTCATTTTCTTATCAATTTAATTCTTGACGGACTTTAAACTTTCAAAGGACTGAATTTTCAATAAAATGTTTCGAGGTCTTTGAAAAGAAGCAGCTAGATGTTGTTTTAAAATAAAAAATGTACACATTTAGATTCTCTCAAGTTTCACTATTTTTATTTTTATTCAAAATACGCTTCTTAATAATTATATATGAAAAATCACATCATTTAAATGTCCACCATGAGCACATGTGCTGATAAAATCTACTAAATAGCCGATTCATGAATGCGTAATTGTTGAAAATGTCGAGAAATCGATGTTGAAGGTTGTTTAACTTTGCGCTACAGCAGCAATATTCTCAACAGAACGTCCAGGTTTGGTTGTTGTTGTACATAGTAGCGTGAACATTCCCCATACATGCATGGGGAATGCTGCTGGAGGGACTGTCTTAGGCGGATGTATATCCGGCAGGTTCCGGGTACATAAAATCAAATGTTGGGGTAACATTAAGTATTTGGACTTCCAGTCCTTTTTCTATTCTCAACAGAACCAGTTCCTTGAAATTCTTTCAGCAACCTTTGACTCAACCGACTCATTTGGACACTTATTCTCACTTTTGTACAGGGTGGCTGATGAATTTTGCTACATTAAGAAACTCAAATAACTTTTTTTTTATTGTATGGAATTCATTTATTTTTTTTTTCAAGTTGAAGGTCATTAAATTTTATTAAATGTAGCTTAACTAGTTTTAAAAATAATTGAATTTAAATGCCCCCCATGCTCGTTGACACAAGTGCGGCATCTTAGTAAAAAGTTGTTCATTGCTGCTTTGAGAGTTGCGACAGGAATAGCCGCAATTGTTGCCCGAATGGATTGTTTTAGTTCATCCAAATTTGTTGGCTTCGTTTTATAAACTTCTTGTTTACATAAACCCCACAAGAAAAAGTCAGGTGCAGTAAGGTCAGGCGACCTGGGGGGCCAACGAAATTCCGAGTTTCTTGAAATCAGTTTATTGGGAAATTTTCGTCGCAACTCTGTCATAACAGTCTGGGCTATGTGAGACGTTGCCCCATCTTGTTGAAACCACACAGAGTTGAAAGGAATTCTCTTTCGGCGTAGTTCTGGATAGAAAAATTCTTTCAGCATTTTCAAATAACGGTCTCCAGTAACCGTAACGGTGTGACCATTTTCTTCAAAAAAATAAGGCCAGACAATACAGCGTGAAGAAACCGCACACCACACTGTCACGCGAAGAGGATGCAATTCCGTCTCGTGGAGTATCTGTGGGTTAGAAGTACTCCATATTCGACAATTTTGTTTGTTCACATTGCCGTTTAAATCGAAATGGGCCTCATCAGACATGAAAAGGCAGTTTAACATGTTTTGGTCTTCTTCCACCATTTGCAGGATCTTCTGGCAAAATTCCAAGCGAATCGGCAAGTCAGCTGCATTCAGTTTGTTAACCATTTGAATTTTGTAGGGATATAAGTCTAAATCTTTGTGCATTATTGTTTGCAAAGACTGTCGGCTGACACCAAGTTGAGCAGATAAGCTTCTTGTTGAAACCCTTGGATTGCTTTGTATAGCTGCAGCTACAGCAGCGATCGTTTCCTCCGTCCGAACTGGTGGGTTTCGATGATAAGGCCTTCTTGCGACTGTTCCTTGCTCAGCAAAATTATTCACCAGTCTCATTATGGTCCATCTGCTCGGGGGATCGCCGCCAAACATCCGCCTGTACTCTCTCTGTACCAAAACTACGGACTCCAGTGCGTGATAGCGGCGGACTATCCAAATTCTTGTTTGCGTGCCCCAGTTATCCATTTTAATAAATTTTAAAGATCAATCTGCAAATTAAAACAAAAATGGAACAGATAACTTAAAAAAAAAAAAAGTTATTCAATTTTTTTTTGGTAGCGGCTTTCAGCAGCCACCCTGTATATATGTAGTAATACTGGCGGCCGCCGTAGCCAAATGGGTTGGTGCGTGACTACCATTCGGAATGCACAGAAAGAACATCGGTTCGAATCTCAGTGAAACACCAAAACTAAATTAATTTCTAATAGCGGTCGCCCCTTGGCAGGCAATGGCAAACCTCCGAGTGTATTTCTGCCATGAAAAAGCTGCTCATAAAAAATATCTGCCTTTCGGAGTCGGCTTGAAACTGTAGGTCCCACCATTTGTGAAATAAGATCAAGACGCACACCACAAATAGGAGGAGAAGCTCGGCCAAACACCCAAAAAGGGGGTACGCGCCAATTATTTATATATAATACTTACGTACCTCAACTCTGACCTTCGTGCTGTTTTATGAAAACTGAAAAAGTAATTTAATTCTGCTGATATAAAGTAAAGTATACGCAGTGGATGCCTCTGCGTACGTTTTTTCCTTTACTTTACACTTTAAAGTCCTTTCAAAAGTTAATTCGATGACCAAATAAAAAACTAAGTATGCAGTTTTCCTATATGAAGTCTATAATTTTGCGCCGTTTAAAAATCAAATTCATGCGGAAATAAAAAATAAATAAATTTGCAGCTTTTCGATATAAAATCCATAGCTGCGTATGAAATAAGGCTTAACAAAAATAGTTGATTTTTGTCGCATGGTGTTATGATAAAACATTCCTGGTTAAAGCGTTCAGGCGTATATTAATTTATATATATATATTTTTTTTTAACTAACTTTAATTATTTTTTATTATATTTGCTATTAAGCTAAAATACATGCAATCGTGATTAAATATTATAAATAGAAATGGCTATTTGTGTGCGTGTGCGTGTAAATGAAAAATCAAAACTCCACTTAAAAACGAAATGTAAATATTAATTGATGTTTTCAAATTAACTGCGTTGCAAACAGAAAGCGTATTTAATATTTATATGCTGGCGCATGAAATAATTTTCAGTGGAGCTAAGCTGGTTTTGATTAGTGACAGTGTGAGCGTTAGAGTATCGAATAGTTGGCTAATTGCGAATTTAATAGAATCCCAACCATCAGTTGCAGTTGCCAATTAAAATTGAATTTATTATCAGGTGTCCTGCTTAAGGGAATGCACTGAAATATTTTCATTTCGAAAGTTAAGACTCATGCATTAAAATTATTCTGCGGTTTCACCATACAATTTGCATCTTGTTTCCCCACTATTTTTAATTGTTTGTATATTTTTTCGCTACACAATTTGCGTGCGCGCATGTACTGCACATACATGTCCGTGAAAATGCCCCAGGGTGAACAGCTGCTCTCTGTTTTGTGTTGCAACGGCAACAACTGTGATTATGAATAAACAATAATTTTTTATGATGAAAAGCAAATTATTGTTTCACCGCGTTTCAGAAGTTTTCAACATATTTTAACCCCACTATCAAACAAAAAATTGTAGTTTTTTTTGTATTTCCTCTGCCACACCAACACATTTGTACACGTATGTGCATTGTACAAGCATACACATATAAAAACAGGCCAGGTAGCGATGCGGGAAGATGAAATAAATGGTGAGGATACGCTGTACCGCAGCGGGTGGAAAAGCACATAAAAAAAAACTGTTACCAACTGCCTCCTTCTACAGCCAACGCAACTGCGTTTATGTATGCATATGCATATGTGTGTGCATATGTGCGCTGAGAAGAAAAATAACCGCTGGTCGAATGAATATTAAAAGGCAACAACAAATTGTATGCGTTATGTGTTCGTACACCTCTGACATATAAACCAACGCCACAGCGCCCATTGAGACTAAATGCAAGGTGGAGTTGGTAATAAAAGTGCCTGTGGTGGCTATGTGGTAACATACAGCCACTCATACAAATATGCATGCACACCTACACACATATGTGTGTATGTATGTATATAGTTAATATCATGTATCCAACTATTCCCTGAGTATTCTGCGGTCTGGTTGATGATGTTGATGCTGTGGCTGCTGTTTTAATTGTTCTTGTTGTTTCTATTGCTTTTTTATTGTTGCTTTTTAGTATGGTTATGCGGTGTATGCCACACTGATGGATCAGTTGATTAATACCTGCACGGTTGGTTGGCTGGTTGGCTGTGAATACTCGGGGTATATTCAGATACATGAGCATATCTCCAAATGCATGCGTGTAACCTGCGGAGAAATTCATTTCAGCGAAACTCGTATCTTTGGTGTGAGCTTAAAATACTTTTTGTGGAGTAACAAATCGTGAAGAAACAAATATGTGAAACAATTAGCTCAATTTAATTTCTTTTTCACCCGCGCTATTTCCGTACTATCCTATTAAGTAATTTTTATTTCATTTATTTTGTATAAAAAAGGGAATAAAGCCACGCAAGCCACCAATGAAATTTGTGAAGTTTACGGAGACGATTCTGTATCATTTCGTGTAGCACAACAATGGTTCGCTCGCTTCCGTTCTGGAAATTTCGATGTGAAAGATGCCCCTCGCTCCGGTCGACCTATCGTTGAAAAAGTCGATGAAATTATGGAAAATATTGACCAGGACCATCACATAAGCTGCCATGACATCGCCGAGGCACTAAACATTCATCATCAAACGGTTTTGAACCATTTAAAAAAGGCTGGTTACAAAAAGAAGCTCGATGCTTGGGTACCACATGAATTGTCTGTGAAAAATTTAATGGACCGAATTAACATCTGCGATTCTTTGCTGAAACGAAATGAAATTGAACCATTTCTGAAGCGAATGGTAACAAAAGACGAAAAGTGGATCAAATACGACAATAATGTGCAAAAAAGATCATGGAGTTCAACAAATGGTCGCAAAGCCAGGATTGATGCCTCGAAGGGTTATGCTGTGTGTTTGGTGGGATTGGAAAGGAATCATCCACTATGAGCTGCTCCAGCCTGCTCGAACGATTGATTCTACACTTTACTGTCACCAACTCTGATGAGATTGAAGAAAGCAATAAAAAAAAACGGCCAGAACTGATCAGCAGAAAGGGCGTCGTCTTCCACCAAGACAACGCTAGGCCACACACATCTTTGATGACTCGGAAAAAACTGGGAGAGCTTGGCTGGGAAGTTTTGATGCATCCACCATAAAGCCCTGACCTTGCACCATCGGACTACCATTTGTTTCGGTCAATGCAGAACTCCCTTAATGGAGTAAAGTTGGCTTCAAGAGAAGCCTGTGAAAATTAATTGTCGCAGTTTTTCGCCGAGAAACCACAAAAGTTTTACACTGATGGAATAATATCTCTAGAAGAAAAATGGCAAAAGGTGGTCGACCAAAATGGTACATATTTGGTTCAATAAAATTCATTATAAATATAAAAAAAACTGAGTTGAAGTTTGATTGGAAATACGAAAAGACTTTTTCGACTACCCAATATATAAAATTATTTTTCCTCGTCAATATTTTTTTCTCATCAAAATTTGTTTGTGTATGTACATACGACAAGTCAAAATTAATTAAATAAATTAAGACACAAATTAGTTAAATAAAAACACATTTTGTTTTATGCTGCTATAAAGCTAATTTTACGTACACTTAAATAGTTTTGTTTTCAATATAAATTTTTTCTTTTTTAATAAAAAATTGTTTTTTTTATACATTTTTTTAATACATTTTTTTCATACATTTGTTTTTTTTTCATTCAAGTTTTTTAAATTAAAATTTCTCTGTGGAAAACTAAAACAAAACAAATTCTTTTTTTTAAGGTTCATTTTTTATAAAATAAAAGCTATTGCGTAAAATTTTTACTTACACTTAAAACAGATTTCATTCAAAATACAAATTTTTTCTTTTCTTCCCTTTTTTCTTTTTTAATAAAAGAATTGTTTTTTTATAAACTTTTTTTGAAAAAAAATTTTTTTTATACATTTTATTTCTTCATTAAATTTTTTTAAATTAAAATGTCGCTGTATGTTTAAATGGTAAAATAAAACAATCTTGTTTTTAAGAAACATTTTTATAAAATAAATGCTAAAGCGTAAAACTTTTACTTGTATAATACTTAAAAAAAAATTCATTGAAAATGTGTAAATTGTTGTATAATTTTTTTTTTTTTTTTTTTTTCAAAACATTTTTTCCTCATTAAAAATTGTAGCGCAATTATTATTAAGAATTCAATTCAACATTTCGAAGAAGAAAAGATCAGCTCCACTGAGTTTCAAGCCACAACAGTTGGAATCAAGTTTTGCAATTACCAACTGTCGGTAACAGCAATCATAACAGCCCCTTCGAAACATAACATAAAGTCAACAGAATACACACAACTTTTAAATAAACATAAAGGAAGATTCGTTATAGGCGGCGATTTCAATGCAAAGCACATTAACTGGAGATCTTGCCTAATGACAACTAAAGGTCGCGAACTGTGGAAAGCAGCACAACAATGTGGTTGTGAAATATTCTCAACTGGCAATCCAACATACTGGCCAACAGACATTAATAAGAGTCCAGAGTTGATTGATTTTTTCGTAGTCAAACAACTACCATACAACATCCTCACTCTTGAAGATGGTTTAGATCTTAATTCAGATCATTCACCTATATTCTTGATTCTTGATGGTGAACCGAAAATCAATAAAAGTAACCTGCCACTTTCAAATAAATATACAGATTGGCAATACTTCAAGACTAAACTAGACACATATCGCACCGTAAATACAAAAGGGTCACAACTCAAAATGTACTTCTGCTCAAATATGAACGAGACGTTATCAATAAAACGGTCCGCGGATGACATATGGCAAAACTAAATTTTTTGTTTTTTGGTAGGACTATTATAAGCTTACATGGCAAATTTCAGGGTGATATGTCACATAGTTTGTTTTCTGTGCTAGTGTAAAAAAGTCAAGCTCGAGTGTGGAAAATTTTGAGTTGTGCCCCTTTTGTATTTAGGGTGCGATATGTAAACACGACAAATGAAATCGATAATGTTGACGAAATTGAGAAGGAAACAATAAAGCTGTCAGCACAGATACAAAAAGCTGCTTGGTTAAGTACACCTGTAAAAGTCCAAAAAATTAATCGTCAAAGATATCCTTCGAATATATTTGAACTCATAAAGGAAAAAACAAAAATCAGAAAAAAGTGGCACTCGATTAGGTCGCCATCGCTTAAAACGCAATTAAACAACCTCACCAAAACAGTTAAATATGCTATACAAGAAAATAGAAACAGAACTTTAAATATAAAGCTGCAAAACCTAACTGCAGATAAAACCTCTGATTACTCTCTTTGGCAGACTATGGCACATGTGAAAAGACCAATTCAACATAATCCCCCAATTAAACAAACAAAGAGCAAACAAGCTTGGGCAAAAACCGATTCGGAAAAAGCTGAGTTATTTGCACAACACCTCCAAAAAATTTGTAAGCCATTTGAAATGATAAATAACACTTTGTTTCCCTATATTGTGCAAGAATCTGTTGACATTACAAGTTTTACCACAGATGAGGTAGCAAATGAAATCTCCAAACTAAAACAAAAGAAAAGTCCAGAATTTTACTTAATCACAGCCGAAGTGCTAAAGAACTTATCTCACACAGCGCTAATCAAACTCACTTTAATAATGAATACATGCATTGAATTTAAATACATACCAAAGCATTGGAAAATTTCTGAAATTAAAATGATCCCAAAGCCAGGGAAAAATCCCAACGAAATCACATCTTACCGCCCAATAGCATTACTCCCAATCATCGGAAAGCTATTTGAAAAACTATTTTCCAAAAAAGAATATTATTTCTACTAAACTATTAATACCATCTCACCAATTTGGATTTCGAGAAAAACATTCAACGATAGATCAGATACACATCATAGAAGAGGCCATAGAAAACACTCAAGTGTATTCAGCAATATTCCTTGACGTCGCACAGGCGTTTGATAAAGTGTGGCACGGAGATATAATCTGCAAGCTCAAAGCGATGCTCCCATATCAATATACTGTGCTATTGGAATCATATCTCACAGACAGATATTTTAGAGTGAAACACAGACAAGCTTACTCAAACATTAAAAGAATTGAAGCTGGTGTACCACAAGGCAGCATTCTTGGGCCAGTACTGTATTTGCTCTATACTGCAGATCTACCTGTTTCTAATACAAGTAAGATAGCCACTTTTGCTGATGACACTGTATCTTAATCTATGGAAATAACGCAAATGAATCAAATAGAAAGTTACAGGCATCGATAGACGAAGTTGTGGCATGGCCTGAAAACTAGAGAATCAAACTAAATGAAAGCAAGTCTGTTCACGTAGACTTTGCAAACAAGAAAATAGCCTATAACCTAGTGAAAATAACATCTGCTATAGTAATACAGCAAAATACTTGGGTATGACTTTGGATGCAAAGCTCAAATGGAAAGAGCATGTCAAAATGAAAGCAACTAAAATCAACTTAAAAATTAAAAAAATGAATTGCTTAATTGGCAGCAAGTCTACATTGTCAATACTGAACAAATTATTAATATACAACCAAGTAGTTAGGCCGGTATGGACATACGGCATTGAATTATGGGGATGTACCACTAATTTAAACATTGAAGCTGTACAACGCCAGCAGAATAGTCGCCAACACTGTATAATTCTTTGTACAATATTTATTATTGTTTTTAAGTTTCAATGTTAAGGATAGAATAATGTTACTTGTTAGCTTAAGCTAGGCGTAATACCATGAAATGTATACAAATTTTATCACGTTTCAATAAAAATAAAAATTTGTTTTTATATACGCATACAAATGCACATTCTAAGGCAAAAATTACTATAATTAAATTTAAAAAAATTAATTTTTTAAAGAAAATGTTGTTATAAAATAAAAGCTATTGCTTAAAAATTTTAGTTATACTTAAAAACTTGTTTTTCAATAACACAACTTTTGTTTTCATAAAAATGTTTTTCACAAAATTTTGTTTTGTATATGTACAAATATGTATCAAAAATTTTTGTTTGTTTTTTAAGAATATTTTTTATAAAATAAAAGCTACTCCGTAAAAATATTATTTTTACTTGAAATGTATTTATTTTTTTAATAAAAAAATAAAAGAATAAAAAATAATAAAAAAATTTTGATATTTTCTAAGAAATGTTTTTATAAAATAAGTGCCATTGCGTAAAAATTTTACTTGCACTTAAAACCTCGTTATTAATTAAACTTTTTTCATACAAAATTATAAAAAATTGATAACTAAAAATTTTTTTTTATAAAATAAAAGCTTTTGCGTAAAAAGTTTACTTACTACCATTCGGAAGTGCACAGGTGTCAATTAAAAAAAAAACTTTTTCAAATTGAGGTCACTCCTCGGCAGGCAAAAGCACTTCATAAAATTTGTAGATCCCTCCATTTGTGGAAAACATCAAGACGCGGTCAAATATCCAAAACGGGTATAAGCGCCAATGATGTAAATATATTAACATTGGAAATACTCGTTCAAGAAAAATCGGGTCATACGAAAGACTAATTTTGCATTTGAAATAATTATTAATTATGAAACGGAGGGATGCCAGCAAACCCACGGCAGTGATTACTGACTTCTGGTTTATCGTCGAATGAGCAGCTAACATGGGTATCAGTTGAGAGACCATTTGAAAGCCACTGTTCGAGAGTCTCAAGCAACTGTCTAACTTAGAGGTCAACAGCCTAAGAAGTTTCGTAAGCCGCGCAGACTGGACATAGTCATGCTGTAGATAATCACTAAACAATTTAGTAGCGAAGACTCTGGATGAATCACCACTTTAACCAACTAGCCAAATATAAAAAATATGTTTCTTTGCCGGAACCACTTTGGGTTAAAAACGTATTTTTTTTTACCTTCGTTCTCTGGGGATGACACTGAGAACTGAAAAGTTTACATACTATATAAATTTTCTGGAAAGAAATCCACAAAATGAAATTTAAATTTATGGTTAAGACTGTCACACGAGTCACCATAGTGCCTCAATAGGAATCTATCCCATTTCGAATTATTTATTTTTTATTTATTTTTATTTATTTATTTATTGTCTTTGAATGGATACATTCTTACAGACTATATTAAGCTAATGTACAATAGTTTATTAGTTACTAAGAAAAGAACGATTTAAGATGATTGACTAAGATGCCATACGGCCATGTAAAATCAGCACCAGAAGAATTGAAAAACATATTTAAATCTGAACATGCCCTAGGAATCGGAGCATTCATCCCATAGTTGGTTCTCGAGAAGCCAATTTTAAAGGTTTCGTACTGTCGGAGCCTCATATTGGGTATATTAAATTGAATTTTACTTAAGAGGGAAGGACAATCAATAGATCCAGAAATAATACGAATAATAAATGAGCACGATAGAATAGACCGTCTGCTATCAAGTGGTTTTAAGTCAATTAGTAAACATCGAGAGCGGTACGATGGTACAGGTTCAGAAAAGTTTAAAGATCGGAGCGCAAAACGAAGAAAGACTTTCTGCACTCTCTCAATCCGATTAGACAGACCTATTTGGTACGGTCTCCAAATAATAGCGGCATACTCTAATCTTGATCTAACAAAAGCACAATACAATGTTTTGAGAGTGTGTGGGTTGGTAAATGCAGAACAATTTCGGCGAACGAATGCTAGCATCGCATATGATCGTCTTATGACGTGGTTAACATGGCTGGTGAAATTCAGCTTAGAGTCGAAAATAACGCCTAAGTCTTTAATTTCCTCAACGGATTGCAAAGGTAAGCCAGCAATATTATACGAAGTATGCAAAGTGTTGTTTGATTTAGCATATTTTACGTGAAAGCATTTGCTAATATTTAGTGACAGATGGTTTAAATAGCACCAGTTCCGGACATTGTGCAAGTCGGTTTGCAACTTTTCAGAGTCCCTAACACTGTTAATCACCGCAAATATTTTAAGATCATCAGCATACAACAAGTGTTCTGCAAATGAAAAGCAAGAACCAATATCGTTAATAAAGAGTATAAAGAGGAGGGGTCCTAGAATACTTCCCTGTGGGACACCGGAGGATGCAATAAATGCACGGGATGTCGTATTATCGACGGCTACAACGCAGTGTCTGTTGGACAAATATGATTTGATCCAAGACAAAAAAGTGGAGTGTATACCCAATGATGCAAGCTTCGACAAGAGTATTCGGTGCGATACTTTGTCAAACGCTTTAGAGAAGTCTGTATAAATTGCATCAACTTGAGATCTGTTCTGGAAGGCTGAAATGCAGTAATCATTGAAAATAGACAAGTTAGTGACAGTGGAGCGACTTGCAACGAAACCATGTTGGTTGGTAGATATTAGGCCTTTGACAGCAAAATATAACTTATCATTTACTGTTATCTCAAAAAGTTTTGAGACAGACGAAAGCTTCGAAATCGGTCTGTAATTGCTAACATCGTTTTTATTTCCACTCTTAAATATAGGCGTAATGGAAGTAAATTTCCAGTCGTCAACAAAGATACCAGAGGACAACGATTTATTGAATATAATTGTAAGAGGCTCAGCGAGACACAAGCAATTCTTCAGCAAAATGCCCGAAAGGCCATCCGAGTCAGTTTTCGTTGTAGACTTAAGCTTCGTAATACCCTTGACGACATCAGTAACAGATAGGTACAAAGTCCCAAAATTTAGAGGTGAAAAACTATTAGAGGGCAAACTAGAATCGGAGTCTAGGTCGGGTTCAAAATTAGAGCAAAAAAAGTCAGCAAATAAATTGGCAGATTCTATGGCAGAATTTGCATATTTACCATTATAAAAAACATTGTTTGGCACCATTGAGCAAGACTTTTTTGATTTGATGAATTGCCAAAAGGCCTTCGAATCCGAAATAATATTGTTTTCGAAATTCAAGATGTAATTTCTATATAAGAACTTGTTCAAACAGTTAAACTCTTTTAAATGGCATTGAAATTTTGAGAAGTGTATTGGGTCTCCAGACCTTTTATACAGTTTAGAGAATTTGTTTTTTAGATTCTTTAGGTGCCTAAGCCGTTTGGTATGCCAAGGTGACTTATATACTTTCTTATGATAAATAGGAATGTGCTTCAAACAGAGCTCAGAAACCTTAGTCTTAAAAAAATGAAAACAAGAGGTAACATCATTGTCGTGGAAGGCATTACCCCAGTCAATACTTAATAAAATTTCGTTAAAAATTGAGAAGTCGCATAAGTTGTAGTTAAATTTGATGTTAGGCTCATCGGATACCTCAGAAAACTCATAAAATTCCAACTCAAGAGAAAGAGGAACATGATGTTTATCAGTTAAAGATATGGGAGCAATGCCTTCAGACAATGTGTAGTTGATGTTATTTGAAATGAACACTAGATCTAGGATTCTATTAAGGCTATTATAAAAACCATTGATTTGTGATAAATCAATGCTTAAAAAGCTATCAACGACATGAATTTCGGCTGAAAAATTTACATTAGAAGCCATAAAAGCAGCCGAGTTTCTAAGTGGGGACCAATTCAGGCGACATAAATTAAAATCATCAATATAGTTACCAGATTTCCTGTTTTCTAACAAATTTTCTATAACTGAGTCACATTTAATTTATGTCTATTTATGCACATAACTGTAGGCTTCTGATACTATGATTTCTCTTGACTGGTCACGGGGCACCTAAGAATCACTAAATTTGTGCGTTTTAATTTATTATTTCATCGTAAGTCATATCAAGAAGATTGGAAATATTTTATAAAAATTATATATGAAAGATAAAGATTTGTTGGTCTGAAAGCAAAATAAATAATTGAAATAAGTTTCTCAATGAAAAGCACAAAATAAATTACGAAATTCGTATTACTCCGTAAGACAATAGGATACTATTTTTCAACAAAAGATACCAAAAGAAAAAAAGAAATACTAAAAGTAATTTCAATTTCTGCATAACTAGGATACCCATTTTTCTGGTTTCCTCCATGCTGTTGAGAATCTAGTTGCTCTATCTCCGGCCTCGTAGTTTTACAGATCAAGTATTTTTTCTAACAGCGATCGCCTACTTGAGAAGCATCCACGCACATTTCGAGCAAAAAAGGATTTCATGGAAAATCATCTGCAGGAGTCATTAATATGGAAAATATTCTGAGGCTAGCCATTATTCTGTTCAGGTTATTAATTCAGGCTTTCCCTGCTGGGTACTGTTACCGGCGAATGTATGCTTCTGTTATTGTACATATGTGCATACACATGGGCATGTATGCATGAGTTGATTAATATGCGCAATTGCCAAAGGCTGAATTAAATTGCGAATGGTAAATTGAAACCTTACAGACAAACACAACTACTCGTACACGCATACTTACCCTGCACGTAAAATCCACTAGTAGGGAACCGGTGCGCTTCTAATGAATTTGGAACCACGACTAGAGCCACGTTTGTATAAATTAAGCATCGTATGCATTTAAATGAATAAAAGTCAAAAACTGTTTTAATCTTATTAAATGCATTTTGATCCAAGGCACTTGGTGGAAAGTCTTTAAATTGCATTTCATACAAATCGACACGCCTTAAGGCTCGTAAGCGTGCATATTTGCAATGTGTACGATTTAGTCGAAACTAAGCTTTCTTACCTATGCCTGTATAAATCTTTCATTTTAGGCGACCCCCAATAACGTCAAGATATGCAGTTTTACAGCCCATTTACTTTTAATAAAATCAAGTCTAAATTTGGAGGCGCTCAAAAGTTGGATTAATTTTTGACAATTTTTTCGCTTATGATGTTGAGAATTACTTCCATAAAAAAGAGGTTGTCTGTAAAGTCGGTTTACTGAAGATAGTTTAACGTGACAACGACATAAAAAAATACTGATAGAATGGTTGCATTTTTCAAAAGAAAATTTTAATTTTATTTGTTTGATAGATATTTTGAATAAATATAGGGAAGGAGGTAAATGGAATCGCAATGGAATTGATCAAGTTACATTTACAAAAACGTGAAAAATAACGAAACCTTTATCAAATTTATGAAAGATATTTTCACTTTCGATTGTGTATCAGACGTTAATAAGTTAACAACACTAAGTGGCAACATCATCGATTTGACTTTTTCAAGACACATTACACTCGGAACACTCCCTTTCATTTACTACATTTCTTATCATATCATATCGTAGAGAATAGATTCGTACATTTGATATATACATATGATTTGTATGTATCTTTACATATAGATTTGTTCTTTTTGTTTGAAAATTGTGTGAACTTGTATATATGCCTAACATAACATAACATAACATAACATAACATAACATAACATAACATAACATAACATAACATAACATAACATAACATAACATAACATAACATAACATAACATAACATAACATAACATAACATAACATAACATAACATAATATAACATAACATAACATAACATAACATAACATAACATGCAGTTCAAGCAAGGTAACGCCGCATGAGCAAGATAACGACACATTTTTTGTTACGTGCAGCTGGCTACATCGAATTAACTATAAGACATTGTCAGGTCAAAAGCACATTTACGGAAGTATTTTATATGGAAGAAAACGAAAAATATTAATATATGAAAAATCCGCAGGAAATTTTTAGCCACTTGAAACTTAAACTTTGTTATACTACTATTGAGTGGGCTATAAAATTAAGGACTATGAATAAGTTCGTGCGGTTTTACAACAGATGGCGTAACTTGATTATTATTCCATCGATCCACATTTCCAAACATTCATTGGAGAGCTACTGTCGTAAGGCACAAACGTCAGTATAAGTTTTTTATTTGAAGCGTAAACAACAATATTTTTACCACACTTGAAAATGTCGAATTTCGTGCCAAATAATGTGTTTTTGCGGGGAATTCTTCTTCATTATTTTAATATGAAGAAAAAAGCAGCCGAAAGTCATCGTATCTTGGTGGAAGTTTATGGTGAGCATGCTCTATCTGAGCGAACGTGCCAGAAGTGGTTTGCACGCTTTAAAAGTGGTGATTTTGGCTTGGAAGACGAAGAACGCGAGGGTGCGCCGCCAAAGTTCATGGATACCGAATTGGAGGAATTGCTCGATCAAGATCCGGCTCAAACGCAAGAAGAGGTTGCAAAAACTTTGGGAGTTGATCAATCAACCATTTCCAAACGTTTAAAAGCCATGGGAATGATCCGAAAGGTAGGCCATTGGGTGCCGTATGAATTGAAGCCAAGAGACGTTGAACGCCGTTTTATGGCATGCGAACAACTGCTTCAACGGCACAAAAGAAAGGGTTTTTTGCATCGAATTGTGACTGGCGATGAAAAGTGGGTCCATTACGACAATCCAAAACGTCGGGCAACGTATGGATACCCTGGCCATGCTTCAACATCGACGTCGGCGCAGAATATTCATGGCCTGAAGGTTATGCTGTGTATCTGGTGGGACCAGCTGGGTGTTGTGTATTATGAGCTACTGAAACCGAATGAAACGATTACGGGGGATGTCTACCGACGACAATTGATGCGTTTGAGCCGAGCACTGCGAGAAAAACGGCCGCAATACGCCGATAGACACGACAAAGTTATTTTGCAACATGACAATGCTCGGCCACATGTTGCACAAGTGGTCAAAACATACTTAGAAACGCTCAAATGGGATGTCCTACCCCACCCGCCGTATAGTCCAGACCTTGCGCCATCCGATTACTATCTCTTCCGATCGATGCAACATGGCCTGGCTGACCAGCACTTCCGTAATTACGATGAAGTCAAAAAATGGATCGATTCGTGGATTGCGGCAAAACCGACCGAATTTTTCACAAAGGGAATCCGTGAATTGCCAGAAAGATGGGAAAAAGTAGTAGTAAGCGATGGACAATATTTTGAATATTAAATTTGTAACCATTTTACGTCAATAAAGTTTCAAATTTCGAAAAAAAACCGCACGAACTTATTCATAGTCCTATTATATTACATACCCAGAATTTTCCTCGAATCTCTGAATAAAAATTTGAAATTTTCTTTTTAGCTACTTATTTTTTTGTAGAAATTATTTGTTTAACTTTTTTTTTAAATTTTTTTCTTTAAGTATCTTTGGAGTTGAAAGTTTGGCCTCATATGCTATTTGCTGCAAAATGCACTATGCTTTTATGAAATATTAATAAAAACGGGAAACGAAAAAAAATATTGAGGAATAAAATAGTTAAAGCCTGGTAATAATTCGATGTAATCTTTTATTTTATTTCAATAAATACTTCTGTTTTTTATCTTTAGCTTCAACACAAAAAAAAATTAAATTGTTAAAACTTGGTAATTCGTGACGCTACTATTATTTAAAACATTTTTTTTTCAATACAATTTTTTTATTTAATTTTATTTAAATAAATACTTTACCTCTGTTTTTTATCTTTAGCTTCAACACAAAAAATATATGCCATTAGGTATCCTTAATTTTGCCACTGAATAATTTATGAGCCTAATTATTTCCATATTAGCTTAAATAAACCGAAAATAATATGCATTTAATTAGTTAAGCATTCTTTCGGTAGAATAAATTATTTCAATGTAATTTAAGTGATTTGAATATTTGATTACAAAAATTGTACATTTCTCAACTTACATTTTTTATCTTGATTTTTCGGTTTTTTTTTTTTCAGGTAACCACAAACACATTAAAATATTTTACAGAAAATATTTTCGCAAACGCAGAAACATAGCAAATATTTGGCAAACATCGCATACAAATGCATATACATATTTACTAAAGCTACACAATGTATAAAAATATGGGAAAAAGCTGAAAAATTTGTGCAGAAAAATATGTAACGAATGCGTGTTTGTAATTAAAAACCATTGTGGTAAGTTAATTACATGTAAAACGGAATGAAAAATTTTAAAATGATATGATAAAAAAGCAAACATTCCATTTAAAAGTTGTAAGTGAGAAAATGCGAAATATGCATTCGGTTGTTGGGGAAAAACTGCTAGCAAATAAATAACTGTAAAAATGAAAGTATGAATTTTGCAAATGAGCAGAAATTATTGCTTTTTTTGGTGGGCATTTAGTTCAAGTAAACGCTACTTACGGACTTTTTCATTACATGGTTCCTAACAAGGGACTTAGCACTGCGATCTGAAAGGTCTTTCGTGCACTCAGTAGGTGATTAGTTAGGTACGAGAAGTTCATCGCGTATGAAAATAGCTTTGGTGCCTTTTACGGGGACTATTTTAAGACTAAAACTGCAACTGAGTTGCATCCTAACTCCAACTGGAAGAGCTTCACCCTAATTTAAGAGCATTTGCCCCGATGTCAAGGCTATTGGTTATCCTTTGGAATAAAGAATAAAGTCAGATGGGTATAGAGCTAAGATTGACCTCGCAGCGAAAAACAGGCAATGAATTCTGACTCAGCAACCTCCAGAACATCATTTTTTTTTAATTTCCCGGTGTATATACTGCGTTTGACCTTGAACTGACTTTCACGAATTTGACTCAGCAAACCCAAAAGTTTATATACCAATTTCTTAAAATTTTACGTGGAATATTCTATGCTGGACTTTTTGCCGAGGCGCCGATAGGGACGTGGCTTAGCAGAACTTCTTCCCGCCACATTGACTGGCGCTAAGACCGCGCTCGTACCTTGGGAGGTCGTGGCTCGACCATTAGCGGCAGCTGCAAGAGGCATACTGCTTTCAGCCACCGTCCTTCTCCGCTTACCTTGAGAGCAAGACAGTTTGGGAGCGCCCCTGCCCACCGAGGACTCGTGAGCTTCCGTGGATGTCACTTCCGCTGACCGAGATCGTTTGGAAGACACAAACGCAGAAGGTCCGACAGAACCACATGAGGATCTCTCCCGTATGAGCCTTGCCCCCAGCTTTCTTCTTTCGCTCCTTGCCACGCTCTTCGATTTCCCGGCGTCTTTGGGAGGTCGTGCCGCCACTGAAGGGACCTCACAACTCACGCCCTCCGAAACTGGGAAACGTTTTTCAGTCTCTTAAGAAGAGCAGATTGCGATAGCAACCCCCATCTCCTCCAGGATGCGCTCTCGCTCATAGAGCTGAGAGACTTGGTTAATGGTTGGGGCCTCCAGAATCCATGCCCCTGCCCCCGAAGTGGGTGGATTGTTACTTGTGTGGATTCCACCTGGAGTAATATCACTTCTGTTGTCCATTACCAAGGAAGGTTTTTATTCAGGACTCCTCCCTCGACAATTTGGTTCGCGGATGCCACCGTGATTCTATGCCAACTTTGAGTCTTCAAACGAGTGCTGAACCTACTCATCAGGGAAGGCCACTCGTGTGATGCCAGAGCTTCCCTATCAACCACCTGGGACGCGCCCAATGGGAGATCTGGCAACTCTTCATGGAGGAGACAACTATCCACCTCTAATAGGGCTTCCCTATCAATCACCTGGGACGCGCCCGATGGGAGATCAGGCAACTCCTCCTCCTCAAAAACCAATTTTTTTGTTTTTGAAGTTTTTCTGTATTTTTCATGAAGGGGTACTTTAATTCAAGTGTGTGTTTTCATATAAAAATTTAATTCAGGACTAGACAAACTCTTCCAAAATCACTTACGAGCACTTTAAGAAAAAAATTCTTAAAATCGGTCAATGATTGCCTTCTCTAGGATTGATGATCAAAATATGTCGCAAAACCCCGAATGTGCGGCGACGGTGAATCAAAATTGCCGGAAGATTTAAGAACATATTTTGTAATATAATATTGGTAATAGTTTATGCACTGCGACCCGATTGATCTATTGTGCGCTACTAATTACTTAATTATAATTATTTAGTATACCGAGGAATCGAACCAGCTCCTTAGGAGGGAACAATTGTAGGTCTTCTTTAGTCGGTATGAGCCGAGGATTCTATGTCTTCTGTGGCCGAATGTCTCACAGTTGATGATTAAGTGTTCCATAGACTCCTCTTCATAACAGCATAACCTGCATGATTTTGACCTAGATAACCGTATTGTGTTAAAGTGTTTATTATAGGCAAAGTGATCTGTAAGTGCTTCACAGAGTAATCTGAGTCCCTTTTTATCTAGAATTAGAGCAGGTTTTGCTCTGTTGGCATTGAAGTTCAAACACTTTTTGGAGTAATTAAGGCCGCTTGTGTCGTTTCAGTGTTCTCTGAGTTTAGTTTGGATCCATTTTTCTGTTTCCCGTTTTATATTATTTTTGTTAAATGGGGTTGGCCCAATAAATAGCCCTTCTGCCCTTTTTTAGCATAAAAGTCTGCCTTCTCGTTTCCTTCGTGTCTATCATGTCCTGGTACCCAAATCAGTGAGACCTGCTTATTAGTGTCCAGTTAGTTTAGTGCATTGTTACACTCTATTAAGACTTTTGACTTGAATGTGAAGCTATTCAAGGCTTTAAGAATATTATATTTGTTGTATATATTTAAAATGCACACAGAAACGAGTTTACGGGCATTTTACAATTAATTTTCTTCGATGAAGGAAATAAACTGAGTTTACGGTTGCAAACGGATGTATTTGGTTTGATATCAAATATTTTGAATTCATTCATTGAAACCGGAACAAATGATAGATGAGCACGCAGTACATGCCAAACAAACCCTACAAGTTTGGAATAAAATTTTGGTTGGTATCTGATCTACAAAGAAAAATTTATTATCAATAGATTCCCATATTTGACGATACAAGACAGTCCTTCATTCCTTTGAGTGAGTTTGTTGTACCACAATGAAGAGATCCATTAACTGGCGCGGGAAGAATTGTATAAACTGATAATTGCTTTACCAGAAAATCGCTGGTATTAAATTATTAGAAAAACAGACGAGTTTAGTTGGAACAATTCGTGGTAATAAAAGAGAATTTCGGAAACTGACTAGGCAAAAAGAGAGATAATTTACTGCGGTTTGCATTTGAGATTTATAAAACCCATAATTCTCTATATAAGTAAGCCATTTAAAGAAGTATGTACTTCTACTGACTGCAAAACACAATTCAGTCAACCCCAAAAAGGACTGAAAAAATACTAGAAACTATTACATTCGCATGGAGCACTCAGATATTGACCTATCGTCGATATTGAAAGCGATTATAAGAAAGTTGCAGAAAATCAATTCAAAATATTTTTCAGCATCAGTCTCGCGAGCATCCGCTTATATTATTTTTATCGTAGATTTTTGATTTCATTCATGAATGCTGATAAATCCACAGTATTGCAAATTGCTAAATTTAGGAGTGGCAACTAATGTTGATAAGAGGAGAGTGAGGAGGAGAGAGCGCAAAAATGCCATAGTTTTAATTGGAATTTATCCAGCTGTTTAATTGCTATGTCCCGCTATAATTTCAACTAGTGTGCCGCGGTGCCTTTTATTCATAAAAACTTATCGCCCGTCAGTGTATATTTAATTAATTTTTTATTCAGGCATTTGCATCGAAATAGAATATATTTTTACAGTAAAATTTTATTTTCCACTATTTTGCATATCTTAATTATCTTTCACATTTTTAGTTTGCTGTTGCTATTACTTTTACGTATTGCATTTTTTCGGTTTTTTTCTGTCCTTTTTTTGGTTTCAAAAACTGCAAATTGCATTTTTGCTTTGACACATTAAGCACCACGACCATACTTAATACTCTTTGAATGCCACAGGTGTATAAAAAATAGACTAATACTATCACAATAAACGGCTGCAACAACAAAAACAACAATAATTGTCATGGTTTGCCAACGTGCGCGTCTAAAATTAATTTAAATGTCCAACCATAAAAATTTGGATAGAAAAATTAAATTAAATTTCCGATGCGATAAGGTAAATAGAAGAATTATAAATAATTATACAATGAATTTTTAGGATAAAAAAATATAAATAAATTTTAGTTTGTCACTTAACATTTTTGAAAATATATTGTATTATAAATTCCAATTCAGCTACAATCGTGTTCGGAAAATATTTTTATTTCGATTTTGTGCACCTGAAAGTCTGCTACTAAATACACTTATGTATATATGAGTATATGATTGGCACGTACACCCTTTTTGGGTGTTTGACCGAGCTCCTCCTCATATTTGAACTGTGCGTCTTGCTGTTGTCCCATAAATGGAGGGACCTTCTAATACAATTTTATGCCGACTCTGAATAGCAGTTAATTTTTATGAGGAGCTTTTTCATCGCAGAAATACACTCGGCGGATTGCCATTGTCAGCCGAGGAAAAAAGTGTGCTACTAGAGACTCGAAATATTGCTGCACTTGCGTCAATTTTAAATACCAAATTCGAGCTTGTCCCTGGAGGCTGACATGTGGATTTTCCAAAGAATTTAAGACTACTATCTTCTACGAATCGTTTCTCAGGTCATTCCGTCAAGTGAATTTTTGAGTACATTTTCGCGTGCTTCGAGAATTCTCTACCAATTTCAAATTTAATTTCATGTTTCAGCTCAGAAATTGTTTACAGATTGCCGGTGTAACATTTATCCTAACTGGCGCTCCCCGAAAATTAGACTACTCAAGTAAAATCACAGCTTCTAGGGGGCAAATTGGCAATTCCAATTCGGCTGAGTAGGTTAGGTTAGGTTAACGAGTTTGTTTGTCTAAGACAAGACATTCGGTGGAGTTACCGTCTAGAAATTATTCACTGCTTGCATGTAGGCGTCACTTTTGAAAGACCCTTTACGTACCTTTGTTTTAGTTTTTGAGGTGTATTAATCGCTTTAAAGCTATCTTCATTTTTATTTTCCTCAAATAAGAAAAATGTATACCTCAAAAGTACTTTAATACCAATTAATAGCAAAAATCACTCATACGCCATGTTGACTGTACCATTTGAAATTAAGCAATTTCTGTAAACTTCAGTAAGTGCAATCAAACAGATTCGTTAAATCTCGCTCTGACATTTAAAGCCTTATAAACATACAAAAGATTGCACACAAATGCATAAACTCTAAAGCGCATATATAGATATCAGTTTGTATGCATACCCTGTAGGAAGCACTTATGTAACGAGTGGAACTCATTTTTACTATTGCTACCAAAACTACAAAATCTGGTAATTAGTACTTGTGTTAAGTTCCTGCAAATATAAATATGTAGAGGTTAAAGAGTGGAAAAACACCTGACACCAGCTGGTTTTTATCTTTTTAGACAATCTATAACCTGAAAAATAAAAATGTTACATATTTTTAATAAAAAGTGTTTGTTTAATTGCTTAGTACTACTCATTAATATTATAATATATGGTTTTTGGCTTTTGAAACAGTCGATCTCATAGCGATAAAACATTTGAAGAAATTCGGAGCTCAACCTTTACCACTAAGTAAAAGGGGAAAAAAAAATATTGGTACCAACAAAATATTTTATTGGACTTTTTTTTTTTGTTAAGACAGCCAGAAAGTGCATACAATGAAAATACAATTTTTAAAAGCGATCTCTGAGCGTATTTCTGCCATAAAAAGCTTCTCATAAAACTTAGTTTTCTTTACATCGTCTGACTCATTTAACGGAAGGCCCAGGAAACATGTTGCTTTGACAGGTTGGGTCCAGAGAGAGGGGATTGATGTACGTGATTATGTTTAAGAGGGCATGTGAATAGAAGGTCAGTATGATACGGTATACCTCCACTTATCGGACTTATATTGACGATGACGTGATCGATTCTGGACAGATAAAAGTATAACTTGCTACAATATCCATGCCGTAATTGAACCATAGTTACGCAGGTCTCACGAGGCAGCTGAAGCTTGTGTCTACAATAGGGAGTGGTTGAACACCGATGGCAGCATATAGTGGTCTAACCTCACGACCCGGAAGGTAGTGAGTGTCTCCCTATGAATGTCGTTTATTGTCTGTCCATATACTATCCGCTCCAGTAGTTGCAGTTGTGTTTTGTTCTGAACCTCGTCGAAGAGATGTCTCGCCTAGGAGGTGGCTCAGGCTTCAGCGAATGTCTGCAGCGGTCAATCCAGCGGTACCATCCTGGCAGAAAATGTTTGCTGAGCATTTTGCTGCATAAGAATTTTGCTACATGACCGAGTGCATAGAAGCCTCGTTGTGAAGGTGTTGTAGACGAGTCATCAGGAGGCATCCCGGGGCTGCGCTGATAGCAGTATTTTGACAGGACTGGAGCTTTATTCACTGCAAATCTACTGCAAATAACCAGGCCGGCGCAGCTTAATTTAGTATCGAGCGTCCAATTGCTTTAAGGGGTTAGGGGTAGTCAGAGGCCCGAAAAAGTGATGATTTTCAATAATTTTTTTTGGTAGTCAGTTAATCTATTTTACAAAAAAAAACAAAAGCATTAATACATCATGTTTCGACTTGACCTTAGCAAAATTAAAAAAAAGATTAATAATTGTAAGAGTTACCGCTATTTGTGTGGAGCCTGTTTCTTCAGAAATTCCTTGTGGTGATCATCACAAGTCATTAGAGATTCATTTAAAATCAATTGGACAAGAAAAAATAATTTTATTAATATTATATATAGTCGTGTGCCTGATCGAAGCTGTTTTTCTCAAAATTTACAATATGGCGGCCCCAAGAAATATTTTTCAGATTTTCGAGAAAAAACCCGACCATTAATCGTTTAAAAAAATATAAATTTTTGATAAAAAAATCCTTCGACAGGCCCGAGTTTTTTATGTTTTTCAAAAGCAGTATAAATTGTATTGAAATCTACGAAGCGGTTTTTAAGTTACAGTGATCACCAGTGCAAAAAATATAGTTTTGAGAAAAATGCAAAAACCCGAGCGCTCTTTAATAATTGTTGAATAACTCGAAAAGGATTTGTCGGATTCACTTCAAACACTTCGACACAAAATTTTTTAGAAAATTCAAAAAAAAAAACAATTTTTTTGAAAATTCTGATTATCCCTAATCCCTTAAATATCGCTACCAATAAATATATATTTGCCTTTGCCCCAAGTTCTGCCAGCTAGCGATTTGAGAACCTTGTTATAGTCACCCGTCATCATCGGCTCTTAATTTCAGTATTTTTTAGCTTCCTTCAATCTAATATTTTCACACGAAAAAAAAACATTTGGTTTTCGCAAGCAAGCACCATTCATCAAAGAAAAAATATTTTTGTTTTTTTGTTTTCTAGTATTTCGTCAAGCGAAATTAGAACTGATTTCATAAGAGGCGCTTACGCGAAATAGTTACGCTTAGTTAAAAAGTCACTAGAAGCGCGTCATTAAATATCCCTGCAGGGATTCATATACATACACATAGACGCATACTCGCATATTCGGTGCAAACAACGATCCTATCACCGCTTGTCATTACAGCTGTTAAACTGACCATTTGTGGTTATCAACTCAGCTCTGCCCTGTTCTCCTAACTTCTCCTCACTTTTGTTTTAACAGACTGTTGGTTTTATTTATTACTTAATTTTGTTGCACTCGCATGCATCACTTTTAAATATATGCTCATATAGAATCGGGTATGAACAAGTATGTTGTTATTGTTGTTACTATGTTGTCAGCAACTTAAATTACATAGTGTGTTTTATTATTTTAATTTCATTGCAATTAGGTGTGAATTTGGTTTACCAAAGCAATGTAATATTTTCCTCTGTTGCTTCGTTTGTTTCATAGGCAGTCGTTGTTGGTGTGATTTAATGTTGAATTTAAGAGAATATACATACATACATTTTAATTTGTTTACATGCAAAACCTTTGTAGCATTTTCGTATGGTGAGAGGAGTTTTGTTGAAATAAATTATCTGCCTTTCTTAATATTTACTAAAATACATATAAACACCTAAACTATCATATAATTTCTTATAAGTGGTAGGAAAAAAATATGTTCGTAGCGGGGAGAGTCAATTGCAGTAGAGTAAAGTCGGGTATTGTGAGCACCATTTCACCTTGATATTAATTTCTGCCAAAATAACCGTAATGAAAAAGCGATATTTTTTTCTTACAGATATTGAATTATCTTTACATTTTATTGCAAAATATACCCTAATATAATCGTTTTCGTTTGATAATATAGAAAAACTGAAACCACCTTAAAAGTTGATGCAAAGAAAAATGGTGGGTAATGTGACCCAGGGTATTCGGGTAAAGTGAGTTAATAGATAAAATCACCAACAAGAATTGTAAGAGTTAATAATAAGTCAATGAATTTATTCATATATATATATTATTTTAATTAACGATCTTGACTATTTGAAAAAAATGATTAAACTTAGGTAAATATAATGCCACATTCTGTATAGCAGATGGTGGAAATTTTTGTTTCTCATACTCTTGCTCAAGTAAATCGAAAAACATCTTTCATTTTCTTTTGTGAACCCATTGCTCTATTAAAAGACGTTCCCGTTGGAGAGCGAAAACTAAACTCACTTTTTGTGTATGCACATGCACATGCATATGCACATTGCGTAAGGACCGAAAATTGTTTGGCACTTTAGCAATTCCGTCAATTGAAACGTCAGGGAACGAATATCGTGTCTTGTGAGGCCGCAAAATCTTGATTTCATTTCTAATGTATATTTTACAAGGCATTTTTCTGTGGCTTCGTCCAGGATAGGCTTACGTCCAATTGAGGTTTTTAAAAGCAGAATAGGGGATGCATCATTCCTTGTCATTCTTTGCAAGCTCGGCACATCAAAAGTATTTGATGCAAAGTCCTCATTTCAACAATGGCTTGTTTCATCACATTTTCATCACCCATTAATTAGGCAGTAACCAACGCTGACTACCCCATATTAGCCACTGTACCACTAACAAGAAAAAAGTATTACAAACTTTTGTGCAAATAATTGAAAAATAGTTTCGTACGGCATTAAAAAATTTAGAATAGTTTAATAATTCTATCTGAACTTTTACACTCTGAAAATAATCACTTGCTAAAAAATACCATTAATATTACACGCCACTGAAAAACAAACCGACTCCACTTCACAAAATATTTTGATCAACTGCTCATCAGTAAACAGTCCAATTCAAAATGCGAGCAGCGTTATATGAAATTTGAAGTTCATAAGCAATCTTTCTGGTGCATGTTCGTTATTATGAAAAATTCAGACGTTGGCCACATTACCCGAATAGCCCACCATACCCGATCTTAATCTACTAAAAACATAATTTTTTGATAAAAAACTGAGTAAGTTTTAAATAGATGAAAGGCAATAACAGGGCAGGTGGTTTTTTCGATGCTAGCAATCCGTATTCGTGACAGGCTGAATTCGTATGAAATTCCAATTAAAATTGATTGATTACACTAGCCGAAAAATGGCAGATATACCTCTAAAAGATATCTAAATTTTCACTGATAGCCACACATCGGTAAAATCCCTCACAACGCAGTCGACAACCTTTAAGGTAGCCATTCATTCACATTGCAAAGTTTAATACATCGGCTTAAACCAGTGGATTTGTGAGCATTTAAAAAATAGATTTATGGTTTCATTGTATTCAAGCACAACCACAAATATTTTTCTAGGAAGCATTTAAAACATTTAAACTTCAGATTTTGGCACTGAAGTTCCCCAGCGTTAAAATAAATTAAAAAATTATATTTGTATGCAACGTAATATAGACTTTTTTTTTAATAAAATACAAGCAATTTCGAATACCAAACTTGGCCTTTCTTTCAATTTTTAAGCACAAAATACGCGGTGGTGCAAAATTAATCACCTCATTTTGTTTTTGAATAACTTTTTTAAAAAATAAAAAACAGGCTTTTAAGTGATGGGAAACTTCATTTTTACCTTTAAGGGCTCCATTGCCTCCACTGTAGCTGTCAAGTTCAGAAGTGACAAATGTGATTGGCGTACGACGACATTTGCAAAAACTATAAATCTTCCGATAGGATGATTAATTTGATGCCTTCTTGTGCGAGGTGTGGCAATAAAGATCAGTGAATTTAGTTATAACTCAAAACCTGGGTTTTTGTTATTAAAACAGCATAAGACATTCCTTCTACATTTTTTTGAATGTTGTTGAAGTGGCACTTCTTAGCCAGTTACGAATTCGGGTCGTTTCGCTAACATAGAACCGATCGTCGTGGAAAGGAGCAACACCGCGTCACTTCGCTGAGGTAGATGCCTTAAGTTTAATGCATGTAATCGATATCTCGCTTAGTTTAAGTTTTCAATATGATTTTTGGAAGTAGCTTTTTAGCCTTTGTAATGAATGCTTGATATTTCTTTTATGGGCAGGGTCCGGCACTCGAAGAGTAGTTCGGAAATTTACTTTTATTCAACTTAAAGTAAAAAATGTGTGAAAATAATACAAAATTAAGAATCAATTTGCTTTTGCTCGATATGACCACCTTTTGCCCTGATTATGGCCGTGAGATGGTCCAGAAATGAATCGCAAACTGCCCGAATGTGACTTGCAGGTATTTTGGCCCTCTCGCGGACAATGGATTTTTTAACGCCTCAAGACTGGCGAATGTTTTAGTTCGGGCCTTGCTCTCCATAATGGCCTAAAGAGAATAATTCATCGGATTCGTGTCTGGTGAATTTGAAAGCCATTGTGTGCACGTTATGAAGATCGGAACGTTTTTAGCCATTCTTGGTTCACTCGAGCTTTGTAAGACGGTACCGAGTCTTGTTGAAACGTCCATGGTCTGCCATCGAAATGCTTGTCTGCCAACGACCTCAAAGCAACTTTCAGAATACTTTCCCGATAATATTTCGCATTTACCTTGACGCCAGGCTCAATACAAGCGATTGAAGAGTGCTCATCTGCGGGCACAGCGGCCCAAACCATTGCCTCTGACAGGTGCTCCTCCTGGTGGCCAATCGATGACTCAAATTCTCTTATGAACGGTCGGTCAAATAAATACAATCGTTTTGGAAGTTTACGTTTCTCGTCAGAAAATTCGGAAATTGACCGCCTCCGGCCAAGCGAAGCAACTCCTTCGCTCTCTCAAATCTGACGTGTTGTTGCTTTGGTGTGAGCTCGTGCACCTTTTGGATCTTATAAGGCTTGACTTTGAGATCATTTTTCAGTATGCGGTGGATGCTATAGTCAGATATTTTCAGTTCTTTCGCCATTTGATTGGCACTTCGTCGGGGATTTCGCTCAAGTCACTTCTTCACATCTTGAACCATTTCACGTGGCGTTGCAGTCTTTCAATGACCACCTCCATGACGTTTCGCGATGCTACCAGTATCATTGTAATGAGTAAAGGTGCGGCAAATAAAATCTTTATTTACTTAAAGGTGCTCGAACTCCCGAACAATCGCTGGTTGTAATTTTCCAGCCAAATATAATGCAATCACTCCATAACGTTAGAAATCCATTAGATACTTATTTTATTTTTTCGCGTTTATTCTCGGTTATTCCGCACACTTGTAAACAATACTCTGGACTGTCATTTAACTAACTAACAGGGCATCAGCTGCGAGAGCGAACCGAAACCGGACCCTGTACATAGAAGAACGGTCGCTATAGCTGAATGGGCTGATCATTCGGGATGCACAGATTTGAAATTTTGGACCATCTGCCGTTTGGAGGTGGCGTAAAGCTGTAGATCGCTCTACTCAACATAAATAGGAAGAGATGCACAACACAAGTTCGGTCAAATACTTAAATTTAATTGAAAAAACAGAGAAATTTTTTTTATTTTTTTTTAATCTTCATTATTTTTTATTTTCTTCACATAATCGCCATTAGTTTCAATAACTGTTTTAAATCTTTAAAGAACTATAGAAAACAGTCCTCAAAATCATGTTTTTGCAGTTCCTTAAGTTCAGGATTAATCGCATTTATTATCTCTTTATTGCTACTTTTCCTCTCAACTTTTTGTTAATTTTTGAAAATAACCAGAAATTAGACGACACCAAGTCTGGCTAGCATGACGATGAAAAAATTCCTTCAAAAAAGCGCAGTGAAGTTACTTATCATTTACGCAGCTCAAACGTAAAAAACCTCTAGATTTAAACTAATAAATAAATAAAAATCAGTTAAAAGTATGAATTGTATTTTGCTGAGCATTAACTCAAATTATTTGTTGTAACAAAACTCCACAAAAATTGCTCGTTAGTATATATATGTAATGTTATACTAGTTGCAATGAAAATACTATAAATAAAAAAACAAAATAAAAAATTTACGCAGCTCCTCGTTTTACCTATTTACAAGTAAATATTCTGGCACTTTTGATAAGCAGTTTTCAGTATATCAGTTGGCAGTTACTGTCTGAGAAGAATCCAAGGGAACACCAGCAACTATTTTTGCTCTGGTGAAGTAAACCGAGATCACCATTTTTATTGCTGACATTTGCTGCTTGGCTTTCACAGGTGGATTTGCTTCTTTCGGGCTCCTTATCGTGGGCTGCTATTTAGCTTCCGGGTCATACTTAACAACCCAAGCTTCGTCACTGACTATGATCAGATTTAAGTTGCTAGACTCTCTGTTTTCGAGCTTCCTTAAAATATATTGCGCAAAATTTACTCTAACTTCTTTTTGGCTGATGCGTGCAACTCGTGCCACCCATCGAGCAGATTTCTTTATGTATTGCAAAGCATTATACAATATTCGCAGTACTGCCATAGAATTCAAGCCCGATTCACTACATATCACTTCCTCTATCGTTCGTGGGTTTCCGCCAATTCTTCGTTTCACCACCGTCACATTTATCTCATCGTTCGATGATTTTGGCCGTCCTTCTCGAGACTGGTCCTCCATAGAGAAATGTCCAGTGTGGCATCTTTGATACTGCTTACAAATGGTCTTAAGAGATGGAGTGTCCGTTTGACATGCAGTTTGGAACTCAATGAAAATCTGCACATGCTTGAGTTGACGTCGAAAGCCGTAAAGAATTTCCCGCTGCGTTGATGACAGAATTTCTACTACACTTATTTTATGATTTCTCCTCTCTATTCAAATTGATTCTTCCGAAATTTTAAATGAAGCACCGTTAGACTATGGCAAAAATAATGACGTTTTAAAATTTTTCAAAAACGGTTGTTTTCAATGTTATTGAATGACTTCGAGTTGCTCTTCAGCACAAATACGGCAATTTTGCTTACTGACGTAGCCATTAAGCTAAAAATGGGCCTCATCATTGAGCACCAGAAGTTGGTCTCAGCGCGCGATGAACACTTTTTACAGAGCTTCGATTTTCGTAATGCGTTTTGTAAACGCGGTTGAATGGCTTCGAGTTGCTCTTCAGCACAAATACGGCAATTTTGCTTACTGACGTAGCCATTAAGCTAAAACTGGGCCTCTTCATTGAGCACCAGAAGTTGGTCTCAGCGCGCGATGAACACTTTTTACAGAGCTTCCATTTTCGTAATACGATTTGTAAACGTGGTTGAGGCGTAAGTCTCTCCATAATGAAATGTCAATAAATACTGAAAAAAAGTGTAGAGTGACAGCAGTCACGCGTGATCTGTCAAAAAAACCCTATTGGAAAAAGTAGCTCCAAACTAATCACCCGTTACATGTAGCAGCATAAATGGTGCGCTTTTGTATAGAGAAAACGTTTCTATTTGCATGTGTGAAGTTTTTTTTTAACGCAAAATTTCATTCCCAAAATAATTAAAATTGGCTAGCCGCAAATATTAGAAATAATTATGTAAAATTTTATCAACTCTCGTGAAATGTAAATTTGCATAATATTTAATTAATGCCAGGCAAATAGTTATTTAACTATTTGTTCATCTCCTAACGCTTATTTAAACACATTCTTGAGTGAGCTTTAATTTTCAAAATATGTGCGAATCTATGCATGTGCGTGTATGCGTACGAGTACAATATGCCAAATTCATTAAAATTGAATATAAAACAGTGCCTTTATTAATTTTCCACAGTGCCTACTGTTGTCTGGCAAATTGAATTTCACCATACAATAGCAGTTCACTAACACAACTCGCACAAATTTTATCACAATTAGCGCACAATAATATTTTGATTAGGACAGATGATGAATAATAGTGCGGCTTTGTGGATTTATGTTCGAGTGCACCGTATATTTTCTATATTTTCAGCACAGCAGATAAACGGAAAATTCTGCATAATATTTTACCACAAGTTTTTGATAACAATATATTTTATTAAGTGTTTTCGGGCGCCTCATTTTATTGCTTTCAATTTCGCCTGTGAATTACAATAAACATTTGCATTATACAATTGGGCGAATATTTAGTTTTCGTGGTAAATGAACTGCCGCAAATTAGTATTGTACCGTTCAACAATTTCAAAAGTGTTTGAAAAAAGCGTAAAAGATTTATTTTCAATTGCTAAACAATTTTGCATTAATGCACGAAATAAATGCAATACTCATACGCCGTGGGGGGCCACGCAAATCGCTTCACAACACACGCACACACCGAGAAACAGACACACATGCGAACTAATTTTATGTATGCGTGCATGTTAATCAGCATTTAATGTTTTAGTTGTGGTGGTGTTATACAATTTTTGCTGATAGATTTCGGCAATAAAAATAAATTTCCATTGCCTAAAATTCTAATTTATTATCGATATATTTTAGTTATCCAGCAAAACCAAGCTACCAAATTTGTTGATTTTCATTAATCTATTGCTATTGGAAAATGTTGTTTTAGAGCATGGCACAATATAACTGTGCATGTGTGTGTATGGCATTGCAATTGACAATTCGTTTATTTAGGATTTGTTTTGGGTTTGGGTTTGGTTTGGATTTGGTTTGGGTTTGGTTTTCAGATTGTGGCATTAGATTTGCTACAAGCAACCATAAAAAAAGTCAACCAATTTTAATCGCAATTTCGAAATAATTTTACTATTAAATGCGGAAATATTTATATCGCACAAACGCATGCACGCGCACTTAGTATTCGTATTCGTTAAGTATTTGCAAACATATGACACCTGCAATTAGAACGCATCAATCATTGACCGCATTTAAGTGGATGCGGATAGGAGAAAAATGAGCATTGCATTCTACTAATGGGAGTGGGCTTAATCTACGTCAAGCAGCGATGATTTAACTGTGAAGACAGTGAAAATTTAATAAATTACAATTATCAATACAAGTTTATGTTGGAAATCAATCAAATGGGCCGAAAAACATAATTTTTAAGGAAATTTTCTTTGTAAGAAAGAGATCTGCGCATTACCATTCCTTGTTGATGAAACAAAAGATCTATGCCAATATCGTCACACTCTTAATAGAGAGGTAGATTTGATTTGAAGCTTGAACTTCCCCATCTCGATCTTTTTTGCGCTCTACTCATTAGAATACCTCATTACTGTACCTCATTACAATACCTCTTTACAATACCTCGTTACAATACCACATTACTATACCACATTACATTACCTCACTACAGTACCTCATTACAGTACTGCTTTACAGTACCACATTATCTCCTCACAGTACCTCATCACCGCACCTAATTACCATACCTACGTAATGAGGTTTCCCTTAATAAGCTTCAGATTGAACTGGGCTAAGCGTATGTGCCTTTTTTATGGCTGCAATTGGCCGAGATGGTTGAACCTTCTCCACACTATTGTACTGCATTCAAGGAGAAAATGTATTTGAATATCCGGAGATTGATCGTAGAGTCAGTGGACCATATCCCCAAACAGTGCTTAGGACTGCGCAATCTTCATACAATGGCATGTGAGAAAACGAAGTACCTGCTGTCAACACATAAGAATATTCGTGTCTTCAACAATATTTCAGTGTTGACAACCAGCAATTTGAAGTTGTGAAGGACTTTGTTTCCCTTGGGACCACCATCAGTTACTAAAATAGCGTCAGCCTGGAGATAAAGGCGATAATAACTCTTGTCAAAAAATTTTACTTTGGGTTCCGTAGGTAATTGACAAGTGGATCTCCCTCTCAAAAGACCCAAATCACAATCTACAAAGCGCCCAGAAGCATGAACGACATCAACAGCAGATGAAAAAGTTTGGGACTTTTGGACAAGAGCGAAATCCTCCGTAAGATCTTTTACCCCCTCCGGGATGCTGAGGAGTATCATGTATGTTGGAACAGCGAGCTGTATGAAATATATAGGGACATGGACATAGTTAAGCGTGTAAAAATACAGCTGCTACGCTGCCTTTGCTATGTCATACTTATGAACAAAGACGCTCCAGCAAGGCTAAACTAAAAGATACCCCAAAAAGGAAGACCATATCCTCCCAGCCAGCTGACCTCCCTTAGCATCCAAAGTTTCTTCTTGATGGTTCCATAGTAGTAAGGTAGGGCTCAGGTCCTGTCAGTAACGAGGCCACAGCCTCTCTTGCCAATGCGTCCGCTGCTCCATTCCCAGTTATTCCTCTGTGTTTTGAGACCCAACATTCCAGCATCAGCATCAAATTGTACTGCTTGCGTTTGCACGGTCTTCCAATAATTCAATTCTTATTTAGCGCTAGAGTAGTAATTTTGTTTATAAAGATAGCCGTTGAGATGGCATGGCTGCTTTGCTTAAAAGCAGGTGTTTCGGTCAAATTCTTTAACACATTTAAATTGTTTCATGCCCTAAGTTAGAAACGACAAATCAGTTGTCGTAGTTTATCTTCAATTACGAATGAGGTTCACCTTCTAAGTATTAAGGTAGGTTAGATGGCAAGCGTAACACGGGTATACTGCAAGTAACACTAGAGTGCCTGTAGACCACTACCTGCGACAAATTACAAAACTTAAAGGAAGAAAAACCATCTACAGCCATCCAATGCTCTTGATGTGATGGAGGAGAGAAAAGATATCTGGAGAAAAAGGCTGAACAACTGCCCAAGCTATCCCCAAAAGGCACCCTATAAGGAGCCTCAAGCGCCTAGCCGCCAGACCCGGACATTTTCAAATAGTCTCTTTCACTGCGGGATCCCCACAGCTTCTACAATGAGGGTTGTACGGAAGTTCAAACTTCTCCGTATGAGCTGCAATCACCCAGTGACCGGTGACCACCGCTATAAATTTAAAAATTGAGTGGCTTGGGATCCCCTGCACTTTAAGCAACCTGTCTCTGTCATACTGAGGCCATAGCGTGTTTGATATAGCACACGGTAAGATAGGACAACCTATTTGCCTTGCGTTTTTTTAAGAAAGAAATTGTGCAGGTTCCCTTTAACAAACGGTCAAGGGGACACAGTTTTCTGAAATGGGGCAACTGAAACCAATTCCGTCTACCCTTTCCTGACAAGCTCATCGGCAATTTCATTTATTTTTATGTTCCTATGCCCTGGAATCCAGATAAAATAAATCTTTCTTGTACATTCGAGACGAGCATACATTCTGACGAGCTGCAGCATGGCGACGACAGGGCCTTGATTGCAGCTTGACTATCGGAAAAGATATTTATATCTCGCTCCCAACAGCGGTCCTTAAGTATTTTGCGTGCCCGCAGAATCCCAAAGGCCTCTGCTAGAAAAACCGCTGCTGAAATCCTCCTTTATCTGAACTTCATCTCTACTCCAATCTAGGCTTGATCATTAAGTGTTGTAATTTTTAGTTTGACATTTACTTAAACGCACCCAGAGTCGTCTGAAGTTCACATTCAAAATCTAACATTTTTAAAAATGTAGCAAATTGCTTATCGCGCCTTCTAGAGGGTTGAAGTAGTAACAGTTGTAACCAAATCGTTAGCTCATCAGGTTCTTAACTGCTACTTTTTCATACTGAAGGACGAGGATAACTAGAGCCTGACCGAAAATCGACTGAATCCAAACGGGACGTTACTTGTTAGTGTTGCACTCTTCATGAAACACTAAATTGAAATTTCTGCTGCAGAAATATTGCGGAAGTCCATCCATTATTTGACGAAAAATAAAAATGTAATAAAATACTTAGATGTGGAAGAAGGAGACGTTCGAATAATATACTGAAGATGACCAAATCTCAGCTCTCAAACTTCGTGGGTGCCCTGACGGGGTACTATCCGCGAGGAGTGCATGCCGTGAGACTTGGAGTTACTTCGAGTCCTTTTTGCGTCAGCTGTAAGGAAGATGAGGTGGAATCATCTCAGCACCTTCTCCTTAGCAGCTCTGCTTTTGCGGGACTAAAATTTATGCATCTGGGTTCGCACTTCCTACGCCTGCTGATATAGCGACTTTGATATCAAAATCCTGATGAACTTCAACCGCAAATTGGTCAACGTTCGTAATCCACAAATACTCAACCTCCTTCTCCTTCCCTTCACCTTCTCCTCTCTTCGCTTCCACCTATCGGTTTCCTTCATCTCTTATCCCTTGCAATGGAATAACAAAGGATGAACTGAAATTCTTCGCCCAAGTGGGCCCACTTAAACCTTGAAAAGTGTAGCTATTTGCTACTGTCAATATTTTCCATAAGCTTTGAAAGTTTCGATAAATAAAAAATATTTCAAGAGTGGCCAAAGAAGCCAATGCACCATAAATAAATATTTCCACGCGAAAATGAGCATACAAGGTGGAGCAAAATTAATCACCCTATCGGAATGGCGTCATACGTCAATCATATTTGACAACTGTGAACTAAATTATCTGCAGTATGCCATACAAACAGACAAGAAATGAAGCGCGTAAAGCTCAAAATAAAGCTTTCCATCATTCAAAGTTATATTTTTTTTTTCATTTAGTAAAAAATTACTCATAAACTAAATTTGTTAAATAATAATGAACCACCTTGTATTTCTTCCGAATAAAATTTGTTTTTCTTTTGTGCTTTTTGTTAATAAAACCGACTATTCTTTCTCCTGCCGAACGAACCTCTCTGCATGTAATTAACGCAAATAAACACAGAAGGAATAAAGGAAATAATTTGCTCTTATTTATTTACAATTATTTGCCGCATAAAATATTGTAATTAAACTTAAATCACTGTTGTCAGCCATTGTCGTTGTGACAGCCCCGCGCGCACACACACACATATACACATGCATAAGCGCACACTGCCATATCAATAGCATAAAGACGTCGTACGCTCAGCTCTCACTCTGCATATCAATAGCCCATCGAAAGTCATTGTATCAACAAACAACAGCCGACGCAGCACAGCATTTGCACAAAACATGAGCCAGCACACGGGCAGCGATCGGCGCCTTTGAAACGAAATGCTTTGTTGTTGCAGTGATGCTATGAAAATATTTGCGAAACACTTGTCACTTTGGTCAGCAACATTGCGTTGGTTGAAGGATAATGTAGATATGTATGTAAATCCCTGTAGTGAAATCTACGCTATACGTCTAGGAACCGACTAGGAAATTTTTATTTCAATTTTGATTCATTTATTTATGTATCTCTAATTTGAACAACAGATACTTGAGGCAAAAGTACTATATAAATATTGATGAATTATTACAAAAAAATATTTTTGTAATTTAATGGTAGTAAAGATTTAGTATAAGATAAATCTAATTAAAAAAAAAGTTATAAAAATTATATTCAAAAGAATTTTATTAAAGCTTAGATTAAAACCGACACGAATTTCTTCATAGTTACGGAAATTTCTACTTAGGCTTTTTCCTCTTGTATATATGTATACATTTTAAAGTAATGCCTGGCAACCCTGTTGACAATTTGAAACATATTTTTTTTTTTTTTTATATTTGCATCACAAAACACCAACACTAACAAGTATTGTTAACGGCTGCCAAAAAAAATGTAGTTGTTTATAAATCACGAGAATGGCGCTGGACTGGAACCTGCAAGGGAGCAGAGATTGCGGTCGACCAAAAACACTTGGAGAAGGTCGATGCTGCGCGAACTAGCACATGCCGACATCTCATGAAGCGGTGCAAAAACAACAGCACAAAATCGTGTACGATGGAAGAGTCTTGTCGAGGCCCTATGCTCCCGAAAATAGTGAACAAGGAACAAAAAATACATCCTTAATCATGATCATCATTTGTCTTTGTAAGCTTTTTGCCTGCTGCACAAAAATTCTGCATTTGCCCCGATCCTTGCTTAATTCCTTTCAGTTGTTGACCTTAAGTTTCCCCTTGCCGTCTTCTAGTTCGTCAATCAATCTTGATCCTGGTCTGCCTCTTACTTTCGTGGCAAATGTTTTAGTATGAGGTATTTTTTGTTGAGTTCTCGAGGGGTCTATTCTCATAATATGGCCTAGACATTTTAGTCTTTGAGCTTTGATGAACTGCACAACATTTTACCCTCTTATTAGTACGTCCAGTTCATGGATCCACTTGCCATTGTCTTTGACTGCACCGAAGATTAGCCTCAACATTTTTCTCTCGAATATTTGAAGCTTGTTTTTGTCTTGTTCACTTATTGTCCAAGATCGCCCGAATCGTGGTAAAGAATTGGTCGTACAATAGATTCATGAAGCGAAATTTTGCATGGTCCGTTCAGCAGCTTCGATTTAAAAAGTTTAATAAGTGAGTACAATGTTATATTTTCTGAACATCAACATGTAATTTGTTTTTTCCTCGATAATTCTCAATCCACTTTTACCGGTTGCTTTTTCTATAAATTAAAATATTCTTTTGACAATACATTAAAATTTTTGCTGATTATCGGAATATCATTCGCGTATGCGTAATATTACCGATACTTCTTCCTTGCTGAACACAGTAAAAAACTAAAAATAGTTGAGGAAGGTGTGTCGCCCTGCCTAACTCCGATCTGTATTTTAAAGGCCTCACATAATCTGCCTTGTGCCAAAACTCTCGATTCGGTATTGCGCAGATTCATTATTACAATGCGCGTCAATTTTTTGGGGACTCCACGTTGCTCAAATATGACATTCGTTTTGTGAATGCTTGCTTAAAATCAATGAACAGCATGCGCGGATTGACGTTGTACTCATAGCACACCATAGACTACTCATAAGCTATTCAAAAATTAAGAAATAGTGATTAAGTAAATTGAAATCATGACGAAAATTTTGGGAATCCTTTATTTTTTACTAAGTTTTAAATCATGATTTATACGAATTATTTTTTTTTTATTAATTTTATGAGCAATCTTTAGGGGGCCGGCATAGCCGAATGAGTTAGTGTGTGACTACCTCGGTCAGAAAATACAAAAAAATGTTTTCTTATGGCGTCGCCCCCTCGGCAGACAATGGCAAACCTCCGACTGCTGACCCTTTCAGCCATGGAAAGATTCTCATAAAAAATCTTCCACCGTTCTTTGGCAGTGGAACACCGTAGCACCACAAATAGAAGGAAGATCTCGGTCAAACACTCAATAAAGGGTGCAAGTGTCAATTATATGTTCTTTAAATAACTAATTAGCGTAAAAAAATTGATGATAAAAAAATGTGTAATACGAAACAAACAGAGAACGCAATGCGCATAAATCTTCTGTTAAATTTACTGTTTGGATTTATTTATTAATATATAGCAAAGCTGATCGTTTCTTCTTCTTCTACTTCTTGGTTGGTAGGATAAGCGCTTACGCGATTTTGGCCAACGTAGCCGCTGGTTCTTTATTCGCTGCGCTATGTCTAAGCCATCGTAAAGCTCATACAGCTCAGTGTTCCATCGCCTGCATTAGCCGTCAACGTGCAAAAATCCAAAACTTTTCCGCAGAATCGTTTTCTCAAAGGCTCCAAGGGATGCCTTATCTGATATTGTCATCGTCCAAGTTTCTGCGTGTTAGTTTTGTTCGTCGAGGGAGTACTTTATTACTCAATTGCCTACTTAGTCCAAAGTAGCACTTGTTGGCAAGAGATATTCTCCACTGAGTTTCTAGGCTAAATCTAGTTTCAAAGTTAATATTAGTTTCTTATTCCTTTCAATTTCTTTCTTTCTGACAGAATCTTTTCTTCCACTCATTGTCTCATCAGTTTCATCAGACTTATTTAAGAACTGCAAAATGTCTACCTTTCCTCGTTTTAAAGGTGGCGGTGAAACAAATTCTTCACAAAATATTTCCACAGATTGGGAGAAATTTCTAGTTGAGAGAAAAATTACTACATACTTCTAAGCTAGAAACACCCTTTACCAAATTAAGTTTTCCTCCAGGGATAATACATCACCAATGAAGGGTACTCCTAATACAAGTTTACTTTTATTAACTTATTTATTAAACTATGAAATTTTAAATAAAAAAATATTAATATCAGTAACCAAGAGCAATGTAACACTTCATTTAATTACTCAAAACTAATACTTCGCGGGAATAGATCTAACTGATCACTTAACTCATTAGAGTGCCTAAAACATCGATTGAGTGGTTCCAGCAAATGTTCGACTCTGGCAGCTCAGTTTGTCGGGCAGTCTGACAACAAATTTATTTCCAAAGTGGGTGATTAGTTACCTAAAACATATAATGCGTTTATTGAAAGAAGTGTTGGTTCCGCCGAGGATAGAAAAAGGACCGGAGGAAAAAGTTCAAGCATTCATTATATGGAGAAAAACACCCCACACCGTCAGCAGAAAAAATTAAAAAAAATCAGGGTAATTTTTAAGCCGCTTAAAACTTGCACTTTTAAAACAACTACAAAACTGTACACTCGACTTTTTTTTTTAATTCTGATTAAAAAGTTTAAAATTTAGATGGAAATTCGTCGAATTTTTATGAATTTTGTACAGAGATTGCATTACATGGTTTCTATTGTAGTATGAACTATATTTTTATAAAAGTAATAAATAACTAAAATGAAAAAAAAGGAATTAAGACATAAATAGTAAAAATGTGTCAATATGTTGTGTGCACTTTATTTTGGCGCTGACTGGATGTACATTCTTTATTAAGTATTTGGCCGAGCTTCACTTCACTTGCAAATAGGTGGCGCTGCAGTTTTCTGCCGCCTCCGAACAGCAGATGATTTCTGTTTTTTATTTTTTTTGTTTTGTTTGAGGAGCTTTATGAAGGCAGAATTACACTCGTAGGTTTGCTATTACCGACGATCGCATGGCTTATAAGCTGATGTTTCATGCCAAGCATGAGTTCTTAACCCGGATAATATACGGCTAAACTCACATTTAAGTGCCACACTTAAGTGCCAAACAACCCAGAAGTGATGATCGAGAAGCCAATACATCTTTAGAAAAAAAAATACTGTTGCTAGGGAGTTTAAAGTCATTAGTTCCATTTTCCATTTCCACTTTTGCTGGAAACGTGACTGCGTTCAAATAGAGATATGATTGATTACCTATACTTTGGTGGGCAGAAATTTAAACCACAAACATAGGCGATTAGATTCTTAAGACGAATAGCGTTATGAGTTAAGGGCGGGAATCGTCAACAAACTTTGAAAATATGGGTTAATGGGGTGCATAGTCAAGACAAGAGGCTAGATTAATGAAATTATATTCAATAAATATCGGTAACATTTACGCTCTCCAATAAATCTAAGTATAATAAAAATATTTCTCGGGTATTATATCTTAATTCAGTATTGGGATCACCCTCTATATTTGCACACTTTGCAACAACAAACCGTGGCCCAGCATCGCATTCTGCTTGACGTGATGCACGTACATATATACCTACATGCACGTACAACTCTTTTCATATTTATTTAATGACAACGCCTGTCAAAGTCTTTCGTACGCATTTTGCAACGCTCAGATGTTCGAGACGTACAGGAGCATATACAAGCATATTTTCATTTTCTGCATTTCATTCGAACAAAAGCTGTTGCAAAAACAATTCACAATTGGAAGGTGTTCAATTGTATCATTTGTAAAGGTACCTGAACTTTGTACTTGCGCAAAATATTTCCTTTTATCGATCATTGAGAGCAACAATTGCACGAATATCAAGTATCTGCTGAAAGGATATTCAAGTGACGTTTGAGAAATGGTGTTGCTTTTTGTTTGGCGCATAAGTGTGGATGTTCAAAAAGAAATTGAGAATCAGTTTCCAGTGTAAATGGACACTTGAGTGGAATGAACTGAAAAAATACAAAAAAAAAAAAAAACACGACAGGAAGGGACAAAATGATGTTAAAGGAATTCCTTTGAGAAGCTAATGAGTTGAATCATGAAACATTGTGCAGTGGAAGCAATTTGAGCATATTGCGCTTTGGAATACAGAGCAAGGTATTTACTGACGAGAAGTATTTATAATTTTTTTATTAAAAAACCTTATCCATCGCCTGTTATGATCGTGTACATCTCTCAGGTAATTTTCAGGTAAAATTTACTTTTTTTTCAAAAGCATGACCCGTTCAGTTGGAGCATTTTCACAATAATGCCATCGCTTTTATCCCACCTCTATTAAGTTTTGTTAAGCCTTTGCTAATAACGCTTAACCAAAGAAGTGGAGATAATACTCCCCCCTGTGGAATGCCCCTGTGGACCTTCTAGGCTATGCATAGATTACCCATGTTAGCCTTGATGATCCTGGTTTCTAGCAAAGAGATGACCCAATTACTGTTACAATTGTCCACCTCTAAGTCTAGCTACAGTCATAATTATAATATTGTAATTTTTTTGGTTTTTGTATTTCAGATAAATAGAAGAGCCAAAATGGACAACACCGTCTATGTCCAATTTTTCGGGAGGGTCAACTTCAGCGTCATTTTTAAAATTAAAAAAAAAAAAAACTTTATCATTTTTGTATGTAAAATAAGTTTAATAAAAGGCTTAAAAAGTGTAAATATCATTTTTAAAGTTTTTTATTGTAAAACAAAATTCCTGAAAATACCCTAAATTTTCGAGCTCTAAACCACCGGGACCTCTTTATAGCTAATAAAAAGTATATTTCACTGTTTCGCCGTGCGCATTTGAATTCAACTCGCAAAGTTATTTGAATCCCATTATGAAACTTGCAGGTTTACAAAGCATAGCTCAAGCTCTTATTAAAAAATAAGAAAATGCCTGAGTTTTGTTTGAAAAATCATAAAAACAACCAATTTCTCCAAACTTTTTAACCGAAATTTTTTTTCGATTCGTTTTAACATTTTTATAATACAATATTTTTTTTTAATTATCTTATAAAAATTTAAGAAACCTAATTATATGCTTACATATAATTTTTTTTTTTAATTTTTTATATATTGTATAATAATTTAAAAGAGTCGGATTTTAATAAAAATTTAACAAAAACAAAATTAGCAATGAAAATATACGAGTGTACGAGGGGTGCCTTGTATATGTCGGGATTTGGCAACCCTGGTGTTGCAATACTCACAACGTTTTGAACTACCAGCGCTATGTGAGATCCCACACAATTTGTCAATCGCTCAAAAAAAGGCTCGTGTCGATTGGTCGAAGGAAATGCTCAAAAAATACGATCGCGGGGCTTCGAAACACGTCTAAGACATCGTTACAGGTGATGAATCATGGATTTACGCGTATGAGCCCGAAAGTAAACAGCAGTCGACTGTATGGGTGTTTCAAGATGAGCCAAATCCAACAAAAGTTGTTCGCGCACGAAGCACTTCCAAGCAAATGGTCGACTGTTTTTTCGGAAAAACTGGACATGTCGCAACCGTACCACTAGAACAACGCAGAACAGTACATTCTGAGTGGTACACAACCATTTGTTTGCCAGTTGTCTTCCAAGAAATTAGGAAAACCAATCGCCAAAGACGGATCACTCTTCACCAGGACAGTGCGAGCTCTCACACATCGGCTCAAATAACTGCATTTTTGAGCACCCAAAACATCGAATTAATGGGGCATCCGCCGTATAGTCCTGACTTGGCACCGAATGACTTCTTTTTATTCCCGTACGTAAAAAACAAACTGAGAGGTCAACGTTTTTCGGCACCTGAAGAAGCGGTTGCGGCATTCAGAATGCATGTTTTGGAGGTACCTCATTCAGAGTGGCAAAAGTGCTTCGACAATTGGTTCAAACGCATGCAAAAGTGTATAGATCTTCATGGAGAATATTTTGAAAAACAATAAAGTGATTTTCGATGATTACAATTTGTTTTTGTTCTCTAATCCCGACATATAAAAGGCACCCCTCGTATTTTTGCCTTGATAAAGCTCCCCATAAAAACCATTTGCCGGTCGGAGTCGGGTTAAAACTGTAGGAGGAACCCTGCTAAAAACCTAACAGAAGTATACACGCGATCTATTCTTATTTTATTTTTATTATTATTTTTTAGTTTTTATATGCAACTGTTTTTTGCAGTTTTTGAAAGTTCTCAGTACGCCAAATTACATCGTGTAAAATCATTTAAATCGAATGAGTTGAATCTCTAAAAACATTAAAATCTTTACTTAATCTCTACATAAGTTTTGTTTTTTAAATAAAGGTGTCCAACGACATGACTCAGAGGTCAGCTTTTAGAGCACACGAGTTTCTCTTCACATTAAAAAATAATAACAAAAATTCACCTTAGGAGTAAATAAATGCCATCTAATGACACCACTTCAAACTGTGTTGCAAAAAGCGCCGCCAAAGGATACAAATTTATTTCCGACACACACACGCTCAGCTGCACATAAAAGTGAATATAAAAATTTGTTCAACTATGCCACTTTTGTAAACCCCAAAAGTAGTCACTTTGCTAGCCATGGACGCAGAGGACGAAATATGGCAATCCATAAAGTGACAACAAACCACATACGACAACACAAGGCACACACGTATGTACATGCATGATGCACCGCAACATTTGAGAGCACTTTTATTAAAAAAAAAACACACACACATGTTCGCGGGACTAGCCATATGTAGATATATGCATGTATGTATTTGGATGCGTTTGTGTGTTTAAAAGACCCATAAAACTCGCCACTCACCAACCAAAAATCCGCACGCTATTTGGCTTTTTCGTTATTATAAATTGTTGTTGCTATTTTTATGCCTTACGCAGCTTTTCAGCACTTCTATGTTGCGGAATTGCTTAACACTTCCACGCAAGAAACATATTTTCTCCTACATATGCAGAATTTATGAACGTGAATGTGTGTGTGAGTGTTGTTCTAACTTAGTGTATGCGTGTGATTCGGTTTTTCGTTTTTCGTTTTTGTTATTTTTGCGCGCTGACACTGACACTCTAACCGTACATCCACCCACAAGCCGGCGTTTTGCAATTGCCCGCGTTGGTTGGTGTAGGTAAAATAGCTGCCAGCGTTGGTTGGCATATTACTTTTTGTGGTGCCATGACACTCTTCTAAATTACAGCATCAACTTGAATGCCGCCAATGAAATGAATTGGCACCGTAGAGCCGTCGGACGCGCCAAGCAACAACCGAAACCCTAAACGCACTTGCCTCCAGTACTCCAGTGTATGCCAACCCACAAGCGCTTCTATGCAACTAAGAGAGTGAGTTTGTCGCATAGTCGCATGTGCCACACGTGCTACATTACAGGGTGGGGTTGTGTGGCCTTGATTGCTGGCATATGTGGCTTTGGGCCTTTTCTGCCTCTACTCTCGCCAGGCATCAACAGCCGTTTCGGTTGCGCGTCCAACAAAAGGTGTGCAATTTTCGTTTACTTGTTGTTTTTATTCGCTTGTCCAATGCTAGCGCGCCGATAAAATAAACATTTTTCGCAAAGTCACATGAATATTTTACGCGCACAAATGCATTCGACTTTTGGTTTAGGTGTTAATAAAAATTCGCACTTTATTTATGTTGGTTTGGCAGCACTGGCATACGGGCGTTATATGGAATGTATTCTTATTTATTAGAAGACTAGTAGAACTCCAGTTTGATGCATTGCCAAAGGATAGGGGGCAATATTTCAACGGAGAACTCATTATATTTATTAAAAAGTATGATACAGGTCATAAATAGGAAACCGTTTAAAAATACGCAATAAATATGAAGTGGTTTTATTTCAACAAAGAAAAGAAAAAATACGAAACAAATCATCTATTACAAAAATTTCAATATCAACTACTAAAGAAGTAAAGCCATTAGAAGTTATGGCCAGGGTATCCATACGTTGCCCGACGTTTTGGATTGTCGTAATGGACCCACTTTTCATCGCCAGTCATAATTCGATGCAAAAAACCCTTTCTTTTGTGCCGTTGAAGCAGTTGTTCGCATGCCATAAAACGGCGTTCAACGTCTCTTGGCTTCAATTCATACGGCACCCAATGGCCTACCTTTCGGATCATTCCCATGGCTTTTAAACGTTTGGAAATGGTTGATTGATCAACTCCCAAAGTTTTTGCAACCTCTTCTTGCGTTTGAGCCGGATCTTGATCGAGCAATTCCTCCAATTCGGTATCCATGAACTTTGGCGGCGCACCCTCGCGTTCTTCGTCTTCCAAGCCAAAATCACCACTTTTAAAGCGTGCAAACCACTTCTGGCACGTTCGCTCAGATAGAGCATGCTCACCATAAACTTCCACCAAGATACGATGACTTTCGGCTGCTTTTTTCTTCATATTAAAATAATGAAGAAGAATTCCCCGCAAAAACACATTATTTGGCACGAAATTCGACATTTTCAAGTGTGGTAAAAATATTGTTGTTTACGCTTCAAATAAAAAACTTATACTGACGTTTGTGCCTTACGACAGTAGCTCTCCAATGAATGTTTGGAAATGTGGATCGATGGAATAATAATCAAGTTACGCCATCTGTTGTAAACCCGCACGAACTTATTCATAGTCCTATTAGATAAGCCTCGTAAATTTTACGACAGTGAAATGGTATATCCTTTAAAAATTCCTAGTATGGATTTTGTTTTACATTTATTTTTTTATTCTTTTATTTGAAAAAAGTTCACAAAATTTCGAAATCCTTAGTCCCTGCACTGTTACACAAATGGCTCGAAAACCGCAGAATGCATACGCGCTAGAATTTACGGCCCCAAGCGCTCTCTGCCGATAGGTAGTTTTCCAAACATTCTCCAAGCGGAGATGTATGCCATCTGTCTATGTGCAGAGATAAACATAAATTTCCGAAATAAGCGAAATATATTTCTGAGTGACAGTCAGGCGGCACTCATGGCTCTATTGTCTTGTGAGATCAAGTCCTCACTGGTAATTGAGTCTATCGAGAAACTAAATATACTAAGAACGCACGACCGTATTCGGCTAATTTGGATCCCAGGATACAGTGGTATAACTGGGAACGAAGTAGCGGACGCATTGGCGAGAAAGGCTGCAGCTTCGCCTTTAATTGGACCCGAGCTGTTCTTTGCTATGGGACAACACACCATCACAGACAAGCTTAGGAGTGAAGAGCTAAGGCTTAGCTGGAACCAAGGCTACGCCAGGCAAAATCCCTACTGGGAGGATACAACCCAAAGAGGTTTAAAAATTCATAACCCTCCCAAGCATAAACTGAGAATGCTCAGGGGTATTCACACAGGCTACTGCAGACTACCACAGATTCTTGTCGTTTCGGCGACCTATACCAGGGTCATGAAAAAAATCCTCATAAAAAACCTTTGCCCCTCGTAAGCGGAATAAAACTCTATGTGATTTCATTGTATCAAATAGCTTGAAGACGCACGCCACAAATAGGAGGGCAGCTCGGACCAACATCCAACAAAGGGGGATAAGGGCTATTTATATATTACATTATACAATCTTACCTTAAACATAATACCTCTAAAGCCTTAACATCTCTTTGGTACTGAAAAAAAGTCCGCAAAATTTTGGTCATGCCAACTAAATTCATCCTAAGCGTCTTAACTTCTATGATTAGGTTCATAATTATTTTTTGATCAATTGTGTTTTGTGACAAACTCTCAATGAGTGAAATGCGATATGTGCTTGCGGCAATTCACAGCAGGCAAAATGGTTGTGTGTCGGCAATGGGTGACGTTACTTGTTTTACATTTACATACATTCAATAATTACCAAAACCATCTGACATTAGTAAGCGGCACCAGTTTAGATTAGCTCATTATGCTCTCAGTCTCTAAAGGGTGTCTGCTTCTATTAATCAGATATAACGGCAGCTAATTTCTACAAATGCCAGCTGGTCACTTTCTAGATTCAAACAACTGAAAGTTATCGACATATATGACAGAGCCTGCTTGCCGTGAAGAGGATCAAATGGCGAAACGGCTTCTGTGCCTACCTCTACTTCGCTAGAAGTAGGGACGAAAATTTGGAAAAATTATTCTGGTACATCGACTTATGAGGTCTTAACCACCCAATAACCAACTCTGATTGTGCTCAGCAATTCAATGTAAAAGGTAATAAAAACATTTTTTCTGGAACATTTTAACCCTCCAACTTCTCAATAGATGGTCATTTTTCGTCTCTTTTGCGGGAAAGAGCAAAAAACAGTACATTTTAAATATTCATATCAGAGGCATATTTTATTTATTTCTTCCTTGTTCACTCCTCTTGAGAGCAAAGGGCCTCGATAAGATTCAGTATTGCGTTGGTTTCGTTAATCTATTTTGGTTTCTGACAGGGTAGGTGATTAGACTGCCGCTACCAGTCCTAAATAGTGGGAATGCCCACCTGTCGTTGTTTAGAAACAACGTCATCTTACTGTTTGGAGCGCCATCTGTGTTTCACATTTTTCTGTCAGACAGATCGCACAGACGGTTGAGCACTTCGCTAAGTTTTGGTGTGTCTGCGCTATTATCGCGATTGCCCGCTTTCTCTTGCTAGCGCCACTAATACAATGTTTTTTTCTTTGTTTTTGCTTATTTTATATGCTTATATTATTTATGCAAATAATGCGCTGGCTCTCGTGCGGAAGTGAGGATGGAAAGAATAAGTTTGGGTTTGAGAAGTGAGTTTTGAAAATGTTTTTGGAATGGAAAATTATTAGAAAGAGATAAAGTAGGTAAATTTGGAAAAGTGCGTGGACCGTGCTTCACGTGGGATTCAACCCCACAACCTCTGGAATGCTAGGCAACTGCACATATGCTAGACTGCCGAGGCCTACAGAGCATATACCAGCATTAATCGTCTAATCGCCTGGTTTGTTATATCGATCTATCATAAAAATGTACTTTTGTACCCTCTACCAGAACCAATTGTCCCATCACCAGAATATGCAATTTCGGCTCTACCTAAAAAAAAACAGAAAGAACCTTTATACCAGATTCATTGACCGGAACCTTTTCATTTTGAAAAATAGTTAGATTTTATTGCTGTTGTTGTAGCAGCATAAGTATCTCTCATACATATACGGTGATTGCCGCTGAAGTGACAGTCCTTGGCCTGGTCATTCCGGTTACGCAGAACCGACTGCCGTGGGAGCGTTGGATTTTGTCGTACAGTTTAGTTAGTCTGCTGCTCTCACACCCTCGATGCCAGGTAGTTTTTCTTGTAAACTTGAAGCGCGTTTAAGATCGAACACACTTTTTGCAGCTAATGCGAATTCCTGTTTTTTGTTTTTTTTTTTTTTTTGAGGACGTCGAATTCCAACGAATCATAATTTTTTCCTTTTGGAAGCAGAGCAAAAATATAAACAAGTCGTTGATTAAATACTAAATTTAGTACTAAGCTACTACTAAAGTTTTGTTCATTTAACCCCCATTGCTGAAGCTGTATGGACAGTGCGCCAACCTAAATCCCATCAATCTTCTCCATTAAATCAACAGCTCTGGCTGGCTGTAAATATCTGCCTGTTGGAGGTCCCATAAGGGTATCTAAACGGCGCTTCAGTGCTACTTAAGAAGTGCCCGACTGGCACCTCAACCATTTCACCTACCTTTAATTTTAGATGAACAATAAAAATAGCAATAGATTCATCGAAACAAATTTTCTGATTTTTTTCATTTATGTATTAATTTATTTTTTTAGAAAATTTTGTGAATTAATGTTAAACACTATATAATAATTTTGTATTGTGAACTTGCTAAAGTAAGCAAAAGTACTGCAGGAAAAAATTATTAACTCATCCTAGCATGCCACTTACTAGCCGTAATCCTTAATTTATTTGAAAATGTTTGACCACTACTAAAATCAATCCATATGCAAATTATTCTAGACTTTATAACTTGGCAAGAGTACTCCAGGTACACTTCAAGTAGCCCTTACGTGCCTTTTGATACTTTATAGCTTACTTTAACTTTAGAAAATCAGAGCAGTGCACACTGTTCTACCCCATTGCAGCTTTCCCAGCTCCAAGTATGCAACTCAATATTGAAGCTCTCAGAGTAGTGTTTTGCCAGAGGTATCAGTAAAAAAACCCCTATCAGACACATTTGCATAATTTATTTTAGCAAAAACGAAAAGCGCACAAATTATGAAGCAACTACCGCATCTTCGCTTCTCAGCAATACAATGCAGCTGCAAAGCTCAGCAGTCCAACTTGCACCAACTAATTTCATTTTCAAATACAAAATCAAAAACAAAAAAAAATGTATACTGAAGAATGAATTGTTAAAACAATGTTAAAATGCCCTGAACAAGCTTTCGCACAAAAAAAAAATTTGAAAAAACTAAACATTAAAGAGAATGAGATTTTTTCAGAAAAGTGTATTCTATAGCAGCATATATATATGCATGTATGTACTCGGTCAGCGGAACCTACATACTAACAAATTTGCTGCTCTGTCACATTTTTTACAATTAGTTGCTAAGCTTTTATGTGAGCGCAAAATACATTTAAACCGACAAAGGATGCAGGATAATGCCAAAGCGAACTCGGTTGTAGGTTTTTTTTCGCACTGCTTCAAGCAGGAAAAGACAGCCACTTTGAACACAAAAGCTGGTCGCGATTAAATTATTAGATTTTTCCTTCTAAGGCGAAACTTTCTCTTGATGTCCTTTCTTCTGCGTAACTTAAGAATTTCCTTGAGTTTTTTTCAGTGCCTTTCATAAATGCATTACATAATAAAAAATTTTAATAAAACTTAAAAAAATTATGCCAGCCAAAGAAAATGACTTCTCTTTTGAAAACGACATTTGTTTAAAGGCCAAATGCGAGAGAGCTGTGAGAAATGGGGCCAAAACCTGTATGACAGTTTCGAGAGTACGAGTGCTATTTAAGTAAGTGAGTAGCTTAAAAGGTTATGGCTTTTTAATTGCACATTTTTTTGAATGTCCTACTTATATTTGCTACACTGAAAAATAATAATTCTTAAATAAATTTAAATAAAAAAATATATTTTTATTTATATTCGGCTGCCGTAGCTAATGGGTTGGCCAAGCTTGTCCTCCTATTTGCGCCGGCGGTCTTGTTCCAAATAATAAAAATATCAAATTGAGAGATAAGCGATGCGAACGATTGTAAACCAGGACAAACGTCTAGTGTATGTGCATACCTACATAGGTATACGAAGTGTGTTCAAAGTATCGCCAATTTTGAATTTTCGCAGGTTACGTATAATCGAATTTCGAATTTTTTGCGGCAATATGTAGGTACTCATACCTCTCACTCAGTTCAGTTGATTGTTGTCAGCTGCTTTGCTTGCACGTGTTTCGGCTCGTCTTGGATTTTTACCTATTCAATGATGGATCAAAGAACATCTATCAAATTTTGTGTGAAACCCGAAATTAAGTGCGCGGATGCATTCCGAATGTTGACGGTAACACACGGAGAAGCTACTTTGGACCAAAGCAACGTTTATCGGTGGTACAAAATGTTCTCAGAAGGCCGAGAAGATGTGAACGACGTAAAGCGTCGCCGAACGCCCGAGCAATTCAACAACAGGCGAAAAAATTGATGAAGTGAAGAAAATGGAATTGGCCAATCGTCGAATCACCGTTAGATAAGTTGCTGAGTACCTAGACATATCGATTGGCTCGTGCAATTCCATTTTTTTTCAATGACTTGGGCATGAGACGGGTTGCCGCAAAATTCGTACCAAACTAATCAATTTCGACCAAAAGCAGCATCGCATGAAAATTGCTAATCAGATGTTGGACTCTGCCCTGACGACCCAATTTTGCTCCAGAGGGTCATAACTGGTGACGAATCGTGGGTTTATGGTTATGACGTGGAAACCAAAGCTCAATCATCTCAATGGAAGCTGCCGCACGAACCAAGACCGAAAAACGAAAAAAGCGCGCCAAGTTCGGCGAATCTAAAAGTTTTGCTTACCGTTTTCTTTGATTGCAGGGGCGTTGTGCATCATGAGTTCTTGCCACAGGGTAAGACGGTTAATAAGGAATATTACCTGCAAGTTATGCGCAATTCGCGCGAAGCAATCCGCCAGAAATGTCCGGATTTGTGAAAGAACAAAACTTGGCTATTGCATCACGATAACGCCCCTGCTCACACATTGTTGCTTGTGCGCGACTTTTTGGCCAAAAACAAGAAACTAATGATGCCACAGCCACCGTACCCGATTCCCGAAACTGAAGAGGCCCATGAAAGGACGACGCTGCGCTACGATTGACGAGATAAAGACGGCATCGAAGGAGGAGCAAGATAAAAAAAGGGGATTACTTTGAAGGGGCAAACTAGATATTAATGAATAAATAAATATTTTTTGAAAAAACACAAACTTCGCGATCCTTTTTGAATACATCTCGTATTCATACACTACACGTTTGCTCTGTTATAGGTGTTGTAATACTTGAGAATTGTGTTTGTTTTTAATTTCAACTGTTGGATGTATGGATTTGAATTAAAAAACAATTATTAAACTCTCGCCTTTGTGACGTTGGAAGCTGAATTGTTAATCAATTTGCAATTCTACATACAAACACCAAATGTTAGTCACAACAGTCGTTACTCAATAGGCAATGTTAAGCAACCGATCTACGATAAAAAGAGCTTATTATGCAAGAACAAAATTTCCTCTCGAAGACTCTCAGGTATTCAATTGATATTCCAGTTTTTTTTCTCTGCACTATTGTATGATCTTATAGTACAGCAATAACAACACATATACTCATTATACATGCGCACACCTATGCGGGTCTGTAATTAAATTTAGAAATCTGTAGCATGAGAAAAACTAATATTTCTACTCGTACTCTGCCTGCACAGCTTCAGATTTCCTTAACTCCTTCCCTTACATCCACTAAAAACTGCAATTACCCTACGATTTGCCCTTGCAACCACGAAAATTGCCCCGGGTCTCAACGCCAAGAGCGCAGCAATTACTTTCTTTTCAAATGCAAAAAAAATCTTTCGCCACTTCCACTTCGAATTGACTTTCCAACTGCGCTATAATGAGCAAAAAAGAAAACATTGGAAACTTTATTGTCAACGCATTGAATGCATTTCAGAGGGCCAGTGGGCAACTCCACAAGCTAACTGAAGAAAAGCAAAGCCCATTACGCTTTTGTGTGCAACTGTCTATGTCTGTCTGTAATTTACGCTTTTAACCACAATTAATTTATGCGAACTCTGGCAACATCGCCGCTGGGCTAAGAAAGCAATGGTAAAAATTACAAAAGCCACGAGTTCCAAAGAAAATTCAGCCAAAAAAAAGTATGGAAAACAATGTGAGGAGTTCGGAAAGCTTAACTTTTAACTCTTGCATGCTTGAGAAATTTTAATTTCGAAATTTTGTACTAAATTAAAAACCAAAAAATAATAATAACAAACAGTGCAGAGTTTCGGTTGGCAAGGCAATTTGCTAGTGGCAACGAGTAAAAGAGTTAGTGGAGCGCAGCAAATGAGTGTGGTTTGCCTTAATTTGGTTGGGTTTGGTTTGGTTTGTTTTGCATGGAGCAGCGATTCTTGTTTACTTTTAATTTACCAGTAAAGGTTTTCGGGCAATTTTATTTTAATTTTGTTTTTGTTTTTCCAGTTTTGTTATTGAAAGCTTTAGGCTAAAAAAATGCATCTAATGCTCGTCATGCAGATGTAATATATATTGAAAGAAAATAAACTAATTTAAATGAAATTAGTTTTTTTTTCAAAGAATTTTTTTTTTGTAATTTATTTTTTATTGAGAACACTTCGTTTTTTGTAATGAATAATTGAAAAAATTATACCTATTATAAAATATATGTAGACGGTTCTACTAAATTCACATATTTTGTAGTGGTTTCACTGAAAATCGAACAGCAGTGATTTGCAATGTTAACAAAGTTCAATTTTTTTTCTACATAAGTAATTTTCAGTCTATAGTCTAACCCCGACACTGTTTGATCAACTTCTTCCTAATCGAGAGTATCAGACAGGTGCAGAGACAAACAATGGTGCGCGTAAAGGACAAAATAAAGATTGCCAAATCAAAATCTCAAAACTTTTTTTTAGTTCGTAAAAGTGTTTTCCAAAAATAAAAATAGTTGTAAATAGCTTTTCAGAAAAAGGGCCCGTTTCCTTCGTGCTCAATCATGATTAAAATTTTTGCTTATGAGTACTGGATATTTCTACCAAAGCACCTTTCTACCAAAGTATTTTATATGGGAAAAATACTTCCCTATGCATGTTAGACAAATACATGAGTACGTTTTGCGGGGCGAAGAACTGTGAGGCAATTCATGTTTGGACGTGAATTTTAAAATTCTGTATGATGAAACTCCTTACATCTCGAAATGGGCACAAAGCCATGCAACTTTTGACGAATGCAAGGGAATAAACGGAGAATCTCTAAAAACGGTTATGGAAGCTCTCAACTCATATATAATACTTTTTTCTTGTTTTTGAACAAAAATATATAACCACGACAACTCAAAATATGCTCTTAATCACTTAGAATATGACAACATTCTAAATATATGCTCTAAAAATACTTTTAAATCCTTACAAGCCTTAAAATATGCTTTTAAATTTCATATTCAGTGGGTTTAGTCACTAAAGCACAGGGGCTTATTGCTAAGATATCCACAAATCATTTATTTCTTTTTTAATTTTAATATTTTTCGTTTCACAAACCAAAAAAAATTAAAAATTGAAACAAGAAAATCATTTTCAAAGTTTTAACCAGAATTTTTAGAATTTAGATTTTATAGCACATTGAATTTTGGTATGATCACTTTATCGTGGCTTGAAGTGGCTCAAAAATCGCGTAGATTTTTGCAAATTTTTTTCTAGCGGTCCAAACTTGAATTCTCTTTCTCGCACAGATTACGTGAATGTGAACTCTGATCTTTATTTAATTTTCGACACAGTGGTACTATATATTTTTCCGGTGAATATTCTAGGTTTGTTCTTCAAAAAAATTGACTTTTAAGTTGTAGTGTCGTTATAGATGATTTCATCTATTATGGTAGATTTGCGATGTATTACCGTTGACTAGAACTACAATAAGAAAATGCCAAACTGAATTTTAATGCATTTACTTTTTTTGTTTTTAAAGTTTTTCTGAATTTTTCATAAAATACTCGTACTCCTATTCAAGGCTATATTTTGATATAAATGAAATTAAAATTAAGGCCTAGGCAATCTCCTCCAAAGTCATTTACGCGCATTTTAAGAAAAAAAGTATTAAAATCGGTCAAAAATTGCCTTCTCTAGGATATTTAAAAAAAATTTGTGCAAAAATCCCCATTGTGTTTTTTTAACCTCTAAGTGCATTTTACCTAGGAAAATTTCTTATAAAAACCAAATCATTCATTTTTTCAATAGTCTCCTAATCGAGAAACCCGAAACGTTGTGAAAAACGACTTCAAGGCTTTCAACTTAATATGCCGACTGCCACTTTTATCTGTCTATGCCGCCCTAAGTAAAAGTAATCACGTTTTTTCATCTGTGAAATACTGTTAATTGATTCCGTCATGAGTTTCTACGGTCATTAAAGACTTGTGGTAATTTTTGCATATTTATATTAACAAAAAAATTGTTTTAAAATTAACACACTCTTTGGGAAATTAAGGGATATCTAGAATAGCAAGCCCCACATACTTAATAATAAGAATAAAACCAACCAATCACATTTACTCTGCATTGAGAAAGGTGCCTTGATTTAAAGAAGTCAATAAATAATTTGAATTTTTTTTATTATATACATAAAGGTATATAAACTCAGTAGTGTAGATGAACATATATAGCCCCCATATTAATAAATATTTTAGTGAAATTAGCGGCTTACTTTAACAAATTATATGGCCCATTTATCATGCTCATCATAAGCCCTTTTCAACATCAAAATACGGGTTAGAGTATTGACGAAGCAAATAAAATTTTATCACTTTCGTACACACACTCACGCATACCGATAAGTGTGAATACAAATTTGTACAATATTTATTTGTTTAGCAAGCATATGCTTACAACTGAACTTACACGCATACATAAACACACTGACTTACATATAAACACACAACAGAGCAAGGATAAACTCAGTGCTATGATTTTTTACGTCCGTGCTGAAATCACGTATAGAAATTCCTATTTATTACAGTAAAGCGGAAACGATTTCAGCAAAATCATTTTGCGGCAAAATATATGCGGTAGCCGTGCCCATCCCGGCTGTGGCATCCGATATGAACAATGTGGAAGTGTTGGTATAAAAGGATAAAGTGGCATACATGTGCCAGACGATATGCAGGCAAATGATTGGCAGTACTCAAGGCGTTGAAGTTTGATTTAATGGCAGAAGGGTGCGCATTTGATGATGTGGTTTGAGAGCAGAAAAGAAAATATAGCCCTGCATAAGCTGCCTTTCTTTGTGCAAATGTTTGGCTTCAATTTTTGTTCTTCATGCAGTGATCACCGATTGTGGATTTATTTAATTTCCACGCGCACAAATTGCATGCCTGTTTATTTGTCTACCAATAATCAGCTTCATAATCACGAAGTTTAACGGAGTATTAGGTGAAAAATAACACTGTGAACGGAGTTGGGGGTAACATCTAGGATGTGCAAGTAGGTAATGTATAATAATTTTGCTGGCCTGCAATAAACTAACATTCGGTCAAGTGAAAACTTATACGCGTTTTCGGCTAAATATCTTTAGCGAGACATAACTCACGGCATATAGAGGCATACATCACATCGGGACCTTCCTATTATTAAATCGTTATTGTATGGTAGAAAGGGCACTCCAGCGGAAAAAAATTGTTCTGTTTGTTATTCTAGTCACTTAAAATATGCACTATTTTGAACTCAAATCGCAAAAAAATTCTAAAAATTCTGATTAAAAATTTAAAGGCCTTAATGATGCTTGAGAAAATTTTATAAAAAGTTTGAAAACTTGTGTTATACGATTTTTTATGTAGTATTAACTATAAAAAGTGATCAATTTAGACGAAAATTTGAATATTTACATTGGTTGGGCAATCTTTATTACTTTTGTGTTTAGTCCCTTTCAAATTTTGGCCACAACTGAGCCCTAATTCGGCCATCCGTAAACACTAATTTTGAATGACTCGCTGTAGGACTTCGGTCGGTGTCTCATAACTTTAGTAATGATGCCTTTCAATGCCGGAGTGTGTGTCGAAAGGTCTGATATCACACGATCTTGGTGGCCAATCCGCTAGTTCGAGGCGAGAGCTCAATTACTCACCGAAACGACGACGCAGTACATCCATTGTTTCATGGGTTGTATGACAAGTAAGACCGTTTATTTGAAACTAAAAGTTGTACATTGGCGCCAGCCTCGTTTTCGAAGGAATATGGGCCGATGCATCCTCCAGCCCATAGGCCGCACCAAACGGCTTCACCACCGAACAAAATTGTTAATCTGAGCGCGCGATGAACACTTTTCACAGAGCGTCGATTTTCGTAATGCAATTGGACGATTTGTACAAGTTGTTGAGTTGTTGCTGAAAAAAAGTATGTATTTAGAATGACAGTAGTCACGCGTGATCTGTCAAAAAACCCTATTGGAAAATATACCTCCAATCTGATCACCCTTAATAAAGGGTGACGCAAAATTAGTCATACAATTTTTTTTTATAAATTTTTTACAACAATAAATAAAAAAATTTTTTTGAGTGATGGAAATATTTGCCATTTAGCGCTCCATTGCTTGTCTGTTTGCATGATATACTGCTGTCTACTTCACATGTCGGCCGCCGTAGCCTAATGGGTTGGTGCGTGATTACCATTCGAAATTCACAGAGAGATCGTTGGTTCGAATCTCGGTGAAAGGAAAATTAATAAAAACCTTTTTCTAATAGCGGTCGCCCCTCGGCAGGCAATGGCAAACCTCCGAGTGTATTTCTGCCACGAAAAAGCTCCTCATAAAAATATCTGCCGTTCGGAGTCGGCTTAAAACTGCCCTCCATTTGTTGAACAACAAGACGCAGACCACAAATAGGAGGAGGAGCTCGGCCAAACACCTTACAGAAGTGTACGCGCCAATTATTTATTTTATTTATTGCTTCACATGTCTCAGATAAGTTGGACGCACGACGTCATTTGTATATATCTTCCGATAAGCTGATTAATTTTGCGTCAATGTCTAAATAAATGTGGAAGGGTATGTTTTTTTATATTTAATTGAATTTTTTCCACTATATAATAATTTTTTATTTTTTAATATTGTCCATTACACCGCGTTACACACATTCTGTCCTATGAACCAAATATACTTTTTCGGAAAGGGGATAAAAAATAAAAATACACGTGTATCAGCGATTTTCATGTACAAGTCACTATTTTTTTTTTTTTTGTATTTTATAACTTTAAACGAACAATTTTTGTATGCATATCTGTATAGCCACGCGATCTCAGGATTAGCTTAACGGATTTGAATGAAATTGGGCACACAGATAGTGTATCACATTTCTAGACTTTTCACCTAGGTGTTGCCACTGACAATGTGTCACAGGGTTGCCACCTGTTCGAAATTAAAAAAAAATTGCATGAGATATGCCGATACACGTGTATTTTTATTTTTTATCCCCTTTCCGAAAAAGTATATTTGGTTCATAGGACAGAAAAAAAGTTCGTTTTTGTAACGCAGTGTTATTAACAGTCGGCTGTAGCATTTAAATTCTATGGTACATTCAAGTTTGTTGGTTAAGCAGTACTATTTATGTATATAAAAAAGGTGTATATATACAGGGTTGCCACCTGTTCGAAATTAAAAAAAAAATTCTGACGTGTACATGAAAATCGCCAATACACGTATATTTTTATTTTTTATCCCCTTCCCGAAAAAGTATATTTGGTTCATAGGACAGAAAAAAAAGTTCGTTTTTGTAACGCAGTGTTATTAACCCCAGCCGCATAAGTGAAACCTTCATAGTTTATACAAAATTTTGAAAAATTCAACACATTTTTTTCTAAATTTTCAGCTTATTGACATGCGCTTTCGAAAATTTTCAGGTGCGCAGTGGAATGTCCTATGAAATTTTAGTAAAATAAGTGCAAGTTTTAAGTTTCCGGCTTCTTGTACCTTCTTCTATATACTCGCAAAAGTCAATTTATTGTGGAATATAGTTCTTGTAAGACCGTTGGTAAGAACAAAAATTAAAAATCAGCATATGTAAAAAACTGCAAAAACTTGGAATTTAAAAAGGCAAGAATTTTGGTAGCCGCTAAAAACTTGCACCTCAATGCATCTAAGTTCAATATGAAACTGCATACTCAAAATTCAGTTTAAAATGTTCAAAGTTCTGATGTAATTAAAAAAATTTATTGAAGATTTTATGTAATTTTAGTGGTTTTGGTTTGAAATAAACGACATTAACCTTAGATTACTAAACCTAAGTCAGTGTTACTCAGTCACTAATCATTCGATCGACTCACAGACTACAAATTAGATTCAAGTATATTTTTATATTTCCTTTTTTATTTCAAGCAAATGGGTGTAAGTTAGGAGAAATAATATTTAAGAAGTCTATTTAACTATTTGTGGTCTGTTAGTGAGGTGATGCAACGGGAATATGTCGCTCTGCAGGCGTGCGTAGTCTATTAGGCACATGTTTGATTATTCTGGGCTAACACAAAAAAAATGTTTGCTTGAAAACACCATCATGTCCTCATTTATGTCCGCTGTTGTACGTGCGTGTATGCGGGAAAGCCTACTTCACCTACAACCCCCATTATAACGCCTTATTGCTGTTGAAAAGTGGAGCAACATAACGACTAAATGAATGTAAATTTTTTTACGTACTATTTGAATAAATAACAAAAAATTAGGCATGCTTTTTGAAGGCATATTATGTATGCAAGAATACAGAAAACGAAATGGAGCTGAAAATTTTGTTTGGTGATTTTGCCCAGTTTGCCTGTCGTTGAATGATTTAGCAATTTACTGAATCTATAAGTTGAAAAATATTAACAAGTAAAAGGAGCGAAAAATATACATTATACTACAGAGAGAATGGCAAAGCACTTCAAAGCTGAAATTTCAATGAACATATTTCGGTAAAATTAGTTATAATTTGCATGTCGATTAACTTTTCAAAATTTGCTTAGATGCCTAAAAGATCACAAAAAGTGTTGTTTGGCTTGGGTCAGGTAGTAGTTATGGGTGAAACGTATTTAAAGACAAATTATTATCAGAGCATTGACTTCAAAATAAGTCAAGATGGTTTCTAAGAAAAATGAAATTGATTTAGTCGTTTAGTCATCATCAACTTTTACTTCAAAAGCAGCTGCTGAGTGAATTAAAAGTGAAAAGATATGTGAAAACTCGAAATTATGAGTTTATTGTTAACTTAATCATCGGTGTCTACTGATCGTAATCCATTAAATCATTTGTTGGAATTGTGTGTGAATCAAATACAATACTTATAAAATCTGAAGTTACGAACATTCAAGGGGCATTTGAGGAACGACATGACTTCACACATACTCTTTATTGTATTATTTGATTAGTTAATCAGCATTACTTTGTGATGACTTTTTGTTATTTCCTTGAAGATCTCTCACCATGAATTGATATATTTTAACCATTCTAACAAATGATCGCAAAGTATTCGAGTTTCATAGTTCATAGAACCATCTCCGATTGTTATTATTATTTGCTATGACTGCAGGGAGGAACAAAGGGCAGTCTTGCCTCCAATATACTGGGTTGCCAATTATACTTGCATAATTTTATTCTTTAGCAATTTAAGGGAATTACTGTGCTGACGGTTTTTTTATTTATTATCCCTTGCCAATTTAGACACCCACACATCCCTCAAAGTGTCTGGTATAAAGAATCTTTTACAAGTGAACCTATCAAGGGATCATTTTTGGGCATTATCGTCAATTCTTTTAATAACTGGTTTATCTTTAGGATTGAGTGCAATAAGAAGTAAACTGGAAAAATTTTGAAAAAAATTTGAAATTTTTCAATGTTGAGCATTTTGGTATAGAGTTCTTTAAATGTGAAATAGTTTCGGCAATTTTGTAAACTTTTCTGTTTTTAATAAAAAATTTTACTTTTTTGTTAACAGTTTTTTGGAAGTTTTCAGTTTTTTTTTTTAATTTTTTATATACATATTTACTAAAAAATTTTTATAAAATATACTTTTAGAAAAAATGTGTACCTTTTCGCTTGCAATTTTTATGAAACTTTTTATTTAAAATTTTCTATAAACCTATCAAGGATCCAAATATTTTGGACATCGTCAATTTTTCTAAAAGGTTTGAGATGTCGGAAGAAGTAAACTGAAAAAAGTTTGAAAAAAGTTGTAATTTTTCAGCATTGAAACATTGAAAACATTAAAACATTTCTGCATAGAGTTGTTTAAAGCGAAATATTTTTGATTCTTTTTAACACTTGTATATTTTAATTAAAAAATTTTAGTTTTGTTAAACATTTTTAGGAATTTTTCATGTTTCTTTTTTAATTTTTTAGCATAAAATATAAGTTAAAATTGTTTTATAAAATATACTTCTAGAAACAATTTTAATTTTTTTTAGTTAAACTTTTATGATTTTTTTTTTTAATTTGTTATGAACCTATGAAGTTATCCAAGCATTTTCCGCGTTGTCGTCAATTCTTCTGAACATTCTAGCCTTGAGCGCAATACGAAGTAAACTGAAAAAATGTTTAAAAAAATTTAATGATTTTGAAATTTTTCAATGCTGAAAATTTTGCTATAGATTTTTTTTGAGTGGAATATCTTCACTTTTTTTAACACTTTTATATATTAATTAAAACATTTTATTTTTTGTTACAATTTTTTGGTATTTTTCGTATTTCTCAAAATTTTTAGCATAAAATAAACTTGTAGAAAAAATTTGTGTTTACAATTTTTAATAAAATGTTTGTTTAAAATTAATTATGAACATATTAAGTGATTCAAGTATTTTGGACATTGTCGTCAATTCTTGTGAAAATTCTCATATCTATAGACTTGAGCGTAATAAGAAGTAAACTGAAAAAATTGGAAAAAAATTATAAAATTTGAAATTTTGTAATGTTGAAAATTTTTGGTACAGAGTTTTTAAAGTGAAATATCTTCGCTTCTTTTTAATACCTTTATAACTTTTTTTTTAATTTCTTAGCATAAAACACGCTTTAAAAAAAAATTAAATAATAAAAAAAAAATGAATTAAAAATTAATAGAGAAATATTGTTTTTTTTTATTTTAAAGAAATTTTTTTGTTAATTTTTTTGCATAATACCAAAAAAAATTTTTGAATCAAAACGTTTATTTATTATTTTCACAAAAAAATGTATATTATAAAAATAATATAAATTATATACAATTTTATTTCTTTTTTTTTCAAAAACAACCATCGTTTTTTTGTTAAAAGTTTTTAGACATGTATTTGAAACAAAAATTATTACAAACACATTTTTAATTTAAATTAAATTTAAAAAAATATTATAAAAACATTTAATTTTTTTTTTGTTAGTTTCGAGAAAATGTTTGACATTGTCGTCCATAAGTCTAAAAATTGGTTTATCTAATGTCTGTCTAATGAGAAGTAAACTGAAAAAAATTGCAAAAAAAAAATTTTAATTTTAAAGTTTTTCAATATTTTCGCTTCTTTTTAACATTTTTAATATTTTTTTCACACTATTTAAAAAAAATGTTATATTAAAAGATTTTATTTCTTTTTAATTTTGAGAATTTTCTTGTTTTGGTATTTTTTTAATATAAGATATACTAAGAAAACATTTTTGCAAACATTATTATTTTATTTTTACATTTTTTTTTTTGTTAATAAAATACAATGTTTTTTTCCAAGAACGCCCAATAAAGATTTTGTTAATATTTTATAATAAGACATGCTTCAAAAAAGTGTTTGATCACATTTCTGTTTCATTTTACACACAAATTTTGTTTGGTAAGTTCTTTTCTTTTTTTGTTTAATTTTTTAATTTTTTTTTTTTTTTCAAAAACAACTAACATATAATCTTTTTTGGCAAGTTTTATAACGGTACTCCCATAAACTTTCGAGTTATAGTAAAATGCGTTCAGCGAATCAATGCAGAAGGTAAGTTGTTAGTACACTCGCATATTACGCCCGTTTGCAAATCGATCAAAGCGTCGCTACGCAGTGAAGTAAAATCCTAATAATAATAGCGAGATGGGATTATCTTCGTACAGCAGCATCAATAGGAGGGCACACTAGTTTTATCTGATATCTAGTCACTTTAGTTCACAATAGCAACAACAGCAATTCACTTCAATTAAAATTTTTGTATAATATTTGCTTATATAGGGTTTTTCAGTAAGAGCGCTTCAACTTTTGAACTTTTTTGAATAAAACACAAACGGTTTGACTTTTTTAACTAATTTTTTTTTTATTATCGAGTTTGAACATATACATTTAAGTATGAAATTCGATTTCTTTTGCATGACCACCGCGTGCACGTTTTACGAACTCCAATCGTTGAACCCAATTTTCGACCACTCTTTTGCATAAATCGGCCGAAATTCCAGCAATTTCGCGTTCAATATTGGCTCTGAGCTCACAAATCGTCGCCGGCTTGTTACTGTAGACCAATGACTTCACATAACCCCAAAACGGGACGGCTTGTTAAATGGACCGTAAAATGGCCGTAATGCTCTTAAAGTAGCAGCAACAGAACGAAAAATAAAAAATATTGCGTTGTTCGCCCTCCCTATCGGAAAAAGTTGAAGCGCACCTATTGAATAACCCTTTACTTTTCTCTTAGTCTATAAGTTGACGCTCGTAACATTTGATGAATCCAGCGCACCTTATCGTATGCCAGCTAAAGTCAGCTTGCTTTGTAATTTTTCTAATGCCTTTTCATTTTCAATAATTTGTCTGATTAGTTCGAATCGCTTTGTTTTTTATGCAATTTTGCGTCGGCAGATCATTTCTTAGTGTTGCTCAATGGGTTTTTGTCAGATCGTTATCTTCGACAGTCGAATTTATTCTCTATAATTAATTGGCTGGTTTTGCAGTCACACCGCATTTTTCAGTACCTTTTTGAGAGCTTCGGCACTTCATTCATCAATGGTAACTTCGATTTCATATTTCAAGTCTTTAAGAGTCCGTGCATAGTTAATATAATATTTATCTTTAGCAATCGTCCACAAAAAATTGTCTGATTGCGTCAAATCACAGCTTCTAAGTGACCAATTGACATCATCATTTTGACTGAATATTCATTTTCGAAGGCAGTGCGCAAAATATTGAATAGAAGATTATCTGTCCGACTCCTAACGCCATCCTGTTGAAATCAGTTGTCGTCTATGCCATCCTCTTCAATTTGGGGAGACAAAACAAAATCGTCATTGATGGGGCTCATTTTCAAAAAACCAAAAATATATTCCTGCTAAAATCCGTACCAAACAATTACTCGTTGTGAATGCATTGCCAGTCATGATGGCATATGAACTTTTCGTTGGCGAAATGTGACAATTCTTTTTGTTACTATAGCCGGCGTGGTGAAATTAGTCTTATCTGAAACGATGATTTTTCAGTGAAATTGTTAATATTCAAAAAATAAAACTTCAATCAACGAACTAAAGACGCTAATTTTATAATTCTCAGGCCATAAACTAAATTACTGGTACCTCACAAATGTTATTGGAGCTGTCAAAGCCAGGAAATTCAATCCTATATCGCCAGTCAGCGTAATGGCAGCTTCTCCCTTATTTCGAAAGAATGCTGCCAGTGATCAATGGATTTCGAGAAATATTTTTTTTAAGTTAATTTCCACAGCTTGAAAGCGTTAATCTATCGTTAGACGAATCGAGATGACTTTTCAAATCTTCTCTTGATTGCCGCCGCGATATACGCTTAAGTGATTTTGGCCGAGTTTAACAAAGTGCGCCAGTCGTTTCTTTCTCGTGCTAACCGGCGCCAGTTGGAAATACCCAGTCCTTCACGACGACACCATTCTGAAAAGAAATATCAACGCATTTTTCCATCCTCAGCTCTCAAACCACAGTTATCGATATCCATAGTTCTGATGCAGCTAAAAACACACCGGATGCTTCAAACAACACAAAATTACCTACGGACCCACAAACCTACCAAACGCACCCCGTTTATGCGCCACTGTAGTAGACATATTACAATAATAACTGAGATATTCAAAAACAAAACTCTAAAAATTCTATGTACAATTTGCTGCAATTATTTTATATGCAAAAGTGCTACCTGGCTGTCGCTTTGTGTTTTTTACGCCATGAAATATGCATTGGTAAATTTTACTTTTTAACTTTTCAATAATTCACAAACGTGATAAAAGTGAAAAGTATCGCTATAAAAATAAAAAAATTTAAATGTTATGAAAATCAACTAAAAAACCTGCTGCATAGATAATAAAAGAAAAAATATGAAAAAAAGAAAAACTTGTTGTCACTTTTGTTTGGTTCCGCTTGAGGAGCTGCCAGATAAAGCTACTCCGTCCTCACTTAGACGCGCTGAATTATGAATAAGCAAACATTAGCCATGCACACACGCACACACACATATGCGCAGTACGTCGACAAACATGCACATGCACGCACATGCGAGTAAAAGGATGGCGACAAAGTGGCAGTCAATTGGTCACTTGTGCACTTAACTGACAATAAAGCAAATTTGCATATGCACCAGTATATCAAAAATGTATGTATGTGTATGTGTGCGTGCGTGTATGTGTAGATGAGTGCACGTGTTTGCTGCTGCTTGCCCTAAAGCTCTCTTGCTGTGCCGAGATAAGAAGAAAAGTTAAAAGTTTTCAGCTCAACTAACCAAACAACAACAACAATAACTGAAAAACTATGCACTGAATTTTTCATAATATACATATAATATTTTATATATTCTTTTTACTTTGCGTTATTGCTATTCAAAAGTTGCTGGTAGAAAATGTTTAGAATTTCATGATTGTCATTGTGACAATGAAAAGTTTTATGAAATTTCAAACACACCTACATACATGTGAACGTTCTTGCGTCAGACCTCTTGTTTTTCGGTAAATTTCATATCCTTTACATATTTTATGCTTCCCTTTTGCCTTAGTTTTTGAAGAGTTTCCAGTTGTTTGTTTTACGTGAACGGGCAGGAGAGGAGGCAGTTTATATGGGTTGACAACAATAAAACGTACTCAAACAAAATGTTGATGTGAATTATCTTTGAATACTTAAACATATTTTAAGCACTTTTATCAACATCAAACTTAGACTATTCGCACACTTTGACAGTTGAAAAGTGGCGGAAAACTATCAATTTGAGTTCTATTTGAAGGAAACTAATTGCGTTAAAGTGTTTTATAACTAAACAGTTTTAAATGTTGCCAAAAAGGTGTTCAATGGTCAGCTGGCAACTGTTGAAGGTTAAGCCGCCTCTTAAATGCAACAGATGCCTCCTTCTTGCGCTGAAATGCTAGCTCCAGTAATCGTCGATTGGTCCCAGTGGGCAGGCTATTAGCGACATTCCTCAAAAAATAATTAGCAACTTCCAATTCGTGTTCTATAAATGCGATAATTGGAGACCAACCAACATCCACAACTCGAGTGGCTTTCTGCAACTTTTCTTTCAATTCCATAAATTCTGAACTCTTACGATACATAAAACTTTTTATCAACCCTAGTTTCATTTGATGGAGTTGGGTGGGTTGGCGGAGGAGTATTCTGCGAAGACTCAAATTCAGGGACTGGGCTCAATGACGCTGCATTCGAAACTGAGAGAATGACTGCCTTCACTTTCGATCGCATACGGATTCTTTGGCATAAGACTCATCTGTATATCTGCTAATGGCCATATTGCAGAAAACTGCGAGGTGAATGAGCTGGCCAGACAAAGGACGTGTGAGGTAGCTTTCCTGCAAAAAGGTAGGATTGGGATCCCCTTGATCACTTGTGCTCTACTCCTGGAACGATGGGCTTTGCGTCAACTCAGCGAGAGCTCGGCATGTACACAAACTTGTAAGGGTGCGAAATCCTTCTGACTACGTGTGCATCGGAGACGTCCGAGAGATCTTCTGAGGGTGACAAAATCACTGCCCCCGAATTTCGTGGGTGTCCTCATAGGACACTTTACGCAAGGTATACATACTGTGAAACTTGGAACTACTTCGAGTCCTTTTTGCGTTCGTCAATTGTATGGAAGATGAGGTGGAATCATCTCAGCACCTGTCCTGCTCTTGTGGGGCCAAGATTAAGGCACCTTGGTTCTCAGCTTTTTCCTATGCCTGCTGATATTGCAGATCAAAAATCTGATGAGCTTCATCAGCAGCATAAAACGGTTAACACAACCGTAACTCAGTCACTGTTCGTAATCCACATGTACTCAACCACAACCCCTCCTCCTTTTCTTCTATCTCTTTGCGTCCTATCGGTTTCCTTCACCGCATTTCCCATGCATTTGCACACCACCACTCATGCCCAACTTTTAAATCTTCTCATATGTCCCCGTTCACAGCTTATAATTTCATCGGCTATCGGTCATCGATTCATCAATTCCATTGTAATTGCCTTGGAATTATTGATAGCAGTCAAAGTTTCGGAACACTCAACTTTTCGCTTTCTTTTCAATAAACTCACTATATTTTTTTATGTTAACGAAAGGTGAGCGAATCTCTTCAACCGTATCATTCCACATCGCTTCAGGGGCATAAACGATTCATTAAAAAAATAAATAAATCAACAACGGTGGAGCAGCTTGTGATTTTCTCACAATTAAAATTTTTTTTTTCGGTAAAGTAAAATAGAAGCAAGCAAGTGGCGAAAACAAAAACGTTGCTGCTGCAAAATCAACAACATCTTATGAAATAAAAATATCACAAAACTGGTTGAAAACATAAGCAAGAGTAAAATTTTAAGAAAACAGGTTGCGTTGGTGCTGATGCTTAAAATATTTATAATATTAAAATATTCGGTACAAATCTGAAATTCATATTCATGCGCCCATGGAATAACAGAAACAAAAGCAGTAAAATGTGTGCTACAACAATAAAAAAGTATATATTTTTATTGCGGATTGCTTCTCGAAAGATTTGAAGTGGCATTGTATTATTATGATTGTTTTTATTTTTGGCTCAGAAATCATCCAAATTTGTGTGAGATTTAATTAAAAAAAAAAGCATTACTTTTTTAACTTTTTTCCTTTTAACTTATTTTCCTTTATTTTATTTTTCTATTGTAATTTATTTTAATTTGTTTATTTTGTTTTTTACTCTTAATTAATTAATTTTTTTTAAATCGAAAATAAAACTCAATTCCCGAGGGTTTTTTCGTTTTGCACTTAGAAATAAAAACTAGTTCTTGAACTTCATTCTTTCTGACGGATCGAAAAACCGAAAACACTATCCCTCCTCTCTTATTCTTCTTTTTTACTGGCGTGATAACTTTACCGCTTTTGGCCGAGCTTAACAAAGCGTGCCAGTCCACCTGAGGAGGTCTTCCACTTCCTCTGCTACCAACAACTGGTACCGCATCGCATACTTTCAGAGTCAGTAGGACGGCGTGGCCTAGCCAGCCGACCCACTGTTCTTTATTCACTGCCTTATTGAACTACCTACAGTATGTGTCAGAAGAAAAGAACCGATTTTTTTTCTTGTATCTTCTCATTATGCTTCTTGCTGCGTAATAGTCCCACTCAAGGGCTACGACGCCAGTGCTACCTCAGGTTAGTGTCGTTGGAAACTTTCCCGTAAACGCAGGCAAACAAAAATGAGTGAGAAGTACGCGAAGCGTTTCAAGTCGGTATTTTTATGCACGCATTCGAAAGGGCCGAAATTATCTTACACCGCCGCTGTAAAAGTAATTAAAAAATCAAAAAAGTTGGTTGTGATATAGAATCAGCGGTATAAAGTGTACAAAAATGTTGATGACTTTTGCGAGCGCGACTTGAAGCGAGTGACGACAAAACAGCAGGATAAAGTGATGGTCCGGGATTCTTCTTTGTGACTATGCCAAGCACAATCAGTTCCTGCTAAAAAGGGAAAAGATGTGAGTATGAACACCATCGAACGTCGACTGAAGGAGGCGAACATATCCTACCGTCACACATTATCAAAACCACTGCTCTCAGAAAAACACATTGAGAAACAACAAAACAAGAAAATGGCGTCATAGTATTGAACTGGCCTTCGCAGTCCCCAGACGCCAACTCCATTGAAAATGTGTGGGGAATTATGCATTAATGCATCTTGCCGGAAGGTTTGTCCATGCTTTAAAGCAACTCGTCAAGTTCGCAAAATGTAGTCTTGTTTGTCGACAAGCTACGCAGAAAAGCTGGTTCGAGGCATGATGAAGATGCCAGGCTATACTCGACAACGATGGAGACTACACAGCTTATTGAGTAATTGCGACTCGTAGTTTTGTACATTCATGAATAATAGCGGTTCTTTTTTCTGACACAGACTGTAAATAAGCATACATATTTATGCTGGGAGCCAGCCTGAGCTCCAATACCAGTTTTTCATAGTCTGTCAAGCTATTTTGACACAATGCAGAACATATGCAGCTGTGTTCAATATAATAACAGCGAGTCTAATTACCAAGTTTTAAGACTTAAACTTTTTTGTATTTATTTTTATTTTTTTATTTTTATAAAATGTATAGCCCACTCTGCAACGTAAACCTTATAACTCAGAAGCTCCAAACTTTAAAAAAAAGTTCTTAAAAATGTAATCAATAAAAAATGCATCAAAAAGTTTAATTATTTAATCAGAATCATTAGAAACCGTGTGGGTATGCAGTTTTATTTTCAATTTAATTAAATTGTAATACGATCTAAGCTTGAGGTAATTAAAAAACGGTAATGATTTTTAAAAATTTTTTCTTTTGCTAACGATCTTGGGAATTTTTTTCCACATAAAACAAAACGAAAATTGTCAAAATTCAACGAGAATGTTGAGCCACTTAAAACTTGCACTTTGTTATGCGAAAATTGAATGGGTTATAAAACTGCATATCTAGAATTTTTCAAAAAATACAAAAGGAATACAAATTTAGAAATTAAAATTTTTTTGTAGTGAACTTTCGCACAAAGTTTGGAGTTTTAAGTTATATGATTTGTGTTGTAGAATGCCCTACACTTTTACAAATACACAAAAACAAAAATTAAATTCAAAACCAAAAATAGTTGAAACTTTTTTTGAAACTAATTAGACGCGCTTCTGCTAGTTTATACACAGGTGCATAGTGCAACATACGACTGCACTAACTGGAGTAGGGGAAAATATTCATTTTGAGAAATTTAGTAAGCAATACTTCCATCTGGAATTTAGAAAATTTATTAAGCAATTCTAAGAGTGATAGAGAGTAACGGCGATCCAACTCTATTTCAATTGTCAAGATTTTAGTAGGAAATATGCATAAATAAGTATTGAAAGCATAAAAAAGTTCGTTACTTTCATAAGACATCGCATTTTTAATTGCATGCGGGCGTCATAAAACAGTGCATTTCTTCCAATGCATGACAAATCTATAGTCATTTAATTTATTTCAACTATAATACATTTCAAGAGGATATGATTTATCGAACCTTTCATCACCGTATTAATAAACCTTACTAAAAATATTTACCGAATTCGCTAGTTGTTCTAACTGATTTTAAGCGCATTAGTGCCCCTGTATTATATCATCAAATAAAATCGAAAATTTTTTTATCAGGCTCTCTGTTCCCAAAATTCATCACACTCTTGAACACCCTGCATGCATTTTCCAACGCTAAACACACCACTACATGCACCTACACAATTGTACAAATTCATACGGTCTTTAGTTATGATTCGAACGAAAAGCGCTGAAGCAAGGCCGAATTCTCGTGACCAAATCTGCACCGGCGAAGGGCACTTTCTCATTCATCCATTTGTATGCAATGATATTCGCAGCGCAATAGCACCGAAATAGAAAATTTTGTATTTCATAACTGAAGAGCAAAATCGTATAAAAAGATTGAAAGAAAAATACCAAGCGATACAATACAAAAAAGCAGCAATGTTTTCAAATTAATTTATCGATTGAGCATTAAATGCTTACAGCCACACCTAAACATCTTCATTGCTTCGTTTCGAGCATTGGAAATTTTGAAAAAAAAAGCAAAACAATTTGGCGCGCGAAATCCAGCAATTTCACCTGACGACGATGCACAAAAATATAAGATACGCGCTATAGAGCACAGCTGCAGAATAACAACTAAATCCGCATACATACATAAACACACAAGGAGAAGCATATGTGAAATGGCAAGCATAGAAATACCCGAGAACTTTATGAAATGTAAATGCAACCAGCAGCATCGCTTGAGAACCGTAACAGCAGTCTTCGCCGCATCTACCTCCACCTGCACCATCCAAATTGCGGAAAAGGGGAATTTTTAAAATTCATTGATTTGAATGAAAATATTTCTCCCTGTGTCCTTTTTTGTATCGCTTCTTACTTGGATATTGTAATGAATGCCCGAAGCTATGGATTTTTGTCTCTTTTTTTCATTTTGCTAGGATATGAATTTCTATGGCACAAAATAATTATTCCAAATGTTTTGCGATTCTTTGTTTTCCTTACAGTACAATTTTGCCACCGATTGAAATATGCGCATATACAGTTAAATAATAAGTGCATGTATTGTATGCATATGTATGTACGCATATTTAAATCGGTGGGGGCGCGCATACATTTACATACATATGATTTGGATGATTTTCGCTTGGCATCAAAAATATTTGCATTTTTGTGTATTGAATTTGTGAATTTTCAGGCTCTTTTTTCAGGTTTAGATTTTACAAAATGCTTTCTTTGCTTGTGTGTATGGGTGCAAAGTAGCTATTGTATTTGCTCACAAATATTTCCAATTTTTTCATGCGCCATGATGTATGCAACACTGCTCGGCACATCTGTTTATTAATCGGACTGTAAATTAATAATCAGAGTTTGCATATTCACATTCGCGCGGACATTCAGCGAAACGTCATCTTAAAAAAAAATATTTCAATATGATTCGAAATTAATGTTATACAGCGATTCCTCGTGATTTTCTGCAACATGGTCTTCGATTTTGCTGAAATTTTGCATATGGCGAAAATGTATGCACAAACTGAGGGAAATGGACCTAAAAAGCTTTGACATTTTTTTTTACAGAAGCTATGGAAGTGAAAACAAAAACAAAAAGTGCATTAATAAGAGGTACTGAAATATTAAATCAGCCAAAATTTTTTAATCCGATTTGCCAACCCGCTTATTTTCAATTATGCTCAGACGGCAAGAAACTAGAACATCGATTTTGCCTAAAGGGTGAAATTGACTGTTCCCAGGCCCCTATTAGGTCTTTGCGTAATAAATATCCTAATGCTCGCTCGCTTCATGAACTCAATGAGGTCTTGAATTATATTCATTTCAATTTCTTTTTCTTCTTAATTGGCGCGATAGCCGCTTACGCGATTTTGACCGAGTTTAACGAGACGCATAAGTAGTTTCTTTCTCGTGCTAATCGGCACGTGTTGGAAACAATAAGTGAAGCCAAGTTCTGCTCCACCTGATCTTTTCTATTCCTGTGCTACCTGCAACTGGTACCACATCGAATGCTTTCAGAGCCGTGACGTTTGTATCCATTCAAACGACTTGACCCAGCCAACGTAGTCGCTGAATCCTTATTGGCTGTCACAAAGGTGCAAAGGTCCATAAATCTTCCGCAAAATCTTTCTTTCGAATACTCCAAGGGATGCCTCATCGGATGTTGTCATCGTATAGGCTACTGAATTCGATTTCACTTTACCTAAACTATGTTTTCGTGTTCAATTGAGTATTGAAGTTTAACTCTTTCAAACCGATATTTTTGAAGGATGTAGTCAAATAAGAAAAGCAGTTTGGTTATTTTCATAATTTTCCCTCAACATTTCTTTTTAAACGCTTCCACTTTTTCATTTTAAAAATTGCGTTTCACATTCCCAAAATTTTTGACTTATCTATAAATATTGAAAAGGTTGAAAAATTACCTTTTAAATAAGATATTCCGGGAGATGGCATTTCAGAGGCTTCAGAATTTATGAATGTTCGAAGAAGAGCAAGCAAATAAAAATTATCGAATGTCTATAAACTATTTAAAAACGACTCAAGAGGGGAACCTATTAGTATAAACGACTTGACAGCTGCTCCCTTACTCATAGGGTAGGCAATGCTGGCTGATCTGTAAAAAGATCTCATTTAGACTTCTAGAGTGCATTGTGTTACCAGTGCTATGTATCTGGAGTCAGACATATTATTTTATGTAATTCTTAATGCACGCCTTCGCGACTTTTAACTAGCCGTTCAACATTTTGTCAGCAATATCCTTCATGAATGAAAAATATGCTGATTCTAGGCGCATTTTTCGAGTCCTATAAAAAGCAGGGTAGCGAGAAAGTAGGTGTTCCAAGGTACCTCTAATATTCGCTTCGCTGCATGTGTCCCATGCCTCGCTCTGGACTAATCCCATTTTGTCTGCGTGATGTGGGTGAGACATCATCAGACATCATCTTATCAGTACTGCAATCAATTTTTTACAGTCCTTTCAAGAGTGGGATAAAATAAAAATTGTATTTTTCATATTCCAACATCTTAGCATAATTTTGGCAGTTTTGTACGAGGTTGAGTGTTGCCATATCGACTGCGTTTCCAAAACTGGTTCCTCATTTAGTTTCGATTTCAGAAAGGAATCTTGGCAAGCAAATACCTGCCTCAGCTAGCTCATCGGCTCTCTCATTTCCTTCTATTCCTTTATGTCCTGGTAAATAGTGATCTGTGCATTTCCGCAGAGTTCATCCATTTTGCATTTGCATTGTTGAACACATTTCGAGTTAGTTCAAGCAGCTATAATTGCTTTAATAGCCGCTTGACTATCAATGAAAATGTTTGTCCGAGTATTAAGGGGGATTAATTCCGTAACCAATTCAGCTGTTGTTGTTGCGGTCTAGATTTCAGCTAATATGTGCACTAAATAGGATGCAAACTTCAAGAAAGAAAACTCGCTTATTTCCGGCTTATAAAAGGAGTGCTGATACAAGGAAAAATTGAGAGGCAAAGTGGAATTGGCAAGAAAATAATGACGTGGTTTGGCAACATCAAAGAGTGGGCAGGTCTTAAACACAATTGACGCACTAACAGTGGCAACGAGAAACAGACACTAATTGAATGACATCATTAATAATATAACCTAACAACCGTAGGGTTAATACCAAAATAAGTACGAGCAGTTAAAGTTGGGTAATGATTTGCTTTCAAACAAATTTTGAGAATATTGAACGGAATTTTGGAAATAATGAAAAGATATATTATGGGAACAATTTTTTCTGACTTATAAACTCCCCAATGACTCTTCATTTTTTTTAATTGGGCTAGAAAATGTCTCCTTATATTTAATATCTCTTGTTAAGGCCTGTTTGATTGTTGCCACCTCATAGCTTATGTAAAAAAAATGTCAACATCTTTTAAGTAAATTAGGTCACGACTTTAGCGCGTACGTACAATTTTAACGAATTGGTTTACCTGTGGGCAAAAAGTAAGGTGAATTTATTTGTCAAACTTCGCGGGATTAAAATTTCGCTCTAGTTATTTTTTTCATGAGTTGGCAGCACTGTTAATAACATCTGGGCCAACTTTCATGTGAATGTCATTATCAGTAATATATTTACGCTTGTGTTTACCAAACGACCAAGAGTGCATTTTTCGATTTTTACAATGTCTGATTTGACTGAGCAGAGAAGTGCCATCAAATTTTGTTTGCGGAATGAAATTTCGGCTGCGGAAACGTTTATCATGTTGCAGAAGGCATTTGGTGATTCGACCATGTCGCAGAAAAATGTTTATAAGGGGTACAAAGACTTCAAAGGGGGTCGAGAACGTGTTGATGACTTGGAGCGCTCCGGACGACCATCGACGTCAACAAATGACCAACACGTCAATAAAGTGAAGGAGTTAGTGCTCAAAAATCGTCGGTTGACTGTTAAAGACCTTACTGATATGATCAGAATATCAGAAAGATCTGTGAAAACCATTTTGAAAGACCATTTGGGCCTACGAAAAGTCAAATCTCGTTTGGTACCGAAAACTTTCAATTTCTTGGAAAAAGGTTGTTGCGTTGATGTGTGTGAAACAATGCTTTCAGACTATCAGGACAAGCTCAAATGCATCATTACGGGAGATGAGACTTGGATTTATGCGTACGACCCTGAAACAACCGACCAATAAAGCGAATATCGTGCTAAAGGCGAGGCCAGACCGAAAAGAGTACGTCAAAGTCGTTCAAAAATAAAGGTCATGATGACAGTTTTTTTCGATTTTCGTGGTGTGGTGCACTATGAATACCTTCCACCTGGCCAAACTGTTAATAAGGAATTTTATTTGAGCATTATGCTTCGTTTACGTGAAGCAATTCGTCTAAAAAGATCAGAATTATGGGCCAACAACTCTTGGTTTTTGCATCACGATAATGCACCGTCTCACACTGCACTCGTTCTTCGTGACCATTTCGCCAAAAATTCCACGCATATCGTTCCGCAACCACCGTATTCGCCTGATTTGACTCCGTGTGACTTCTGGTTATTCCCAAAAGACCAAGAGACCACTCCGGGGAACGCGTTTCGAGTCGATTGAGGAGATAAAAGCTGAATCGAAGAAGGTGCTGATGGCTATACCGGAAATAGACTATTTGGCATATTTCGGGGATTGGAAATATCGTTAGCATAAGTGTATTTCATCGAGAGGGGATTATTTTGAAGGGGATGAAATTGATTTACAAGAATAAATAAAGATTTTTCATTTTACAACCAAATTCACCTTACTTTTTGCCCACAGTTTTATATCAACTAAACAAAAACAAAACGGAACACATATTTCTCGTGATTGCCTATTTGAATTCTTATTTGCTTTCATCATCTATAAGCGACAATCTTTTTTAAATCAAATGGTCCATCTAATGTTTGGAACTTCATTCGGTTATAAATAGAAAATGCGTGCATATAATTTCAATAATGATTTTCTTGTTCGAAAAAGTAAACCGTGCCATTCAACATGGCAGAACCCTACACAATTCATTCAAATTGCTTACAAGCTTGGCGTGCAGGAGCTAATTCTATCAACCCAATTTTTCGGTTTTGCAAAGACAATGGATTTGAATCTCCGAAGATGAAACATGAAATAATAGAAAGTGTTTTTTTTTTAATTGCGCTTAACCCTCGGCAGGCAATGACAAACCACCGAAAGTATTCTGCTATGAAAAAGCTCATCATAAGGACCATTTGCCGTTCGGAGTCGGCTTGAAACTGGAGGCCTCTCCATTTGTGGAACAGAAGCTCGGCCAAACACCTAACAGAAATGTACGCGCCAATTATTTATTTTTTATTTCGACACTTATCTCATAAATCGAGATTTCAAATTCAATTTTCAAGTCTTCAGTGGTCTCTAGATGAATGACGCAACACTTATGCTTACTGAGGATCCACAAAACATATTCTAATGGAGTTAATTCAAAGCTTCTTGGCGGCCAATTGAGATCTCCGTTTTAGCTAATTAATTTATGTTCAAAAATTTTCGAACATTGATTAGTATTTCAAGGTTTTTTCCATGCAATTGAGATCTCCATTTTAGCTAATTTATTTATGTAAAAATCAAAACATAAATTAAATTTTTGACATATCACAAGTGCAATTATCGCAGCTTAAAAAAATCAATAAATCACCACCTTGTACAAATTAAAATTAATTAGAATAACAAGGTGTTATCCGTAAGACCTGGCAGCTAATGCTACTTTTGTTATAAAATAGTAATTTATTGTTATTTTTCATATATTAAAAAAATAAAATATTAAGTAAATAAAATAAATAAAAAATTAAATATTTTTAATATTTTTTACTCACTTCTTTTGCTCCTATTTCCTAATTTTCTATTTTCGCATATATTTTTTATTTTCATAAAACCTTTCATAACAACAAAATTATTACATGAACTAAGCGTAACTAAATTTCATGACGTCCATTTCTGTTTCAGTTCTGGGAGATAATCTCCGATGAGCATGGCATCGACCCGAATGGCATGTACCATGGTGAAAATGATTTGCAATTGGAACGCATCGATGTGTACTACAATGAGGCCAGCAGTGGTAAGTACGTACCACGCGCTGTACTCATCGACTTGGAGCCAGGCACAATGGATGCTGTTCGCCAATCGCCAATGGGTATGCTATTCAGGCCAGACAACTTTGTCTTTGGACAATCCGGAGCAGGTGCGTGAAATCATTTGTTAATTAAATTTATTAAGAGAAAATTTTGAAGCACCAGGCTTCACTAATTATCACTAAAAATATAATGCATGTTGACAAAAAAGTATTTATGTATTTCAGTAAAAAATTATAGAAAACAAATAAAATGTCAAAACCTTGTAATATATCGTGCTGCTGTTTTTGTGAACAAAGGTGTATCTTTCTTTTGCCAGAAATATATAAATTTTTTTAAAATTATGCTTTACTGCTTTATTAGTTTGCAAGAGTTAAATAAATAATGAAATTTTGTTAAATATTATTATTATTAAAATTTTTTGGATCACAGGAAATTTTGCCCTACAATTAGGCTTAAACTGCAAATCTCTAAACTCTAGCACTCTTCTGCTTATCTTACCTACAACATTTGCTTAAACTTCTTCACATTTTTATTTTTTTTCGCAGGTAATAACTGGGCCAAGGGTCACTACACAGAAGGCGCTGAACTGATTGACTCTGTGCTGGACGTGCTGCGCAAAGAGTCCGAAGGTTGCGATTGTCTGCAAGGCTTTCAATTGGCACATTCGCTTGGTGGCGGCACCGGCTCCGGCCTGGGTACACTGCTCATATCCAAGATACGGGAGGAGTATCCTGATAGGATAATGAACAGCTTCTCGGTGGTCCCATCGCCAAAGGTGAGTGTGAAATTAAAGCCTTATACACTTACTTCTACGATTTTAGAAAGTAAAACTTAAGTATGATTAAAAATATTTAATGTAAGTACATAAATAAGTACGTAAATAAAAAAGTAAGTAATGAAAATGTTTGATAGTTATTAGTATAGACCGTAGTTTTTTGCAACTGTGGTTTACAAAAACTAGTTGCATATGAAGATGAAAGAAATTTAAATTTAGTAAGCAATCACGAAATTTCCGACTTTAGTTTGGAAAATACAGTTTTGTTAAAAAAAAGTATTTTATATAAATGGCAATAAGCATTAAATAACACTGTGTGACACAAAAAAAATTAAATATACTTTTATGGAGACCTAGCACAACTTGTGGCTATAGAAAAACTAAACAAAATGGTATAGGAGAAATTTCCAATACACCCCCAAAATCTCGTTTTATGGCCATAAAACCGTTTTTCAGTAGGTTGATGTGAAGAATCACTCCTAACTTCGCCAATTTCCATCCGATTTCGAATTTGTTTTTATAGTTCGAAAGAACAAAAACAAGCCTTGTTGACAGTGTGTTGACAATTTTTCTAAAATGGCAACTGACGAGACTGTAGGCGGAAGTATTTGGAATTTTTTTATTTTTTCTCTATTTTTTCAACTTTGAAATAATTTTCACGATATTATCCGATTTTGAGGCCTTTTTTTAGTACACTACGGTTATAGTAAATTTAATTTTGCGTCGAATGAGCTATATTTGGCTGTAATTGAATTAAAATTAATAGAGTTGTGTGAGTTTTAAGATTTTATTTTTTTTTACTAATTTGGTATGTAGGCATCGAAGCATGAAAATGATAACAAGTGTCATTATAAACACATAATATTTATTGGTATTGTGCAGTGCAGCACTGTACGGTATGGTGCGGTGCAGTACACAACGGAACTGGTTCCAAACTTAAAAATGCATTGGAAACGGCCCTTTGGAGTTTAGTATGGTACGGTACATTTGTCATTCTCTTCATCAGTTTTGAATACTTCTCTGTAAGAAATTCGATCATCATCATTCATCTCAAGTCGTCATCAACTAAATTCTATTGTTTAAATCGAGAAGCGAGCGTTTCAAATTGTCTTCCCGATAGAAGTAAATCACGAGAAAGGTCCTGAAAATCTGAATTTGATATAATCTGTCGTTCTGAAGACTTACAATCAGACGGAAAGTACTCTTCTTCATCAGGTTTATTGTTATCAGTTTGATCATCATCAGCAATGAGTTGAACTTCCTTCAGTTCCTGCAGTTGAGTCAATCATATCGTCCAAGACTACGGGGTTCTTAACAGTTGCAACATCAGCATACTTTATGTGCTTTCGAGTTTTATAATGATGACCGTTTACGTCCGTTTTATAAAAATAACAATCATCTGGTTTATGATAAGGCTGATGATGCCACATCATCGGAGAATATTGAGAAATTCGACTTTTCTGGCAACGTTTTGCTTTATAACTCTTGAATTTCAATGAAACAAACAATAAAACTTTGACGTTTTAATAAGGTTAAATTATAATAACAAACTTCTTTTGTTAATCAATGTACAGTGTGAACTTTGGTACACTTAGGAGCTTTTTCATATTTCCATTGAAAAAAAAAAAGTGCTATAATATGTCAGATATTTTCGTAAGCTCTCACCAGTTCTATTGTGTGCCGTACAGTGTACGCTTATGTATACATATATACTCCAATAAATATTACGTATCTATAATAACGCATCAAAACACGTCCTTATTCCCATTTAGCGTAAGTTATACCTACATACCAAATTAGTAAAAAAAAATAAAATCTTAAAACTCACACAACTCTATTAATTTTAATTCAATTACAGTCAAATATAGCTCATTCGACGCAAAATTAAATTTACTATAACAGTAGTGTACTAAAAAAAGGCCTCAATATCGGATAATATCGTGAAAATTATGTCAAAGTTGAAAAAATAGAGAAAAAATAAAAAAATTCCAAATACTTCCGCCTACAGTCTCGTCTGTTGTCATTTCAGAAAAATTGTCAACACACTGTCAAAAAGGCTTGTTTTTGTTCTTTCGAACTATAAAAACAAATTCGAAATCGGATAGAAATTGGCGAAGTTAGGAGTGATTCTTCACATCAACCTACTGAAAAACGGTTTTATGGCCATAAAACGAGATTTTGGGGGTGTATTGGAAATTTCTCCTATACCATTTTGTTTAGTTTTTCTATAGCCACAAGTTGTGCTAGGTCTCCATAAAAGTATAAAACCACTGTCGCACAGTGTAATTCATGAATAGTCAATTTTTGGCATTTAAACATTCACAGTAGTATTTTGAAATCTCTCAGTCAGAAGTTGCCAAGTGCGCGCCTAAAAGATGCAATGCGAAATTTAGAATTTTAGTTAGTAAATATGTCGCAGAGGAAATGGTGATTTTTTTTAACGAACTAAATATTTATTAATTACTAGTAATATAATAATGATTTAGTAATTAGCAGTTTTTTGATGATTAACTTTTAACAGAGACTACTCAGAGATTCATTCTCAATTTTACTTGCCTTTTGCGACAAGGATTCAAGAGTAGGCAGGTGTAGAAATACAAGTTTCTCTTTGAACCATCGCTTCTTTTAACGCTAATACCACACTTTTTCGCTCGAAAGCTTGGTTATCACTCGTTATTGTAGCGCGCAAAATGAAATGGATCGGATGCAAAGTGGCCTGTAAGTGCTCCGCAGAGTAATCTGAGCCCCTTTTTGTATAGGGTTAGAGCAGAATTTGCTCTATTGGTATTCAAGTTCAGGAAGTTTTTGGGGTGGTTAGGACCCTTTGTGCTGTTCCAGTATTACATATATATATACATATAATTGGATCTTACACCCTTTTTGGGTGTTTGATCGTGCTGAGAAGTTTAAATCAAAAAGTTTCCGTGACATAACGCTTTTGAATTAAAAGGGTTTGAATCCTCTAAAGATAGTGTTTCGTCCGTATATTAAACATTTTAGAGCTGGACTCTGATATGTTAAGACCTTCCTTAATATTAGTTAAAGATTAATATTTGATTACCGCGTAGATTTCTTCGTGACTACCATTCGGATAACCTTTTTTTCGAAACTCTCTATGGACTTCGATTTATAGGAAGATGCGTTTAATGTCGCCCGGCGCTTTGCAAATAATGCCAAACATCCGCGTGTATTTACGTTTCCTAATAACTAAAAATACACGTAGTCTTTATTAATTTATACTAAAATAATCTTCAGAAAAGTTTCCAAACAAACAAAACTGTTTTTAATAATTTTTTTTTTCTTAATCGCTTTAAATTTTTTGTATGATATGAAGCAGGAATCACTTGGAGGTAAGTCTGATATTCACAATTGTATCAGACAGCCAATTTGAACTGTGAGGGCCTGTCTCTAATTTCATTAATCATTTTTATTACCTGGCATGCCCTTTTAGCTTAAAATAGGAAAAGGATCGAACCCCTGAACTAACATCTAGAGAAAAGTGGCCGTACAAGCAACAAAAATTTAAATATTTTTTTTAATAATCTTCAAAGTCGAATAATTTCGTAACAGTTTTAGGATCAGAAATGGCCTAAATAAGGATATTCTTAAATATCTAGAACGGCTTTCCAAGTAATTCTGTATATATGCTTATATAATCTGGGCAGCCATGGTAACCGAATGGGCTAGAGTTCCAGGTTCGACGTCCGCGGATGAAAAACCAAATTATAGACAATGTTTTTTTAACAGCTATCGCCTCTCGGCAGACATTTTTTTATTGTAGATTTGCACACATTTCACATGTTTCCAAATTTCGTAGCAAAAAACTGTATAAAATTTGCATAACATCCTACTTTTAGAGATTTCAACCCCTTTTATGGTATATGTGAAATGCATTTTAGTGTATTTTGTTCGGTGTCTTTCGCAGGAGTTGTGCGGATTTGTGTTGTTAAATAGTAGTTTTTATTTATTTAATTCCTTATACACTTAAATTTTTATTTATTTAATTTCTTATTTATTTTCATTTTCAAATCGAAACTTGTATTTCCATCACCTTTATACGCTTATTAGTTTTAGTTACAAAAAAAATTTTAAAATGTATCTATTTTTGATAGAACACGAAAAAATTATGACAGTTTCATTAGCACATACAAATCATACTTGATTGCTAGTGCTTAGTGCTACTAGATTAAAAAACAAAATAATATATATGCTTTATACTTTTACATGAAATAAAATATTAATATATTTTTCCATGTAAACATATTTTTATACCTTATTTTTAAGCAAATATTTTGAGTTCCAATAATTAAATTTTTCATTACAAGGCGCATGAAAAAAATTATATAAAGGTTTATAATATGAACAAAAATTGAAACCATCAAACTTCATCCAAGCGCATCAGCGCTATTTGTTTAAGCATTGAAATGCGCCAAAAAATACTAATTTCATTACAAAAATAATATTCAAAATTCAATTTCTATTCTTCAGCATTTATTATTTATTTAATAACGCCAGCTGATGTTTAATGCAAATCTAACAGCAAAATATTCACAACAATTTATTTCAAATTTGTTGTGCTGCCACTTTATTTTATTGCAACATGTCAACTTTTTCATTTTGCGCAGTAAATATTGCGAAAGCCTCAACAAATATTTCTAATACTATGAAAAATTAATCGTTTTTCTATTTGCTGTGTGCATAAAAATGAGAAAAAGCATAAACAATGCGCTGCGTAATTGACAGCACTAAAATATGTATTTTCGCAGCTAATTATTGCATAAAGTACCTAATTTTTGATGATTATTAATTTTTGCAAATTCTTTGACAAATTTACTTAATTTATTGACGTTTATATTGTCCACCCGAAATCAACCCGCAAGCGGCTTTGCCAACTCAGGCGGCAGCAATCAGCAATACTAATATTTGTAAATCGCTTAACCGTTAGAGTGTAAACAAGAGTGGCAAATGTTAGCAATTATGTATATGTGCATGCATGTGTGTGCGTGCGTGGGTGTGAAAGACCAGCTGGTCACGCAGCAGCTAATTGTCAAATGCACCACAAATGTCAACTGACGGGAATTAGTTTTTCGAAAATTATAAGCGCACAAAATTTATAACAAAATAGCGCACACACACACGCACCCACACATACATACCCGCTATTCACTTACACCTACAATGACGTAGTAATGTAACTAAATTATGCGCCTACAAATATGTGTTAATTATTGTGTGACGCAATTGAATGGCAAAACAAAAATAAATTGAATTAAATGCAAAACCACAATTTGTCAGCGACGCTTTGCTGAGCCTGTGTCTGTGTCTGTGTGCCTGTGTGTGGTGCATAGAAATTTATGTAAAATACCAATAACTATTATAATCTACGTAATTGAAATTAATTATATACGCACACATGCACACACGCACCCATACAATGCATGCACCCAACCACCCAGCCACCCGTTTGCCAGTTGATTTTGTTATTTTCATTCACAGATTTGTGTTGTTATTCTTCGCTATTTTTGTTGCTCTTGTTACTATCGGCGTAATTTAATTAAAGCATGCACATTAGCTGTGGCCTTAATTTGGCTGTTGATTGATTGAAGTGCGTACGGGCATAAATATGCGTGCACTCACACGGGCGTGCTTTATATTGTGTTTGGGTATGTATGTGTGTAAGTGCGCCTGCTGCACACCTGCTTTGCATATTAATTACGCTTTTACAACGCTCTGCCGCTCACTTACGGCTGGGTGTGAAGTGTTTTGCAAAAAAGTTAAATTGAAATTAATTAGCGTATAAATGAGAAACAAAATATTGTTGTAGTAATTAAATGGAGTTACTCATACGCCATGGCTGCACCGCACAAAGCGTATTGATAAGTGTTAAAGAAGTTAGCTGCAGCGAATTATTATTAAAGGAACGTGCAAAGGATGGCAAAATAAGTTCTGCATTCAATTTTCAATTATAGTTAGAACATTTTTCATCATTGGACGAAGTACGGCAGTGAAGAATGCATCGTGGCGACTCATGCCACATGCCATTATTTTGCTTTTGTCTTTATTTAATTATTTCGAATCTGTTCTTACATGATGTTGCTAAATCTCCATACAGCCCGTTGCATAATTATAAATGCACAAAAATCTTACTTATATTTTTTTGTTGTATTTTAGAGAAAATCTTTTTGCATGTTAAGAGAAAAAAGTTCAGGCGACAAGCAACCAAAACAACATCATTTGTATTAGGCTAGAAAAGATTTGACATATATAAAAGTTGCGAGATTATAAACGCACTTTGGGGATTTCTTTAAGGGGTTAAAGGTAGTCAGAGGCCCGAAAAATAATGATTTTCAATCATTTTTCTTTGCTAGTCAGTTGCCTTATTTTACAAAAATAAAAACATAGCATTAATATGTTATATTTCGACTTGGCTATAGCAAAATTTCAAAAAAAAAAAACATTTATAATTGTAAAAGTAATCGCTCTTTGTGTGGAGCCCGTTTCCTCAGAAGTCCCTTGCGTGATCATCACAAGTCCTGGAGATTAATCTAAAATCAATCGAACAAGAGAAATTAGTTTTATGAATAGATAATCTTGTGCCTGATAGAAGCTTTTTTTCAAAATTAACAATATGGAGGCCTCAGGAAATATTTTTCAAATTTTCGAGAAAAAAAACCGACACTTAATTGTTAAGAAAAATGGGAATTTTTGAAAAAAAGTCCTTCGATCAGGCACGAGTTTTTTATCTTTTTCAAAAGCAGTATAAATTTTATTGAAATCTACGAAGCGGTTTTTAAGTTACAGTGATCACCAGTTCAAAAAGCATAATTTTGAGAAAAACGCATTTAAAGTTTATCTGCTTGCTCTCGAACGCTCCGGAGCGCCTGAGCGTCCCTTGTTAATTGTTGAATAATTCGAAAAGTATTTGTCGGATTAACTTCAAATTTTCACTCAATATTTTTAAGATATTATAATCAATTTTATAAAAATTCTTACTACCCTCAACACCTTAAAATAGAACTCTACTATATCATATACCAGAGATCGGCAAAACTTGCTCGTGCGAGCAGTACACTCAACACACGTATTCTTACCCTCTTAGAATTAGTCGTTGTTCTAGCAGCAACGAAGTAAGATAAGCAGCGGCTTCGCTGGTAAATTTTTTATGCTACAGTAGAAGTATTTGAATAGAATGAAAAAAATAGCTTATGATTCCGTTCGTGAGGTGCAGCGCCTTCTGTGGCTCACATCTATTAAAGAAACGGGTGAATATAAACCCAGTAAACATTATAATATTTTTCATACAGATTTTGTTAATTACCAATTTGTGCGGAGGGCTAATTTGTTTACTGCAAAGAAAATGGGGGTTATTTTACTATTCAAGGAATGGGCTTCCCAAAAAAATAGGAAAAGCCTTACTAAGGGACAAACTTCATTAAAAAAGACGTTGGCAAATTTACTTACTTTACAGTTGGTCATTTGTATTCGAACACTGAACTCCAAGAACGTGGCCGGTAAATTAGTATTTGACATCGTTTATGAACAACAACATCAGAAATACGCAAATTCTATGGGGTATCTATGGATAGTGCAAACGTGATGATTGGTAAAAGAAATGATTTTGCGGGTCAGCTAAAAAAGTACGATATTACAGGGTCCGGCACTCGAAGTGTAACCAATTAAAAAGGCCATAAATTTCGTTTGGAAAATTACTTTTATTCAATTCAAAGTAAAAAATGTGTGAAAATAACACAAAATTAAAAATCGGTTTACTTTTACTCGATATGACCACCTCTTGCCTTGACTATGGTCACGCGACGGGTCAGAAACGAGCTGCGCGAGCGGTCTAAAGTCGGTTACATTTCGAGTGCCGAACCCTGTAATGCTTTTTCCTTCATTGCGTAATTCATCAACACTCTCTGAACTCAAAAGTTGCAGGCAACTTTTTACCATAAAAACTGCTTAAGGAATAATTAATAAAATAAGAGGAAGACATCACTCTCATAACCACTGGAAATTTACTTCATTTTTAAAGTGTACTAATGGCAAATATTATCATCTTAACCCTGCTTTGATAACCCTATTAAAAGTTACTAAGAAAATTACTATACGTGTTTGAGACGTATCATTGTTTTTCTTAATAGGACAACATTTTTTTAACTATGTTTTAGCTTTTTTGTACTTCCGTGGAATTTTTATATATTTCCTTATTATTTAAAGGCATTTTTTATTAAAAAAACAAAAAGCCAACAAATTCAGTCTTCTAATAAAATAATAGGTCTATTTATAAGTTCGTGCGGTTTTACAACAGATGGCGTAACTTGATTATTATTCCATCGATCCACATTTCCAAACATTCATTGGAGAGCTACTGTCGTAAGGCACAAACGTCAGTATAAGTTTTTTATTTGAAGCGTAAACAACAATATTTTTACCACACTTGAAAATGTCGAATTTCGTGCCAAATAATGTGTTTTTGCGGGGAATTCTTCTTCATTATTTTAATATGAAGAAAAAAGCAGCCGAAAGTCATCGTATCTTGGTGGAAGTTTATGGTGAGCATGCTCTATCTGAGCGAACGTGCCAGAAGTGGTTTGCACGCTTTAAAAGTGGTGATTTTGGCTTGGAAGACGAAGAACGCGAGGGTGCGCCGCCAAAGTTCATGGATACCGAATTGGAGGAATTGCTCGATCAAGATCCGGCTCAAACGCAAGAAGAGGTTGCAAAAACTTTGGGAGTTGATCAATCAACCATTTCCAAACGTTTAAAAGCCATGGGAATGATCCGAAAGGTAGGCCATTGGGTGCCGTATGAATTGAAGCCAAGAGACGTTGAACGCCGTTTTATGGCATGCGAACAACTGCTTCAACGGCACAAAAGAAAGGGTTTTTTGCATCGAATTGTGACTGGCGATGAAAAGTGGGTCCATTACGACAATCCAAAACGTCGGGCAACGTATGGATACCCTGGCCATGCTTCAACATCGACGTCGGCGCAGAATATTCATGGCCTGAAGGTTATGCTGTGTATCTGGTGGGACCAGCTGGGTGTTGTGTATTATGAGCTACTGAAACCGAATGAAACGATTACGGGGGATGTCTACCGACGACAATTGATGCGTTTGAGCCGAGCACTGCGAGAAAAACGGCCGCAATACGCCGATAGACACGACAAAGTTATTTTGCAACATGACAATGCTCGGCCACATGTTGCACAAGTGGTCAAAACATACTTAGAAACGCTCAAATGGGATGTCCTACCCCACCCGCCGTATAGTCCAGACCTTGCGCCATCCGATTACTATCTCTTCCGATCGATGCAACATGGCCTGGCTGACCAGCACTTCCGTAATTACGATGAAGTCAAAAAATGGATCGATTCGTGGATTGCGGCAAAACCGACCGAATTTTTCACAAAGGGAATCCGTGAATTGCCAGAAAGATGGGAAAAAGTAGTAGTAAGCGATGGACAATATTTTGAATATTAAATTTGTAACCATTTTACGTCAATAAAGTTTCAAATTTCGAAAAAAACCGCACGAACTTATTCATAGTCCATTAAAAAAAAACATTCTTAGTTTTTTGTAAAAGGAACTGTCATTTGCTTAAAAACTAAAATGAACATATTTTTATTACTTTTCTTCCTTGTTTAAACATTAAGATAAAGATATATAATTTTTTTTTTTAAGTTTGCAATATCAAGTAGAAATTTTACATAAATCATTTTTGTGTTCTCCGCATAGGGGTTTGTTGCATTAGCGCATACCAGTTTTGACATTCGACTTATAATATATAAGAGGGAAAATTTGAACAATATCTTTTTTTTTTACATGGTAGAGTAGAACCTCTCGCCGTTCGAACAATATATATCGAAAAAACACTGCCAGCGTCTTTAACTTTCGATGTTGTCCAGCAGTATTTACTTTTGCATCTAATAGTAGGCTGAGAGAACGTAACATGAAGATGGAACACAATTAGTAGATGTTAAAGGTTGATCCTCAAATAAAGCTGGGTTTAAATCAGGTTGTTAGATATCGATATCCTCATCTTCAATATCGCTATGAACATCATCCTCAAACACTATATTTTCAGTTTCACTATTATTATCAGATGAGTCTGAATTTTCCGATTAACCTTGTAAAAGCGCAACAATTTGTGTATCATCTAAACGTTCATTTCGGGCCATTGTTCTTCTTTTGACAAAAAAGATGCTGAAACAATATCAAAACAAACTCATTTTCATCAAGTGAGAAAGTTACACAAAACCTAACCATACGTCTCTGAGTCGTATGTAATAGCCAAAGCTCAAAAAGCGAAACGAATTTACCCCGAAAAAACAACACCACCGGCAATGATGCGCTCCGAAAATACTCGCAAGAGAGAGAGCAAAAAATTCAAAGAGCATACGTCTCTCAGACGTAGGTTATCAAAGCAGGGTTAAAATGTCGAAGGAAGTTCGATGGTTAAACCGTAGTGATTCCCTAAATTGATTATTCGTTCTAGGGAAAAAAGTATTAGAATTTTTAAGTTTTAAAAATTTGGTTGGAACAAGAAAATTAAGGCACGCTATGCAGAATAGTGAATTTATTTTGAACTTAGCAATTCTCTCTGATATAACAAATTACTTAAATGAACTGAATTTGAAACTCGAAACAAGGGAAATTCTTTAACCAACTTATTTAAAGAAATTATTGAATTTCAAACTATTTTAATTTTACATTTTACTCAAGTGCGATCAGAAGAGCATTAAAATTCCCCTCGAACCGCTGCTATCATTGCAGAAATAGAGATTCCTACAAAAAATTATCCTTATACTAAAGTATTGGAAACCCTCTTCTTTAATTTTGAGGACAGAAGCGACGACATGAAGGGAATCCAGAATTGCATTGAACTCTTCGAATACCCCCTTACTTGTGATGTGAGCAAATATGATTTTGAAATTCAATTAGAAATAATACTACTGCGAAGCCTTATATATTTTTATGATGGAAACAATATAATTGAGTTCTGGAGAAATTTAGTTAACAGTTTGTAACCCCTCAACTCAAACAATTTTCTTTTAAGATACTATCACTTTTTCCTTCCACATACTTTTGCGAGTAATTCTCTTCTGATTCAAAATGTATTCATTCTAAACAAAGGAATAAATTCAATACAAGTCATTTGAAAAAATATACTGTTAACCAGAAACTGTCATTAAGTATTAATAATCATTAAAGAAGGTTTCAAAGTATATGGTTTCTTTGTCGTCAATTATTTCTTATTTTTTTAAATAAACTATTTATTTTTCATTGTTAACACAATTCGGCTTTAAGTTTTACTCCTTTTCCACTGAGCAGTGCATTACTCTGTGCTCACCAAAACACTCGTAAAATCATTTTTGTCGACCTCTGCCATATACACTTTAAGTGCATGCGACAATTTTTTTTATTTGGAAGGGAACGGCTAGCAAAAAAAAGCATTAAAAATCAACGGTATTCGGAGCCAATTGCAACTTGCTTTTTATTATACTAAAATTAAATGGGCTATAAAAATGCATACCAGAAACTATTTTAAAAGTTCTGATTAAAAACTTTAAAATTTTGGTGAAAGTTACAGAATTTTCAAAATATTTGCTTAAAGTGATTTAATGATAAAATGATTTATACGATTTTCGTTGTACAATAAGATGAACTTTTATCAAAAGTTAGTTAACACTAAATGACCAAAAATAAGTTGACCAAAAGTGGTTGAAATTTTCCACACCTATTTCATTGTCCTACTTTTAGTCAGTTAACTTTTATCTTCAGCTTCTTGATTGGTATCGTACCAATCCGATTGGAGAAAAAAAATCCAATATTTTAATTTTTAATTTAGTGCGAATTGCTCAAAATGGTTTTATGGTCGATCTTTAGCTCCTGGGCGATGCCAAGACTACCAACATGCCGGTCAACTTTGATTACTCCAGCAATTTTATTAGCATTTTTAACATTATCAACACTTTCCTTAACATCAGAAATGCCTGAACAGAATCGACGAAACCAAAATTATACGAAATTAGCTGTTTTAGCATCGGCACCATTCACAATTTCAGGTGCCTGTCTTGCATTTTCGCACTTTCGCCTTTATCAAAGGAAAACTGCAAAACGTACCGAATTTTCTCTTTCTTGACTTTCATTGTTAACACCCTGTAACTCACAGCTGAACGGAACACAAAAAACAATAAACGAATTTTTTAGAGTGAAATGTCACTTTAATACGATCATAAACTTTAAATTGTTGGATAGATACTTTACGAGATAACGATCACTACAGGTACAGCCATTTACGGCGAAAATTATGGATTTCTCTTTCCCCAAAACTAATAAATTTTGAATTTGAACCACGGACTAAAAATACGACTGTTAGAGATATTCAGAAAAATGTTTTCTGAATAAAAAATTGTCTGCAACCTGCAAACAAAAAAAATTTTTTTTCTGCTAATTCGGCTGCTCCATTTCGGAAGCTAACTTGTTCTGACAGACAAATAGTAAGTAAATTAAAAAAAGAGTAGTCTCATTATATTTTGCTGCACTTTCTTCATCATCCTTAAATGTTTTTATGATAATATTTTTAATGTAGAAGCATCACAGTACACTAGCGTTCGCATAATTAAATCGCTTCATCTTCCAAAATATTTCCAATATTTTTCATGCAAAAGTTTTTTTTTTTGTTATTTTTTTGTAAAAATGTAATTAATTTTGTAACAAAAGCTTAATAAAATAACGTCCCGAACTTTGCACGAAATTTTGCAAAAATTTAGCGGATTCCAAAAAATTGTGATCAAAAATCTCAACTTCTTAATAAGAATCTTCTAAGAATACTCTAAGTTTTTTTGATGAAAATACAACTGTACTCTCAAAAAATGGTTACAAGTGAATCATTGAAAGTATTGCCCATCGGTGGCTACTACTTTTTCCCATCTTTCTGGTAGGTCTCGTATACCGTCGCGGTAAAACTGTTCATCTTTTGAGGCTATCCACAAATCAAGCCATTTTTTGATGTCTTCATATGAGTGGAACTGCTGGTCAGCTAGACCATGTGCCATCGATCGGAGCTGGTGATAACCGGGCAGCGCAATATCTGGAGAATATGGCGTGTGGGGTAGGATTTCCCATTTCAGTGTTTCCAGGTAGGTTTTAACTGGCAACGGTTTGGCAACGTGAGGCCGAGCGTTGTCATGCTGTAGAATCACTTTTTCATGCCACTCCGCGTATTGCGGCCGCTTCTCGCGCGGTGCTCAGTTCAATCGCATCAATTTAAGTCGATCCCCAGTGATGGTTTCGCTTGGTTTTAACAGTTTATAATAAATAACCTCAACTTGGTCCTACCAAATACATAGCATAACCTTCGTAGCGTGAATATTCGGCAGAGGCGACGACGTACAAGCATGGCCGGACAGTCCCCATAACTTTCTTTTCTTTGGACTACTGTAATGAATCCACTCTTCATCACCCGTTACGATGCGATGAAGAAAACCCTTCCATTCTTGCCGCTGGAGCAATTGTTCACAGGCGACGTAGCGAAAAAACGACGTTCAACATCCCTTGGTTTTAACTCATAGGGAACCCAAGTCCCATGTTTCTGAATCATTCCCAAACCGTGTTATCGCTTGGAAATGGATTGGCGAATAACTTCTAATACTGAAGCAAGCTCTTCTTGTGTTTGACACGGATCCTCATTAAGCAATGCCTCCAATTCAGCGTCTTTGAAGGTTTTTGGCTTTCCTTCACGCGGACGGTAGTCAACAATGAAATCACCGTCTTTGAAGCGACGGAACCAATCCCGGCACGTTGTTTCACCTAAAGCAGCATCTACATAAACTTTTTGTAGCTCTCGATGCGATTCAGCCACCGCTTTTTCGAATGAAAGAGAAAAATCAACACTTCCCGCAAATGACGATTATTCGGCACAAAATCAGATATTTTCACAAAACCAAAATTATATGATACCAAACCAAAATCACGAATGTGTCGAAGCAGTTTGTTTACCACATGTCTAAGCTTGGTTTATGAGGTTTAGGTTATGTTAGAGTCGCCTAGCACACACTGCTGGCGGCATCTATTGACAAACAGCGGAAACGTAGTTGCGCATTTGAGTCGCATGGATTTTTGGCATTTTTTTTTTTGTGCATTAAGAGTCTTTTCCATATAAAGCTGATATTCAGAAATCTTGAAGCAGATAACCCGTTGCCAATATTGTGAGAATGTTAAGTAGCTCAATTATGTGAGCACTAGTGTACATACACACGCATGTACACACACAACTACTTTCGAAACGCTCTTTTAGATCGGCTCGCGCAAACAAATTAAACCAATTACATTAAATTATGTCGTCCAGCGAATCACGTATTAAAAGTATTTTTTCTCCTATTTGCTATTAAACACTGGATAAAAATTCACTGGCATGCAAGTAGAAATTTAAATATATGCAAACACACTATCACACATATCGTTTCAATTTTAATTACAATTTGAAGTTTTATTACATGCATAAATACCAACAATGACATCTGTAGAATTTTAATTTGCAGATATACAAATTTATATTTTTTATATTCATAAATTATTTTACATGTTTGTGCTTGTTTTTGTTTTATCAATAATGTCACTCAAGTGTCAAGCAATTTGTTTCAATTATATTTTTTCCCCATTCTCATCCAATGTTAATTTCGTGGTATTTTCATTAAGTGCAAATTATTTTCCCTTATTGACTGCACTCTTATGATGAAGACCAAAGTAATTAAAAGAAACGAATAATACGCGTAAATTGAAAATTTTTAGTAGAAAAATTTACGTTAATGTATTGCATAAATACCCTATCAAATTATGTGGTTAGCTGGCCATACCCATAGACCAAAAGTAGTTACTCGACACGGGCGTTTATTTCTGCATGATATTTATTCACTAGATTTTGGAGGTATCGTTGGCGAAACGTGTGTAGTCTTCTTTCAGGCAGGTAATGTGCTAAACCTTTTTCAAAGATGATACATACAGGGTCCGGTACTCGAAGAGTAACCAAATAAAAGGGCCATCAATTTAGTTCGGCAAATTACCTTTATTCTATTCAAAGTAAGAAATTTGTAAAAATAATACGAAATTAATCATCAATTTACTTTTGCTCGACATGGCCACCTTTTGCCTTGACTATGACCTTGAGACAGTCCAGAAACGAATCGCAAACTGGCCGAATGTGATTTGCAGGTATAGGTGACTTGCAGGATAATGGATTTATCCAACATCTCAAGACCGGTGAATCTTTTAGCTCGGACTTTGCTCTCCAAAATGGCCTAAAGACAATAGTCCATCGGACTCGCGTCTGATGAATTTGAGAGCCATTTTTTGGACGTTGTGAAATTTGGAATGTTGTTTTTTAGGCATTCTTGGTTCGCTCGAGCTTTATGAGACGGTGCCGAGTCCTGTTAAAACGTCCATGGTCTGCCACCGAAATATTTGTGTACCCACGGCATCAAAGCAACCTGCAATACTTTTCAGACAATATTTCGCTTTTACCTTGACGCCAGCCTCGATAAAACTGATTGGAGAGCGCCCATCTGCGGTTGCAACAGCCCACACCATTACCTGTGGCGGGTGCTGCCTTCCGGTGGCCAATCGATGACTCAAATTCTCGTATGAAAGGTCGGTCAAATAAACCCTATGGTTTTGGGCGACAACGAATTGGTCAGTTTGAAAAATTTTCCCGTCAGAAAACACTCCGCTTTCGGCCAAGCGAAGCAACTCCTTCGCTCTCTCAAGTCTGACTTGTGAGATCATGCGCCTTTTGGATCTTATAAGGCGTGACTTTGATATCAGTTTTTAGTATGCGGCGGATGCTACGGTCAGATATTTTCAGTTCTTTCGCCATTTGATTGGCACTTCGTCGGAGATTTCGCTCAGGGTTTTTTTACTTTTATTACTCTTTTTCCCTTTTTTTAATTTTTTTTATATCTATATATTCTTTTTGATTTCTTTTTTGTTTGGGTACGACGCCCTTACAGCGGAAACTCTCATGAGTACTGCTATAACGGCATGGCATTATGCTTTACTTGCAGGCTCACAGCTACACCTACGTACTAAACACCTCTCGACAACCTACCACTCTCCCCCCGTAACTGCCAAAAAGGTATTACCTCGCGGTGCTGGTTAGCTCATAGGCTGCTAGTTACTGTTGATGGCTACGAAACTCCGCGCGTCTTAAATCATTATGAATAGGCGCCACATGGGCTCAGATTTCCTTCCAGTCATCAATTCATTTCAGAAAAAATCTACAATATTTTCTACGTCTAAGATTTTAAAAAGGTTTCAGGACCATAGCTTAGGAATTAGAACTGAGACGTAATTCACGTATTCTTCCCTCTCCGTGCTGCGTCATGTCATCCGAATGCACACAAACGCTCCGGCTCTTAAAGTATTCAACGCGATACCAGCTGCTGGGATCAATGGAAAAAAAGGCCTTCCCTGCGTTGGAAAGATTAGGTGGAGAAGAAGTTGGCTTCTATTGGTGTGTTCAACTAGCGCCAGTTAGCACGTGAAGGAAACGACTGACGAGCTTTGTTAAACTTGGCCAAAACCGCGTAAACGAGTTTTACGCCGTTAGGTATTTATAAGCGGGTTTTAAATTGCTGGTTACAGTTTTATCACTTACCTTCATAAATTCTGCTGCCTTTCTGGTATTTATTGGAACCACATCAGTTTTTGGCTCAGCTAATTCCACGTTCATGAACGTCAACCAAGCCTTCATCCCACTCATTGATTCACACATATAGTTTCGCTGATTTGTTCGTGTATCACCAACACATCTCAGCTTTGTCACACCCTCGATTACGTGAGGATATCAGCGGATTTCTGCAAAATTGCTAAAAGAGCCGGTAGCCGGTTAACGGTCTGCCATTGGCCACATTTCTGCATTCTGTAAGTTCTTGTAAATTTCCCTCTTCTTCGCCGCATTTTCGGCTTTAAAACTAATGTTCTACGTTCATTGTCCATGTCCATCTATGCCCATTAAGTATAGAAAAACGGCCTTAGTTCGCATTGAGTTCAGGAAAGCACACCGTCACGCAGTGTAAGATTTTGCCAACCTAAAAGGACTAAATTCAGTTGAAGTCGTAGTTTAAATGAAATTGACTTCAAATTTAATATGCAAACTCTCATTTTCCACAAGAAAGCTGTCTGCTAAGATAAACAACTTTGTACGAAATCTACACCGTCCCCTATACAAATTTATATTTTTCTTAAGCGTATTTTTAAAAGCATTAACTAGCGAATAGCCATTCTGTGCTGCACTCAGGCGGCCTTCAAAGCATTGTCATCCTTTGAGGTTAAGACCTCACTAGCCCTTGAGTGCATTAACGAGAAATTGAATTTACTAGGAATACATTCGGCTCATACGGATCCTAGGACACAGCCGTATAACTAGGAACGAAGTAGCGGATACATTGGCTGGAAAGGCTGAGGTCTCATTTTTATTTGGACCCGAGCCCTTCTTTGCTATGGCACTCCAACACCATCAAGCAGATGCTTAGAAGTGAAGAATTAAGGCTAAGAAACGTGAGGTGCCACCCAATGATGTGGCTACACCAGGCGAAATCCCTACCGTGACGAATTATCAAAGGAGGTTCAGGCAATTCATAGCCCTACCTAAGGGCAAACTGAGAATGCTCACGGACATCCTCTGAAATCACTACAGTTTGCGTAGCCATCTGTACAGAATTGAGATATGGTTCACTGACTTCTGCCGATTCTGCGACCAGGTCCTCGAGATTCCAGCACACCTTCTTCTACAATGAGATATCTCGGTCGCATGCCTCAAATCACGTACGCTCAGCCCAACCCAGCTCTATCTTAGGTTTACTAAGGAACCGGGCTTTGATGTGGTACTTGGGTGACGTGAAAGACCATAAGACCGAAGTGCAAGCCCCATTTTTGTTCACTCATTCATGGTTTTGTTTATTTATTATTAGATTTTTGTTTATTTATAAATCCACTTCATTCTGAAAGCAACTTTTAAAATTGGCCAAATAAATAAAGCAAAATAGAATTGTTCTCCGGTTTTGAGCTCCACTCATTTTAGATAACATTTTAGGTCAAAGATAATTTTATTGAAAACATTAATAAATTTTATAGATAGATTTTATAGGCCGAGCTCCTTCTCCTATTTGTAACGTGCGTGTTGTTGTTGTTCCACAAATGGAGGGACCCACAGTTTTAAGCCAACTTCGAACGGCAAATAATTTTTATGACGAGTTTTTTCATGGCCGAAATGTACGTGAAGGTTTTTCATTGCCTGCCGTCATCACTTTTATAAATATATTCGTAAATTGATCATTTTTAGGAAATTGTTAAAAAAATGATTTTTTTAAATGCATTTTTTTCAAGAACTTATTTAGTTATCGTATAGTTTATGCTTAGTAAATCTAATTACAGACTACTTGCAAAAATAAGATTACATTCTTGCTATTTTTCGTTTAGCAATTTTTGCTTGCAGCTGAGAATTAGACTCCAGCTCACGTAGTGTGTAATAATGGCACTACATAATTTTCCGACTTTTCAATCTGCATTTATTAGCCAATTTATGATGCCACAAATCAGTGGTTACAAGTCAAACATTTCACATTCATTGCGCTTCAATTGGCGCATATTAAATGCAATCATACAGAGGAAAAGGACTCGACTTTTCTGACAATTTCACATGCACAAACGAATATTTGCATTCAATTTATTTGAACAAAAAGAAGCAAAAAAAAAAAACAAAAAAAAACATAATAATAACTATAATTTTCTTTTCATGATAAAATCGTGCAACTCGCCTATTTTCAGTGACTGAAATATATTTATGCATTCACACATACCAATGGCGCAACGCATGCACAAGTGCAGTAAGTTACAGAAGTATGCCGAAATGTGTAAGCGAATATTGAAAAGCATGCAAATATACCGTTATTTGCACGTATGCATTTGCGTTGACCAGTAGGTCAGTTGGAAATCATATCGAATATTGTTAATATGCATACATTGCCAATTTGTAAATTATTGCTTTAAGATATTAATAAAATGAATGGATGCAAACAAATAAGCAACGGCTGCAATGACAGCGGCATACGAACAAAAAAGGATGACAACAACTTACTGTGTGTTTGCGTGTTTATACAACTTGTGAGTGCAGTAATTGATGTGTGAATTTACATACACTTACATGCATAGTTAGATTGTATGTAAAAAATCGCAAATATACAAACGACCACACTTGGACACTCACTGCAGCCGCTGATACGATTAAAAACTGTCCTTCAGCGTAATTTGTTGAGCTCTTGCGCTTATCGCAAATGATTTACGTGCAATGTGCAACATGTGTACATTTGTGCGTGTATGCGTGCGTATGTGTATTTGTATGTGTGTACGTCGAACATGCATCACATTAGCCATGCATGCAGTTACGCATCACTGCGTTTGCGTGGCATTTTATGCGGTGCAAATGTGTCACAATGTATGCATGTAAATGAGAGTGTAATTGTAATTACGTGGATTAAGTAGGATTTTACGAGAGCGCTAAAAAAAATTAATTGTAGCTCATTATTGTTGGGTTTGCTTATTTTTAATTTCTTGTTTTTGTTTTAAATTGCAATAGTTTCGATACAAATTTAATATATTTCATATATAATAAAGAGTTATTGTGAATAAAATAACATTTAAGATTTGTTTAGCATTTAAAAATTAATATAACGCATACGCCATGTAGAGCCATAGTGAAAGGTGCAGATATGGTTTTTGGACAGTTTATTGCGTTCATTTCAAGTCTAAAACATAATTATTGAAATTGAAATTGAAACTTGAATAGATCGAGCCAAGAAGCACCAAGGGATTTGGTGACTCCTAAAACACTCAGACTAAAAAGCCCATTGTATGTAGAGCCCTAGGAAGAGGGTAGATGGTCAAGGAAGAAAGAAGCAAAGTATCAGAGAAAGAGATAGGAAAGAATAGAGACAGAGTCAAAGGTAGGTAGTCCTGTGAGAATTTTCTAGATTCTTTGGTAAATCTGTAAATATCCTCCACTTTTAGAGAACGAATATAACTCATTCTCACGATATCGGAACCCAAAATTCGTAGACTTGTTCTAACAATGGCAAGACACTCACAGAGTGTTCAGTGTTATCCGCCCCCTCCAAACAAGCCAGGCACATGGGGTCCTCAATGTCTCCAATGGTGGTCATATGCAGACCCCATGTGTTATGTCTTGCATAATACCGACCATCAACCGAACGTCTTTCCTTCCAAGTTTTTGTGAAAGTTTGACAGTTTCCTGTTCAGAGTTGTCACATAACACTTTGCAGTTCTGCAGCGTTCTAGACCGGAACATCGCTCTTTATGTAAACTGCATATATAATCGCTTAACCAATTCATGATTCCTGTGAAACTGATTCCGATTATTGGCTCTGGCCCTTGTGGGAGAACCACGGTTGGCTAATTCATCGGCAATTTCGTTTCCTTGAACACCGCAGTGTCCTGGAACCCGTATGAGTACAAGCCTGTTCTGTCTTGCGACAAAATTAAGCTCCTTCTTACATCCTTCAACAATCTTCGAGGTTTACTTCGCGTTCTCCAGGGCCTTCAGTGCAGCCTGACTGTCACCATTCGGTTAATTTTAGGATAGCAAAAGTTTCCGTTTAGAAAACAGTTACATTATTGCACATAATTATACTTTTTATAGACTACTTAGAGCTTATATGAGCTTAAATTAATACAGGTAGTTAAATAAATAAATTAAAAAAATAGTTGAGAAATCTATAAAACTCATTGTTTGACACCGAAAAGTCGAGCGGAATAGAATTCGAGATCTCATTGAATTCTCTTAGAGTGCGGGCAATAGCAGCATTACGCGCATATTTCGTGTTAAGCATGTTTAGTTTAATATGAAATGGGTAGGTGTTGCGTAGAGATGCAGTAGGGATATGAAAGTGAATGCGTCATAATAGAGATAAACAATCAATTTCCCCTTTAATTATACTAGAAACAAAAGACAGCGAGAGTATAGACCTTCTGCTCTCTAGAGACTTTAAGTTAATTACAATCAAACGGGAATTATAGAAAGCGATAGGATTTGAGAATTTCAAAGACCTGAAAGCATATTTAAAGAATACCTACTGTGCACATTCAATTGTCTCAACTCCTAATTGGTGGCAAGGCCTCCAGATAAATGTTGCCATACTCTAGTCTAGAGCAAACAAAGGCAGTAAAAAGTAATTTGAGAATGTAAGGCTCGGAGAACTTCAAACTATAACGCCATATAAAATCTAAGATTGAGTAAAAAGTGGATAAAATAAAGTTAATGTGACTGTTGAATGAAAAATGAGAGTCAAAGATCACACCTAAACCTTTGAATTCATGTACAGTTTGAAGTAAATTATAAGCAATACTATAGGATGACTGGAAAACATTTTGAGTTTTGGTGAAAGTAACATGCAAACTTTTCTTGATGTTTAGAGAGAAGCCAGAGTTACTGCGCCATTAATTTCCGATTGAAGATTAGGAAAATTCACAGTTTTTCTAATCGCAGAAAATATTTTCAAATAATTAACATACAGAAGAAAATTAGCAAACGAAAAACATTAATAAATATAATGAAGAGAAGAGGCCCTAAAATACTGCTAAAATACACTTGAAGCCCAAAATCGTCTATCGGATAAATAATATTTCAACAATTGAAAGGAAATGGAATAAAAATCAAACGAGTCTAATTTACGTAATAGAATTGTATGAGAAACTCTTTCAAATACTTTAGAAAAGTGCGTTTAAACATAATCGACTTGAAAATCTTCAGAAAAAGTTAAAAAAGAGTATTCACCAATAGCAGTTAGATTGGAAAATGTAAACCTACACATGATAAATTCTTGCTGATTGGGGAAAATTAAGCAAAGTGCATCTTTTCTTTTAAAATTTCTTCGAAAAGTTTAGATATAATAGAAAGCTTCGAGATTGGCTTGTAATTGCGCATTCGTTTTGCTACTTTTGAAAATAGGAGTAATAGTTGTGGTAGTTGATAAAAAATCCAGAAGATAGTAAAAATTAGTTTGAGAGGAATAACAATAGGCGGGTAGTTTTTGAGAAAAATTACGGACAATAAATCCTTATTAAGCTGCGAAGAAGTTTATAAACACGCACATAATTTTGTTTTTAAATAACTTTAATTTAATGAAATGATAGAATTTTTTTTTTATTTTTACGCGCTCCACTGCTTGTCTTTTTTATACGTAGCAGCTACCGTGATTGATTGATACGATGAAGTGATTAAATTTGTACCACCTTGTACATATATGGTAACTAACCAAATATAATTATTAGATAAGCCAAAATTGTCAGTACTTGTTGTACTTGTTGCAAAAACGCTGTAGAACGCCGCTATTCAATTACCAAGTAATAGCCATCGCTAAGTCTGAAAATCCCACCTGTATTTTCTTGCAAGTAGCTTGAGACATCGTTTCCGAATGAGTTTGTGAGTGACTACCTTTCGGTGGGTCCAGTTTAGAAGCCCACTGTTGGCATTAAACATCAAACTTCATTTTTTTCAAATAGCAGTCCCCCCTCAGCAGGCAAAGGCAATCGTCTGCGTGCATTTCTGCCATGAAAAAGCTCATGAAAAATCATCTGCCATTCGGAGATGGCATAAAACTGTGATTCTCCCCATGCATGGAAAAACACTAAGACACACACCACGAATAAAGAGAGAAGTTCAACCAAACAACCAAGAAAGGGTTGTTACAATAGTATTAATTGTTTGTATTACTATTATACATATTCAATAATAAAAACTTGACAGTTTACAAAAATTAGCTCACATTTTTTTAGGGCTAGCCGAAGATTTCATATTCCGAGCCAAGTTTTTTTCAAAAAAGTTAAAAAATGGTTAAAATCATTATCTGAGCGAAATGTAAAGAAATACACAATGAAATCTCACGGAGAACTTTTTTGTAGAATATTTTAACCCTTTAGCTTACATTTAAAGTTTCGTTTTGACCCTTACTTCAAAAAGCGCTAAGAAACACTTCAAAACACCAATTTGAAGAATCATTAGTGGATTAAAAAGGGCCAGAAAAATATTCTTCGCAAAAATTTTCCTAAATGTTTTCTCAGATACAACCTTCATGTCTCTGAAAAATTTAAGGGGAAAAAATATATGCCAAGAAGGAAAAATAGACAATCTCTATTCCAACAAATTTTGGAAAACCTGCAGGCATGGAGAATGTTTAGGGAACGCGGTAGCGAGGGAGGTACCAACGATTTTTTTCCAATAGTCAAACTGCGTTCATGGCACTGACGACTTGCAGATCCAAACTGGTTAACTTCTGTAAGGAGAAGAACAAACTTCTTGAGTGTGCAGGTAATATTTCACTGATCTGAGTTTCACGACATAGAAACATAGATGCATGTGAAAGTGCTGATAAACTTGCCAGGAAAGAGCCGAATGAACTGGTCTCAGAGAACTCAATACCCACGCCATTCAATTTCCGAACTTGTGGCTGTACTAACCGGCGAGCAGTACTCACGCAGAAAAGCAGGTTTACCATTCAATCCCCATTGCAGAAGCTGTGATGACCTTTCAAAGAAGGTGACTCTTGAGCATTTTCTCTATAGATGTCCGGGCTCAGTAACTAGACGATTAAGGTCGCTGGGTGCTCCTTTCTTCGACAGCCTGGGGCAGTGCGCCAACCTAAATCCCATCAATCTTCTCGATAACATCAACAGCTCTTGTTGGCTTTAGATATCTGCCTGCTGAAGCTCTCATAATGGTATCAAACGGCGCTTTAGTGCTAATTGGGGAGTCTGGTTCTGCAACCATTTTTCCTATCTACCTCATCTACTATCCTTACCATTTCCGACACAAACTATTATCAACACTCTACTTATAGCGAAAAATGGTAGATATTAAAAAGGGGCGTTGCTCATCCCATACATGCAAAACTTCCAACACTGTTTATCTCGAAAACTGGGAGTATTGGAAAAATATCGCAGCTTTTACCAGCTTAAGGGGACAGATACCTGTAAACGACCATATTTTCCCTGATTTTCATTCAAATTATTTAAAATGAAGAAGTTGATATATATATTTCAAAATTGGCGTACAGTTTATTTATACATTAAAATAATATTGTATAAAATTTTTTTTTTGTTTTAATCATTTAAAATGGCGGATGTCCACTCAATTCTTTCAGGAAGATCGCAGCGGGGCTTCTCAATCGGCGGGTTTTGTAGCATCGGCGTCAGTGACCTGAGCACAAAAAACCAAAAATTTGTTTGTTTATTAATATCATAATTTCTATATGAATTAAAAAAGATGGGGAAAAAAATTCGTGAAATAAAATGTTTGAAAAAAAAATGAATTTTAGGGCGAATTTTCCTAGTAAAAATTTTTTTTACGAAATTTTACAGAAATCTGTGCCCTTAATATGTCGTTTGGCCAAAACTGGTATGGCATATGGTGGTGCCGTCCCATTTAAGTGTATCAGAGCACGCACATGCAAAATCTTACACAAATCTATGCAAAACATTTTTTCAACAAAATTCCCTTTTTAAGTTGTTGACGGCACTCGGAGCAGACCGAATCCCACTCTTTAAAAAAAAAACAGAGAAAACTCAAATCATTTAAAGATGAAAAATGCTTCACACAAATCCGTATATTTTCCATCAAATCTAGCAGTCTCACTTGCAGGCAGAGCTCATCAAAACATACAAATATAATAGGGTCAGCGCTAACGACCTTAGAACAACAGAAGCCCTAACACCACAAGTCAATCTTTGCGGACTATTAGTGAACACAACTCATGAATTACACATGCAAGTGCACCTATTAGCATATGAATATAGAAAGGAATTCGTACATTTAAAATTAGATATGTAAATAGAAATATATCGGCAGCTGTAGTGGCGTGTGTATGCAAAGGCATGCGAAATGGCATAAGTTAAGCAGCAAATTCGACCGCATGCAATAACGCCTTCAGCTGCCACCTTTGAGCCACATGATTAAAATGCGGTGGCGAGGCGGGGAGGCGGCGTCTCAGTGAGTTGTACAGCCAATATGGATTTAAATGCGATTTCGAAACCACCACGGGAGGAAGGGAGGGGTCGTGAACAACGGCACTTGATGCGCTTGAAAAGCAGAATGCCAATCGAAGCATGCAAACGACTTAACCAATCAAGCGAATCGGCAATAAATTTTCAATGATTTTAACAAAAATTTTACGCTAAATGGAAATTTATGTGGCATATGCAAATACAAATACGAACACATAAGCACAAATGTGTGCATATGTAGGTGTGTGTGCGTGTGGGTATGTGGACAGGAGCGAACAGGCATGTAACCGCAAGCGGTGTACTAATGGCGTTTAATGTGTGTGTGTGTGTGAGGGTGGGTGCGCGTGTGTATGTGTGCGATTGTTGAGTATGGAGATTTGTGTGATAGGCTGTCAGGTTCAATTGGCAATCGTGTCGCTGCTAATTTCACGGCTCGTCGCGCATACAAAGAAAATGTTAAACGAAATGAAAACCAAATAATACTCGTCGTTGTAAAAAATTATGTAATAATCTGAAATAATACAAAAAGGGGAGACAAAGGAAAGGAATGCAGGTTTATCAAATAAAATTTAAAGGCCGCGCATCCACCGCTTTAACAAATTTATCAAAAAGCGGCACCCACAGCTTTCATCGATCTCTATTCAACCTGGAAATTATCTAAGCCCACTTATGTTGTTGTCGTTGTTGTTGCTGGTCAGATAACACTACTGTGCTATGTGCGTCTCGCTGGCGCTGTGGTTCACCACTAAATGACGAAATGTACCACCTTATTTATGTTTAGTCGATTATGCAATGAGCAGCGCAGGGCTAGCATGAATTTCCATGTTCACGCAAATGTTCACACACTCACCTCCATACACGTACGCTCGCACTTATGCACGTATTTACATTCTCACGGGTCTGCAGTAAATTCAAACAATCATTTCCACATATGAGCGCCTGTGGTTTTGTTTGCATAATGTCAACAGCGCGCATCTGCATTGAGCTGATCTGAATTTACAAATCTTCAACCAAACCCACAATGCAAGCGCCTACCTCCAGCATTTACTTTCTTTGCTACAGCAGCTAAATTCTCAAGCGGTCAGCGGTTCGCGTGTCCGCGCGCAGTCGGTGGTGTTAGATTGTAAAATGTACTCATTTGTATACGCGCGCTGATGAAGCTGTTGGACTGGACTGTTTTCCTTGTACGTGTTGGTGTTAGTTTTACTCTCTGGTAGCGATCAGTTGCGATTAATGGCAGTAGTTTGTTGTTGTCATTGGCATTGGTTTAGACGAGCCTAAAAAGGGGATTTTGGGGTTTAAGTCCAAACGACATTTCGACAATTACTACAGTAAGGACCATGCCACAGGTCGTTCTTTGGATGTACAACGTAGTGGTTCTGCCAGTTTGAACGTACGGATGTCTGGCTTGGTGCGAAGCTCTTCGGAAGGGCTATAATATCACTAAACTGGGGAGAGTTCAAAGCCACTGCTTGTTTTGGCATCACCGGAGTATGTAAGACTTTTCCTAGTGTTGTCTTTCATGTCGTTTTGCACCTACTTCTCCTACTTGGACATTATTTCCGCCGCTGCTGAAAGCACAATCAAGAAAAAAGAGGTTGGCATCTGGAGGCAATATCTCATGGGACTTGGCAGCATTTTTGGGCTGTTAACACCGTATTTCTCTGAACTTGGTAGAGATCTCTCTACCGGAAACTAGAGTTTGAGGATCGTACCAGAGCCATATTTCAAATTAGTCAGTATTGCAACGAGGGTATAACCTGTACCGAGGTTGATACCGCTGTCTTCATTGACGGCTCTGAGATGGAAAAGGGAGTCAGGGGTTGTCTCTAAACCAGCCAATTTATCTGTTTCTTTAAAACTGCCGAATACAGCTAGTGTTTTTCAGGCAGAAGTTTTTGCGATGCTGCAAGCATGCAGAATGCTAAGGAAACGCGGGAACGACAGAGATATCAACATTTTTTCCGATACTCAAACTGCGATCAAGGCTTTGACGACGCCATGTTGCGGATCAAAACTCGTTAGCTCCTATAAGGAAGAGATCAAATCGCTTGGCTGTGCAGGTAACATTTCTCTTATCTGGGTTCCACGACATAGGTACATAGAGGGAAATAAAATTGCTGATGAGCTTGCGAGGACTGCGGCCGACGGAATTAGTTTCAGAGGTCTCTCACCCGGTCATCGGCATCCTCCTGACTGTTGTAAAGGGGAATTGCACAACTCATTTCTGAGAAAATCACAGATCAAACGGAACCCCATTTCTTCGTGCAGTATTTGGAAAATCCTATGGTCCCAGTTCAATTGACGCTGGACGCAGATAGTGATGGCGACTCTACACCATTCAATTTTCAAACTCGGAGCATTGTTTTAACCCCCATTTCAGAAGCTATGGGGACCTTCGAGAAAAGGAGACCGTTGAGCACTTTCTCTATAAATGTCCGGGACGAGCAGCTAGACGATTAACGTCCACTGGGTGTTCCCTTCTTCGACAGCCTGGGGAGTTCGCCAACCTTAATCTCATCAGTCTTCTGCGTTGCATCAATAGCTGGGTTGGCTAATAAAATAGCCTTTTTTAGGAATTTTTTTTTATTAAAACCACAATTTTTTTCAGAACTTGTAACTGGTAGTTTTAGCATCGCAATATCCTACACCATCAACATTATACCATTTATTGAATTCGTAAACCCATGCATTAATGTTAGTGTGAACCAGTTACCTAACTAGTTTATAATGGACCAGTTACTGAACTAGTTCATAAAATTTGACCCCTTTTAAGATATTCAATTTTAAAGATTATTTGCAATAAAATGTTTTTCTTTAATTTCCGTTGAAAGGTCGCACTTTTTTTTCTTTTTTTGGTTAAACGGTAAGTCTATTAATAAATACCATCAATAAGATTTGTGCCAAGCCCTGACAGTTAAAAATGGCTGCTTGATAAAGCATCTTGTAAATTTTTGATTTTTCTCAAAGCGTTTCCTTCTTTGCATCATTAAAAATAAAAAATTCTGTATAGAAACTATTCTGGAAATTATTTTAAATACTAGCATCTGAAAAAGTATACAAATCTCAGGATAACGAATGGAAAAAATTAATGAATGGACTCAGCAGGTAGTCCAACACAATGGAAAATCGATACCTCTTAGTACCCGGAGCAGTTAAAACAATCGAAAATTATCGGATAAATTTTTCTTTGCAGTCGCGAGACTCTCTATGTGTGCATGTTTCACTGCTTTTTACGATAATATCACGTCATATAACCAATTTGAAATCAGGAATGGCCTATGTAATAATGCCCTTAAGTATCTAAAACGACTATACCGATGACCCTGTATGCGTATGTATAAGTATATAAGGGAATAGTGTAGAAAAATATGTTTCATAGCGAGGGCTCCAAAGCAAATATGCACACAGGCACACTTTTTCTTAGCCCCCCAAAAACTAAACTAAGCAGGCGCCTGGTCGGCGCGTATGTGGTTGGTGCTATAATCTACGCTTCGTTTTATTACAACTCCTGCCGCTATTGTTGTTGCTGTTACGCCGGATATGGCCTTCTGCTGTGCTGCGGTCCATAGCTGCGGTTTATCGCACATGTTCAAATCAATCGGTTTGGTTTGTTGGTCAATTGCTTAAGCTGCAACTGAGGCATTTGCATTGAGGGCTGGGGATATTTGCAAAGTGGTATGAGTTGTTGACGGAAGTTATCATACAAATGCATGCCTAGAACATTAGAACGTATTTTCCTAAAAGAATAAGCAAAATTAACTCTTTACCTGCGATTCAGTTCAAATAGTGCGTAATTGAAAAACTTATATATCGAATGTTTTTTAGCTGCATGAGCACTATCGTGTTCGATAACTATGGCTTGACAGCTGAGAACGACAAACTGTGTTGACATTTCTGTTCAGTAAAGTTTGGCAAGTCATAGTAAATCGTGTGCCGCCAGAACAACGCTGCCAAATTTTGGAAATTTACTTTGAAAAAAAAAAGAATTTATTTGCGAAGTTCATAGAGCACTGGCGGCCGCATCGGTCGTTACTGCTTTCGAAATGAAGATGGAGCTGCCGTTACGGTGAATAACGAGCGCCGTCGTAAAGAACGCCATGCGGACTGAATTTTTCGGAAATCAATTAGCAAAATATCGACGACACTTGGTTCGAACAAGCCGGCGCAATTTGCCATATAGCGCGCGTAGCAATCGATCTATTGCAATATTCAAGCCACCACTGACGCAATATGCAGCTCACTTGAATAAAGGCACTCAGTTTGCCTACATTATTTGCGCATTAAAGCTATGAAAAGGAATCATTTTTTTCAACATACACTGTGTTTGATATAAAAATTCTTGATTATAATAAAATAGGAAAGCAAAAAGCTTTAACAGATTGCAAAAAATGATAAATCGATATTTTGTCCTCGGAGGAACTTTTAATTCGCCACATTGCCAAAAAGATTATTTGAGGTTCAAACGGTGTGTATGTTTGCGTGAAGCAAGGTGCCTGATATGGTAAGAACTACAAACACAGAACTGCGATGACTTTGGCACCGAAGAAAGCCCGCAAAATCTTTAGGATTGTATCAAATTCCGCCCTTACAACAGCAAAAATAAAGAAATGGAAAATGTTGTAAAGCTATTCTAAAAGCTCCACATCTGAAGCATAAAAAATTATAAAAAACATATTTGAATAAATTTCGCAAAGAACGCCCCATCGATTTTGCAAGGGACCACATGGCGTGCAGTTCTGTTAAAAATAACGAACCTGGTGATTGAAAAAAGTAGTTTTAGTGACAAAAGGAAGTTCAATTTGAATCGGGCGAATGGAATTCAATTACTATTTACTATTTCCATGACTTAAGAAAGGAGGAAAGGTGCTTGAATCGACAGCCATGAAGATGATGTTGTGGTATGGTGAGCAAAATCGTATTACGGCGTATTCGATTTGAAATTCGTAGACTATAAAATGACGGGAAACAGCTATAAAGTTATGTTGGAATCATCTTTTCCCGAGATTCGTGAAACATTTGGAACTATTTATTGGCTCTTCAACAAGATAATGCACCTGCACACACTTCAAGTGTGGTCAAAACTAGGTTTGCGTCCAAAACGTTGAAATTTTAGTATAGCCACCGTATTTCCCAGATCTTATCATTATTGAAAATTTATGGGGATGGCTTTCTCGTAAGGTTTATGAGAATGGGCAACAATTTGAAGACAAAAATACTAATGATTCGAATCATTAAAACGGGCTGGTCTGAAATTTAATTAGGCTATCTGGAGAATTTACACAAGTCCATTCCTCAACGTATTTGCGATGTAATTTATAAACGAGCTTTCAAACTTTAAATAATTAATGTAAAAAAAAAAAAAAATTTTCTATATTTGTTATTTGATTAGTGCCTCTTATCAAGTGAACCAATAAATCCAGTATTCATAATCACAATATTACAGCTGCTGAAGTTTTACTGCTGCGAAATAACGTTAGATGAAATAATATTTCTCTTCATGTTTATTTTCGAGCAAAGTACAGTCTTCACTTGAATTATCAGAAAACCTTGGATTACTATATCAAATGCGGTTGCTTTAATAAACATTTTCTTCCAGAAAAACTATTGCTTCTAAACCAGTGGATATCGTATTCAAAAGCCGTGAAATTATCTACCAGATTATAATAAAAAAAAATTGATTCCAAAATATTTATGTTTAGTGTTATCATTTTACTTTATCAAGCTCTCAAAAAACGCCCGATTGATATGGTATTAAGTGGCACTTATTTATGTTTTAAAAACATCCAGCAATGTTCTGTGTATTCACCTTTTCAATGTCCACACCTGCTTTTAGTTCCGCGCAAGCCTCTCAGGTCACTCGCTGAAATCGAATACCCAAGGCATGCATGGCACATATCATAAATTCATCGATATGTTTCACAAATTTTCAATAAAAATATGTCCACATATGCACTACTTATACTGGAAATTTTTGCTACGGACTTTGTTACAAGTGGAAGCATTTTTTTTGTTTTTTTTTTCTAATTAATATTTTTATAAATTAGTATTTTTTTCTTTTTGTCTTGTCTTTTTTGATCTTGCAATTCATCCATTGTTCGAAATACTGCATTCTTCTATCAGATCAATTAACCTCTTGCACTGGAAAGACGTACAATGCACGTCGACTTGTTATTCGCACTAGACTGGCAATGCCCTGCAATATACGCCTGCTGAATTCATTGTAAAAAAAACATGGTTTTTATTTCGAAAAGCAAAACAAATTCCAAAATCTAAGAAATATTGCTTTTCAAAATTTCGGCTGGACTTAAGAAAATACACCATTGCCTTTGCAGACAAATAGTGTGTACATTTCTCTATTAAAAAACGTCCTACACGAAGTAAACTCAAGACTCAGTGAAGATGTCAGGTATGCGCGAAACAGAATAAGCTCAGTGAAGCTGAACCGAAATATCTTGTTGTACTACACTTTCCTGATTGCTTTGAAATAAGCCACACTGCAGAAAATATTAATGAAACTCCTTAAAATATTATTAATTTTTTTAATATTCATTTAAATATCTGACTATATGCATTTGTTAAACAAACTCTGCTAAAAACTTTAATGGTAATTATTCCATTCAAGAGCTCGTTATAAATTTGTTTGCACCATACAGCCACCGGCTTTTGGAAATTAATTTCCAGCGCTAAAGGTTAAGACGCATCACACTTAACTCGATTTTTCCTCAACTCAAATTTATGATTTATCTCGGACTCAAATTATGTTTTAGTAATATTGTTTTTGCCTAGAAGTTTGGCCTTCAGGTTCCAGTTTAACATGAATTTTTACAACAATTCGTTGCCCTATTGTTGCATTTTTAATCAAAACATGTCTAACTCTAATTCGAACCAAGGTCATGGCTATGCTGATGTGCTTGCAGAAACTATAGGTACTGCATTAGAGAGAGAAGGCTTCATAGTTACAGCAACTCTGTCCCGTTCCTCAGTTTAGTTTTTATTCTGATAGCCTATACAAATTAGGTTTTGTACTCTTTGAGAGTAAAGCAGCATTCTCAGTCATTTCAGGCACATCAACATTCAATACTCCTTTGACTTCAAAACGCTCTTAGTAGCTCAGCAGAACTGATCATAAATGTCCACATTGATGCCAAAATGTACCCAAGTTTCACAGAGGAGTAGAGGACACCTGCTAATTTATTCTTTTTGATTACCATACACACCATAAAACAGCAGTAACTGTCTTAGCAATACACAAATCTTCTGTGTTTCGGTTTTCATGTTTTTTTTTTTTTGTTGGGAATAGCTAGTAGCACACCCATAACTAAGAGCTTAGTATGTAATTTATGCGCTGCTCGGAGGCAACAAAGCGTGTGAATGCGAAAATATGCATTAGTACTTTGTAAGATATGTGCGTGCGTGTGTGCTAATAAATTTTTCATTAGTACAGGTGATGCTAAGCAAATATTTCATTAAAAGCACACACATGCACACTCTCATACAAATGCATTTGGATCTACAATATTTACCAACATGCATTGTATATTTACAAAGAAGACATTGAAATGTACTTTAGGAGAGTTACTTTGACGCTTAATGTACTTCATAAAATTCCCATTGGTCTAAGCTAATTGCAAATGAATGCAAATGAATGCAAATGTGTGCAGCTGCTCGCCTTTATACATACAAATGTGCTTTTCAGCAAGGATATCTTGCATTCGGTAATTGTGTAATATTTACTGTTACTTAAGTGATATTAAAAAAGATTGTCTAAGCAAATAAACACTAAAGTAGATGGAGTGCCATAAAGCGGCTAATTACAGACGTATGTACATGGAATATTTCCGTAGGTAAATGAAAAGCTGGTGTATTATATTATTCGACATCATTACTGGTATTAACAAAAATTTAATTGCTCAACTTGCCAACAGAAATGCGTACAGTGCGTTAAATAAGTGTAGCATAGGAGGGATTTATTAACGAGTTTTGATAATTTATTTTTCTTTATTTAATTTTAATAACTTTTTGGATGAAAATATAGTTAATTCTCCTACCAAAACCATTTAAATCCCAGTTTAGCACGTTGGGCAAATTTAAAAAATAATTAACAAACTTGTATCAAAATTCCACCCTTTTTAACCTACGCAAATGTTTGCACAAAGGTTCTCTGGTGCCGGATGAAATTCAAGGTGTTCGTGGGAAGACAGGGAATGGCGATAGAATCATATGGGACCGTAAGGATGAAATGCTTCATTTCGAAAGTAGAGATGATATTGTAATTTTAGGTACTTTGTTCCTAACACCCCATATATTTCTTGGTGAAGATTCTATGAAGGTTAAATTCATCTCTAATGATAGCTAACAGTCTAGGATTTTCAACAAATGCTTCGTCAACTCTCGACTTCCGAATATCTTAAAAAAATTATATTTATTTATTAATATCCTAATATACTATGATACTCAAAGCGAAAACAAATATTGAAATATGTGATAAACCCCTAGGGATGCCGTAAGAGACTCTACAGAAAGAACGATTAGACGTGACAAAAGAAAAACTGAAAAATGCAATCCTGTTAAACTTTAGCTGAAACAAAGGAATCTAATTTTATTTGATTCGAAACTAAAATTAACAGTTATCGGCACTCTAAATGTATACACGTGAAGTTCAACAAAAATCTCAAATATGTGCACACGGTAGGTAATGTGTTAATAAGAGTTTCTAGAAAAGTACGAGTACGCAGTTTTATAGCTCATGAAATTTTAGTACAATAAAGAATAAATTCCAAGCGGCAGAAAAATCGCATAGATTTTTGGCAATTTTTTTTTTTATTGGCAGTTTGATGAATTTTCTCCATATAAGGAATGAAGGACTATTTTAAAGTGGAAGAAAACAACCAATAACGTGAGCCACAAAGAGTTTTCAAAAATCAATCACTTGACACTTAAATCTTATTATACTCCAAAGGGATATAAATTAGTTAAATTAATATAAATTAATTAAATTATAATAATTCGATGATCTGTAAATGGGCATACTCAAAATTTGTTTAAAAACTCTGATGAAAAAGTCTCAAATTTAGTTTAATTTTAGTTTTTTTTTACACAAAGTTTGGAATACAGTTATATAGGGTTTTCATAAGCGAGTGAATTATACATATTTTCATAAAAAAAATATATTGAAATTATATAAGAAACAAATAATTTGTCGAAACTTGCCAAAAAATCTATGTGCCATAGTTATTAAACGCACTGTTTGCTCGTATATTTACCACATAAATATATGTATGTATATGTATAAGAGAATGTATATGTTTATGTATGTAAGCAGTAGAATAAAATTTACTCGCAGAGCAACGCAAATGTTGAGCATTTGTGACAATGAGACCACTGGGAAACAAAATTAAGCATAATTTTCAATTAAATAAACACAAACCAACTAACTTCTCAATGTAGATAGAAACACCCAAGGCACCCAAAATTTAGAATCTATTCAGAGAACGTCTTAAATTGCCACATATACCATCTAAAAGATTATGGTCGACTTAATGAGAGGTAGTATAAAATATTTTGTTTTATTTGATTTATAGAAAATAACAATAAATTACTTTTTTACAATAAAAAGAGCACTAGCTCGAGTGCTTACGGCTCATAGTATAAAGTCAAAACTGTCAGCATTTATAAAGTCTAAGCAGATATGTAGATAGGGTGCACCCAACTAAACAGAGTTAGTTCACAGAGGCGGCAACCTTTTCCATTAACATTTTTTGTAAATTCTCGCTCCACGAACGCCGTTCCCGACATTCAACCACTACATTTAGGAGGAGGCGAAGAGATTCAGCTGCCTTCTGAAAAGATGCAGGTGCCGCCTGAAACTCGTATTGCTTTGTTTCAACTGCTTTCAAGATATTGTAACTGGTTGCCAATAATGGGCATCGACATACTCAGCATTCTCCATAATGTGTTGGTATCACCCAGGACACTAACCACCTATTCAAATGCCCGCTTCAGCCTACTAGTCTAACACTACTTTCAATTTGATCACATCTCGTCGAAAGTGCTTGTTTCTGAGGGTACCGCCAGCTAAATGATAAGATTTTCTAAGATGTCAAAACAACAACAATAACAAGAAATAAGCAGGTGATTTTCCTTTTCATTTTAGATATCCAATTGTCGACTCTAAATAAGGAAATAATGTAAAAATATTTTTAATTTATTCAAATGCAATTCATTAAATATAGAAAAAAAAAATTTAAATACTGGGCAACCCTGTAGTATAGAGAAAAAGCGTTCGCTGGAAGCAACTGCCACAGGAAGTGTTCCACCTAACTGCAAGAATCGGTATACCTGTGGGTTTAGTGATTGATTGCAAACACTACGAGCGTCTATGAAGGTTTTTGGCCTATGCTACGTAGGTACATTGAAAACATGTCTGTATATAAAAACTGCAACTGAGAAGCCTATTAATAGGCTTCCCGTTCATAACCGTTATTGAAGAAAAGCCTACATAAAGCGTTAAGGAGTCCCAGTGGTCTAGAATTAAAAAAACAATACATTTTTTTCGATATTTCGAAAGTTTGGGCTTTTAAGAATATACTGTACAATTTTTGGAAGGATATTCCCAGTATTCTCGATTCTACAGCCGTTTTAGCAGGCAGAGTCAGATTCGTCTCGCGGCGGCATGAATGGTCGCAGTTAAATGGTCAAAACTTTAAGCTCATTTATCTCGAAACTACTTTTTTCGGCCTGGTGTTATCAAAAAAAAGCAAACCTATGCAACCGAATCGTCTGAAATTTTAATGTGTTGAGCACAACATCAATGGCTATCGCCCGTACTAGAATCATATTATTATTTCAATTACTTCGAATTTTTTTTAAAGGAGAACGAAAAAAAATCCGGTTTTCAGAGTATCAAATTCAAAACCGCGCTATTTTGTCAAACTTTTTTATTCTAGTACGGGGCTACAGTTGTTCTGAATAATAATTTTTTTTGATTTTTGTGTTTCAGATAAATAGAAGAGCCAAAATGGACAACACCGTCCAGGTCCAATTTTTCGGGATGGTCAACTTCAGTGGAATTTTAGAAATTTTGAAAATAAAAAATAATTTTATTTGAAAAAAAAGTTCTTTTCATTTTTTTTTTAATTTCTTTTAATTTTAATAATTTTAAAAATTTTAATAAATTATTTTTTTTTACTTTTTTTTAATATTTTTTTCTTTTGTCCATTTTGGCTCTTAAATTTTTTTTTTTCATTTTTTTATGTAAAAGAAGTTAAATAAAAAGCCTAAAAAATTTAAATATCGCTTTTCATTTTCTTTTTATGGTACAAAAAATTCCTAGAAATACCCTCTTAAGTTAAATACCTCCATTAAATACCACCACTGAAACGACGATTTAATTATTGAAATATTCACGGACAAATTTTTTGAAATAATCTTTGGTTGATACAACATCTATTTGTACCGAAACATTATTAAGTCATTCAAGCCATTAGTTGCTCTTTGATATTTTGAATAAAATAGGGATTTATCTCCTAGAGGTCTGAGGAGAATGTTAAAATATTAAAAGGCAAAAGAGAAAATAGTTCAAGTTAAACCATTCCATTAGCCATAATGGCTTAATAAAAGTAAAACCATGAATTTTTCTTCTGCTTGAAAGGCTCAGTATATTCAAAATTCGACAATGGAATGATGAGAAAACATTGGGCGAAAAGCAAAATGAGTGAATTTTTGTGAAATATGCTCCCAGGATCCCAAATAAAGTTTGTATACTGAGCATAAAAAGATACTTTCTAGTGTCAGCGAGTCAATAAATTCTTGGGAGTTGCATTTCACTAATTCGAGCTTAGAGTTGGCAGCGGAATGATGGTATCCAAATTTAACTTTGAGTCGAGATAAACTCCTATGTGATAAGTGAAGATATAAACTGCTCATAATGGTATTAATTCGGTTAAAGTCAGAATGCGGATGCGGATGCGTTATTTTGAAAATAATGGGGCAGTGCGAAAGGAATTGTTGAGAAGGTTAGAATGGAAAAATAGATCAATGGAGTGGATTGAGTAAACGCTCGCAAAAATTTTAAACTTTTACCATATTTAAGGGTTAGGGGTAGTCAGTACTTTTTGCATTTTCAATTATAAAATCTTAAAAATATTGTGTGAAAATTTAAAGTGAATTCGGCAAATACCTTTCGAGTTATTCAACACTTACCAAAGGGCGTTCAGGAGCGTTCGGGAGCTAGTAGAACAATTTTAAATGCGTTTTTCTTAAAACTATGCTTTTTGAACTGGTGATCACTGTAACTTGAAAACCGCTTGGTAGATTTCAATAAAATGAATATTGCTTTTGAAAAACATAAAAAACTTTTTCTATAATTTCGATTTTTTTTTTAACAATTAATTGTCGGTTCTTTTCGCGAAAATCTGAAAAATATTTTCTGAGGCTGCCATATTGTTAATTTTGAAAAAAAATCTTCGATCAGATATTAATAAAACTAATTTCTCTTGTCCAAATGATTTTAAATGAATCTCCAAGGACTTGTGATGATCACCACAAGGGATATCTGGAGAAACGGGCTCCACACAAACAACGATAACTTTTACAATTATTAATTTTTTTTTTTTAATTTTGCTAAAGTCAAGTCGAAAGATCACGTATTAATGCGATCTTTTTATTTTTGTAAAACAGCGAATTGACTAGCAAACAAAATTATTTAAAATCATCATTTTTTTGGGCCTCTGAGTACCCCAAGATTGTAAAAAGTAATGGGCCTTAAGGTACGCCAGAATTCACTAAACTTATACCAGGGTTGCAGGTGTCAATTAAACTACCCGCAGTTACGATGCAATCCAGTTAAGAGCAAAAAAGTTAACTCCAAACTTTCTAACTTGGCGAATAGGAAGTCGTGGTCAATGCTATCAAAAGCCTTAACAAAATCAGTGTATAGAACGTCCACCTGAAACCTATTCTTTATTGCGTTTAATGTAAAGGTAGAGAAAATGGTGGGGCTCATACGGATAGAAGGTATGTTGCTGTGTAAAATTGTGTGCTTCGAATGCATTTTATATATATATATATTAGGCCGGGTCGATTTGTGGGGAGGCAAAAAAATCGCCCATTGCTCTGTGAAAATCGTATTCTAGGGATCAAAATAAGAAACTTTGCCGAAGGAACCATACCTCTAAAACGAATTCTGATGTCCCCCAATTTGGGTCGAACTTTTTAGTTTCTTTTCTATAACTCATTTAAATTAATTTTTTCATTTACATATGTTCTGCCTAATTAAATTTCTTAAGAGAAAAAATAGATGTTATTATAAGTAGATACCAAATATTATTATAAATAAAGAAAAAACATAGCCATTTAGCTGATTTTTTCATGTAAATGTAGCATGCAGTAACGAAAACTACTAGCCAAGCGGCCATTTAATCAATGAATGCGGCTATACTAAGATCAAAGGATGCATTGGAATGCCGGGCAGCCCATCTTTATCATATTTGGGTTCCGAGGTACATAAGTATTGAAAAAATTCGTAAAACAGATGAGCTAGCCAGGCATGGTAATACACTTCAACTGCTTAGTGATAGAAGTACCATAGGGATAACTATGGCCACGCGGAAACTAATAATCAACAACATTATCCAAGAGGGTGCTTAGGGCATGGAGACACAAACAGCGAGGCTACTGTGGCCGCAAATAAATATGAAAAAGGCAAAGGAACTACTTTTCGTTTCAATAAAGATATCTGGAATGGGGTGGCTTGTATAACCGGTTATTGGCTATTTGTCAGGCATTCCTTGAGACTAGGAGTTCTCTCCCATGAATATTGTAGAAGTTATAGAGATGAGGAAGAAACAGTTGAACACTTCCTTTGCAATTATCCAGCCTTAGCTTCAATCAGAGCAAGTGCTTTAAGCAGATACTTTTTCAATTCTCTTACGGAGCTGTCTGGTATGTGAATGGGATCAATCTTGCGCTTCATAAAAATCATAATGTAGTTGCAAGAAGAAAAATAAATAAGGTTCCCGTGTCGCGCACTGGTATCACAGGGATCACAACGTACTTGTAAGCTCTAAGTAAGTTAGCCGTACAGAAAAAGCTCCTCTTATATTTTTCCTATGTCCATGTCGGCTTGTGAATACGCTTGTGGCAGAAGAGCGCGTACCCCCTATAACAAGTTTGTGGTCGGCGCAAAGCTCTGTAAATAATTGGCCGTTCTCCGTGAGTGTGCCCAAACCAAGCTGGCCCATCGTTCTCTCGCGGCCCCGGTTGCTAGTGCCTACTTGTGCATTCATGTCACCCATTAAGATGACTATGTCGCCTTTGGGGATATCGCTCCTTGTGTTTGCTAAACTGCTGTAGAACGCATCCTTGGCTCTCATATCCGCAACATTCGTAGGAGCGTAGCACTGCTCGATCGTCATCTTGCTTGCTCTTGTGCACAACCTTATCGAGATGATTCTGTCAGAGTGCGCTTTCCATTCTATAAGAGCATCTGCCGCTGGCTTTGAGAGGAGAAAACCGGCACCATTCTCTCTTCTTTGACTTGCACGGTTACCGGAAAATAAGAGTTTATGGCCTGTTGTGGTTATAATTTCGCCCGAATCGGCCCATCTAATTTCGCACATCCCGAACAGCGTAAGTCGGTAACTATGAAACTCCGTACACAATTGCGAAAGCTTAGTTGGTTCAAGCAGTGAGCTCACGTTCCATGTTCCTATTCGTAATCCTTGTTTCATGCTAAAGATCATCATCGGTTTGTTTGAGTCCTTATTAATTTCTTTATTTTTTGTGGTTTCTGTAATCCATTAATTTAAGATGAGTAGGGGATTGGCCTTCTGCATTCGAGCCTGGATCCGGGGCTGCCGGTCTGCCTTCAGGCGGGCATGGCGTAGGAATTTCCTCCTCGCTGGTGGAAAGGTTATCCCGCCTTCACTCCGTCGTCAGAGCCTCATTTGTTCTGAATGGGGGGTACCGCGTGAAGGTGACGTTGACGTTTGTGTGGGATGGGCTGTGTGTTCGCGTCACCAACCCCATTTTCCCCCGGCATAAAACTTTAGTCCCCTTCATTTGTGTAAAATATCAAAGCACACATCATAAATAGGAGGAAGAGCTTGGCCAAATACCCAATTAGGTTCAGAGACTATAATATATACATATATAATTTTGTTTGTAAAGCATAGTTGGTCATTAATAAATTTAAGTTCAGCAGTCACATTCGTTATGCACAAATGATATAAAATCAAAGGTTTGCAAACACCTAACCATACACACACACACACACAAAGGGAGTTAAGTATATCCAATTTACTTACGTATTTGGTTGAACAGGAAGGGTACGAGTAAAGGCAACAGACAGGAAGATGCATCCTAATAACAGCGCCATAATACCAGCAAATGCATTCGTGTTTAATAATTGCTCATTTATATGTGTATACTTCTGCTCGTGCATACTCGTATATGAGTAATTCCACTTTTGATTGCTTACCAAGTAGTGCTTTCCAAATTTCGACTGTGTTTACTTGCATAAGTGCAACATATTTGTATGTGTGAGTGCAGGAGTTTGTGTGCGGCGCAAAATGAACAAAGTGGGCACAGTACAGTACTAAATACCTATTTGTACAAAAAAAAACAAACTCAAACTGTACATTATACGTAGAGGCAGGCGGCAGGTGCCAGAGGCCATAGAGCGCATATGGGTATTATTGTATATGAAATTCATTTCTAATTACGTGCATGTCGTAGCGTTTACAAATTATGATAGATTTGTGTATGCCAGTTAGTTGTTGTGCAACTATGCTTAGGTGTACCCTAATAGATAATAGCGTACGTGAAAATGGAATTGGAAATGGGAATGGAAATAGAAATGCACAACAAACAACAGCCAGCACAACAAACAAGGCCAGTTCAGGTACGCAAAGTATTAGCAATAAATCAAGGAACATACACACACGCACATATAGTCGCTTAGTTGTATGTGTATTCATACATATATACTCGGCACTCAAAGAAACATCTGCATACGCACACATATAAAGGGTGATTAAGTTTCAAGGGCCGGTTTTGATTTTGAGTAAAATACATTTTATTTTTAATTCTTATCATTTCTCTTTATTATGATAACATTGGAAAGGCTCAATTACGTATAGAACAAAATATAGTCCAAATGGCTGCCGCGGCCTCGACGGCACACCTCCGACCGATGGTCCAAATTTTCGATGACGCTGAGGCATAATTGATTTTCTATGCCGTTAATGTTCCGAATTATCTCATCCTTTATCTCTTGAATTGTTGCTGGCTTATCGACGTACACCTTTTCTTTCAAATAGCCCCAAAGAAAGAAGTCCAACAGTGTCGTTGATGTTTAGGTGTGGTTCACATTCAACATCGGCCCTTGAAATTTAACCACCCTTTATAAGTACATATATGTGTTTGGTTGATACTCGTTAGCCTTTTGACCATTTGCATACAGCCGCAATATTTGTTACTCATACGTCCGGGAGGTCGTCTGGTTTGCACTAAACTAATTTGTGTTTGCCATGAAACAAGCGTAGCCAAATGCTGATATTGTATGCTATTACGCTGTGTGTGCACCAGGTGCATATAGATAAATATTGCGATTGGCAGCAAATAGCACTGTTATTCTACTGTTAAGCGATCTAATCACGCCATCAGACGTGCGCCCCAACTGCTGCCTTCCTAAATATCCTAAAAACAAACCCATCTCTCCACTTTCCACTTATTTGGATAATATTGTGGTGCGTTAATGAATAAGCGTGAAAATTTGCGCAATTTCCTGTAGGTAATATAATAGTGTACTACAGGAAAGACCAACTTTGAAAAAAACAATTAAATATAATACAAAAGGTCTTTCAAAAGACGCGCGCAGTTGTTGCTTTAAAATGAAACATGAAAAAATTAATATGATACTCGTATATGTTGAAGTTTCACAGTTTTTCTTATTTTAAAACACGGCTCTAATAATTATATGTGATAAATGGCATCATTTAAATGTCCACCATGAACACATCTACAGGCTGTCATATGAGAGTTAAAATTTTCAAGGCTTCACTCACATATTATCGCATTGAGTTCAGCAATCTCGATCCGTATGTAGTTTTTGAGCTCTGAAATCGTAGTTAGCTTATTCTCATAGACTTTACTTAAAAAAAACAATCCAAACCTGGCCTGTCAGTCCTTTTTCTATCCTAGGCGGAAAAAGTTTCTTAAAATTTTTTCACCATCACTTAACCATTCGAACAATTATTTCCATGAAACAAAACATAGATTTGCAATATGTTGTTCCTAAAGATCGAAAATTTTCGTAAGAAGTTTCAATAATTTGAATGCGTTTTTCTATCGTATAAAATTATAGATCTGTCATCTGTCCACTTGATAAATGTCAAAGATGACATAAAAAACGCACCATCTAGGAACTATTCACAATTGACATCTAGGCGTCACTTTCGAAAGATATTTACTTAAATAAAGTAGTTTTTGAAATTCATTTCCGAGAATTCGTCCATAAAATAAGAGCAACTTACACAATTACGCGCAAATTTTATCATCGAACTTCACTATAATCTTCTTCTACACAATAACTGCAAAGATGCTGCTCCTTGATATTTTTACTCAAATGAAGGGACATAAAGTTCTATGCCGCTTCCGAACGACAGATCGTTTTTCATGTGCAACTCATTTTCATGGCAGAAATGCACTCGAAGGTTTGTCATTGCCTGCCGAGGAACGGCCACTATCTGAAAAAACCGTTTTCTATCATTTTCATACCCAAACTGTATTATCCTTCAAAGTACTTAATAATATTTAAAAATAATGGTATAATAAGCTACGAACAACTTCACAAGGCTGCCCCAAAATAAGAGCATAATTTAACCTACATAGGACCCTAGTATATATATACAAATATATATATACATATTACTAGCGTACCCTCGCCCGCTTCGCTAGGCGGTAAATTCAATGATTTGCTGAAAGAGAATAAAAAAACAAAGCAAATTCTTTGATACAATTTCATTCGAACTTTATTGTAACACTTTTTGGTAGACAACGTTTTTGGTTTTTCCATCGATTGCTCAGGATGGTTTGCCTACTCGTTAGCAAGCTACATACAATTGTCCATGAGAAAAAATTGGGTATTCTAAATTAATACCGCACATTTGTAGAGACTGTCCTTGCGCCTTATTAATTCTCATAGCGAAGGCACGGCGAATAGGAAACTGCAAACGTTTGAAATCGAATGGTAAATCCGTCGGAATCAGTGGAATTCTGGGTATCAAAACGTCCTCTCCTTTGTACTTTCCTTTCAAAATTTTTGCTTCGATAACGTTACCCATTAGCTTTTTCACAGCGAGTCTGGTACCGTTGCAAAGTCGTGGCACATTACTCTTGCGGAGCATAGTAATCGGTGCTCCAATTTTTAATCGTAACTTACGAGGTCTTAGGCCTGGCAAATCGAGTGAGTTTAAGAATTCAGTTGGATAATTTACGACATCATCTTGATCAGTAATAGTGTCCATTGACTTAGCTGCATTTATATCATTGACGTCCTTATTTTCCCCAGCTAAAATTACTCTTTCGCTGAGCCAATCATGATTTTTGTAATGTTGAACTATGTTTGGAATTCCACACTCTGTATCAATGCCTCTTTAGACTGTGCAAAAGTGCAGAAATTGTTAGGCAATATAATCATTCCTGTTGGATCGGCAGACATTTGGCCATTTCCGATTTTCAGTAATTGGTGTGAAAATTCAGCTGCTGACGGATCGTTCTGTAGTTGAACACGTACGTTTGTAGCAAGTGTAAACGTGTTTACATGTCTCTATAAATACGGTGATTTTAAACATGCATTGATTTCATCTGCAGCCTTAGATTTTGGAACCACTGTATTGTTTGCCTGAAATCTCCAGCCAATAAAATCATGGCACCTCCAAAGACTGTTTGGCTTCCTCGTAGATCTTTCAAAGTTCTATCAAGTGCTTCCAATGATTTCTTGTGTGCCATAGTACATTCGTCCCATACGACGAGCTTACATACTTTAAGAACTTTTACCATTCCAGATGTTTTCGAAATATTACATGTTGGTGTTTCATTAGCTGCATATTCAAAGGCAACTTTAATGCAGAATGTGCTGTGCGACCACCTTCCAGTAATGTAGCCGCTATTCCGGAAGAAGTGAGTGCCAATGCAACGTTATTATCTGATCGAATTGTTGCTAATATCAATGAAATCAAAAAGGTCTTTCCTGTTCCCCCAGGAGCATCCAAGAAAAACCATCCACCAGTTCCATGGCTAACATTATTCATGAGTGTATCATAAACATGTTGCTGTTGGTCATTAAATTTCGTTAAATTTGATGTTGCAAATGTGTTTGGTTCATTACAATCATAATGGTATTCACGCTCTAGTTCTCGATTGAGAACTTCGGATTGTGTTTTCGTTTCGTGATGAACAATTTCCGTCTTTGACTCGTTGTTCGTTGAATTTTTGTCTGAAAAAACAATCACATTGTCCTCATCGATCTGAATTCCCATGTTTTCAAACACGCTCATATAGTTGGAATTATCTGAATTTTGTGTATTCATGTGTCCATCCTCTTCGGTAAATAATTCCACTGATTCCGACTTCATTTAAATCTGCCATTCCGAAAATGTAATGCTATTTTTTTCAATTCGTATCAATCCGGGAACAATGTATTCTATTGTAATCTTATCGATGTGAATACCCAAAGAAAACTGTCAACACACAAGGCCTATAGATTTACCAGGTCCGTTTGAACATTTCCCTTGTTCTTACAAAATGTATATCTCGTTTGACGTAAACCCAACAACAACTTCTGTCAAATTCTCTGAGAGCCAAATAACTGTTTCTTGTCTGGCAAACCTTGGTAAATCTATCATCCTTGCCTCGTTTGACGTATATTCAACAACAACTTCTGTCAAATTCTCTGATAGCCGAATAACTGTTTCTTGTCTGGCAAACCTTGGTAAATCTATTATCCTTGGTCAACACACTTGTGGCTCTCACAAATGAACTGCACACAAAACACAAATCAGTAGTTCGGCGTTCGTGTATGTGTACTGAAGCATTTCTCTTCATAAAGAGCGTACAAACCTCTGTGTTTATGTTTACTTTTCGCCGAAAAAATTTGCAACTTAGCAACTCGACACAAATCGTTTCACAATAACGAAAAATTCGAATATTTATTCCAAAAAAGTTGTAGACATAAAATGAATGTTAATTCGAAACTTAATCTAAGAATCGAGCAAGTTCTGCGGCAATTTTCACTAAAAACACAATTTGTACAATATTTTGATTTTTTCTTTTTTTTTTTTATATGAAGAAAATATTTAAAAAAAATTTTTTTTGCTAAAAACCTTCCCCTAGTGGGTCCCGTTAATATCAAAAAAGAACGAATAAAATTGGCCTCGTATCGGCCCAAAAAAATGCGTACAAACGAACATCATTTCATTGTTATATAATATATATTATATAATAGATGAGGAGATTTTTCATGGCATAAATATACTCGGCGGTATGGCATTGCCCGCCGAGGAGCGATCGCTATTAGAGAGCAATTTTTCTTCATTTTGGTGTTTCACGGAGATTCAAACCTACGTTCTCCGAATTCTGAATGGTGGTCAGGCACCAAACTATTCGGCTACGGCAGCCAGAATCTTATTCGGTTTTAATCTTTTCTAGTATAAGTTCCCAATAATTCTGTATAAAGAGGCGACATGACTAAATTAACTCTCATAAATTCAGATTTTTCATTACTGAACAAAAACTATGAAAAAACACACATCCAAACATAAGATTTTTAATAAATAAATAAATTGTAGGAAATTTGATACCTAATACTTTTACAATGCGCCAAATTTCCTTAATCACAAACATAAACATACATACATACATATAAGTATTTGTTCGAGTATTCTAACATAGATACGAGTAGAAGAATGCGTACGAATATCTATGCTGATAGACAATAATCAAATTAATAATCCTTTCATACTGCTCAGCAAATACCCATTGTCCAATTTGATGAAACGCCGTAATTTGCAGAAACTAAATACTTGGAAATGCATTGTCTATGCTTGTTTTTGTATATGGCTTTGTTTCAGTAGATGCAATAATTGTATTTTCTGATGGCAATAATATTTTAGAATATATAAATGGATACAGTCATGTTAATTGACTGCTACTCTCAAATGGAGATTTCAAGCATAAGAAATTTTGATAATTATTGTACATAAGAGTCGTTCTATTTGAATTTCAAAATAAAAATTTCGAGCCATGAGTGTGTATAGAGGTATTTATATCAATTAAGTCCGACGAATGCTGTTTTCAAGAAAATATGTATTTTTTTTACCAATTGTGAGCAACTAAGATTGTTATTGTCTGTATAGTAAAATTTAATTGAAATGATTATTACGATCTTCATTGTTATTTGTATTCATGTATAAATATAAAAATTAAAATTTGTTAATTAACATTGACTTATTATATGTGCATAACTGTAGTGCAGCTCCGAATTCAATGCCAGCTTCGATAGTGTGTGTGTGTATGGCTGCGCTTGACCATACAAGGTCCAATTAGTGTTATAACTGACTGCCGAAATTCAGGCAATAGAGCTTCTCTATAATGACTATTCCTGCTTTCGTTGCTTCATTTGTTCACTTTGTGTTATTATATACTAGTAAACCTTAAAAATTACAGTCTTGATCAAATTTGATGGATTTTGTAGCATACCAAGTGGCGCACAGATGCACATACATATGTAGATGTTAGTGTATTTAATTTGCAATCAATTGTTCTTTGCTGAGGAGCTTATTTAATTACTAAGTTCTTTTAAGCATAACCTTGGCTTAATCACAATATGGAACCTCTAGTGCAATTCAATAACACATTTGTCGATATTCACATTGTTATCTTTGCTTAACCACAATTTTTACGATTTTGCTATTCGGTAACCCACTTCATAACGAAATTCGATAAAATAAAATCGCTATTTGGTTAACTTGTCGATTATCGCAAACTAAACGACAACAATTTTGTTGTGGTTAAATTAAACAAGAAAACAAGAATTAGTGGCTTGAATTAAAACTGTGAAATTATATTAACAAAAACTTATTAGAACACCGCGAATATGTCTTCCAAGTACTTGGCTTATGACTTATCGCGTGGAGGGTAGGTAGCGAGCGCTTAAAGAGGGAATTTATGTTTGCTCCATGATGTGGGCAATCCTTTCCATTTGGTTACAGGGAAGTTCCAATAACTATTCTGGTTCCCTCCAGACTTTACCGAAAACCAAATTTCCCAGCTCGACAGTCATCTTCGAGGTTCCAGAATAACAGTGATTTTGACTGAAAAACAGGTAAATCTTGTCGCCCTCAAGCTAGGTTATAGCTGCACTGCTCGTAGTTGAACAATGGGGCATATTCATGAAAAAACTGTTTCTTTAGATTCTTCTTGCTTGCAGATTCTACATCTATCGTTGTGCAACCACGCCATCTTCCTACCATGGCCTCCCAAAGACCAATGGCCAGATGTTGTTAACGTAATTTTGAATATATCTGCTAGTGGCTTTCTTAACAACTTATCGGTTTTGGATTTGTTGAAATTCGACCACGTTTGCTTAGTTATTTTGACGGTATCCGTGTTAGTCTAACTGTCAACGGCCTGCATCTGGAATGGTAAGAAAATCTACCTTTTTGTGCACGCCATTGGGCCTGCCTATTTCAACCTCATCGGATTCGTTATAGAATGCCCAAAGACCAGTTCATCAGCTTTCTTATTTCTTTCTATGTTCCTAATTCTTTTTTGCATTTTTTGATAATTTTGGAATTGGTTATAGGTAACTTTAAAGCAAAAATGGCTGCTTGACTATCTGAAAAAATACATACTTCCGCTAATTGTTGTGAATGATTTCTAATTATCCTGCAAGCTATAAGGGCGCACAATAGATCACCTTTGACTACTAAATTAAAATCCCATTCCTTTCGCGTGGGGAACTTTACCTTAAACTCTATTCTGAAGTCTAGAGTGGCGGTGGGTAAGCTTTTGGCTGTCTAAGTAACTCAATGACCAACCATCCTAGCATTCCAAAAAACAGCTTCTTTTATTCTGAAGGCGGTATTCGTTGCTGTAAGTAGTTGTAAGTCTATTGGTAACAGGTGGAGCATAATATTAAGTACCTCTGATGGGCAAGATATCATAGCTCCAGTTTTTCCAGCGCAGGCTGCTTGTTGCATGTTTGTTAGCCGCCTTACGTTAAATTGTTTGATTTGTAATAGTCTGAAAATTAGTTCATTGATTTTTTAACACATTTTGATTCATAGGAACGCCTCTTTTATATCGAAAACACCTTCCAGGAGGGATTAACTTCAAAATACAAAATCTTTACACAAATCTGTGTTTGCTAGACACAGTTATTAAGGGGTTAGGGGCAGTCAGAGGCCCGAAAAAATTATGATTTTCAATATTTTGCTAGTCAATTGCTTTATTTTACAAAAATAAAAACATAGCATTAATAAAATTAAAACATAGACTTGACTTTAGCAAAATTAAAAAAAAAAAAAAAAAATTAGTAATTATAAAAGTTATCGCTGTTTGTGTGGAGCCCATTTCTCCAGAAGTCCCTTGCGGTGACCATCACAAGTCTTTGAAGATTAATCTAAAATCAATCGGACAAGAGAAATTAGTTTTATTAATAGATAATCTTGTGCCTGATCCAAGGAAATATTTTTCAGATTTACAAGAAAAAAAACGACAATTAATTGTTAAAAAAAAGTCGAAATTTTTCAAAAAAAAAAATCGAAATTTTTCAAAAAAATACTTCGATCAGGCACGAGTTTTTTTATGTTTTTTCCAAGCAGTATAGGTTAGGTTAGGTTAGTATGGTTGCCCAGGGAGTGAGCACACTTGGACGAAGAAAGATTCGTCCTTTGTGATACCATTGTCAAGGAACTGAGGAGAGGGGAAGGACCGATGAGGTGCAGGGAGAGGGCGGGGAGAGGTGGTGATGGGAAGGTTAGGAGCGTGCGGATTATGAACGATGACTATGTGTGCGTCAACCGCTTAATGCTGCTGATGAAACTCATCAGATGTTTACTGTCAGCGCCAGCTATATCAGCAGGCGTGGCAAAGAAGTAAGAGCCAAGATGCCTGAATCTTAGCCCCACCAGGGCAGGGCAGCTAAGGAGAAGGTGCTGAGATGATTCCACCTCATCCTCCATACATCCAGCACAGAAAGGACTCGAGGTGATTCCAAGTCTCACAGCATGCATTCCTCGCCCATTGTGTCCTGTGAGAGAACCCACTACATTGGAGAGCTGATATTTTGTCAGCCTCAGAAGCTCACCCGAGTGCCTTCGGTCCACACGTGGCCAGAAGGATTTCGCGACTTTGCACGTTTGTGCATTTGCCCAGCGCTCGCTGAGTTTGCGCGATGCCCATCTTTCCAGGAGCAGACCGCAGGTAGTCAGGGGG